>NC_053438.1:41253470-41902970 GCF_007990345.1 Gossypium hirsutum | reverse complement strand
TAACCTTGGGGTGGGCTGGGCAATTGTCTACTATAAGCAACACCTTTCTACTAGTCATTCTAGCATCAAACCAATGAACAAAATCTTGAAAAAGTAATCCAATCATCCATGCTTTTTTGTTAGCTTGATAATGACAGTTAAGATTGTCAATATTCACATGTTTAAAGCATCTAGGATTAGCAAATTTACCAATAACCCAAAGAGGCACTTTTTTTTCTAAACCATCCCTATTGCAACAAACCACAACAATAAGTCTTTCCTTGTCCTTTTTTCGCCCTTCTAATTGCTTTGTAGCTAGTGAATGATCTGCTTGCAAATGATAAAATAAGCCTATTTCATCGATATTAAAGATATCCTTCTAATCAAAATATTCCAATTTAGCTCTTATTTAAGGTAAAACATCTTCAATATTCTCCATAACAACTAACCACTTTCACTAAATCTTCTATAAGACTTAATCCCATATATTGCCTTGAACCGTTCTAGCCAACCAATTGAGAAGTTAAATTCAGAATTTGCATCACCATACATTTTCTACAGAAACTCTTTTGCTTTAGTTTGAATCATTTCTCCAATCATGTTTACTTTCTCTTGATATTGGAGAAACCACTCATATAATACCTTCTCTAATTCGAGATATTTGGCTGATTTGTGCCTAACATTGCTATTCTTTATCTCTTTTTACTAATATTTAGATGACCTTTTAAGAGTATTTGATATTGTTGATTGGCTATGTAACACCCCTAACCCGCATCCGTCGTCAGAATAAGGTTACGGAGCATTACCGAACGAAACAATTAATACCTCAATGCAATACATATTCTAATTTCATTCAAATACATTCATAAAATCCCTTAATCGAGCCCTCAAGGCAATATAAATACTATAGAAACAGTCTGGGACTAAATCGAAAACATTTGGAAAGTTTAGGAACAAGTTAAAAAATTTAGACTATAAGGGTCACACGGCCGTGTGGCTCACATGGCTGAGACACACGCCCGTGTCTTAGGTCGTGTGACTTTCAAAATAGGGACACACAATCGTGTTTCAGCCCGTGTCCATGCTTGTGTAACTCTTTGACTTGAGTCATATAGCCAAGCCACACGCCCGTGTGCCAGACCGTGTAACTCTCGACCGGGATAAATCACAATTTACTTGGAAAACTTATCTCCTGATCTCATTTAATATAGATGACTTCCTAGGGTTGTAAATCCTAGGGTTTAAGCATACATGATTTAAAACCAAATAATTCCTTTCGGAAACCCATATTCCTCTATTAACTACTCCTACATCCACTTATTAATCTTCCTAGAGACTTAGCCTCCCACTGATCTGGATTCCATAACTCTTAGATTTAATTTAAACATGCAAAAGAACACAAATAAATTAAATTAGAGAAATGTAAGAAATTACTCAATTTATTGAATCAAACATGATTGAAGTGGCATAATCTCATAATTGTTAACGGATCTTGATGTTTGCGAACGAACAAAAAAAATTGAATACTTCAAATCAAAGCCTTAGGTTCAAATCGAACCTATTCGAAAAGAACAAAAGTATCTTGAAACAAAAAAGAAAATAACTTAAAACCTAAATATAATAACTACGACTCTTAAAGGTTGCCCACATGTTGGGCATAACCTTTCTATTTATATTGATGTTTAGAAACCCTAATTAGGTTTATTATAATCCCTAATCTCGAAAATAATTGATTGTGTGAATGATTTTAGCCTTTACGATACTTGTGTGCCACGCTCAACATTGTGTCGCGACACAACCAAGGTGTGTCGCAACATGACATCAATTTCCCAAGGTAAGAGTTTTGACTTCTCTTGTTGTGTCTCGAGAAGCTTATGCTACACTCGGGTGTCATCCTTCAAGCATTCGGCTACTAAATACACATCCACTTAATTAAACAAATTAAAACTACCTAAGGCTCAAATTGGCCTAATAGGTAAACTAAAATCAAGTGTTTTGTAAAAAAGCTTATTTTGCAAATAATTAAATCTAAATTACGAAAGTTGAAAATGCAATAATTAATTATAAAATGAATAGAAAACAAGCCTCCTAAATGCCAAAATGTACTAAAGCTGCCACCATGTTTGGCAGTAGGTCACTACACTTTGTATGGGTGTCATGACACCCAACTTTGAAATGCTCAGTTTTTATTTCGAAGTGCTATATCGCGACACTGAAATCCAGTGTTGCAACACCACCCTGTGTTTTTAAAAATTTCACTTTGTAGTTCTTTCGGTGTTGCAACATTTGCCCTTGTATTTTTAAAAACTTTAGCTTCGAAATGTAATGTCACAACACTGAGGTGCGATGTTGGAACACTGCTATTATATTTTCAAAAACTGCATTTTCTGGGGGTGTCAAATTATCTTATTTTGTACGCATTTAAAGTACACTCAGTAATAAACATACTTTCATCTCCTACAATCTTAATCCTACTCCTACATAAAATTAAGTTAAAAAATATGAAAAATAATTATGCATAATTTATAACACAAATTATAAAGTTTAGCGATAAATTTTAAGTGTTGTTGCCAGATTCATTCGATAGCTCATTAAACTCACTCATTAACTTTTTTCTTCGTTCTCAATCATCACAATAAATCCAACATTTGCTTTTCAAGTCGAGATCCTTCCACTTGTCTTATTCTTTCGAACCATTAGTGCCTGCACACATGAAAAAACAAATATACCTTAGATCAAGGTTGTTAGGGGTGATAAAAGATAATACAAAACAATTCTCCCCTAAGTGTCTTTCTAATCCCTCATTTTTGGAATCATGTCTGCATTTGAACACTTCTATTTACCCATTGATTTTCATAATCAACTTATTTTTCTTAAGATCGATGGTGGATCTAGATGTGCCTAAAAACGACCTATCCAATAGAGTGGGGGATCTCTTGATCTTCATCAAAGTCGAGGATAATAAAATCAACTGGTATAATAATATTACTCACTTTGAGCAATACATTATCAAGTACACATTTGGGGTGTACTAAGGGCCTATCGACCAACTATAGCTGTAATGGCCCAATATTGCCCGACCCAAATCAGAAATAAATAAACACAAAAATAAAAAAATAAAATAAACCAAACCAAAATCTAAAAGTCCATAGTCCAAATACATGGGCCCAACGCGGCCCAAATCATTTTAACCCACTAGCCTAGCCCAATAATCCCAAATCATTTAACCTAAACTACCCAAACCGTTAGCCTAATACAAGCCCAAAACAGTTTTAACGAAACCTTAACAGCAACAGCTTCCAGCGCCGCAGCACCAAGGCCATCCTCCGCGCGTGCCGAGCCACTCTCCACGCATGCAATGCCTCCACGCACCTCCAGCTGGCCTCCGTACGCCGTACCTGCGCAGCAAACAAACAAACAACCAGCAACGAAAAGAAAACAGAAAAAGAGCAAAAAGAAAAAAAGAAAACAGAGGAGAAGGGATTTTTATTTTTTTTAATTTTTTTCTTTTCTTTTGGCTTTGGCTATAAAAAGCCGATTCATTTTCTGTAACAAGGGCTTCTTCTTCCCTTTTTACACAGATTGAATACAGAAACAAGAAAAAAGATTCAAAGAAAACTAAGTTTCGCAAGGTTTTTTTTTTAAAGTTTCTCTTCGTTTTTTTTCTATTTTCCTTTTATTCTTTTGTTTATAGCTAGTGTAAAATAAAAAAGAAAGTAAAATTAGCGCAAGGAGTTACCTGGTGGCGCGATCCTGTTTCTCTCCGTCGTCATCGGAGAAGGGGCTGAGATCGGAGACCGTTCGAATGCTCTCAAAACGCAGAGCGGCGCACAGAGGATGGTTGTTTAGGTTTAGCAAATCTTTCAAAATGGCTTAATGCCTTAGTTTTAGGTTATATATGCATTGAAAAATGACGCCGTTTGGAAGCTCAGACCCGCATGGTGACCCGACCCGGGGCAGGATCCGCGTGCTCCTGTTCATTGGTCTATTTGCACGACGAGTCCCTCTTGTTTTGTGGTGTTTCGATTTGATTTTCTTCAATTTTTTTAATTTGAATCGCATATTTTATTTTGTTTTCAATTTGATCCACAGTTATGCGGTGTCGTTTTCATTATTTGGATTGAATGCCCAGGTCATGCGTTTAATTTCTTTTTTAGTCCCTCCTTTTTTTTAAGTCGATTACCAATTTGGTTTATCTTTATTTTCCCTTTTATTTATACTTGTAGTGTTTTATTTTTTATTTTATTTAAATTCCAATTTCATTTTTAACTTTATTATTATTATTATTATTACGGTTTTTTTATATATTTACTTTTTTTCTTTTTACAGTATTTCATTCTATACATTATTAGTTTTAAGTTTCTTCTAAAATTATATATATTATTGTTTTTTTAAAAAATCAATGTATCATGATTAGTATTGCTTAATTTGTTTTATATAATATAATACTATTTTATATACATATGTATATATAATTTATATCAAATTATGTTTATTTTATATATAAATGTATATTATTGATCTCATATTATTGTATTTTTCCACTTATTTTAATACATATGTAATTTATTTCATTTTAAAAACTACTTTGTTATATTTCACTTATTTCATTTTTTATGTATTATTATATGTTACTATCCATTTTGATTTTTTTATTATTTCTACAAGTATTATTTATTTAAATTAATAAATATATGTTATTTTCTTTAATTATAATATTTATTTTTTAAATTTATTTGGATACTATTATTTCATTTGATATTTATTTTTAACTATAATTTTGATTTATTTCAAATTCTTATATATGTATATATTATTTCTTTTAAATTTATTTGAATTATAATTTCCTTTCTTTCATACATTTTAAGTTATTTTAAAAACTTGTACATTTTCATGTGTGTTAATTTATTTGGTGTTTTGATTGACTTTAGATTCATTAGCTTTTAAATGTTAACATAATAAATGATGTGAGAATTGCTCTTAGGTGTATTGTATTGCTTGTTTGTATTTGCTAATTATTCGTAGTTCATTAGAATGCATTTTGGTTACAAATTATCGCTTAGTATTGTACATTATTCCACTGTGTTTCATTTGCTAAAAAAATTTGCATTTAATATGGTTTAAGTTTCGAAATCTTTTTCTAGATATTACAATACTCAATATTCATAATTCACGAGAAGGTTGTGCCCTAACTTACTGGGCTTCAATTCTTCTTAGTGAATTTAAATAGCCGAGTGCTTATTTTGTTAAAACCTTATAATTTCAAAATAAACCTTTGTAGATTTCGAGATGTCGGATCCTAACTTACTGGATATGATGTTTAGTTGTCTTGATTTTACAATAAAGGTAATATTTGGTGTTTAGAAATTTTGAGAAATTGAACCCTAACTTACTGGATTTTGATTTCTCGATTGACCTAAATGACCAAACACATGAGTTTTAAAATTTAAAAAATTAAAAAGACATACTTAATTTTGATGATTGAATTGTTGCACTCTAACTCACTGAGTGTGGTAATTTATTTTTTCAAAATGAGTGCGTCTTATTTGGTTTATTCAAATTTAAACTTCAAAGAATCATATTTTAAAATCTTTTCAAAATTTTGATAATAAGACCTTGAACAATCAATTTGGTACCAATTTTGGGCGTTACGAGGGTGCTAACCCTTCCTCGTTCGTAATCGACTCCCGAACTTGTTTTCTCATATTTCACAGACCAAAATCATTTTAATGGTGAACCGGTCACACCTCAATAAAAGATCGGTGGCGACTCCCCTTTTCATTTTCAAAGTCGATCCCCCTTTTTTCTAATTTAAAAATGGTTTCGACAGCTTGGCGACTCTACTGGGGACATTTAGAGAGTCCAGCCGCAAAATTGATTGTTTTTTTGTCTTATTGTTGAAAATTGAAAATTTGATTTGAAAAGTTATGATCCTTTTTTTTGCACTTGTTTGTATGATTGCTGTAAATCAAGTTTTATATATTGGCATCATATTGCATAAAGACTGTTTGGTCTTACCCTTTTAAGTGGGAGTGAGAAGCTACTCTTTCGTGAGGTTTTCACCTCTGTGCAGGATAGTGGATCGCTTTCGGGATACATCCGTACCTATGTCTTCGTGAGATTTTCATCTCCGTGCAGCCATAGGGAAATGTATTCCCCCGAATTGAACTCGGTTTGTATGAGCCTATAATGGGTGAGGATCGAGGAATTTGCTAGTTCGGGTACCTTGTCTTTAGAACCAAACCGCATATAGAAGACCTTTGGAATCCATCCTAGGTAGAACCCTTCCAAACCCCTAATGGTTACCCGACTAGGTACTTTTGTTTTCTTTGTTTGCTTCTGTTTTGTACTAACCCATCTTGTTTTGTTTTGATTATGATTGCATTGCATTTGCATCTTAGAAGAGAGATATTGATTGAAGTCCGATTACTAAATTAGAAAGCTTATCATGGAATACGAATTCCTTGATAAAGTGGAAAATAATACGGCTGCCTGAATATATTCTGAGAAACACAAGAAGAGTGATGGAAGAATTCATGACTTTACTTCGTGGCCTAAGGATTCAAGACGATTGTCCAAGAGCCTTCGATGTTTCAACTCCCTTAAAGAAGTTGACGAGCCTTATGAAGATGGGCAGATGATGGATCGCGACCAAGATCAAGAAAAGGAGCTAGCAGTGGCATCTATTGGAAATTGGTGAGATTATCCCAAGCATACGGATGAAGGAAGGGATCGATATTGTCTCTTGGAATATAAGGGCGAGGCCGTACATGTATCTGCTTTATGTAATGGAATTTGTTTTCTAGTAAAGTTTTCTAAATGTAATTAAATCAGAATCAACGTCTCTTTAGGCATTCATTTCATGCATTGACATTACATGACATCATATGCATTCAAGATTATTAAGAAAAGGTTTTAATTGGTTAAAATTGTGCTTCAGTTAATCTGGAAACCAGCAAAAACTCATCAACCAAGCACCGTTACGGTACCCGTGCTAAGTAAAAAATTATGGACCAAAGGTTGGAAAAGCTAGAGCGACTTCAAAAGGAAATGCATGACCAACTACAGAAGCAAATGAAAGAGCAATTTGAAAAAATTCAACAAGACATGACAGAAAAGATACTAGAGTCTCAAAAGGACATGATGAATAAGTTGACGCAATTGTTGACTAAGGAAGCAAATAAAGGGAAAGGTCCTATGGTTAATGAGGAAGAAGAAGGCAAAGAGGATCCTCTATATCCTCAGTCTGAGGTGCATCCGCGCAGATCCTCTGTTTCAATTAGGCCTCAGCAGGTTCAAGCTGGTGTTTCAACGCTGATAAACTTCCAGGCTGGTTTAGGCTCTAATCCTAGATGTAACCCGATGAATCTTGCTATTTCTGATCTTGATGAAGTAGCTGAGAAAGATGAAGAATTGCCAAAATTGTTTGAGGAAAGGTGGAAATGGATTGAAGAGAAATTTAAGGCAATGGAGAGCACTGAAAGTTATCATGGAATGGATGCTAAGGATCTAAGTTTGGTCCCAGATTTGGTACTTCCTTATAAGTTTAAGATGCCAGAATTTGAAAAATATAGTGGGACCAGTTGCCCTGAAGCCCATATCACTATGTTCTATAGGAGAATGACTGGGTATATTAACCATGATCAGCTATTAATACATTGTTTTCAGGATAGCCTCACTGGAGAGACATCTAGGTGGTATAATCAACTGAGCAGAAACCAAATTAGTTCTTGGAGGGACTTGGCACAGGCTTTTATGAGGAAATACAGTCATGTATCAGAGATAATGCCTGACAGAATCACCTTGCAAAATTTGGAAAAGAAATCAAAGGAAGTTTTAGATAGTATGCGCAGAGGTGGAGAGAGAACGCGGTTCAAGTTCAGCCCCCACTCCTAGAGAAAGAAATGACGATGCTCTTTATCAACACACTGAAAGCCCCTTTCATCACGCATATGTTGGGAAGCGCTTCAAAGAGTTTCTCAAATATAATCATGAATGGAGAAATGATTGAAAATGCCATCAGAAGTGGAAGAATAGGTGGTGAAGAGAGTAACAAAAAGTCAGTCTCAAGAAGAAAAGAAGATGAGATGAATAACATAGGTTGCTCAAGATCAGTTACTGTAAGTCATCCAGGTAAATGAGTTGCTAGTCAACAAGACTCATTGAGACAAGAATCTGGAGTGAAACCGGGTATTGAGAAGCTCCAGTTCACACCAATTCCGATGTCATATAAAGAGCTGTATCAAAGCTTGTTCAATGCGCATATTGTTGCTCCTCATTACTTAAAACCTCCACAACCTCCGTATCCCAAATGGTATGATGCGAACGCACAATGTGATTACCATGTGAGAATTACAGGGCATTCAATAGAGAATTGCATTACCTTTAAAAAGCTTGTTCAAAGGCTCATCAACATGGGTGTTGTCAAGTTTGATGACTCTAGTGCAGAAAATCCTTTACCCAACCATGATTGATGCGATGTTGGGAAGCGTTTACATCAATGACGTGTATGAAGACACAATTGAAGAAGGGACCTTGTTAGATGTCCGCCCTTATAAATTTAGGAGTGTTCTAAGTAATTGGGCTGCGGAAGAAATCCTTGTAGTTTTAGAACTTATTTAGAGTAATGTTCAGAACATCTTTGTTGTTTTTAGCCTAAAAATGATAGAAAGTCCTTTGTGAAATAGGCTCATGTCTGAACGTCATTATTCTAATAAAATACATATTTGCATTCATTTTTGAGCCAATATTCTTTCATTCTTTTGGAATAATTATTCTTTCATTCTTTTAGACTTTCTTCCACATCATTTTTTTCATTCATAATTATATTGTACAAATAATTATTCATAAATTCACACATTCTTTTGTATATTCATTTGTACTTACTATGGGGCCCCCAGATATCAATGACATGAGTGACACTGCTGCAGACTTAGAATCTCCTTTCGAGTGAGATATGTTTTTAGAGGGATCTCATGACTTTGAAAATGACATAGATCGTGGCTTATCTCCGAACTTGTTGAGATGGTAGAATAGGAGGCTAAACAGATCCTACCTCTCAAGAATCATTAGAAATTGTGAGCTTGGTGAAGATTGGAATTGACCTGACCGCAAAGACGAAGCAACACATTGTTGAGTTACTTCTAAAGTTCAAAGATGTCTTTGTATGATCATACCAGGATATGCCTGGGTTAACCGCTTATAATGAAATCTGTACAACAACACAATTTCAAAAATTTGCAGTATGAACGATGCAATTCTTTGCCAGGGCAATGCCTTTCTCGTTGAGTCAGCATAGCTTTGCCCATTCGAAGTCGAGTTTCCATCCCTTCAAGATGTTGTTGGATTTTATCCTGATTAAAGAGGAATATCCAAAGTTTTCTGTCGTAGTTGCGCCAAAAAAAAGCTCTATGAAAGAACTCTGATACCAAAGAAGGTTTTTCACATACAATATGAAAGTGGAAGATCTTAGGTGGAGGACTTTATCTATAAAAACATTGATTCTGATTGAAAGGGGATAACAAGGACTTGCCTAATCCTATGAGTTCAGATTCAATAAAAAAATCAAAATCAAAATAAAAATAAAAAATAAAAAAGAAGAAAAAAAAAAGAAAAATCAAAGTCAAAAGCAAAAAGGAAAAATCAAAATAAAAATAAAAATAAAAAAGGAGAAAAAGAAAAAAGGAGAGACCAATGCGAAAACCCGCAAAGGGCACTTTGTAACCAAAGGTGGTTTTGAGTTGAAAACCCAAAAAGGGTGACTCAAATTTTGAGTAAAATGGGGCATGGACATCACCATTATCGAAGACTTCTAATGGGCATTGCTTCATTTTTGAGATCATTAGAGGCTGCTTCATACGCCAATGTCATCATATGCTTATTCCAGAGAAGATGGTATTGGAAAATGTATTAAATTTGAACAATATCACGATAGCTAAGGTCTGAAATCAATTCAGAAGCAGACATCACGATTCGTCACTGAATTTCCTAGAGATGAACATCAAGAAAATTGAAGAAAAATGACTGAGATTTGCAAGGACTGGCATAGGAAATTACCATTTGCCCTCATTGTTTGTCGAACATCTGTACTGGGGCAACACCTCTCTCTTTGGTTTAAAGGATTGAGGTAGTTTTACCTATTGAAATCCCCTCTCTCCGGGTATTTGTTGAGCTAGAGTTAGAGGGATCCAATCGCGATGTGGTCAGTTGGACCTAGAAAAAGGGTTAAAAACTATTCATTAGGGACGGATGTACCAGAAACAAATGATACGAGCCCATAATAAATAGGGTCATCTCAGAGAATTCCACGAGAGGGCTGGATGTTGAAAAAGATCCTTCCTCAACAAAAAGATTGTAGAGGGAAATGAACGCCAAACTGGGAATGTCCCTATGTTGTAAAAAAGACATTTTTCAGAGGAGCACTAACCCTGAGTGAGATTATTAATCCTATAAACTCGAATCCGGTCAAGAAATACTTCGTTTAAAGAAGAAGAAAGGACCAAGGTGAAAATCCGCAAAGGGCACTTTGAGTCCAAAAAATAAAAATAAATCAAAAACAAAAAAGAAAAGAAAATGGAGAGGCCAAGGTGAAAACCCGCAAAGGGCGCTTTGAGACCAAAGGGGATTTGAGTTGAAAACCCAAAAAGGGCGGCTCAAATATTGATCAGAATGGGGCATGAGGTGATCAGAGCAACTTGAATTTTGATCAGATTGGGGCATATAATGATCTTGCTATACTTGAACCAACAGGAAAGGGTAGGCGACATCTTGGGGCATCGACAAAGTACTGTAGATCTCCTAAACACATGTCAAACTCAGAATGGTCTTCAGAAAGTTTGTACAGAGAAGTTCAAGCTGTGATATCTGGGGCACCCAATTTGCTTACTATTTATATTGAATTTGTTGTTCTTGGAATACTTCATTCTTTTTAAAGATACACATTCCCAATCAATTTCTTTGTTATCCTTCTTTACTATTTTTGATAATTTATTCCTTTCGAGCTATGCTCAGAGCCAACTTTATTCTTATCCATTGATATGACCCTTTTTGCAAGCATGTTGCATTGTAATAATGATTAATGGACTAATAAAACTTTCATAAAGGAATTTTTGCATATTACTCTGAAAAGTTTCTAAATAATACAGAAACCTGAAACAGGACTATTGTTTAGAATGCACCAAATTTAAAGGTTGGAAATTTGAGAAGGAAGAGTCTAAATTTGGACTTTCTCTTTAGGTTTTGTTGTAAAAAACATTGATTGAACAAAACGACAAGATATTGTGTTGATGACAAAGCTTAATAAACAAGTAAGTAATGATCACCAGGCAACAGGAAGAGGTTTCCTCAGAGAAGAAAGCTTTCATTTCTGCATGGGCCTTGGGTACGGCACCCTGGGAATGATGTAACGGACCAGAAAGATTTAGATCTCGTATCCTTGATTTGTGATAGGAAAGGATTGAGGAAAAGCCATAAATTTCTATCCTCGGGTTGCAGTGGGAGAATAATGGTACAGATTTTGTGCCCTAACGGATTGAAATTTAAGGTTTACAGTGGGGGCAACCTGACTAAATGTTTCTTCAGAAAACGCCAGCCGAGAAGGGTGGTGTTATAGCACGTCAGTCACAAAGCCTTAATAAACTTCGAGTAATGACAACCTAAGCGGGATCATTCTCGGAAAAATAAAATTCTGTATTCATGCAAACACCATTCACACATGTCTAGTTATGAGCATTTGATTCATTTTGATCATGCCGTTCTAATCATTAGGCATAATTAGGTTCATTATACAAGTCATGTTCCCTAGAGAATAGATCAGTGAAGATAACAGATCTTGCCTTCCTGCATCGACAGCGAAGCAGATCGAAAACAAAGCCTTGCCTCCCTCGGTTGCAGTGGAACAGGTTAAAGATAGCAGATTTTGCCTTCCTACATTGGTAGCAAAGCAGATCGAAGATACCAACCTTGCCTCCCTCGGTTGTAGTGGAACAGGTTGATGGCGAATTTTACCTCCCTGTGGTTACAGTGGAGTACATTGAAGCTAGTAATTCTATCTCTCTGGTTGGCAGTGGAATAGATTAAAGATTACAGATCTTATCTCCCTAAGCAGTAGTGGAGCAGATCAAAGATGACGGATTTTACCTACCTGTGGTTACAGTGGAGTACATTGAAGCTAGTAATTCTATCTCCCTAGTTGGTAGTGGAATAGATTGAAGATTACAGATCTTATCTCCCTAAGCAGTAGTGGAGCAGATCGAAGATGGCGGATTTTACCTCCCTGTGGTTACAGTGGAGTACATTAAAGCCAGTAATTCTATCTCCCTGGTTGGCAGTGGAATAGATTGAAGATTATAGATCTTATCTCCCTAAGCAGTAGTGGAGCAGATCAAAGATGGCAGATTTTACCTCCCTGTGGTTACAGTGGAGTACATTAAAGCCAATATTCTATCTTCCTAGGCAGCAGCGGAATAGATTGAAGATTATAGATCTTATCTCCCTAAGCAGTAGTGGAGTAGATCAAAGATGGCAGATTTTACCTCCCTGAAGTTACGGTGGAGTACATTGAAGCCAGTAATTCTATCTCCCTGGTCAGCAGTGGAATAGGTTGGAAATTACTGATCTCATCTCCCTAAGCAGTAGTGGAGCAGATCGAAGACGGCGAATCTTGTCTTCCCCAAGAGTAGGGAAGCAGATTTAAGCCACAAGTCCTATCTCCCTGGTCAGCAGTGGAGTAGGTTGGAAATTACAGATCTCATCTTCTTAAGCAATAGTAGAGCAGATCGAAGATGGTGAATCTTATCTTCCCTAGGAGTAGGGAAGCAGATTTAAGCCACAAGTCCTATTTCCCTGAGCAGCAGTGGAGTAGGTTGAAAAAATTATAGATCTTGTCTTCCTGTGTTGGCAGCGAAGTAGATCAAAAACCCTCAGCCTTGTCTCCCGAAGTAGTAGTGGAGTAGGTTGAATCTTACTTTCCAAGTGGTACAGTGGAACAGATTAAAGCCACAACAGCGAATCTTTCTTCCCCTACATTGCAGTTAAAAAAACTAAAGCCACAACGGTGAGTCTTACTTTCCAGACGGTGCAGTGGAACAGATTGAAGCCACAACGACGAATCTTGCTTCCCCGACATCACAGTCAAGCAGATTAAAGTTACGACTTACGAATCCTATCTCCTCGACATGGTGGTAGAGTGGATCAAAGCAATTCCTATACCTCTGATGATGCAGTAGGATGGAATGAGGCTACTTGAAGAAAAAAACCAAGGTTCAAGCTCGACCGGGCAAAATTGGCCATTTTTTTAGTCTTTGCTTCATTCCCGTTACACGACAATGAGTAAAGAGGAGCAGCTGTAATGGCCCAATATTGCCCGGCCCAAATCAGAAATAAATAAACAAAAATATAAAAAATAAAATAAACCAAACCAAAATCTAAAAGTCTACAATCCAAATACATGGGCCCAACGTGGCACAAATCATTTTAACCTACTAGCCTAGCCCAATAACCCCAAATCATTTAACCTAAACTACCCAAACCGTTAGCCCAATACAAGCCCAAAACAGTTTCAAAGAAACCCTAGCAGCAACAGCTTCCAGCGCCACAGCCACTAAGGCCATCCTCCGCGTGTGCCGAGCCACTCTCCACGCATGCAGTGCCTCCACGCACCTCCAGTTGGCCTCTATACGCCGTACCTGCGCAGAAACAAACAAACAATCAGTAACGAAAAGAAAACAAAAAAAAAGAGCAAAAAGAAAAAAAGAACAGAGAGGAGAAGGGATTTTTGTTTTTTTATTATTTTTTTCTTTTCTTTTGGCTTTGGCTATAAAAAGCCGATTCATTTTCTGTAACAGGGGCTTCTTCTTCCATTTTTACACAGATTGAATACAAAAACAAGAAAAAAGATTCAAAGAAAACTAAGTTTCGCAAGGTTTTTTTTAAGTTTCTCTTTGTTTTTTTTTTTCTATTTTCCTTTTATTCTTTTGTTTATAGCTAGTGTAAAATAAAAGAGAAAGTAAAATTAGTGAAAGGAGTTACCTGGTGGCATGATCCTGGTTCTCTCCGTCGTCATCGGAGAAGGGGCTGAGATCGGAGACCGTTCGAATGCTCTCAGAACGCAGAGCGGCGCACAGAGGAGGGTTGTTTAGGTTTAGGAAATCTGTCAAAATGGCTTAATGCCTTAGTTTTAGGTTATATATGCATTGAAAAACTACACCATTTGGAAGCTCAGACCCGCGTGGTGACCCGACCCGGGGCAGGATCAGCGCGCTTCTGTTCATTGGTCTATTTGCATGATGAGTCCCTCATATTTTGTGATGTTTCAATTTGATTTTCTTCAATTCTTTAATTTGAATCGCATATTTTATTTTGTTTTCAATTTGATCCATAGTTATGCGGTGTCGTTTTCATTATTTGGATTGAATGCCCAGGTCATGCGTTTAATTACTTTTTTAGTCCCTCCTTTTTTTTAAGCCGATTACCAATTTGGTTTATTATTATTATTATTATTATTATTAAGGTTTGTTTATATATTTAATTTTTTTCTTTTTACAGTATTTCATTCTATACATTATTAGTTTTAAGTTTCTTCTAAAATTATATATAGTATTATTTTTAAAAAAAAATCAATGTATGATCATTAGTACTGCTTAATTTGTTTTATATAATATAATACTATTTTATATACATATGTATATATAATTTATATCAAATCATGTTTATTTTATATATAAATGTATATTATTGATCTCATATTATTGTATTTTCCACTTATTTTAATACATACGTAATTTATTTCATTTTAAAAACTACTTTGTTATATTTCACTTATTTCATTTTTTATGTATTATTATATGTTACTATCCATTTTGAAATTTTTTATTATTTCTACAGGTATTATTTATTTAAATTAATAAATATATGTTATTTTCTTTAATTATAATATTTATTTGAATTATAATTTCATTTCTTTCATACATCTTAAGTTATTTTAAAAACTTGTACATTTTCATATGTGTTAATTTATTTGGTGTTCTGATTGACTTTAGATTCATTAGCTTTTAAATGTCAACATAATAAATGATGTGAGAATTGCTCTTAGGTGTATTGTATTGCTTGTTTGTATTTGCTAATTATTCGTAGTTCATTAGAATGCATTTTGGTTACAAATTATCGCTTAGTATTGTACATTATTCCACTGTGTTTCATTCGCTAAAAAAATTTGCATTTAATATGGTTTAAGTTTCGAAATCTTTTTCTAGATATTACAATACTCAATATTCATAATTCATGAGAAGATTGTGCCCTAACTTACTGGGCTTCAATTCTTCTCAGTGAATTTAAATAGCCGAGTGCTTATTTTGTTAAAACCTTATAATTTCAAAATAAACCTTTGTAGATTTCGAGATGTTGGATCCTAACTTACTAGATATGACGTTTAGTTGTCTTGATTTTACAATAAAGGTAATATTTGATGTTTAGGAATTTTGAGAAATTGAACCCTAACTTACTGGATTTTGATTTCTCGATTGACCTAAATGACCAAACACATGAATTTTAAAATTTAAAAAATTAAAAAGACATACTTAATTTTGATGATTGAATTGTTGCACTCTAACTCACTGAGTATGGTAATTTATTTCTTCAAAATGAGTGCGTCTTATTTGGTTTATTCAAATTTAAACTTCAAAGAATCATATTTTAAAATCTTTTCAAAATTTCGATAATAAGACCTTGAACAATCAATTTGGTACCAATTTTGGGCGTTACGAGGGTGCTAACCCTTCCTCGTGCGTAACCGACTCCCGAACTTGTTTTCTCAGATTTCACAGACCAAAATCATTTTAATGGTGAACCGCTCAATAAAAGATCGGTAGTGACTTCCCTTTTCATTTTCAAAGTCGATCCCCTTTTTTTCTAATTTAAAAATGGTTTCGACAATAGTGTTATGGAAGTATCATTCAGTTCCCCCAACCCGAGTTTCATATAGGTAGATAAATGCATCAAATTAATGTTGTCCTTTAAATTTTAAAGGGCCTTACCAAAATGTTTGTCCCTTATCTCTATAGGAATTGTAAAACTTCCCGAATCTTTTAATTTTGGGGGTATCTTCCTAGAAATTATTGCGCTGCAAGAGGCATCTATTTTAATTTTCTCTCCGTTCTTAAATTTCTTATGCATAGACATTATTTCTTTTAAGTGCTTGGCATACTTTGGGATTTTCTTTATAAGTTCTAACAACGAAAAATTAACATTAAGGGACTTAAACAAGTTTAGAAAACTTACAAATTCGACTTCATCCCTTTTCTATTTGTCCTCTAACCTTGACGAGAATGGCATAAGCTTTGCAATAGGATCAACACTTTTCTTAGTTGCTAGCTCAACTTCCGGTTCGACTACCTTCTTAGTTTTCTCCTTATGCTCGTCTTCATCTAGGGAATCATCTATAGCATCATTTAAATCACCTTATTCTGTCTTCTTTTAGATGGGTTCATGGGTTTTCAAGAATCTTACCTGAGCGAAGTGAAATTACCTTGACATGTTCCTTCTTATCCCTTGAGAATTATTTTCTGTATTACTAGGGATGCCAATACCAACTTGCCTTTGCATGCTATTCATCATGCTCATCATTTGGCTTAGTTGGTCTTTAATTTCATCTAGTTGAATGCCGTTTTGGGAGCATTCAGACTATACTTGTCAAATTTTAGACCTCTTTGATCGCATCTTGCCTTCTATTCTATCTAGCCTTTGACCACATATAGTATGGTCACTTAGCATGGCTCTTTTCTAAGCTTTTTGCATATGTGGAGGTTCATAAGGAGGGTTTGGTCAATTTTGCACTCGATTCCCACCTCTTTAGCTACCTCCCACTTTAGATTGGGATGGTCTCTCCAACCGTAATTATGCGTGTTCGAATAGGGATTTCCACCTCTATTACCCAAATAATTACCTCTTTCAGCTGTCTTTCAAAATATTTCCCATAACCATGAGCTGAATCGTTCATCAGTGGTCTGTCAGTAGTTTCCAAACGGTTTAGCTTGTCTATTATGTGCTAATACTTGTCTTCCTTTTAAACAACTTTAACCTTTGGTGGCCTTGGATTATATATAAATCTCTCATTGGGCCACATGTAAGAGTTGATAGCCATGTTCTGAACCAGCTGATAGGCTCTCTCATAGGTGTTATTAATAAAAGCTTATCCGGATGCGCTATCTAACCCAGACCTCAAGTTCCCATCCATAAAAAAAACATAAAGAATAAAAATTTAAGAAATTGAAGAATAGAAATAATCAAATTTGATTTTGGGTGATTAGCTTGCTTCGATAATCCCCATCAACTATCACTTCAGGTTCCTCGTTAATTAACAAGTCGCTATCCTTGCAAGATCTTTTGATCTTCTACTCAAATGACGAGTTGGCAATGACTACTTATTTTCTGACCTTACAGTGTAGACCGGTTTCGGGTGAAGGTGTTCACTGATGGGCCATAATAATTTTGGGTTAATTCCCACCTTGATAACTTCCTAAGATTGTTCGGCCTAGAGTTTGTTTTACATTCTTCCTTTCCAAAACAACTGATCCGTTACGTATCCCTACAAAATAGTGAATAGATTATTCCTCCAATCGTTAATCCCCCATAGAGGGATTAGTTCCTCATTGCCTCCATAGACAATATAAAATCGATATAAAGAGAAAACATGCTAAATAAATTGACAATATAGAGTTTACGAAAGAGCTAGATTGCATTAAGATTGATCGCGAATCCCATAAGGTTTGATTGTCTCCACAATACAGATCTCTTAAAATAGAATAAGAACGAATGAAAATAAATCTAACCTATGAAAGGAGAAAACTAAATAGAAATTAAAAGACTAATTCTAGGTTAAGTGAATGGTGTCTTTTACATGTGACAAAGGAGCCTATTTATAGATTTCAGGTAGCCGTCGTCTTTAACCCTAGGTTAGCTGACATTCTCGAGCTTTAAGTTTGATTGTGCAGACCAAAACACCCCTGTCTTGTGTTTAATTCTCAGCTAGAGTCGATGTCATGACATAGTAGGTAGTGTATGCCTTTTGGGATATCTTCAGGAGTAGGTCGTGACACCCTTAGGCTGTGTCGTGACATCAAAGGTAGTTTCATGATTTCTCCAGTTTGCTCCGTATATTGTGACATCAAGCATTCCGTGTTGCGACATAACAAATAATATCAGTTTATTACGCCTTCCAATGGTCTCATTCACATTTACAGAGGTCATTAGCTCACCCTCAGGCCTCATTCACCCCCTAAGGTCAATAAAAGACTCTATTTCTCCATTTTATTAACTTAACGAAAACTTACGAAAACATAATTAGTACCTAATGAAAATGATTTCTTTCAACCTCCTAAAGTGCAAAAATTAGTTTAATCTGTTACACCAAATTACGGTATATCAAACTCCTCCACACTTAAATCATTGCTTATCCTCAAGCAATACAAACATAAATAAGAAATAGAAGAGACGTCCCTTAAGCAAATATCATACAAGTATTGAATTTGAAGCACATGACTTAGGCTTTTCATAATCACTATCAACTTTAACATGATGAATAATTGACTTACCACTTTTAACCACAAACATCTAAGTTCAATATATTACAAAGTATACAAATATTAAGGGTCTCAACTGTAGGGATCCATCAATAAATCATAAAAGTACTTTGATTATCTGAGCAGAATATAAATGGTTGTTTATGTGATTGTTTAGTATAATGTACATTCATGCATGACAATATTTATGTCACAGGACTTTTCAGCTTGTAATGTTCAGAGGCTTAGGATAGGTATGGAGTTAAAAAATAGTAAGCATCAAGAGGCTTACAAACACGAAAATAGTTTGGCACATCGTACCGATTCCTATTCATCCCCCCTTAGTGATGCTTACCCGCTCACCGTCTTATTTGTCCTTCTTTTATCTTCATTGTTTCTCCATATAGGAAATCATAGCAAAACATAGCAACTATAGCTAGCCTACGAGTTTCTGTGCATTAATGAATGAGTTTCTCTTATGCTTGTGACTTTATCACTTTTCTCTTTTTCAATGCATCTCACTCATGAATGCTTTTTCACTATTTCAAGAGTTTTTCTACTCGTACTACTTTTTCTTTTTAAAATTTTCTGTTGTTTTGCATTTTCAAGCTAACCTATAGTTCCCATATCAAGCAAATCTTTCCTATTTCACTCTATTTTTACAAACTCTGCTGTGATGTATCTACTTAACCCTTAATACGTATGGCCAGATGTCTATAGTCGTGCAGTACATGACCAAAGAAAAACGGTAAATAAAAATTAACGCTTTTAGGATCGGGATTTGTAGTGAGGTTCATCAAGAAGTGTCAACTAGCTCAAAAATTGGTACTAAAGTTTAATATGAATAGGTCAGCTTTTTGGCTTTGAATGTGATCCAAACAATGCCTTAGGGCATCCCTTAATATCTCAATATGCATAAATTTAATCAACTAAACAAACTCAAATTCAACCATTTATCATTCATACTAGCATTCTCGTTTCCTTGTATTTTCTATATCCTTTGGTACATTTGTTTGCTTACTACCTATTTACAGTGTAACATATAGAACTTAGTAGTCTAATAACCAAAAAATTAAAATCACCTACCATCATGCCAAATTTATTTGCAAATACAAGCAACCTATGTACATGCTCCTAACCAATCACTTGTATCTCTAAAAGCTCAAGCACACAAAAGACAAAAAAAAAAACAAAAAAAAATCAAGGAAAAATGTAAAAATTCAAAACAAATTTTCTATCTTACCCACACTATAATAGCCTGCATTTTCAGTGGTGTCGAAATGGTGATTCGAGATCACTAAATCAGACAAATGAGTAGAAAATATTATTAATTTAGTGAGTATAAGTTAAATGTGAAGTTAGGAAAATTTTTGAAATAGTGAATAGTATACTAGGAATAAATATTAAAACAATTAGAATCGAAAATGAGGTATCGAAACCTCAAACTCATAAACCGAGCCATAAATATTTTTAGAAATATTTATAGTGTCATTGAGTTGGTATTAAATTTTCGTTAGAAAATTCTAATGTTTGGGTGGTCAATTAATTAAAGGGACTAAACTAAAAATAATGTAAAATTTTGTTAAAAAGTGATTAAATAGCTTAAGTGATAAAATAAAGAGGGACTTAAGGCATAAATATGCCAATATGGAATAGTTGAGACGGCATAAGAGAGGAAAAATCTGAAAAAGTGATGTAATAAGGCAAACATTAGAAATTTTGTAAAACTTAACAAATAAAAATCTTAAATAAAATAGTTTCTAGGCAATTCTTCATATTTCTCAGCAAAAAATGCCATTTAAGGGTCTTTCTAAGCAGGTTTTTCATATATTTTAATCATGTAAGTTTAATTCTTGATTATTTCTTCTAATTTTTGTGATTTTGATACTTTTACAATTAGGTCCAACAAATTATTTTATTAGTTTTTGATTTCATGGCTGATTTTGAGAGTTACCATTGATGATTGCTGAAATTTTATGATGAATGAACATGGAATTAAAACTTTAATTTTATTATATGATGATTTTATTAAGTAATTTTGATAGAAATTGACTTTAGGGACCTAATTGTGAAAAAGTTTGGAATAAGGGTTTGGAGTTGCGATTTTGAATATCAAAGGCTATGTAGTAGTCTAAAATAGTTGGAAAAGTTGTTAATTGAGAAAAATTATATCAATTGAGGGGTTAATTGAGTAGGGACTAAATTGTAAAAACTATACAGTTGGGGCAAAAGTGTAATTTCGAAAATTAAAGGGTTTAAATTGTGAAATGAATTAGAATTGAATTAGATGCTGATGAATGTATAAATTTGTATTTTAGATCAAGAACCCGAAGATAAATGAGGAAATGAGAAATTACCGATTAGTCACTAAACTTCTGCAACTTTTCGAAAGTAGTCATGTAAGTTCATATGATTAAATTTTAATGATTATTTGATAATTCTAGGAATAATATAATTTTTTAATTCATATGTTTGCTATTGAATTGTGAAAATTGTAAAATAAAAGAATATATATATGTATGAAAATTGAACTATAAGTTCAAATTGAGTAAAACGCCAGGTTGAGTACTTCTGATCTATGACAAGTGATAAGTGGTAGCTTCGCTACACTTATCTGATCAGTGACAAGTGACAAGTGATAAGTGGTAGCTTAGCTACACTTATCTGATCAGTGACAAGTGACAAGTGATTAAGTGGTAGCCTAGCTACACTTATCTGATCAGTGACAAGTGATAAGTGATAAGTGGTAGCTTAGCTACACTTATCTGATTAGCGATAAGAGATAAGTGACAAGTGATTCCGTGTAAGACCATAGCTGGGCTATGGCATCAGTATGTGTTATGTGATTACGTGTAAGACCATAGTTGGACTATGGCATCGAGGAAATGAAGTACTCAATTCCATAAGATGTTCACTAATTTGATAAAGTTGTTAAGTGTTACATAGGCTAATATTCAAGTGATAGATTTATCGTAGTTGTTGAAATTGAGCTCAATTAAATGATTTCACCAAGTGGATATTGTGTATGGCAGGAAGTGTTAGTGAATAATAAGATGTGAATTATTATGATTAGTTCGGTAAGATTTATCTTAAATGCCTATGAACTTACTAAGCTTTGTATAAGCTTACTTGTGTGTGTTTATTGTCTCTTGTAGATTGACGTATATATACGTTCGGAGGATCGAGTCTACATCAAGAATCACACTATCTAGATTTACTCCGGTAGATTTTGTTAAACAAATTTTTGATTTATATGGCATGTATAGGGAATTAAAGTAAAAAGTAATAGTATGAATGATTAAGTATGCAAAGTAAATCTGAATGAGATGGTTGTGTTAGGCATTGAAATATACATGTTTTTAGCTTGAAACGGTTGATTGGTTGAACTTTATTAGTATTTAAATGAATTAGTTGAAATACTGAAATTGGTTGTGATTTGAAATTTGCAGGGAATGTTAAATAATTATAAAGGGGTTATACTGAATTTTTTTTTTAAAAAAATTGCAATGGAACAGTTTTTGGACACCAGCATTGATGTAAATTTGAAAAATCACCAAAAATGGTGGAAAGTGAATTACAAGCTGAGTGAGATATGAAATTAAAGCTGAATGAGTCTATTTTCACATGAAAGAAAAAAGTAAATAAAAATGTTATATATTTTTAGATATTTGAATTTTAGTGAGACGGGATAAGAATGGTTTTGAAGTCTTCTATTCTGACTTTAGAAAATCATTAAAAATTGTAGAAAAAGAATTAAGGGTTATAATTTATATCTGGATTTATTAATGAGTCTATTTTGAATAGAAATAAGTAAAAGCACCATATGAAGTCTGTACAATGAGATAATTGATTTTTAGTGAACAGAGGTTAGAACCATTGGACAGTGAAACAGGGGAGACTTTAAAGAATAAAATGTACAAATTAGCCAAACCAAAAATTCTAAAAATTTTATGGTAAGAAGATATATGAGTCTAATTTTCGAGAAAATTTACAGATCTAAATTTTGAGTTTTTTTAACTTGAGTTATAATTAAATGAGTAACTGTTGTGTAGGTGGACAGTTTTATTGTGAATTATGAAATAAATTGTTTTGATTTGATTAAGTATTCGGAAAATTTTTAATGTTCTCGGTTTGGACCCAAACTATTTCTATTGAATGATTCAGGGTCTTGAGATTTCGTTTTAGGGGCATATTGAATGAATGTGAGTAAATTAAATTTTTTAAAGCAAAATTTTTATACTCCAAACTAATAAGTTAAGTCAGGTAATGCCTCGTGCTTGATTCTGGCAACGGTTTCGGGTAAGGGTTGTTACACCCACACTTTAGTTAAACAAATTTTTGATTTATATGGCATGTATAGGGAATTGAAGTAAAAAGTAATAGTATGAATGATTAAGTATGCAAAGTAAATCTGAATGTGATGGTTGTGTTAGACAATGAGATATACATGTTTTTAGCTTGAAATGGTTGATTGGTTGAACTTTATTAGTATTTAAATGAATTAGTTGAAATACTGGAATTGGTTGTGATTTGAAATTTGCAGAGGAGGTTAAATAATTATAAATGGGTTATATTGAATTTTAAAAAAAAATAAAATTGCAATGGAATAGTTTTTGGACAGCAACATTGACGTATCTTTGAAAAATCACCAAAAATGGTAGAAATTGAATTAGAAGCTAAGTGAGATATGAAATTAAAGATGAATGAGTCTATTTTCACATCAAAGAAAAATAGTAAGCAAAAAAGTTATATATTTTTAGATATTTGAATTTTAGTGAGACGGGGTAAGAATGGTTTTGAAGTCTCCTATTCTAACTTTAGAAAATCATTAAAAATTGTACAGAAAGAATTATGGGTTATAATTTATATGTATAGATTTATTTAATGAGTCTATTTTCAATAGAAATAAGTAGAAGCACCATATAAAGTCTTTACAATGAGATAATTCATTTTTAGTGAACAGAGGTCAGAACCGTTTGACAGTGAAATAGGGGAGATTTTAAAGAATAAACTGTACAAATTGGATAAATAAAAAATTCTGAAAATTTTATGATAAGAAGATATATGAGTCTAGTGTTAGGAAAAATTTACGGATCTAAAATTTGAGTTTTGTAACTTGAGTTATAGTTAAATTAGTAACTATTACGCAGGTGGATAGTTTTATTGTGAATTATGAAATAAATTGTTTTGATTTGATTAAGTATTCGGAAAATTTTTAATGTTCTCGGTTTGGACCTGAACCATTTCTAAAGCTTGATTCAGGGTCTCGAGATTCCTTTTTAGGGACATATTGAATGAACGTGAGTGAACTAATTTTTTTAAAGCAAAATTTTTATACTCCAAACTAGTAAGTTAAGTCAGGTAATGCCTCGTGCTCGACTCCAGCAATGGTTTCGAGTAAGGGGTGTTACATTTGTTGGTATCAGAGCATAGTTTAGCTAATTCTCAACATATGTGTGAAATTTAATGTGTTTGGAAATACATGACATATAAATCTGTGATAGTGTGATGTGTATGATCCGATCTAATAATTGTTATTTTTATAGATACTCTTCGATTATAAAGATGTCAGACATACCTGAACGTACTGAGCAAGAAGAAGTTAACAGTAAAATACAGATTTCTAAACAAGGAACAAGCAGTGATGTTCTGATTTCCCAAATACGAGAGCAAGAATTAAAGAATATGATTTAGGGGATTATGAATCAGTGGTATACTGAAATGATGCAAGAAAGAAATCAAGCTCAGCCACCTCCTTCCCCTACTGCTCCATCGGTGGTACCCCCGGTTGCTCCTCCACCTCCTACAACGACTGAATCCAATAAGCGTTCTCCATTGAAAAGGCTTAGAAAACTTGGAGCCGAAGAATTTTGGAGAAGGACTGATGATGACTTCGTCAAAGCTGAATATTGGTTACAAAGTTTGATAAGAATTTTTAAAGAAATAGCTTGCTCACTAGGTGATTATTTGAGATGTGCTGTGTCCCTATTGAAAGAAGAAGCTTATAGCTGGTGGGAAACGATTGAGGCTGTGGTTCCGACAGAGAAAATTTCTTGGGAATTTTTCCAAAATGAATTTAAGAAGAAATATGTGGGCAGACGGTATTTGGATAAAAAGAAAAGGGAATTTCTCGACCTACGGCAGGGAAATAAATCAGTGGCTGAATACGAAAGAGAATTTGTCTACCTCAGAAAATATGCCCGAGACATTATACCTATTGAAGAAGAAATATGTATCAGATTTGAAGGGGGTTAAATGATGAAATTAGAATGATGATTGGGGGTAATAAAATACGAGAGTTTGTTGTTCTGTCAGGCCGTGCTCAAAAGCACGAAGAAGTATATAACAGAAAAATGCAGCGGGATCAGAAAAGTAAAGACTCATGCAAAAGAGCTGCTTCTAAGTCATTTTCAAATTTGCCAATGAAGAAATCTAGAGAAGAGATTAGTCGAACTACATCAGTGCTGAGAAGATCGGGTAGAGATAGATCAAGACAATCTGATTTCAGGGTATTCGATAGACCTGTAGCAAGTGTGAGTAGTGTTCAGAATACTCCTTGGCTTAAGTGTCAATATTGTGGAAGACATCATTTTGGTGAATGCAGGATTAAGATGGGGGCTTGTTATAAATGTGGGGCTACTGATCATCCTATTCGAGATTGTCCCTAGCTGCAAAAAGATGAAGTGGAACAGAAAGAGATACAGAGAACCATTCCCCAAAGAAGTAGACGTTCGGGCCAGAGCAGTGCTACAGGGACTACCCATTCGGGTATGAGGGAATCAGTTAGTTGATCAGAGAGTAGAGCACCAGCACGTACCTACGCCATTCGAGTAAGGGAAGAGGCTACGGCTCCTAATGTAATTGCTGGTACTTTCTATCTTTATGATGTTATTGTTTATGCATTGATAGACCCTGGGTCTATTCATTCATATATTTGCAGTATGTTAGCATCTGAAAAGAAATTATCTGTTGAGTCCACTGAATTTGATATACAAGTCACAAATCCATTAGATCAAAGTGTGATGGTTAATTTGATATGTCGTAATTGTCCACTGAAAGTGAAAGGCTATGAATTCCCCACTGATTTGATGTTGCTACCCTTTCGGGAATTTGACATTATTCTGGGGATGGACTGGTTAATGAGACATGATGCGGTAGTGAATTGTCGTGATAAATAGATCAGTTTGAAATGTCAAACGAGAGATGTAAGCTCAATTGGGTCTGAAAATATGGGTGATAAGGTCATAATTATTTTAGCTCTCTCTGCTCAGAGATTATTACACAAAGGCAACGAAGCATTCTTGGCATATATTCTTGATACTCAGGGTTCCAATTTAAAGCTCGAACAAGTGCCAGTGGTGAATGAATTTCCTAACGCGTTCCCTGAAGAGTTAGCTGGTCTACTACCTGATAGAGAAGTTGAATTTGTAATTGATGTGATCCCCGAAACAACTCCTATCTTAATGACACCGTACAGAATGGCTCCAGCCGAATTGAAAGGGTTGAAGACGCATTTGCAAGAGTTATTAGATAAAGGGTTCATTAGACCGAGTATGTCGCCCTGGGGTGCACCTGTCTTGTTTGTGAAAAAGAAGGACGGTTCTTTAAGACTATTTATAGATTAGAGGCAGTTGAACAAGGTAATGGTAAAGAATAAATATCTTTTACCTCGTATTGATGATCTGTTTGATCAGTTGAAAGGTGCTGTAGTATTTTTCAAGATAGACCTTTGATCTGGGTATTATCAGTTGAAAGTGAAAGAGTGTGATGTGCCAAAAACTGCCTTCCGAACCCGATATGGTCACTATGAATTTTTGGTGATGCCATTTGGTTTAACCAATGCTCCTGCTGCTTTTATGGATTTGATGAATCAAATTATTCAGTCATATTTGGATAGATTCGTGGTTGTGTTCATTGACGATATATTGATTTATTCAAGGACAGAGTCTGAACATGCACAACATTTAAAGATTGTATTACAGACTTTGCAGGAGAAACAATTGTATGTGAAATTTAGCAAATGTGAATTTTGGCTCCATGAAGTTGTGTTTTTGGGTCATATTGTATCAGCTGATGGAATTAGAGTGGATCCAAGTAAGGTAACGGCGATGGTTAATTGGAAAGTTCCGAAGAATGTTACTGAAGTGTGAAGTTTTCTAGGATTGGCAGGTTATTATCTTTGATTTGTCAAAGATTTTTCAATGATTACCTTACCGTTGACTCGATTACTACAAAAGAATGTTGAATTTATATGGTCAGGTGAATTTCAGTAGAGTTTCGATTAGTTGAAAAAGATGTTGACAGAGGCTCCAGTGTTGACTCAACCTAAATCGGGTGTACCATTTATAGTATATAGTGATGCATGTAATACCCCAAAAATTTTTACAGTTAGATATTATCTTTGATATAATAAAATAAGGAAATAAAGTGACAAAAAGGGGAAATTTTGGAGTTATGTCAACATTGGGAAGTATATTATGACATAATAGTTCACGAAAAGATTAAATCGCAAAAGTGAGAAAAATTTTGTTATCCAAGAGTAAATACTCAAAATTTGAGGGGTTAAAGTGTAAATATGAAAAAATTGAAGGACCAATGGTGTAAATATTTTAAGGGTGGAATGATCTAGAAACTAAAGAAAATGGATGAATTAGGACCAAATTGGAAAAGGTGAATACTTTTGAGGGACTAAATCGTAATTTTACCAAATTAAGTGATGACTCAAGGATGGAATTTTAAAAGATCATAAAGGGCAAAATGGTCAATTAAAAGAGAGAGAAATCTAGAAGATGATGATGATGTTGGAGATATTTTAGATTAATTAATTAAATAGATATTAGTTTATTAATATTTTAATTTGATTTTTAAATGATATTTTATTATATTATTATTATTATATTTTGTATATATATATAAGAAAAGGAAGATGAAGAATCAACCAACCCACCATCTTTCCATGCAACCAACGTGAGAAGAGAGGAAAAGAAAGAAAGTTTTGCTTTCTTTACAATTTGGTCCTTCCACCAAAAATTTACCATTTTCACCTAGAAATCAAAAGAATTTCCATAGCTTCCAAGAGAGAAGAATAACAAGGAGACAATGGGAGCTAGAATATCAAGTTAGGTTCAAGAAATAGAAGCTGGAGGAGAGAGAAAATCAAGTTAAAGATTGAAGTCAATAGCATAAGGTAAGAATATCAAGATTTCAATATATTTTTAAGTTTGATATTATTGAAAAAGCATGGAAATAATTTTATAGTAGAGCTTTCTTATATAAGGTCTTATGTCCTTGATATATTAGTGAACAGAAATAAGTGAAAGTGATGGGAAATATTATAGAGAAAGGGAATAAGGGAGTTATATACCTAGTAATCAACATTTTGCACTAAAACAGTTTTGGACGGCAACAGTAGGTTAACTTTGAAAAATCACCATAAATTGTGGAAATCGAATTAGAGTATGAATAAAATATGGAATTAAATATTATTTAGTCTAGTTTCTCATAGAAGAAACAGTGTAAGGAATGGAATTGTAAATCATGAGATATAATAAATTTTGTGAGACAAAGTCAGAATGAATTCGGGTTCCCCTCTTTTTGACTTGGAAAAATCATTAAAAATTGTAAAAAAAATAATTATAGGTTATAATTTATATGTTTAAAATATTTAATGAGTCTATTTTCAAGAGAAATAAACGGGGACATTATACGAATTCTGTACAAAGAGATAATTAATTTTTAGTGAAGAGGGGTTAGAACTGTCAAACACTGAAACAAGGGAAAATTTAAAGAATAAACTTTACTTATTGGCTAAACCAAAAATTTTGAAAATTTTATGGTAAGAAGATATGTAAGTATAGTTTTAGAGAAAATTTTCAGATCTCAATTCGGAGATTTTTAGCTTAAGATATAATTAATTTAGTTACTGTGACTCAAGTGAACAGCTTGTTATGAGTAAACAAGTAAATAGTGGTATTATGTATATATCAAGGATGTGGAATGGAGTGGTGGAGGAGGAAAAATATATGTGAATATTCAGCTAATATGAGTTTATTTTAAAATAGCTAATTTACATGTTTTAGGTTCAGGGACTAAATTGAATAAAAATAAAATTTTAAGGGTAATTTTATAAAAATGTCAAAATGAAAAAATTGCATGAAATGAATTTTTTTATTATTTAAATTATGAAATTGAATGAAATATTAATTTAGATCAAGATTGGGTGGAAATTCGAGGAAAATGGAAAATTACCAAAATGTCCCTAAATTTTGGTATTTCTGCAATTTAGCCTGGTAAGTTCGTGCAACTTGAATTATATTCTTAAATGCTTGAAATGTATGTTACTGATGTGAATATGATTTGAATGTTCATTGTATGAAAATTGATGAAACATTGATATATTAGATAGAAAGAGGAAGAAATCCCAGTTGAATGGAAGGAAAATTCGATGGATCTCTGAAAAGGAATTGACGGTAAAAAGGATCTAGCTCGGACGGGTGACCCTATTCTGATATAGCCCTCCTGAAGAATATGTGGAAAATGGATTTAGCCCAGACGGGTAATCTGAATTAGGGTCTGAATTTAGCTTGGACTAGTAATTCAGATCCAAGCTCATTAGAGTAATTGTTATTGCAGGGGATTTAGCCTAGACTGGTAATCCCGACAATACTCTATGAGTTTATATTACAGGGGATTTAGCTTAGACTGGTAATCCCTCTGTAAGGATGAGATCCGCGGGAGTGTGCTCTCTGAAATGGAAATGTGCGCACATGAATATGAATTGGCAGACCCGGATTTGTACATTAAAAGTGTACCTCTGAAAATTCATCGAATTTCTGAGAAATTAAACGGGACAAATGTGGAAAATAATAATGGTAATAGAAAACATGAAATTGAATTATTATTGGAAATATATTATCGAATTTAATACCCAGTTTGGATTAAATGCGGGATTGAGTATAATCGTTCTGTGCCAAAGGATGAATTGACGGAGAAGACCATAACTGAGTTATGGCATTACAAATGTAAAGGATAAATTGACAGCAAATTACCCAAGTAAACTGAGGTTCAACATTTTTTGCAGACTTTCGTGTTTACTATCTGTTTAGCTCTCATGAGCTTAAGTTCAGCTTTTGGGCTTTTGAAAATGATGTACTCATATCCGTAAATTGTTCTTCGAAAGGTAAAATATCGGGAGTTGTCTTGAATGGTAATCTGATTATTTATATGATGCATTGAATTGGTAAGTATTTAAGTGAAAATATGTTACTGCTCATGAAAAAGTATTAAGGTTTAAATTAAGCAATTTTCTTATGAAATGACTTATCATGTGATCAGTTCAGGAAAGGCTTTGGGTAAATGCACTAGCTTGTGACCATGGTTGAATGATATGTTTATAACTTGTGTGACATGCATATGGAACAAGCGTGGAAAGTAAAGAAATGCAAATAAAAATAAAGAAATTATCAAGAGTTAAAGTTATATAAAATCCTACTAAGCTTGGGATAATATGTTTAAGTGATACTGTGGATTTATTCACCTTGTAAGTTGATGAATATAGCTTCATGGGCATTGTGGTATCAATATTTGGTTATCCTTGATATGTATAGATTTCATATTTTAAAAGAACTAATATTATTAAAGACTACACGAGCTTACTAAGCATTCATTGCTTACGTATTTGTTTTTTATTTACCCTACAGATTATCGGAAGCTCGATTGGGTTGAAAACTTGTCGGAGATATATCACACTATCCATTGGTTTTATCGGTAATTTTGGATGATTTGATTCTAGTTATAATGGCATGTATAAGTTAATTTAGCCAACGTTGGCTCATTAATATTTTGATTTTGGTTGGTTTCAAATATGAATGCTAGATGAAATGAAATGTCTAAAAATTAATCTATAAATTTTGGTAATGCTCCGTAACCCTGTTCTAGCGATAGATTCGGGTTAGGGGTGTTACAATGCATCTCTGAGTGGTTTGGGCTGTGTACTTATGCAGTCAGGCAAAGTGGTGGCATATGCTTCTCGACAATTAAAACCGCATGAGAAGAATTATCCTACACATGATTTGGAATTGGCAGCAACCGTGTTTGCTTTGAAGATATGGAGACACTACTTATATGGTGAGAAATGTTACGTGTATACTGATCATAAAAGCTTGAAGTATTTAATGACTTAGAAAGAGTTAAATCTGAGACAGAGACGATGGTTAGAGTTGCTGAAAGATTATGATCTTGTCATTGACTATCACCCAGGGAAAACAAATGTCGTAGCAGATGCACTTAGTCGGAAATCATCATTGTTTACATTACGGGCATTGAATGCTCATTTATCTATTAATGAAGATGGTTCTGTACTAGCAGAATTAAAAGCTAAACCCGTGTTCTTTCAACGGATTCGAGAGTTACAGAATGAAGACCCAAAATTGATGTTAAAGCGACAAATGGTTCAAGATGAGTTAAGCTCAGAATACTCCATTGATGAAAATGATATGTTATATTAACGTAATAGAATATGTGTTCTGAATAACTTAGACTTGAAAAATGATATTTTATCAGAGGCTCACAGTAGTATGCGTTTTATTCACCCGGTCAGTACAAAAATGTATTGTGATTTGAAGAAAATGTATTGGTGGCTCGGAATGAAACGGGAAATTTGTGAGTATGTAGCAAAATGTTTGATTTGTCAACAGGTAAAAGCCGAGCATCAAGTGCCAACAGGGATGTTACAGCCCATTATGATTCCAGAGTGGAAATGAGAACATGTCACGATGGATTTTGAATCTGGACTACCAGTAACTCCGAAGAAGAAAGATTTGATTTGGGTAATTGTTGATCGGTTAACTAAATCAACACATTTTATTCCAGTCAGAACATATTATCCGCTTGAAAAGTTATCTGAGTTATATGTGTCTGAGATAGTGAGGTTACATGGGGTACCAAAATCTATTATTTCAGATCGAGATCCGAGATTTACCTCTAGATTTTAGAGTAAATTACAGGAAACTTTGGGCACCAAATTAAATTTCTGCATAGCTTTTCATCCTCAAACAGATGGGCAGTCAGAGCGAGTGGTTCAAATTTTAGAAGATATGTTAAGGTGTTGTATACTTGAGTTCGACGATAGCTGGGAAAGGTATTTACCTTTAGCCGAATTTTCTTATAATAATAGTTATCAAACTAGTATTAAAATGGCACCATTTGAAGCTCTGTATGGACGAAAGTGTAGAACTCCATTATATTGGTTTCAATTAAGTGAACCGAAACTAGTGGGAGTGGACTTGATCGGGAAACCAAAGAAAAAGTTCGTATTATTCGAGATTGTTTAAAAGTTGCCTCCGATCGACAAAAATCATATGCATATTTGTAGAGAAGGGATATAGAGTTTAATGTGGGTGATCGTGTATTTTTGAAAGTGTCACCGTGGAAGAAAGTTTTATGGTTCGGCAAGAAGGGAAAACTCAGCGCACGATTTATCGGGCCGTATAAAATTATTAAAAGAATTGGTTCGGTAGCCTATAGATTGGCTTTGCCCCTGGAACTTGAAAAGATCCATAACGTGTTTCATGTGTCTATGTTGAGACGATATAGATCAGATGCATCACATCTAATTCCTCATACGGAAATAGAGCTCCAACCCGACATGACTTATTCAGAGGAACCGATGAAAATTTTAGCTTGAGAGGTCAAAGAGTTGAGGAATAAACGTGTACCACTAGTTAAGGTGTTATGGAATCGACATGGATCTGAGGAGGCAACCTGGGAAACGGAGGGATTGATGAGATTTCAGTATCCGAATTTATTTACAGGTACGAAATTTCGGGGACGAAATTTCCTAAAAGGGGGGAAGAGTTGTAATAGCCTGAATTTTCAGTGGTGTCGGAATGGTGATTCGAGATCACTAAATCAGATAAATGAGTAGAAAATATTATTAATTTAGTGAGTATAAGTTAAATGTGAAGTTAGGAAAATTTTTGAAATAGCGAATAGTATACTAGGAATAAATATTAAAATAATTAGATTGAAAATGAGGTATCAAAACCTCAAACTCATAAACCCAACCATAAATATTTTTAAAAATATTTATGGAGTGTCATTAAGTTGGTATTAAATTTTCACTAGAAAATTCTAACGTTTAGGTGGTTAATTAATTAAAAAGGACTAAACTGAAAATAATGTAAAATTTGTTAAAAAGTAATTAAATAGATTAAGTGATAAATAAGGAGGAACTTAAGGCATAAATATGCCAATATGGAATATTTGAGATGGCATAAGAGAAGAAAAATCTGAAAAAGTGATGTAATAAGGGAAAAATTAGAAATTTTGTAAAAATTAACAAATAAAAATCTTAATTAAAATAGTTTCTAGGCAATTCTTCATATTTCTCAGCAAAAAATGCCATTTAAGGGTCCCTCCAACTGGTTTTTCATATATTTGAATCATGTAAGTTTAATTTTTGATTATTTCTTCAAATTTTTATGATTTTGATACTTTTACAATTAGATCCAAGTAATTATTTCATTAGTTTTTGATTTCATGGCTGATTTTGAGAGTTACCATTGATGAGTGTTGAACTTTTATGATGAATGAACATGGAATTAAAGCTTTAATTTTATTATATGATGACTTTATTAAGTAATTTTGATAGAAATTGACTTTAGGGACCTAATTGTGAAAAAGTTTGGAATTAGGGTTTGGAGTTGCGGTTTTGAATATCAAAGGCTATGTAGTAGTCTAAAATAGCTGGACAAGGTGTTAATTGAGAAAAAATATATCAATTGAGGGGTTAATTGAGCAGGGACCAAATTGTAAAAACTGTAAAGTTTGGGGTAAAAGTGTAATTTCAAAAATTAAAGGGTATATATTGTGAAATGAATTAGAATTGAATTGGATGCTGATGAATGAATAAATTTGTGTTTTAGATCAAGAAACTGAAGATAAACGAGGAAATGAGAAATTACCGATTAGTCACTAAACTTCCGCAACTTTTCCAAAGTAGTCAGGTAAGCCCATATGGTTAAATTTTAATGATAATTTAATAATTCTAGAAATAATATAATTTGTTAATTCATATGTTTGCTATTGAATTGTGAAAATTGTAAAATAAAAGAATATATATATGTATGAAAATTGAATTATAAGTTCAAATTGAGTAAAACGCAAGGTTGAGTACTTCTGATCAGTGACAAGTGATAAGTGGTAGCTTCGCTACACTTATCTGATCAGTGACAAGTGACAAGTGATTAAGTGGTAACCTAGCTACACTTATCTGATCAGTGACAAGTGATAAGTGATAAGTGGTAGCTTAGCAACACTTATCTGATCAGTGACAAGAGATAAATGATAAGTGATTCCGTGTAAGACCATTGCTAGGCTATGGCATCAGTATGTGTTATGTGATTACGTGTAAGACCATAGTTGGACTATGGCATCGAGGAAATGAAGTACTCAATTCCGTAAGATGTTCACTAATTTGATAAAGTTGTTAAGTGTTACATAGGCTCATATTCAAGTGATAGATTTATCGTAGTTGTTGAAATTAAGCTCAATTAAATGATTTCACCAATTAGATATTGTGTATGGCAGAAAGTGTTAGTGAATAATAAGGTGTGAATTATTATGATTAGTTCGGTAAGATTTATCTTAAATGCCTATGAACTTACTAAGCTTTCTATAAGCTTACTTGTGTGTGTTTATTATCTCTTATAGATTGACGTATATATACGTTCAGAGAATCGGATCTACATCAAGAATCACACTATCCAGATTTACTCCGGTAGATTTTGTTAAACAACTTTTGATTTATATGGCATGTATAGGGAATTGAAGTAAAAAGTAATAGTATGAATGATTAAGTATGCAAAGTAAATCTGAATGAGATGGTTGTGTTAGACATTGAAATATACATGTTTTTAGCTTGAAATGGTTGATTGGTTGAACTTTATTAGTATTTAAATGAATTAGTTGAAATACTGAAATTGGTTGTTATTTGAAATTTGCAAGGGATGTTAAATAATTATAAAGGGGTTATATTGAATTTTTTTTAAAAAAAAATTGCAATGGAACAGTTTTTGGACAGCAGCATTGACGTAACTTTGAAAAATCACTAAAAATGGTGGAAATTGAATTAGAAGCTGAGTGAGAGATGAAATTAAATTTGAACACATGAAAGAAAAAGAGTAAGAAAAAGTGTTATATATTTTTAGATATTTGAATTTTAGTGAGATGGGATAAGAATGGTTTTGAAGTCCCCTATTTTGACTTTAGAAAATCATTAAAAAATTTACAGAAAAAATTATGGGTTATAATTTATATGTATAGATTTATTAATGAGTCTATTTTCAATAAAAATAAGTAGAAGCACCATATGAACTCTGTAGAATGATATAATTGATTTTTAGTGGATAGAGGTTAGAACCGTTGGAGAGTGAAACATGGGAGACCTTAAAGAATAAACTATACAAATTGGCCAAACCAAAAATTCTGAAAATTTTATGGTAAGAAGATATTTGAGTGTAGTTTCAGGGAAAATTTACAGATCTAAATTTTGATTTTTTTAACTCGAGTTATAATTAAATTAGTAACTATTGCACAGGTGACAGTTTTATTGTGAATTATGAAATAAATTGTTTTGATTTGATTAAGTATTCGGAAAATTTTTAATGTTCTCGATTTGGACCCGAACTGTTTCTATTGCATGATTTAGGGTCTCGAGATTTCTTTTTAGGGACATATTGAATGAACATGAGTGAATTAATTTTTTAAAGCAAAATTTTTATACTCCAAACTTGTAAGTTAAGTCAGGTAATGCCTCGTGATCGACTCTGGCAACGGTTTCGAGTAAGGGGTGTTACATCCACACTTTAGTTGACACATTGTCTTCAATGTATGACCCATAAAAAAATAAGGAAATAAGTTACCCGATTGATCGTTGTCGCTTCATCTGTTAGGGGTGGGTATTTCCTCATTTCCTCGTTTATAACTCAAATTATTGTGTCGTTTTCACATTGGGTTCCTACATAGAAAATTTGAACAATCTACAAAAGAACCAAAAGTTTCCTAGTTCTAAAATAAATTTAAATCATTCGTAAAGATATTAATACAAACCATAAGAGAAATACTTAATTCAACAATTAAAAATACAAATCCCTAATAAGAAACACATTTACTTTTCCTAAATTCATCTTCTTCTAAAAATATAAAATGCTATTATCTTAATTCTAAATATTATTCATCATCTTCTTGAAATCCTCTTTTCCTCCTTTCCTCTTTCTGCTCTATCTGTAGGAGAACAAGTTGCTTGAATATGTCATCACCTAGTAGTTTTCTTGAGGTATTCATGGTTTTATGCATCATTCGATAAGGGCTCTTGCTCTTTTACACAATTCTGTGACTAAATGAGGAAAAATATCCCTTTTCTTAAATCTCTTGCGCAATCAACCATATTCTTGTATATCCATGTACCAATAAATATTTGTTTCTTTTGGAGGATCCCATATGTTATGATAGCTTGAATTGGGCAATCTCAGACATATCTAATGTAGGCCATATTCTCAAACAGACGAACTTCATCCACATCTTGGCTTTCGGTGTCATTAATTCTTGATTGAATGTCTTAAGTATTGTTGTTCCAGTCTAATATGTCCACATCTCTTTTCCTTTCGTTAAAAATCGTAATATTTCCTCCGTATCTATATTTTTGAATTCCTTCAAATCTGTTTTATAGAGATAATCATGATAATAATATGATGCATCATAAAATTTGAAAATACTCATTTCAGTCATCGAAACATTAATACCTTTAACCTTCACAGAAGAATGCATCTCGTAGAATGGTCTATTTGCTTACCTTTGTTTTAATGCTATATAAAATTCCTGTACCAAAGGATTATTGTAGGATCTTCAGATGGTAAACAAAATTTTATCCATCATCCTTCAGTTGCATTCTCCCATATTCCTTTGCAATTTCTCATTAAAGGATCAAATCCCTGCTATTAAATAAAGGTGTACGAAGTTGTTGCAAGTATCTATCCATGTTGCTTTCTTGGAACTCAACAGCTGGGCTTGAAGCACTTACACTTAAACTGGCTATCTGTGTAACACCCCTTACCTGAGACCGTTTCCGGAGTTGAGCACGAGGTGTTACTTGACTTAACTTACTAGTTTGAGGCATAAAAATTTGCTTTTAAAATTAATTTCACTATTTACAACAAAGCTGTCCAATCGCATAACTGTTACTAAATTAAATGTAAATCGAGCTACGAAACTCAAAATTTAGATTCGTAAATTTTCCTTGAAACTAGAATCATATATCTTCTTACCATAAAGTTTTTAGAATTTTTGGTTCATCCAATTAGTACGGTTTATTAGTTAAAGTCTTCCCTGTTTCACTGTTCGACTGTCCTAACCTCTCCTCACTAAAATTCAATTTTCTCATTGTATGATTTTAATATGGTGTTCTCACTTGTTTCTACAGAAAATAGACTCATTAAGGAATCTATAAATATAAATTAAAACTAATAAATATTGTTTTACAATTTTTAATGATTTTCTAAAGTCAAAATAGGGGACTCCAAAAATAGTTCTGACCATATCTAACTAAAATCCACATATCTTAGAATATAAAATTCCTTTTTCTACACTGTTATTTTTCTATGAAAATAGTCTCAATAAGATTTAATTATATATATCATTCACCCTCTAATTTATTTTATACTATCCTTGGTGATTTTTCAAATTCACGTCACTCCTGCTGTCTAAAATCTGTTTCATTGCAAGTTTTTACTTTTTCACAATTTCTAGGTATAAACTATCACCTAGGAATTCATAATACCAAACATATTCTTAGTTAGCCATTTTAATAGCTAAAAATTATCACATATTTACACATCATCCTTTAACATTATCATAAGGACATACATTCAAAATGACTAAGTCCCTATACATGCCATAGTTCAACAGTGATCATCATAAAATACCAAGTTATTGTGGTTGATAGTGTGGACGCTCTCTGACGTCTTTAAGATCCCTGAAGTAGCTTTGCAATACTATAAAAGAAAGAAAAATAAAAGAAGTAAGCATAAAGCTTAGTAAGTTTACAAGTAAATAAATAACAACACTTAACACAAATAATTATACTCAAGTAACATGATCCCTAATTTCCTCTTTACTTAATCTTTTACTCGTTCTCTTGCTTGTTTACTTAGCTAAATCATGATTATAACTTACTCTTCTATTGCTAAAATGTTGGTTCTCAATTGATAACATAATATGTTCTTAACTCTTATAACTCACCTGAATTTGCTATTTATGCTTTTACCTGAACTTTTATGGAACATAATTTGTTTACTAGCCCGTTGAGCCACATTGGAATCATAAGGATACTTGGGTCACTTTTCTGATAATAACATGCCAAAGCCATGTCCTAGACATGGTCTTACATGGGATGTTTCTTGTACTGCCAACGCCACATCCCAGATATGGTCTTACATGGGAGTTCTCATATCGGTGCCCATGCCTTGTCCTAGACATGGTCTTACGGGGGACCTCTCATCTCGGTGCCAACGCCATGTCCCAGACACGTTCTTACATGGGACCTCTCATAATCTCAATGATGCCAATGCCATGTTCCAAACATGGTCTTACATGGGATCTCATCACCCAAATGTCATGACATTTGTATTCGATACATTCCAAAAGTTTCAATGAAACTTTTTAATACTAATTCTCTATCGTATCATACTTGAGTCAACATTAAATAAATTCATGAAATAAATATATAATTGCTGGAAAATAACAGCATTAATAATAATTATTGAAAAATTGCATTTATTTACCGTAAACTTATCTCGGTACAAAATATAGCCAAATCCACCCACTTAGTCTTCAACCTTATTCTTTCCTTTGTCTAACCTCGGATTCTGTTATTCTTGATCTATAATAGCAAATTTAGTTTATTTAATACTCACATTTACCAAAACAGCCCTCGACTCTAACTTTGGCAAAATTATGATTTTGCCCCTAAAATTTACATAATTACACTTTTTCCCCAAAGCTCAGAAATTAAACTTCATCTCTTATTCTTATGTTTTATAACATGCTGAACATTTTTCCCTTCTATGACAACATCAAAATCTTACTCTAACACTTATGAACATTACGTATTTTACCGATTATGTTAATTTACTAGTTTTCACTTAAAATAGACTAGCAAAAGTTGTTTAACATAATTTCTAGCTTCATATTCTATCATAAAACATCAAAATAAACATATTTCACCTATGGGTATTTTTCCAAATATAAACCCTAGGTTAAATTATTGCTAGAATAAGCTAATTTAAGCTAACGAGATTCCAAAAACGTAAAGAACATTAAAAACGGGACTTGGAATCACTTACTATGAGCTTGAGAAAGTGAAGAAACCCTAGCTATGGCTTCTTTCAAATTTGGCAGCAAGAAAAGATGATGAACACAAAATTTAACATCTTTTTCCCTTTTTAATTCATTTATTTACTAAATGACTAAAATGCCCTTACTAAAAAAAATCCTATTTCACTTATCTCATGTTCATTTTTGTCCATCACTAACTACTGGCCTAATTACCATATAAAGACCTCCAATTTAAAATTTCATAACAATTGGACACCTCTAACATGTAGAACTCAACTTTTACACTTTTTTCAATTTAGTCCTTTTGACTAAATTGAGTGCCCAAACGTCAAAATTTTTGAACGAAATTTTCATGAAATCATTCCGTGAAATTGTAGGCTATAAAAATATAGTAAAAATAAATTTTTCCTCATCGAATCTGTGGTCCCGAAGCCACTGTTCCGACTAGGCCCAAAATCGGGATGTTACAATCTGATAATCTATTCTTGCTGAAATTCCCTACACAAACTATTATGGATGTAATTTGATTTCTTTTTATTTTTTTGGTGTAAAAGAAGAGGATCAATGTGATCTATTTATAGATTAGAAGGAATTAATAAAGTATTCAAGAGTTATAGTTTATTTCTACTAAGTAAGAAGTTAAAGAATAACAATCCTAATACTATTAAACCTGAAAAATGTCAGCAGTTAGTGTTAATTTAGAAAACAGAGTTACTCATTGATGTCGCGTCATCCCTCAGCGATGTCGCGACATCGAGAGCAGGTTATATGATCTAAATATTTTCCATTGTCGCGACATTCGGGAGTGGTGTCGTGACATGCAGGTCAGATTCCTCTATATTTTGTGGAATCAACACTGTGGTCTTTTTCTTCATCATCGCTGTTTTTTTTATTTCCCTTTGGTTCATTGTAAATCCCATAGCGCGTTACAATGCAAGATTTGTTCATTGAAAATTGTGTTGATTGTTCCTCCAAAATAATGTTTTACTCTTTGGCCATTTACCAGAAAAAGTTGTCCCCCATTTTCGATCAACTTTGTTGTTCCATGAGGAGTTACCTGGTGTATGATATATGGACATATCCATCTTGATTTCAGTTTGCCGGGGAACAATTTTAATCTTGAATTGAACAATAGAACTTTGTATCTAGGTGAAATTTGTGCTTTCTAATCTTTGCATCGTGCCGAAGTCTACTCCTCTCCTTATACATTTTAGTATTTTCATAGGCCATAAAACGAAATTATTCAAATTCCTAAAGTTGAAACAGTCTTTCTTTCTTAGCTAACTCTGGGTCCAGATTTAATTCTTTAATCACCAATATGCCTTCTTTTCTAATTCAATTGGTAAGTGGCAGTTCTTACCTCAAACTAGCTTATATGGAGACATTCCTAGAGGAGTATTATACGCTGTTCTGTAAGCCCACAATGCATCGTTTAGCTTTGCTGCCCAATCCTTTCGAGTTGGAGTTACTGTTTTCTCCAAAATCTATTTTATTTCACCATTAAACAGTTTTGCTTGCCCATTAGCTTGTGGGTGATAGGCTGTTGCCTTTCAATGTCTTATGCTATATTTAGCCAAAGCTGCTTCAAACTGCTTGCTCAAAAAATGCGAAAATGTTTTTCCTTAGGAACCTTACGACTTTTGTATCATTAGTAGTTAAAGTGACAACTTCAATCCATTTTGAAACATAACCAATAGTCAAGAGAATCTACTGGTTGTCGAAAGAACTTGGAAAAGGTCCCATGAAATCAATCTCCTAAACATGAAATACTTCAACCTTAATTATCCCTATTTGCGACATTTCGATCAAAATTCCCTCCGTATGGAGATGTGTATCTCTTCCTCTGTAACACACCTTCAGACCAATTGATCCGTACATTTTTGAAACACATATGGTTCTTCTCAGACGTAATTTTTTTATTCATAAGCTATCCTCTTTTTCTATTGCCAAGATGCCTGTGTAGGAAAGACCACTCTTGCAATATAATTGACATAATCTGTATACCACGGTGTTAGATGCTTGCCAAACCTGGTCTGACAGATGTCTACTCTAAATAATTGCTGATCTGCGAAAGCCTCTTTAATTTCTTTAATGTTCTCTACTTTTAAATTATTCTCGATCCTGGATAAATGATATGCAATTTGGTTCTAATTCCCCTTCCTATCCATTATCCATAAATCAAATTCCTAAAGCAGTATAACCCATCTCATTAGCTTGGCTTTTGTTTCTTTTTTCTTCATAATGTATTTTAATGTAGAATCTCTATTCGCCATTAAGTAGGGTAAGAATTTTTCACAAGCAAACACTATTGCCAACATCTCTTTTTTAGTTGTACTTTAGTTGCATTGTTCCGGATTTAATGTTTTGATTGCATAGAGAATAGCCCTAAATATATATATTTTTACTTTTGTCCCAAAACTGCACCCACTTCATAATCACTAGCATCATACATAATAAGAAAAGGTTTCAACCAATTAGGGGTAATGATTATTGGAGTAGATACGAGTTTTTCTTTCATTACCTCAAAGGCTTTGACACAACTTTGGTCGAATAAAAAAAGGTGCCTCTTCCTGGAGGAGTTGATTCAGAGGCTTAGAAATATGAGCAAAATCTTTTATAAACCTCCAGTAAAATCTTACATGTCCTCAAAAAATCTAAACTCCTTTAACATTTGTTGGATTGGCAAGATTTTTTATAACCTCAATTTTTTCTTTATCTTCTTCCATTTCCTTTCCTGATATCTGATGCCCTAATACCAATCCTTCTTTTACCATGAAATGGAATTTTTCCCAATTAAGCACTAGCTTAGTCTTTTCACATATTTTTAGGACTTTCTCCAGATTTCCCAAACAATATTGAAAAGAATCTACATAGATTGAGAAGTCGTCCATGAATACATCTAATCCTTCTTCTAACATATCAACAAAGATAGCGATCATGCATCTCATAAAGGTTGTTGGAGCATTACATAGGCCAAAAGGCATTCTTTTAAAAACATAAATACCAAAAGGACATGTGAAAGTGGTTTTCTCTTGATCGTCGGGGTGGATTGGGATTTGATGCTACCCTAAGTAGCCATCTAGGAAATGATAGTAATCTTTACCTGTTAAACGATCGAGCATTTGATCAATAAATGGCAATGGGAAATGGTCTTTTTTTGTTGCATCATTCAATTTCTGATAGTCAATACATACTCTCCAATCGGTAATTATTCTCATTGGAATTAACTCATTCTTATCATTTTCGACAAAAATTAGACCTCCCTTCTTTGGAACACACTGAGTAGGGGCTAACCCACTGACTATCAAAGCTGGTGTAAACAATACTTATATGAAGCAATTTAAGCAGTTCCTTCTTTACCACTTCCTTCATAGCTTGATTAAGTCTGTGTTGAACATCAACCATAGGTCTTTTTCCCTCTTTTAATATGGTTTTATGTCGACAAAACCCAAGATGAATTCCTTTAATATCAACAATCATACATCTTATCGCTTATTTATGCATTTTCAAAACACTTAATAGAGCCTATTCTTGGTTTGCTTCTAAGCCTGTAGCAATAATTACTGGCAAAGTATTTTGTTCTCCCAGATAATCTTATTTTAAATGTACGGGCAATAACTTCAATTCTAATTTAGGAGGTCTAATAACAGACGACACCAATTTTGTTCAATTCGGGATGACTTGTTCCGGCTGCTCCTTACTCTATCTCCACCAATCATGTTGGGATACCATGTGATCATTATCTTTCTTAACATTGTCCCATTCTTCTTCTGTCTCGCAATCATTTGATTCTTTTATAATTGACTCCAATTGATTACATTCTTGCTCTTTACCATTTTTTTCTATATTCCAGTCCCTTGGTTTCCCCTTCATAGTATATCTTCCGGGTAAATTCATTAATGCTAAACTTCTCTAATATTTCCATAACTTCCTCCTGGGTTTTCTTCCAAATACTTCCCTTAGTCATAATGTCGAATTCCATCTATTTTGATTGTCCAACCCATAAAAGAAAATTTGTTAACTTTCTCCTGGGTTTTAGTCCAAATACTTCCCTAGTCATAATGTCAAATTTTCGTCTATTTTGATTGTCTAACCCATAATAGAAATTTTGTATCTGAACTATGAAGTGTATACCCCTGCCTAATATGGATTTGAGAATCATTTTAAACCTTTCCCACGCTTGTCCCAATGTTTCAGTAATAAACTGCTTAAAATAAAATAACTATGTATAAGTACTTAGTACCTTTGTTATGGGTACTTCTCAGCGAAGAAATAACTGCACAAAATTAGTCCATATAGTAATGGTGTTTGGGGGAAGCACTTCTAGCCACATTTTTCCTTCCCATCTAGTGCAAATTGAAATAAGGTCAATTTAATAGCATCTGGTAAAACACATGCGTAAGTAACGTCGATACATATATGATCAAATCTCCGTAAAAACACTATAGGGTCCTCAGTTTCACGATCAGTAAACCTAACATTTTCAAAAATCTATGTTTGCAAGGAAGGATTTAGTTCAATATGTGAGTTATGAATAACAGGACAAGAAATACTAGGTCATAGATAGTTTATATTAAATAAGGTTCCTAAAACATGCATAATGTTAATAATTTTACTTATAAATAAATAAACTGTATCTATAACTTTAAAAATTTTCTAGTTATTCCTTCTGAATGCAAAAATTAAAATTAAACTAGTAACGTTGCTTCCCTGGCAATGACGCCAACAACTTGACTGCCTCCAGACGTACTAACATCCAAGTGTGAATACTGTAGTAAAAGATATATAAATGAGGCAGTAGGTGAGTATTTCGAGGATCGTACTTCAAGGATCGTACCCAAGGGTTGTAATATAGTTACAACAGAGTCGGTGAGTACTTCCAGGATCGTACCTAAGGGAGGCGAATGCTAGGTCAATTTTAACCTAAACACTGAAAGCTCTAATTAGTACTTTAGTTTAGTTAAAGTACGAAGGTAAAATAAAAAAAAAGATTTTTAAAGTTTTTATAATAATAAAAAATAAAATAACATAAAGAAATAAAATTCAAGAGATTGAAGAATTGAACTAATTAAAATCTGATTATGGATGATTAGCTCGCTTCGGTAACCCCCATCAAATGTCGCATTGAGTTCCTCGTCAATTAACTAGTTGCTATCCTAGCAGGATCTTCTGATCTTCTACTCAAATGATGAGTTGACAATGACTATTTTTCTTTCAACCTCACAGTCCAGAATGGTTTGGGATGAAGGTTTTCACAGATGGGCCATACCAATTTTAGGTTGATTCCCATCTTGATGACTTCCAAGGGTTGTCAGGCCTAGGGTTTGTTTTACGTTCTCCCTTTCCCAAACAACTGATTCATTGAGTATCCCTACGAAACAGTTAACAGATCATACCTCCACTTGCTAATCCCCCACAGAGGGATTAGTTCCTTATGGTCTCCATAGGCAATATAAAATTGATATAAAGAGAAAATATGCTAAATAAATTAACAATATAGAGTTTACGAAAAAGCCTGATTGTATTATGATTGATCGCGGATCCACAAGGTTTGATTGTCTCCACAATATATATCTCTCAAAAATAAAAAAAGAACGAATGAAAATAAATCTAACCTAAGAAAAGAGAAAACTAAACTAAAATTAAAAGACTAATTCTAGGCTAAGTGAATGGCGTCTTTTACATGTGACAAATGACCTATTTATAGATTTCAAGTAGTCGTCGTCTTTAACCCTAGGTTAGCTGACGTTGCGGTGATTTAAGTTTGATTGTGCAGACCAAAATGCCCTTGTATCGTGTTTAATTCTTGTCTAGAGTTAATGTCGCGACACACCAGGTCCTATGTCACGACATAGCAGTCAGTGTACTCTTCTTGGGATATCTTCAGGGGTATGTCGTGACTCCCTTAGGTCGTATCGTAACATCGAAGGTAGTTTCATAATTTCTCCATTCTGCTCTGTATGATGCAACATCAAGCATTCTGTGTTGCGACATAGCGACCAATATTGGTTTATTACGCCTTCTAATGGTCTCTTGCACACTTACAAAGGCCATTAGCTCAGCCTTAGGAATTATTCGGACTCTAAGGTCAATAAAAGACTCAATTTGTACATTTTATTAACTTAACAAAAACTTGCGAAAACATAATTAATACCTAGTGAAAATAATTTCTTTGAAGCTCTTAAAGAGAGGAAATTAGTTTAATCTGCTACACCGAATTACGACAGATCAATGCTTTTCCCATGTGGTGGTAGAACCTGGAACCTACGAATCAAGCAAAAAAAATGCGTTACCACATAATGAGAAGGGGAATAGTCGAAGACGAATAGCATCATTGGTGACCCCATTAAACTTAAAAGTATCATAGTGTAACACCCCGTACCCGAGACCGTTGCCGGAGTCGGACACGAGGGGTTCACAGACTAAATTCGCTTACTATCGCAGTCCATTTTAAATTTTTCCAGACAGCTGGCTAACTGTGTCGCTGTCAGCTTAAAAATCATATCTTGAGTTTCACAACTCTAAAATCAGTTTCGTGATTTTTCCCTGAAACTAGACTCCTATGTACATCTACATATTTTTTTCTAGAATTTTTGGTCGGGCCAATTAGTACAGTTTATTAGTTCAAGTCTCCCCTGTTACAGGGTACGACTACACTGACCTTCATGCATTACAATTCGGATATCTCCCTGTACAGGGCTTCAATACTGATGCCGTTTGTTTCTATAGAAAATAGACTCAGAGAGGAATCTATAAATATATGGCATGACTCCTAATTATCTCTGGTTAATTTATAATGAATTTCCAAAGTCGGAACAGGGAATCCAGAAACCGTTCTGGCCCTGTCTCACGAAAACCTAATTATCTCTTAACATACCACTCATATGACCGTTTCGTTTCTTCCATATGAAAGTGGATTCATCAAGGTTCATTTAAATAATTTATTCACTATTTAATTCTATTCCTACTATTTTTAGTGATTTTCCAAATCTACATCACTGCTGCTGTCAGCATCTGCCTTTAAGGTAGACTTTACCTATTTCATAGTTTCCATGATTCAACTAGCCCTTTTAGCATAAATAGCACAAATTATGATAGTGATTGACCATTCCCATGGCCAATCCTTGTTAAGCATATCCACACCTCTCAATAACCATATCCATACTAAATGATTATAACATTATGCTCAAACATATATAAGCCATTTTCACATGGCTATCCAAAATTATACAAATCCAAAGGGTCCATGACCCACTACAAAAGGGTAGTCCTATACATGCCATTTTCAGAGTTCAACCAAAAGTGTACCAAAAGGGCTTTGATAGTGTGGGCGACTTCAACTTCAATAATCCCGAGTCCGATAGCTGACGAACCAAAATCTATAAAACAGAGATTCAAAGAACGGAGTAAGCATTTAATGCTTAGTAAGTTTTAAGCAAGACAAAGTGTTCTCAATCACTATTATTGGTCATTCATTTCAACTGTTCGATGAAGTTAATCTAGAGCTTCATCTCGATCTATAATATCATTAAACGCAACACTTGGCTGCCACATATATACTTTCGAATAATAATGACCTAGATGGTCAAATACTTCCAAAGCACATTCTCACATTTGGAGTTATAATATTAATCACATTTACCTACCTCTTTGATACTGATAATTCACCTCGAAATCACTCCACCGATGAGTAAGCAATACGTACCTGAACATCTTGAATACATAATACTTATTTGATGGTAACTTAATGCAGATACTCAATATCAAAGTCTTACTTGAATCCTAGCATTTAGCCGTCGGGTCTTTAAAGCTCGGATATAGTACAAGCACGAAGCCTACGGACATTAATCAGGATAATACTCTCGCATAAAGCCTGCGGGGTTTTAACCCGAATATAGTACTGACACAATTGCCCTTCGGGACTTATCACATTTATACGCTTTCACATCCATCACGTTGGCCACTCGGCCCTGTCACATATATACACTTTCACATTCATCACATCGGCCATTAGGCCTCATCACATATATACACTTTCACATTCATCACATCGGCTATTAGGCCTTATCACATATATACACTTTCACATTCATCACATCGGCCATTAGGCCTTATCACATATATATACACTTTCACATTCATCACATCGGCCATTAGGCCTTATCACAAAAATATACACTTTCACATTCATCACATTGGCCATTCGGCCTTATCACATATATACACTTTCACATTCATCACATCGGCCATTAGGCCTTATCACATATATACACTTTCACATTCATCACATCGGCCATTAGGCCTTATCACATATATATACACTTTCACATTCATCACATTGGCCATTCGGCCTTATCACATATATACACTTTCACATTCATCACATCGGCCATTAGGCCTTATCACATATATACACTTTCACATTCATCACATCGGCCATTAGGCCTTATCACATATATATACATTCACATCACAATTATCCAAATATACTTCACATATCACATATACTATCATGTATACACTTTGTCTTGGCCGAATCTACATTAATCATTTCCCAATGAATAATTCAATTTCACGCCATACTATCATTTCATATTCGAATACTCATAAACTTACAATTTCACAAATTTTAATATCAAAGATCCATCTAACACTCATGTATCGTTTTACAATATCACGATTTAGAATTCACGTATGGGTTTAATCAATAGCTTATGAGTAACTAAAACAAGTTTTATCCATGTTTACAACAAAATCACATATTCACTACGAGCTGTTTTCCTGAGCAGTAGTCACTAAATTATTTATAACTGGAGCTAAAAAACTCTAAATCACTTGCCGTTAATTTTCCCTGAATATAGACTCGTATATATTCCATCCATAAAATTTTCAGAATTTTAGGTTTGGCCAATCAATACCAGATTTTTCTTAAAGTTTCCCCTGTTTTACTGTTTGACTAATCTGACCACTCTTCACTACGAATCAAATTTCTCATTTTACAGAATTCAAAATGTGTTGTATTTGATTTCATTTGAAACTAGACTCATTAAGGAGTCTAAGCATATAAGTTTTATCTTATATCCATTTTTGTACAATTTATAATGATTTTCTAAAAACAGAACAGGGGATTTCGGAGTCATTCTGACACTGTCTCACACAACTTTAAACATCTCTTTATAGGAAATTTGTTTGCTCACAAGGTCTCTTTTATAAGAAACTAGACTAATTAAGCCTTGATTACATATTTTATTCAGCCTATAATTCCACACCAACAATTTATAGTGATTTTCTAAAATCACGTTACTGCCGCTGTCCAAAGCAAATTATTACAATTTGCTCTTAACTTTCCAAGTCCAAACACATATGAACTTACCATTTGAGTTTAAGACATATCATGGCCACATCATATCTTATTAAATCAACTCATTATGTCCTATTATGATTGAATTTACTCAACGTTTAATCACTTAAAACTTACCTCGGAAGTGGTCGACGACTAGATATCCACGGCTATTTGTTTACTTTCTCTTTTCCCCCATCCGACTTTGATCCTCTATGCTCTTAAGCTTAAGTAAAACAATAGATTTGCTTAAGTACTTAACCAATATTATTCACTTAACTATCACATTGGGCAATCACATATCATTTAATCTATATCTAAAACAATAGATTTCAATATGTATCATATTCGATAAAACATACCATGACTCGATTTCATGCTTATTTAATTTAGCTAATTTCATAGCCGATTAATCACCTTACCCCAACATTACTCAATGCCGAATATTAACCCAACATCACAAGCATAATCACCATGAAACTTACCTTGATACACATTTTATCCCATTGCCGAATACATATATATATCACCAAACAAATTTTTATTCACATCTCTATAATTGATCATAATCGGACATTATAAACAAATCAACTAGTTTAGCATTCAAATTCTTCTAATCATTCCTCAATCACTTACTCAATGAACAATAATCCAAGCACATCAAAGCATAGTCGAATGTATCATTCTTCTTAAATTCATATTCGAACACTCAATTAAATACTTACAATTTAGCACTAATTTGGCATTTCAACATAGCCAATTGTCATTAAGCAATTAAGCCACAAATATTCAATTTTACCAAGCTCAACTCATCTATAATCAACCCTCAATACACCTAAGCATCAAAAACAACATCAAAGAAATACAAGCATCCATGACCGAATGTCATCTTCATAAATTTACAAAAACATTTGCCATGAGTTAGCTTCTATACTTGATGACCACTCCAAATATACAAAGACTTTCAATGAAAGAGCATTAACATACCTCTTCCTAAACATCAACCAACCCATCATGAAGCAAGAAAATCCTCTTCTTCTTCCTTCCTCAAGTCACGGCAATAGGGGGAGCAAGGATGAGACAACTTTGTTTTCATCACCCCTCCCTTTTTATTACTTTATTACTAACCTTTTATTTTATTATTTCTAACATAAATCACTAACACAAAAATGTTTATAATAGGCTTTAACCCATAGCATGGCTGGCCACTACTTGTCATAGGTGGAAATTTGACATGCAAGCCCATTATTTTCATAACATGCACTAATAGGTCCTTATAGATTAACCTATCACCTTTTAAAAGTGCCACACATAAGTCCTATTAATTAAATTCACATGCAATCGACTAAATCGAAGCTCAAAACTTTCACACATTCATATTCACATATTTTAGACAATAAATATCATATTCAAATAATTTGGTGACTCGGTTTAGCGGTCCCGAAACCGCTTTTCGACTAGGGTCATTTTAGGGCTGTCACACATAGAGTTAAAGAAACCACTATAAATGTTTGTTTGGGTTCTCAGTCACAGTGCCCCGAAATTGCGGAGTGTTGTTAATCATCTATATGATGGTCGAATTAATTTTATAATATTGGCATTAATAGTCGGCCTATCAATGTTTCCTCTCACAAAATCTAAAGTAGGTAGCGCATACTCCCGCAAAGTTCTTTCCTATCGAGCCATTGGTGGCTTTATTCAAATTTGTGCTATTGGCGGTGGTTCAATTAGATCGTAAAACAATGAATTGTCCTAAGGTAGATCAGCTACGACTGGTGGATTATTCTACATTTTTTTTTACTTTTTGGTTATGTCTTAAAGTACTCTTTCGTTCAGGATTTGGCTCGATTGGGATGCCCACACTCTAAGTCATACACTATAATAAGAGAAACAAAAAATTGAATTAAGAAACCAAAATAAAATTAAAAATAAAAATAAAAATAAATAAAAATCGTATATGTAACTAGAAAATTTCCTATTTATCCTATTAAATGCATAAAATTAAATTTAGCCGAATGTCAAAGCCTTCCCGGAAATGACCCTAACAACTTGATCGCCACCCATACATGTGAACTTCTGGACTAAAAATACTGCAACAAAAGATATAAAATAACAATAATATAGTTAAGTTTACAACGAAACACTTGGGAAGTTTTTCGAGGATCATACCCAAAGGATGGTGAATTAAACTAAAGGCTAATTTCTACACTAACAAGTCTAAACAATAATCACCTAAAATTTTAGTACGATAAACGAAAATAAAATTAAGAAGCAAAATATCATAAATTTAAGAAAATTAAACAAACAATCAAATTTATTCAATCAAGCATATAAACGATTAACTCATGTTAGTGTTCATAATTAGCTTTAGATTTAGGGTTTTGATGAATTAACTAAGAATTAACCTAGTTATTACCTTTTGACCTCCAACTACATCAACTACATCAACTAATCGACAAAAACTACTTATTTTTAACCTCACAGTTTAAACTAAGCTAAATTAAGAAATACTTAGTAAACTATTCTTTTGACCTCATCTACCTAAATAACTTCCTAGGGTCGTCAATCCTAGGGTTTAATCATACTTAATTTAATCCAACTACTTCTAAAGTAAACCCTAATTCCTCAGTTAATGAATTCCACATCCAATCATTAATCTCCCTAAGGTTTTAGTTCCTCATGAATCTAAATGCAATTTTCCCTAAGTTAAATTCAGACATTCAAAAAAATATAAAATTAAAGAGAAGAGAAGAGAGAATTTAGATTCGTTGTGATGTTAATTGAGCGCCGAAACTGAAAACCCATTTAGCAATCGTTGAGGGAACAACAATTGGAAGACAAATGATTGAAAAACTAAAGATTAATTGAAGAAAATAAAGCTTGAATTGAAATCGGATCCAAGTTGCAAGCAACAACCAAAAATCTCCAAAATCCAAAACCTAAACTAAAACTATGAATTAAACTAAGGAAAAAGCTCCCCCAAATTAACCTTATATATTAATATGTATATTTATGGTGTTTTTTTGACCATATTATATCAAATACAGGTGATTAAATGACTTGGTACATGATGTGCATATGAAAACACCCTCAACAATAATTTAGTGCTCATCGAATTGTTGTTGTGACACTGGGTATAGATGTCACGACATTGGACATCGAATGGGACTGCTCTTGGCTCGAAGTTGGGTGTTGTGACACAAAATGCTGGTTTCGTAACATAGAAGTCGTTCGTTGTGTTCCTTGGCTTGAAATCACGTTTTGCACACTAAAAGAACCTATTAGTCCTTCGCTAGGCCCAAATTTGCCTATCGAGTCACCGAAACACCTTAAAATGCTTATTTTGTTGAAATTGATCATAAGTCACTAAAACATAAAATTACTAAAAATATATTCAAATTACTCGAAATGAAGCTCATCAAGTGTCAGAAAGAACCTAATTTGCAACAACGAATAGTGATAGATCACATTCCATTAGAAAGAACTAAGGGGCTTTCCAGTATAATCAACTTATTCTTTTTCTCCATCTCCACCAAATTAGTATCCTTAACGTAATTGTTCAAAATCTTTGATAGAGTTGAATGCAAGAGGACTTTTAAGGGGGAGTGGCTGTGGTGGTAGAGAAAAAGCTAAAACTCGAGTCGAGGTGGTAGTGGTGGTAAAAAGCTAAAACTCGAGTCGAGGTGGTAGTAGTGGTAGTTATTAGTGAGTTCTTTAATCAAAGAAACCATTGCCTCCCTGAAAGGACTTTCAATTTTTCTCCAGCACCACAGTCACTCCTCCCTCTGTAAGTCCTCTTGCCCCTAACTTTGTCATAGGCTTCGAACGATGATGTTAAGGATATAGGTTTGGTGGAGAAGGATAAAATGAATAAGTTTATTATACTGGAAAGCCCCTTAGTTTTTCCCTATGATTACAATCTCAAACTTATATATGAGGTTTATAAAGCATCCTCTTCCATTGGCATTAAAGTTGAACCCATGATCGCATAACCACCACCAATTAGGGGCCCGAGTTATGCTTCGACTCGTGATCGCATAACCACAGTCAACTGAGAGCCAAGTTATACTTTAACCCGTGACTATATAATCACTGTGAACTAGGATCTTGAGTTGCAATGCGATGGGCTTCTAAGGTGATTGTTCAATCCCTACATGACAGATGAAATGTGGGGGTCTCTGAGTGCCATCGCATTCTCGTGAACTCAAACACACCTTAAAACTATTGCATTGTCTCCCTCTAGCACAAAGACAAATAAATCTTTCTGTCTAAAAATTTCAACACTAAAAAAAAAAACAATTTTGAAGAGAATTTTTTATTTTGTAAGGGATGGTGGTCGAGAGAGTTGATGGAGTAGGGGGAAGCAAAACCCCTCTTTATATAGGCAACAGGGGGGAAAAAGGAAAAGAAAACAAATAGTGTGGGAGCCCATGATTGGGATTCCTAGGATAGGATGTTTGAAAATTATCCTTGGATTCTCGGGATGTCTAAAAATCATACTGGGATTCCTAGGTTTTGAAAATTCTTCATAGGTTAAGGTTAAAAATGGGAGGTGTCCCTTCTACCATACATACAAATTTTTAAGCGTCTCTTCTTCCCCCTCAATTGAAAACATCGCGTTTTTTACCTTCCCATTTTCAACCCTAACCTTAACTCTTGAAAATTTTTTAAAATCGTACCCGTGACCCTAAACCAGAGATTCTCGACCTAAAGAATCCCAACTAAAATTCAGACATACAAAAAAGAAACAAAGAAACAATTTGTTCATTTTTTAATTACTTCTCATTTTTTGGGTAAATTGTAACTATTGATATATTATTGATTTCAAATAAATTATAATACAATATAAATAGTTTTTTTCTTTTTTTCGTAGATTGTAAATAAATAAGTATATACTATTGATATGAAAAATACAATAGAGTACAATAGCCCAATTTTTTATTTTTTTCTTAGAATACAAATTAAAAGTTGACAAAGTAAATGATGATTTACAATTTTTTTAAAAAAATCATTGACGTCGTCGAGCTGAATGTGTACCACAACCCAATAGGTGTCGATTGCGAGGAGGATTTCTTCATAATTGGGGCCATGGCTCTTTATCTTCTTCATCTTCACCTTGAGCTCCATCTTGATCTTGATCTTAATCTCGTTCCTTCGTGTTTGAGTGTCGTGTTATCCTAGGTTGCCATCATATATCGTCTATTGTAGTAATAGGTGGTTGTAAAGATGAGTCACCTCGATAGAACAATGATGTTGGCGATGTTTGCGGCACTATCGGTAGATAAGTGTATGGTGTCGCATAAGACCATTACGGATAAAATGTTGGAATTGTCAGAGATGGTGGATACGTCAGTGTTGTTTTCAACATTGGTGCTCCATATGGTCTTAGGGGTGGAGGTGGCTCAAAAAAAACACCTGCAGAAGGTTTTGATACATTGTATGGTGGTGGATAATGTGGTGCTTTTGTAAAAAATATAGGGTTAGTGAAAGAACTAGAATAATATGAACCATACTGAACGAGAGGTGTTGTACCCCTCGGTTCCTCATATGGGGTTGGAGTTGATGATGAATCCATCGAAGCATGTACTCTTGACCTAGGGTTCATGCATAATCATCTTGGCCTTTTACGATGATGTTTCTTGGTCCTTTCCTCCTTCGGTAGTAGATGTGGCTTACCATGATGTTTAAACCATGTCATGTAATCTGGAGAGGTTGTAACTATGCTCCCAAATGTAGATATATTTGGCATGACATTTCACACAATCTTTGTCAGTTCGCCCTTGCAAGTCGACCTTGTGCAGTTCTTCGATGTCCTGGAGTGAAAGAGGAATAATTTTCTTAAACCCAAACTGGCACATCGCTCGATCGAATTTGTGCATCTCAACCATCACGGAAACTATTAATGGCACCTGGATGTGCTAGTTATTGCGATTGGCCAAAAATTCAGTCGGAATACATTTTAGATTTTCCAAGCTGATAATCAATCACCAGATTATAATCTTTTAATAGCTCGAGCCACCTACATTGCCATAAATTCTTGGTTTTCTAAGTCGTCATATACTTTAAACTTTTGTGGTCAGTAAAAACATGACAATTTTCGCCATACAAATAGTGTCGCCAGATTTTCAGAGCAAAAAAAATTGCTGCTAACTCCAAACCATGCGCCAGATAGTTTTTCTTGTGAGGTTTCAATTATCGTGAGGCATAAGCTATTACTTTTCCATCTTGCATTAGAATATAACCCAGACCACTAAGCGAGGCATCATTATAAACAGTAAATTCTTTCTCAAATTTAGCCTGAGTAAAAAATGGAGCTTCTGTTAACATGGTTTTCAACTGTTTGAAACTCTATTGATATTTTTTAAGACCATATGAAACTGACATCTTTCTGCAATAGCTTTTTCATCGATGATGCTCTTATCAAGAAATTCTTAACAAAACATCGATAATACCTGACTAAACCGAGAAATCTACATACCTTAGAAACATTTTTCAGAGCTTTCCTATTCACGATCACATATAGTTTACAAGGATCTACTCGAATGGTATCTATAGAAAACACATGTCCTTGAAATCCCACCTCCCTGAGCCAGAACTCACACTTACTAAACTTCATGTATAATTGTTTCTCGAGCAAAGTCTGTAGCACGATTTTCATATGTTGAGCATGATCATACTCATTCTTCGAATAAATCAAAATAATGTTGATAACAAAATGACAAATCTGTCTAAGTATGCTAGAAAATCTTATTCATCAAGTGCATAAATGCAGCAGGGTCGTTGATTAGACCAAATGACATCAGAACGAACTTATAACGATCATAATGAGTTTTAAACACAGTTTTCGACACATCAGGCTCTTTAACTAGCAATTAATAGTAAGCAGACCAGAGATCGATTTTAGAAAAATACTATATCTCCTTTCAACTAATCGAACAAATATTTAATTCGAGGTAAGGGATATTTAATACTTATGGTATCACTGTTCAACTACTAATAATCTATACACAATCTTATCGACCCATATTTCTTTTCCCCAAATAACATTCGTGCACCCCAAGTTGACATGCTCGGTCAAATAAAACCGTAGTCTAGGAACTCCTATAACTATTCTTTCAACTCTATAGGAGCCATTCTGTATGGGGAAATCAAAATGAGAGTTGTTCTAGGTGCAACTTCAATCATAAATTCAACTTCTCTGTCTAGTGACAACCTTGGTAATCCCTTCGGGAACACATTAGCAAATTCTTTAACTATCGGTACTTGATCAATTTTATATTCTGACACCTGAGTATCAAGGATATAAGTAAGATACACTTCACAACATTTTTGAATTAGTTTTTGGACCGGTAATGCTAATATTATATTAGTTGTACTATATGTTCCACTAGCTTCAACATAGATAGATTTGTCGTACTAACATTTTAGTGTAATCTATTTTTGTCGTACTATACGTTCAGGTCGTAATAGTAGATTCAAGGAGTGGAATACATGTAACAAAGTGGAGTGGCATGATGGATGCTAGATCAATACGAAGAGAAAAATAATTAAAAATGCATCCATGTGTAAACTGACTGAGCTGACAGATGAATCCGACAACAATACTTAATATTTTTAAACTTAGGTAAACTTGTGCATATTATTGCATTTTAATAAACTCATGGGTAGTTTAGGAATTAATCATATGTAACCTATTTAAAAAATTATTTTTAACACTTTGGAAGTCGAGAAGAGGGGTCGAAACAAAGTCGGTGTCGCAACACGGAGCCTTCATCTCACAACACCGATAATAGGTTCAAAGAATTGAGCACGTTAGCTCAATGTCGTGACAGAGCACTTCTTTTTCGCAACATCGAACCCTGATGCCAAAACATCAAACCCCAAATCATGATATTAGTATCCTGCCGAGGGTGTAACGACATGGAACCCCCATGTCATGACATCGCTGCAATTTTCTGTAGGGTTGACCCGACCCACAAAACCTCTTTTTTCATTTTTTTTCTTCCTATTTTGCTATAAATATTCTCTTTTTCTTGTGTTCTTAATTGGTCCAGGTCCAACACTTCACATTAAGAGGAATTTGCAACAAGCTTTTGCAAGGAATCACTAACTTGTAAACCAAGGTTAAGGGTTCCTAACTTTACTATTCCATTGAATAATTCCTTTATTAGTTCAAAATATATTGTTTGATTTTGATTAGTCTTATAGTTAAAAGATTATTGAAAATGCCTTCTAGAAAATCTAGAAGAACTATTGAACAAGAAGAACCATTGGTTTTAGATCCCTTGAAATTTCAATACCCAAATGCTGAAAAATATTTTCTCGAATTGCAAGGAAAGACATTTATTCAAGAAAGGGGGTTTGAACCATTGATGATTCTTTGTAAAGAAATTTGGGCATTAGTTTGTTATCATAGATGGGGCCATTTTTGCTTAACTCTCAAAAAAATGTTGTTATCCCCATAGTCCAAGAGTTCTATGCATCCTTCAGGGACCAGAAGATGAGGAGACTGTATAGTCCATTTGGGAAACTGTAACAGTAAGGGATACAGAGGTTAATGTCAACCCTCAAAAAAATTTTAAATTTTACAATGTTCCATACTATGAGAGAGATTTTCTTGACAATACTGATTTAACTAATTTTAACGACATAAATATGGATAACATTGTAAAATACTTAACTGAAAATAGGGGTGAATGGCATCACCGACGGGACATCGAACTTTAGATCAATTTTAATCAAGCAATTATGTTTCCTGTAGCTAAAATGTGGATGAAATTCCTGTGCACTAGAATTACACCTACCATGAATGCATATAACGTAAACACTTTTGAAGCTATTTTTTGTATGACATCTTACAGAAAAAATATATTTAAATAGGCCGATGGATTTATCACAATATGAAGCGATGTATAAGCGGCCAGAAGGATGGGGTTTTCTTCTCTCACTTCATGATGATGCTATGCAAAAAGGCTAGGGTTCCAATGAAAGCAAATGAGCAGTTTATGAGGCTGACGAAGAGCTTGATAGGCGATTCTATGTACAGCCAATATCTCAAGCTCAACTAAAAAAAATTAAGGACTGGAACCAACGATGAAAGCAAAAGATGGATGTGCCAACATCTTTAAGAAAAAACAACATCAAAAACTCCCAGAGGGACTACGAGAAGAGAAATTTCATATTTTTAATGGATGGTTAGTGGATGCAAGAAACGGGCTCGATTTTTTGAAGAGTTTATGTTGCAAAACAATATTAGAGTACAAAATTATCTGCCAAACAAATATGGGTCTAGGAGATCCCATAATAGATCCGAGGAGTAGGGGAGTGAAGATAAGGTAGGAAGCAGAAGTGAAGAAGAGGACGAGAATGAGGAGGAGGATGCCACAGATCAAGACTTTCATGAGGAGGATGCAAGACTATGAGGCAATATTACAGCTGCAATAATCTTTGCAAAGAGGGCCAATCATCCACAGCCCTACTTGACATACAAATTCGTTGAGTGGAGGTTCCTCTCGAGCACACGTTTTGGAAAAGGGAAGGCTCCGAGGAAGGGATGACAACCACCTCCTTTTGATGACTGAACTTTTAATTTTAAGTTTTTAGATTGTAAAATAATTAATTTGGATGATTTTTATTTTATTATTTTAGGAGTAGGACTAAGAGTAGCTTTATAGATATAGTTATTTACTATTTTTGGATTTTATTTGCAGAAACCTCAGATGAAAGAAAGCGCTACATATATGAGATTTCAACGAACAAGGAAGGAAGTACCCACCAAAAGACTATGATAACATCACGATTAATCGGACAACTTAGTTCCTTATCTATTTAGGGGTTGCACATTAAGGACAATGTGTTGTCTAAAGTGTGGGGGTAACATAGAAAATTTTATTTTTATGCATTTTCTTTTATTGTTCTTGTTAAGAGTGTTCTTAAGCTTGAAGAAATACAAGTGATTGGTTAGAAGTATGTTTATAGGTTGATTGTATTTACTATAAATTTGGCATGATAGTGAATGATCTAAAATTTTCAGTTAGTATACTAATAAGTTTTATATATTACACTGTAAATAAGCATTAAGTAATTGAATGTACCAAATGATATAGATAATATAGGGAAATGAGCATGCTAGTATGTATGATAAATGGTTAAAATTGTAATTGCTTGATTGATTAAATTTGTGAATATTGAAATATCTAGGGATGACATAAGACATTGTTTGGTATAACCCAGAATAAAAAAGCTAACCTTATTCATTAATCCTTAGTACATAATTTTGAGCTAGCAAGTGCTTCTTGATGAACCTTCATGAAAAACCCAAGCCAAAATGCAAATTTTTACTTACCATTTTTCTTTGGTCCTTGAAATACATGATTTTAGACGTTTGACCATACATATTGAGGGATAGGTAGATACATCATGGTGGTTTCATAAAAATCAGAAGGAAATGGGAAGGAGCAGTGTGATGTAGTGATTATAGGTTTAGCCTAAAATGTGCAAAACAAAAGAAAAATTCAAAAAAAAAATATCAAAATGAGTAGAAAATGGAGAAGAAAAGCATTGTGAGTGAGAGATGTTGAAAAAGTCTAAAGTGACTCAAAAATAAAGTCAGAAAATTAGAAATCTCAATCATTAGTGCACAAAAACTCGTGAGCTAATCATAGTTACTTTTTTATGCTATGACTTTCTACATGGAGAAATAAGGACTGTGTGAGAAGGAGAAATAAGGCAGTGAGCCGGTAAGGGTTATTAAGGGGGAGAATATGGGACAATACGATGTCTCAAACTACTTTTGTGCTTGAAACTATTTTGATGCTCCATTTCTTTAAATCCATACCAACCTTAAGCCTCAAAATATTAGAAGTTGAAACGTCCTATGTAACCTTGGTAAATCTAGTCATGAATGGACATTATATCGACTAATTGCAATGATGACTGTTTCTATTCTGCTAGGATAATCAAATTACCTATATGATTTATCGATGGATCAATATATTTGAGAACCTTGTTGTTTATATACTTTGTAATATACTGAACTTAGGTGTTTGAAACTGAGAACGGTAAGTTGTTTATATATCATGCCAGAATTATATATATGTATGATTAGTCCTAGTTAGTGTTCCAAAACTCGTCCTTGTATCATATTTGTTCAAGAGTCGTCTTTTATTTTAGTTTTTCTGTTTTCTTTCTTAATGACAAGTAATGAATTAAGTGTGGAGGCATTTGATATGCCACAATTCATTGTAGCAGATTAAACTAGTTTCCATACTTAAAGATCTTGAATATAAGCTATTTTATATTTTTTTTTAGTTTTTCACTTTTAGTCTTGAACAATAAAAAGGGTGATTTGAGCCGTTTATATGACCTTAGGGGCCAAAGTAAGCCTAAGGGAAGGCTAACGTGTTTAGTGAGTGTGTAGGACACCATTTGCAGGCATGAGAACACGAGACTGGTCATTATGTTGTAACATGGGGGTTTGTCGTCGGAACATAGTGAGCAGAATACCAAAATAGCGAGACTGTCGTCGATGTCGTGACATAGACCAAGGATGTCGCGGAAAAACCTGAATCTGAGCATAAGCCAAGTAAATTGCCTTCAGTGTCACAACAACAACCTTGTACGTGAAGAATTAACAAGTTGAGGGCATTTTGGTCTGCACAATGAAATTTGATGTAAAAATGTCAGTCAAGCTAGGGCTAAGGACGATGGCCAACTCTAAAGCTAGAAATAGGCCTCATTAAATACTTGAGAATAATCTTTTTTATATCTTCGAACTTTTATTTTTTTTAGGCTTCAGTTTTTCATTTTTTTACTTAGGATTTCATTTCAATTTTATCTTCATTTGTGTTCTTTGGTAAATTTGACTTGTAGATTCAACAAATTGTTTGTGGATTTTTACAGTTCAATACCAATACAATTCAGAATTTCTCTTAAACTTTTACTCTTTATTTATTCTTCATGTCTATTTTTTGTATCAAGTTTATATCATTTATGAGATCCATGAGGAACTAATCTTCTTATGGGGGATGAAAGAGTGAATGTGGGAGTAATTACTTTTTATGTTAGGATTCTTAACGGATCAGTTGGTTGGGATAGGAAGAATGTAAAACTTAGGTCTGACAACCCTAGGAAGTCATCTAGGTGGGAATTAACTTATAATTGTATTGCCTATCCGTGAATCCCTTACCCCAATCCGATTTGGACTGTGAGGTTAAGAGATAAGTAGTTCTTGTTGACTCGTTAGTTCAGTGGAAGATCGAGAGATCTTGCTAGGTTACCAACTAGTTAATTAAATAGAACCCGACATAGGAATTAGTTATAACCATCGAAGCGAGTTAGTCTCCCATGCTTAGATTTGATTAAGTCAACAACTTAGTTATCCATTTTATTCTTTTATGCAATTTATTTATTTTCTTATAAATAATTTTTTTGAATTTATGTTCTATCGTAATATAATTTAATTAAAATACTAATTTGATTTATTAATGTTTAGGTTACTATTAATTTAGTACTTGCCTCCCTTGGGTACAACCCTCGAAGTACTTACCTATTTCGTTGTAAAAACTATATTACAACTTGATCTTTATACTTGCAAAAAATGCCTAACTTGCATATTTGGTTTTTGGAAATTTACTCTAGATGTTAGTACATCCAGAGGTGGTCAGACCTTTGGTATTGCGATTCCATAGCAGTTTAAAATATAAAATTATTTGGCAAAGTTGTATTGGTATCGCAATACTTGGGAAAATTTCAAAATATGGGTGTCTAAAATTGAAAGGGTATCATGATACCTAGCTCTGGGTATCGCGATACCTATGTCGGGTTAGGCAAAATACCTATTTTAGGTATCATGATCCACGTTTTTTAGAGGCTTTTGAGCCTCCAAACACCCTCCAAAACCCTTTATTTTTCCCATTTTCTTCAAATCTCAAACCCTAGCCTCCCCAAATACCCCTATTTTTTCATATTTTCTCTCAATTTTCTCTCAAATCTCCCTTCAAAATTTTCTCATTTTTTGTTATCGTTTCTTTTTCTTTACTAATTTTCTCTCTTCTTGCTTAAGGAACGAGAAAGATACATCGTTTCAACCCACTTTGCCATTGCCTTCAAGAAATTTTTACGGTTTGAAATTCCTTTTTCCTTTAAAGTTTTTTTTTCATTTTTTTTATTTTCACTTTTTTAGTATTGCATTGTTGATTTGGCTATTGGTCAGTTTGTTAGTTTATTATTTGTTATATAGCTTGATTAGTATTGAGGTTAGTAAAATACCACCCAGACAAACTAACCGAATTAGGTCCCAACCGGGCCCTCCTTCGCCTCCGACGGTCGTTCCGGAGCTATTTACAAAGAAAGAGGTGGACAATTATTTTCTGTCCATCCAAGGGAAAATATTCATTCTTGAACATGGTTTCGACCCAGCCGACTCTCTTTGTAATGATATTTAGGACTTAGTTCGTTACTATAGGGGTTCGATTTTTGTTTAGTTTGAAAATCGATCACGGTTAGCCCCATTGTTCTCAATTTTATGTGAATTTAAATATTTACAGTGGAAACCGTGTGCTGGTTCAAGGACTAAAGATTGACATTTCCCCAAGTGTTATTAACGTGTACTATGGCATTCCATGGTACCGAGAAGATGATATTGAACAAATGGATTTAAAATTTTATAAAAATGTTTGACATGGACGCCATTCTTGCCTACCTAATGGAAGGTAGAGGGGAATGAAAGTGCGAACAGTAAAAAAATTTTCCTCTATATTTTAATCAAGAAATAATGTCCTCGTTAGAAAAAATATGGATGCAACTTATATCAACCTTTGTTAGTCCCGTGCTCAAACTAACATGCCATTATTTGTGATTTTGCAATGGAAGCAGGTTTGACTTGGCACATAGATAAATCGGGGGAGAAAGAAGTGTGTTGGGGGAAGCGAAGTCAGCATCTACTTCCATCATCTAATTACGGGCTTAGACCATAAGAAGAGGGTAAGGGTGGACCCAACTGAGCAGTTTCATTGCCCCACATAGAGTATTATAGGTGATACCATGATGCTTCAGTTCTGCAAGCTGCAGTAGAAGCAAATTTATGATGGAATCAAAGGTGCAAATAAGGTCGACGAAGGCATACAATGGAAATGCAAGTTGTTTTGCGAGGTACGCTACAGCACTCTACTGCTTGAGGTGATAAACTATTCATGGACCAATTTGCAACGAGTTAAGGGATAGAGGGCCCACAGTGGCCCAAATGGTCGAGCGATATATCTACTAGTAGCGAGGAGGAAGAAGAATAAAGAGTGAAAGAGGAAGAGGAAGGGGAAGAGGAAGTTGAGGAGGAGGATGAAGAGATGGAGAACGATTACATGAAGCCCTACCAAGTTGATTTTGAGGCGACGTTTGATATCTTCCACAGTGAGTGTTTTCATCCAAGGCCCGAGACCACTGACGCATTAACGCTATATGAGGTCGGCTTAAAGGGGCAAAGGGAAAGGGATAGTTGGATCGAAGCTGGGCTCCGATGATGATTAGTTACATGTTTTCACACTTTGATTTTATTTTATTTTTATTTTATGCAACATGTAACTATTAATCAACTGAACTATTTTTTTTTTTGGATTTGGATTTGCCTTTTATTTTTATTTACTTTTATTATTTGTATTTACATGTGTTTGTTTGTGTGTTTTTATCTTTTGTGCAGCCACTCACACGAGAGTTACATAACATTTTTTAGTATGAACGACAAACGAGATGACTTGAGCTAGTCTGACGCTCCTTTTGGGAAGTCTGGTACCTTCTTTTTTTTGAGAACACATTGTGGACAATGTGTAACTTAAGTGTGGGGATATACAAGTCATTTTTAATTATTTTGTTTTTGTGTGTTTAATTACATGTTTTCGGTTTTTAGGTTAAATTTTTTTAAAAAATAAAAATATTTTCCTTTTGCTTATTTGATTTTTCTTGTAATTGCATAGTGCTTGGACAATAATTAGGTAATAGACCATTGGTTGTAAATATTGAATAATTACATTAAGATTTCCAAGTATGTAAATTTTGATTGATATTAGATATTTCAATATTTTTACAAGTAGACTGATTAGTTCGATAAGTTAATTTTCTTAATAGATTAGAGGCAATCGTTCTTAATGAAAAATGTGTAAATTGTGCCATAGGATAAATGGATCATATAGATACTTGTAGATAAATTAAGCTTTAATTGTTTATTTTTCATCCAAATAATTATAAGCATGATAGAAAATGTAACTTGTGAAATGTTTTGGGAAAGAACTTAGGCATTGTTTGGTAAGCCTAGAGTAAAAAAAAAACTTACCCTTATGCTCTTGACTATTAGTTCCCATACTTTGAGCCTCAACTATTCATTTATTGATGAGCCTTATCTTGGAATCCTTAAGCCTAAATACACCTTCTCTCTGTCATACTAAAATGCACTATGAAATGGATGGCGAGCCGTGGATATTGAGGGTAGGTACGAACATCTTGGTGGCTTCGAATTGTCTGTGAGAGATAAGGAAGAGACTATATGATATGGTATGAATAGAACCTTGCTAAGTAAATTAGTATAAAAAAATTGCGTCATGTAAACAAAAGTAAGGTGAGAATAAAAAGATTGTGAGTGAATGAGTGCAACAATTAGAAAAAAAGAGCTCAAGTAAAAAATCAAATGGGATTTTAAAAAGAAACCTTTAATTTTATAATGTGTTAGTACTTGTAGTTTATTTGACGTACTAATATCATATAGTATCTTCTAATTCTTAGAGAGATAAGGAAGGCGAGAGAAGGAGAAATAAGGAGGCGAGCTTTACGAAAGATATGGGGTCGAATGGGGGACAATGTCATGTGCTTCACTATTTCTAGTGCTTGAAACCGTTTAGAGAAACCTTTTACTTGAATTCTAAATCGTCTTAAGCCTTTGAATGCCACAAGACTAGAAGACCTTTGAGACTCGAATGTTCCACTAGCACGTTTCTTTTGACTTGCTTGCATTGTTTTGGATAAATGCTTTCAATTCTCTTTATGTATCTGTAATGTATATTTAATGTATCCACATAGTCCATTTTCATGGATAACATAATTGTACATATAATCATTTGAATTGCCTCTAGATTTGTTAACATTCTAATTTGTTGAACTAATTTTTGTTTGCTTTAAGAATACCTGAGTTAACTAAATATCATTCTCAGGTTGCATGCGAGACAATCTAGGTACAAGTTTGATATTTTACTAGCATATTGCATTTTGGTCTAATCTAGGTCGTCTCCTTTTGCATGTTTTGTGTGTTTTCTTGAGGACATGCAAAAAGTGAAGTGTAAGGGAGTTTGATCTATCATAATTTGATAAGTCAAATTAGGCTTCCCTGTTATACTTAAGGAGCTAGTTTTCGAGCAAACTAGTGTATTTTCCATAGTTTAGTTTTTAGATTTTGAATTTAATAAGTGTTTAATGTGTTTTTGTACTCATTTTGAGACCCAAATTTTCCAATTGCGCCATTTGGAACCTAACGATTGATTAAGTGTTGTAGGAACTCAATGGTTGATTGATTTTAAGAAAAAAACATCACTAAGGTGGGGTATCATCACGATACCCTTAATAGTTCGAAAATGAAAAAGAGAATGAAGACCACCTATAGTGGTATTGCGATATCCACATTGGGTATCGTAATACCCAGCCTTCAAATGGAACTCCCATTTTGAAATTGACGATGATATCGCGATATCCAGACTTGGATATCACGATATCTCTGTTGTAAGGGGACAAAATTTGATGTATAGGGTAGTCCTTGTCTAACTGAAACACCAATAAAAAAGAAACATTCAGGGGCATTTTAGTCAAGAAAAAAGGGTCAGAATAGCTGCTAAAAAAAGCTAAAATTTGGCTTAAGAGAGAGAGAGAGATAGGAGGCATTAAACACAATTTTTGTTCATATTCTTAGTTTTCTCTCATTTTTAGGGTTTTAGTTCTTGTCCTCTATAGCTTAGGATTTTAATTTTCTGTAATTTCCTTGCTCTTTTTTGCTTTCTTAATGTTAGTTAAGTTAGTTATCACTGTAGCTTAGGTTTTTTTTTTACATATTCAGTAGCTTAAACTTGGTTGTAATCCCATTTTAATCTCTAGTTTAATGCTATTCGTTTTCTTTCTTTTCATTTGTCAAAAATCTTAAATTTAGTGCTCTTGTTTATTTATTTTGTTTCTAGTAGTTGCCTTTACACTTTTCCAAGTAAAATTCAAAACTTTCACTTTTTTTATTGAGTTTTATTTCAATGGCTTTCATTGTTGCTTCTTTAATATTTTTTAGATTATATAAATGGTAACGGTTAACTAAACGCTATAGGGGTTGGCTGATGGAGATGTGGGTAAACGGATATTTGGGTTAGGGACTAAATTGAAATAAATTAGACTAAACTAAATGAACATGAAAACTTAGGATTGATGCCCCTAAGGGAAATTTAAGAGAAGTGAGACCGAGAGGTAATGTTATTGGGCACCGGTTTAGTAGTTCTGGGTTAGTTGGGAGAGATCGGGAGATAAATCAGACTAATTTGTCTAATTTGGTAAAATTGAGACTGAGAGGTAAAATAGAACCACTTTAGGAGTTTAAGAAATTTAGATCCCTAGTTCAATGATTAGTGAACCACATGAAGCCAACAAACCACAGTTTTTTATTAATTGGATAGTTTTCTAACTTTGAATGCTTTACGATTTAGTGCTTTTGTTATTTGCTAGTAAATTAGTTTAAATCCTCTCAATTCCATGGCTTTCCATACTATTCTAACTAGTGAATAGTTGTTTAGAATGTTTAATTGTATGTTATTAACTAGAATCTACTCAATCACCGACTCCTGTGGGTTTGATCCTTGGAGTACTCCTTTTCCCCTTTGCACAAATTATATTACAATTGACCTGCTACACTTGCAAACACCACACGTAATTATTTGGATTTGATTTTTTTAGTGTTGATTTTACTCAACCATAGTGTTAGCATATGGAAGGTTGGCGAGCAGCTAGGCTTTCCTCGAGACATGTAGATTCATGTCTTGGGAGATAATGTTAAAACTTGGAAATTGAGTTTGGACTCGAGTGCTAACTCACAAAATTACTTTGTATAACCCCATAACCTGATGAACTATGTTATTAGATACCATGACTTTATGTGCGTGATTAGGATTGATGATTAATTTGATATGAATGATAATTATGAAACTAAATTTATAAATATGTATCAAGTTAGCCTACGTTGCTTCAACAATGTCATGTGACATCATTTATTTAGATTCGACGATCGGGTCAAGTTTTGGGTTTTACATTTAGTGGTATTGGAGCTAGAGTTTAGTAGATTCTCGGGCTAAACCAGGCTTTGTAAACGAGTCTAAAGGTACATGTCGTAATTATTTTCACTTTCAAGCTGATTTTGAATGCTAAATTTGTGATTATTATTATTTTTTGATATAGTTGAAAGATGTTTGATGAATCAAAAAATGAGATAGGTGATGAGATTGAGTTGAGAGATCCTAGAGTTGAAAGGCGAGATGAATATGAATGTAACACACTTGATGATAATCAACTTGGTGCAAGATGTACGACCAAAAAAGTGATAACATGACATGAAGGTCAAAGGGACGAGGCACTCTTACGTACTACAGTAGATGCCTTGTAGAGGGTTGTCAGTGTTCCACCCTAATCTGCTTCCTCGACTGGTATATACCACTAATTTTAAAGGCGTGAAAGGTATAGACCCTGAGATGATTGAGTATTGGTTGGAATAAGTGGTATGCCTATTTGATCAGTTAGAATTTACGTCAACTAGAAGAGTTTTATGCGCTGTATATTTACTCAAAGAAGAAGCTTACCAATGATAGCTAATAGTAACTCGGTACACTTCGAATGAGTCATAATTTTTATGGGGACTCAGAAATGAGATTCGAATTCCACTATACCATTAAAGCTTGGGTAATTTGTAGAGTTGATTGATCAAGCAAGAATGTAGGAATAAGAGTTGGACTTAGATATGAAAAATGATTAATCTAAAGTTCGAGGTAAGAGAACTGGTGCAGCTAGTTTGCAGCCTCCATCAAAGTGAGCTAGGGAGTTCAAAGGTCCAAGGAGTTCAACTCCCTCAGATTTTTTTCCGAATAGGAGTCATTTTAAGAAGTAGTCAATATCAGTGGAAAGTTCAGGTGGATTGGCTTGAGTTACCAACATTTTGGAATGTTAATCTTTTAAATGACATAAATGTGGGAGCTTGTATTCATTTCAAGTCAATGGACCATTACGCTAGAGATTGTCGAGAAACGCTGAATTTATAGCTCAAACACCCCAAATATTAGTGCCTACATATCATGGGCGTGGTCTTTTCAAGGGTGGTGCGACATCTAGAAGAACCCCGAGAAGGAACACTTAGTCTGTGACTACTTAAACTATGGCCAATGCCTTAACTAAAGCCTACATCATCAAAACTTGTGAGGGGATTGATACTATTAACGTAGAATCAATTATACTCTCATTATTTTCATAACGAATTTATGCATTACTAAATTTAGTTTCCACGCAATCTTATGTCAATGCTAGTTTAGCGAATTCAGGAAAATAATTGAAAGAATCATCTAGAATAGAAATTGTTGTCTCAAGTCTATTAAGTCAAATAGTGGTGGTTAATCGAGTGTGAAAGCGGTGTCTTTTAGAGATTCAAAATGGGATATTTTTAGATGATTTTTTGATAATGTTTTTTGACGAATTTGACATGATTTTAGTTATGGATTGGCTATCAGAGTATGGGGTAGTACTAGATTGCAGAATGAAAAGATTTTTCAATCAAAACTTGACTGATAGAATCCTAAAAATTCAAGGTTTGAAATCAAGAGGTTTCTAGATGTTGATCAAATAGGGATGTGAAACATTTATTTCCTATGTGATGAATTCATCATTCGAGGGGCCAAGGTTAGAAAATATCTGTACGGTATGTGAATTTTTGGATGTGTTTCAAGAAATATTTCCAGGGTTAGCAACATATCGAGAAGCTGAATTTGAGATTGAAGAATATCTTAGCCCTATTTCGGTGTCCGTTACTCCCTATCGCATGACACTAACTGAACTAAAAGAGATGAAAGTTAGGCTCCATTATCTATTAGATTGAGGTTTTATATGTCCTAGTATCTCACATTGGGGCACGCTAGTACGATTTGATAAAAAGAAAGATGACTCGTTGCATCTTTATATCGACTACCGCCAGCTGAACAAGTTGACCATAAATAATAAGTATTTGTTGCATCGGAGTGAAAATTTTTTTGATCAATTGAAAGGCTCAGCTGTGTTTTCCAAACTTTATTTGAGGTGAAGAAACTACCAATTGAAGGTGAAAGATAGTGATGTACCGAAAATAGCATTCCAGATACGGTACGGACACTATGAATTTCTATGATGTCTTTCGGGTTGATTAATGCTCTTACAAAACTCATGGATCTAATGAATTGTATTTTTCAATCTCATTAGAAATATTCCTAGTGGTTTTCATTGATGATATTTTGATACATTCGAAGTCAGAGGCAAAACATGACTAGCATTTGAGAATAGTGTTGCAAGTCATGCAAGAAAAGTAGTTGTACAAAAATCTTAGTAAATGTGAAGTTTGGCCATCTGAAGTTGTTTTCTTCGATCATGTAGTTCCAGGAGAAGGGATTTGGAAGGGTACCAAGAAAGATTGAGGTAGTATTCCAATGGAAACAACTGAGAAATGTCATTGAAGTTCATAGTTCATTGTTGTTGACTCAGTTACTTCAAAAGAATGTACCATTTGTGTGGAGTGAGCGATGCTAAGAAAGTTTTGAGAAACCAAAGAAGATGTTGACAAAAGCCCCTATCTTGACATTTTCAGAGTCGGTGAAAGAGTTTGTTAACTTTAGTGATGCATCACTCAGTGATCTTAGATGTGTTTTGATGTAGGAGGGAAAGGAAATAGCATATGCCTCGCGATAATTGAGGACTCATGAGTGCAACTATCCAAACCATGATCTTGAATTAGCCTATTTAGTTTCACCTTAAAAATTTAGCATCATTAGTTGTCTGGTGAAAAGTGTTTTTGTAACACCCCTCGTTGGACCTGATCGCTAGGTCCGAGCTACAAGATGCCACATTTTTTGTTGAAGCAACCAAAATCAATTTACAATAGAATATTCACATGCATACATAATTCAGTGTTAAATATGTTCATTTATGGACAAACAATAAAAGAGATTCTTAATTGATCTTATGAAAGCTCTTTTGTTGACCTAAGCACGAAAAAGTACCAAATTGGAAATTTATCAAAATATTTGGATTGACATCGCGACTTCAACTAGTGCTCGTCACGACTTTATTCACTTAATGGAAATGTTGTGACGTCCAAAATTTGAGGTCACGGCGTGGCATTTATTTTTGGTAAAAATGAACCATTTGGTACCTATCTCATACTTTCCTATCAAACCATATAACATATACATCAACAACCACTTTCAATTGATTTCAAACATACCTAAATAATACCGAATAGATTCAAACACTCAATTTCAATTGACATTGACTACATTCCACCATTTAAACCAAAGCATTTCAAGTCATTAAAGAATACCAAACCAAGTCGTTCTCTTACTAACCCTACCAATATCAAACCATCTCGAAATCATGTTTTTATAGTTTCAAAACAAGCATTTATGAATAAATATACATAGATAAGACTTATAATTCATATACATAACTATCAACAATCCAGTTTAGGCTACATATCACAAACATAATTCAAGTTATAATGCTTAAACAATGTCACACCCTTCTTTGGCGAGCTGGTATTATTTGGTAGATCACGCTGGCAAAGACCACATAAGTTGCAAGACCTAAATAGGTTAAGGTTGGTAATTTCATTGCAAAGTATTTTACTGAACTTGGCCGAGACTGTGGAATCTTACTTCGTAGATTGATGAGTTCCTTGTTGGGGCGAGGTCCTTATTTGGTAGACTCTTCCACTAATAAGTTCGCCACCCGTTTTTTGTGTCATTGATAATGGGAGTGTAGTATTTATTGGGACACGCTTAAGTCATCTAGCATCCTCGTGGAGGTAATGTGCCAGTAATCAGGACACTTGGGGAGCCTTGTTTGTAACAGGCCGATTTTAGATCTAGTCGGAACAGTAGTTTTGGGACCACAAATTCGACGAGGAAAAATTTATTTTTTATTATATTTTTATGGTCTAAAATTTCACGAAATGATTTCGTAAAAATTTCGTTCAAAAATTTCGACGTTTGGGCACTCAATTTAGCCAAAAGAACTAAATTGTAAAAAGTGCAGAAGTTGAGTTCTAGAAGCTAGAGGTGTTAAATTGCTATGAAATTTTAAATTGGAGGTCCTTAAATGGTAATTAGACCATTTGTTAACTTTTTGGACAAAAATGAATAAGAGATAAGTGAAATAGGATTTTTTTAAGTTGGGGCCATTTTGGTCATTTAGTAATTAAAAGAATTAAAAAGGCCAAAATAGCCAAAAATTTGTCCATCTTCAAGCTAAGGCCGAATTTAACAAGGGGAGAAGCCATAGTTAGGGTTTTCAAGCTTCCAAGCTCCATGGTAAGTGATTCTAAACCCCGTTTTTAATGTTTATGTTTTTGGAGTCCCGGTAACTTGTTTTAGCTATTTCTAGCAATAATTTAACCTAGGGTTTATATTTGGAAAAACACCCATAGGTGAAATGTGTTTATTTTGATGTTTTATGGTAAAATATAAAGCTAGAAATTATGTTAAACAACTTTTGCTAAGCGATTTTAAGTGAAAACGAGTAAAACGACATAATTGATAAAAATACCTAATGTTCATAAGTAAGTGTTAGAGTGGGAATTTGATGTTTCCATAGAAGGGAAAAATGTTCAGTATGTCATAAAAAATAAGAATAAGAGATGAAATTTAATTTCCGAGCTTTGGGGCAAAAGTGTAAATATGCAAAAGTTTAAGGGCAAAATTGTAATTTTGCAAAAGTTTGAGTTAAGGACTGTTTTGATGAATGTGCATGTTAAATAAGTTAAATATGTTATTTTAGTTCAAGAAAGAAGTGGAATCGACCTTATCGGAGAAAAGAAAAGATGAAAGACTAAATTGCTAAATTTCTATATTGTTGCACCAAAGTAAGTTTGTATGTGAATTAATGCATTGTATTAATGTTATTCAATATATTTTTTAGATTTGAATGAATATAGATTAAATATTTGATGTAGATTATAAAAAAATGTGGTTAAGTTTGAGAAAGGTGGTAAAATGTTAAAAAAAACAAGGTTTCCGATTGAACACTCGGAATAGACCGGAATACATTGGATAAAAAGGGGTCGCTAAGTGCAGATTCCCCGAGGGGTTGCTAAGTGTTGATTCCCTAAATTATTGATTCTAAAGGTGGTTGCTAAGTGCTGATTCCACCGTATATTTGATTGTGAAAGGGTTGCTATGTGCTGAATCCTCGTATCACTAAATATAAAGGTTGTTGGTAAGTGCTGATTCCACCGTATATTTGATTGTGAAAGGGGTTGATATGTGCTGATTCCCCGTATCACTAAATATAAAGGTGGTTTCTAAGTGCTGATTCCACCGTATCTTTGATTGTGAAAGGGGTTGCTATGTGATGATTCCCCGTATCACTAAATTTAAGGTGGTTGCTAAGTGCTGAATCCACCGAGTAACGGATAATATTCCGAGTGTTCAACAGGGAAATTGGAAAAGTGAATGTACATATGAAATGGATAAGATTATGTGAGGAATATTCGGTTTGATACTTAATCGACCCATGTGTAAGATGGTATGAAATATCAAAACTATAAAAGAGTAAATTTAGAAATAAAACAGTTTTGAACAATAGCAGTTGTGAAAATTTGAAAAATCACCATAAATGGTGGAAATTGAATTAGAGTCTTCATAATATACGAAATTGAAGATGAATGAGTCTATTTTCACATGAATGAAACAGAGAAAGAAAAAGAGTTATATATTTTAAAATATTTGAATTTTAGTGAGACAGGGTTGAATTGATTTCGAAATCCCCTGTTCCAACTTTGGAAAATCACAAAAAATTGTACAAAAACAATTATGGATTTTATTATACATTATTGAACTTCTAATTGAGTCTATTTTAAATAGAAACAAACAATAACATCGTTTGAATTCTGTACGAAGAGTTAAGTAAATTTTAGTGAAGAGGGGTCTGAGCTATCGAGTAGTGAAACAGGGGAAAGTTTAAAGAATAAACTGTACTAATTGGCTAAACCAAACATTCTTAAAATTTTATGTTAAGAATATATGTGAGTCTAGTTTTAGGAAAAATTAACGGTACTTAATTTGGAGCTCTTTAGCTCCAGATAAAAATAATTTAGTGACTATAACTCGATTAGAAAGCTTTAAATTTAAATATAAGTGGATAGTGAAATTATGTATAATGCTATTTAAGTATGTTATATACATAAAGGATGTGGGATGGAGAGGAGGAGGAGGACAATAAAATGTATGAATGAGTTGTGTATAAATGGTCATATGCCCAATTATAATCGGAAAATGTTAAATTGAATGGTAAAACGTATTGGTACTGGAGGAGCTATTGAGGTATTGAAAAGCAAATGATCAAATGTTTAAGAAATATAGTCATGATATATATATGTATCATAATAATGATGTATGGATGATTATATTATTGAGTTATATTGATTAATTCGGTTTAGGTGATGGAAATGTCAAGAACATTTGTCTTTGATATGTGATGATCATGTAATGCCATGAAAATTTGTTTAATTGTGTGGTTTAAAATGCATCTATATTTTGTTATATAACTTATTTTGTAATCTATTTGAAAAATGATAAAAAAATTAATTCGGTTACTATGTGAGGTGAATTATGATTTGTGAAGCATATCTATATTCGACAATAATGGATAAAATACATTTATGTCATGGGTGAATTGTTAAACACTTGGGTTAGTATAAAGTGTATATTTAGTAAGGTTTGTTGGAAAAGAAATAACAGGTTTTGGTCTATATCGAATAGAGAAAATTTGTACTATCTTTGTGACTAATTTTGTTAGCTGTATGGGAGATGAATGGTTAATGTATGTATGTGACAATTAGCTTACCAGATAGTGAACTATTGATATACTACAATAGTTAAAAAGGAAAATTTGACAATATGAGAATATGTAATGATATGGATCAATTCAAGTACTCAAGACGAATTCAAAAAGTAAGTGAAAATTTATAAATTCATACGACGAGGAAGTGAAAGATTGTGAGTATATTTAGCCAAGTAAACCCTAATTAACGACCCAAGAATAACAATTGGAAAGTTTTAATTTGGATAAAATTTTATAACTCGGATTAATATGTCTATAAGTGTATTTATTCTGGTAATGCCTCGTACCCTATTCCAGTGTTGATATGGGTAAGAGGTGTTACAATGTGACATCACCAGATTCGGCCCTAATGTTTAGGTCGGTTTTAGGGTGTTACATCGTTGGATGTGATTAATTAGTGGAAGCGTGTGAGAGTGATTACTGGTTAGAGTTAACCTTGTGTGAGATTTGGGTTAGAGATAACTATAAATAGGTTAACCAGGTAGTGGAGATAGGATTTCTATTTCATCTTCTCTACAAGTATTTGTTATCATCGAAAAAAACTAGAAGAGTTCTTCGTCGTTAACGAAAGTGTTATCTGTTAAGCTCATAGAAGCTTCCGTTTTAAGTTGCTTGCTGCCAAAGAAACGAGAGAAGGTCCTAGTGTCAAATGGAAGGACTAGTTGAATAGGAAAAAGCTTTGAGTGAAAATTTCTGGTAAGTCCCTTTGTGCCTTGAGTTATCTGCAATATTTCATTCAATCTTTCTTTCTATACAACTAGGTAAGTGGATTTAACCTTTGGTCTTGATACTTATGTCAATGAGTTGTGTTCAAAAAGTCAATGCATGTAAGGGTACAGACAGTGAAACAGAAACAGAAGTCATGCATGTGCATGGGTAAAAATACTCCTTCCTGGGTGCACATGCTCCGTATACAAGATAGTGTAAGGAGGTAGCATAGGATTTTTACATAGGATAATGAAAAGAAGACACAAAATATTATGTTTTACCTCTAGTATGACACTCTGGTGCAAATCGTGACTTGTGAAAAATCCAACCTTGTGGAAGAACACTTGTGTGTTTGAAATACAAGGATGAAGGAGATATGGAGGTTATGATTGGTAAGATGCTCTAATGACTGGTATGAAGATAAAAGAAAAATAGTTCTTCAGAACTAGGATCAGAAGCTAACATAAGGAAAGGGGTATGAGGATAGAAAGGGCGCGTAATGTGTAAAACAAAGAGTGAACGTTGCATAAAAAAGGTGAACAATATTTTAAATTGTGTGAAACCATTTTATACTACTGCTTGAACAACAACGCTTTGGCATTGTCCTTCAATTTTTTTAATGCTTATAAAGCTTCCGTTGAATGTTATTTATTTGTATTCCCATTTTAAATGGCATATCACTATTTTAAATTTTTTTCAACTATTTATATGTTTTCCAAAATATCAGGATATCGATCTTGCAAGATGGTACCTGCAAAACTTGGATGTGTGGGATTTCCAAAGAGTTCGTCAGTTTAAATGGTTTCTTTTTGTGACGCTTCATACCCAGATCTTATGATCGGGTTGGGCCTGGAGTGGTAAATTTTTATTGGTATTAGAGCTTCAGTTTAGCCAATTCTTGTATACAATCGTTAGTTAGAAACCCTGTAATTCATGTTACAAAATTTTGACCTGGTCCCTTATAGTCTTGCTAACTAAGTTTGTGTATCGTAACGAATAAAGTAAGAAGAATGTCAATTAATTTTAGAAATGCTGGGGGAAGGAGATAGGGAGCAATGCCACTCCACAAGTTAGTAGCCCTACGCCTTCTGTGAGCCGAGCAGAATTGGGAACCGAGGGTAAAAGGGCTCTGATGGAGATGGTGGGTCATGCCATGGTATAGTGGTTCAACAAGTACATGGGAGCTACACCAACCTCATCCCACAGACAACATGATAAATTGATGAGGTTTGATGAGACTTTAAGAACAGTTGAAGCTGCACCGTTGGTAGATCCTGTACCTTCAGTCTCGATTGTAACAGTGTCACAAAGGGAGTTGTTGAGGCCATTTGTAAACATAGTGCAAAAGAGTTCAGAGGCATTAAGGAAGATGATCCTATTGTAGTAAAGAAGTGGTTTTCTCGAGTTAGTTGGGTAACAAAGGAGCTGTGATGCTCCCCAGCTGAGAGTTTTAGGTGTACTATCTCTCTGCTAGAAGATGAGACGTATTAATGATGGACCACGGTGACCAGCATGGTCCTTCGAGAACAAGTGAGCTGGGAATTTTTCTTAAAGAAATCCATCAACAAACTTTTGGTTGAGTACATGAAGAAAAATTTTTTAGAGCTTAAGTAAGGAAGGATGATAATATTTGAGTATCAATGAGATTTCATTAGGTTGAGCAAGTATACCAATGATTTGATTCAGGGCGAAGAATGTAACACCCCGAACCCGAGACCGACACCGGAGTCGGACACGAGATGTTAACAAACTTTGAAAAATTTTTCCAGACACTGCCCAGTCTGAGTACTAGTCGCTTCAAAAATCATATCTTGAGTTTCACAACTCAAAAATCAGTTTTGTAATTTTTCCCTGAAACTAGACTCATGTCCCCACCTATGGATTTTTTTCTAGAATTTTTGGTCGGGCCAATTAGTACAGTTTATTAGTCAAAGTCTCCCATGTTACAGGGGTCGACTACACTGACCTTTTCCCATTACGACTGGGATATCTCTCTGCACAGAGCTTCAATACTGATGCCGTTTGTTTCTATGGAAACTAGACTCAGAGAGGAATCCATACATATATGGTATGACCCCTAATTATCTCTGGTCAATTTATAGTGAATTTCCAAAGGCGGAACAGTGAATCCAGAAACTGTTCTGGCCCTGTTACACAAGAACCCGAATATCTCTTTCTGTACTGTTCCTATAATTGTTTCGTTACTTCCATATGAAAGTAGATTCATCAAGGTTCGATTACATAATTTATTCACTATTTAATTCCACTCCTACGAATTCTTGTGATTTTTCCAATCCACACCACTGCTGCTATCAGCTTCTGTTTTCAAAGTGAACCTTACCTAATTTGGGGTTTCATGGACCAACTAGGGCCTTGTCATACATAAGCCCACATATGATCATACTTAGCCATTCTAGTGGCTGATCATTTGCTCAACACTTCCATTCCAACATAGTTACATCATGAAACCATCTATACATTCATAAATACGAATGGTCTAATGCCATACTCCACTTCTACAAGCCATTTTCGCATGGCTGTACACTTATACATTTCATAAAGTACTCGAAAGACAACAATGGGTAGTCCTATACATGCCATATCAAAATTCAACCAAAATAGTACCCAAAAGAGCCTTTGATAGTGTGGGCGACTTCGACTTCAAGATCCCGAGTCCGATAGCTGGAGAACCAAAAATCTATAAAACAGAGGAGCAATGTAACGAGTAAGCAATTTATGCTTAGTAAGTTTGAGCAAGGAATTCCAGCATGCACAAAGAATAGCACACATTTAGCTAAACGGAATATTTCATAATACGCAATTTACCGATATCAAACTTGCTTCACAACATTAATAACCCTTATGTACATACACAATAAACTAACTTGGCCGAAGGCCGGTAGCTCGTTTATCAACTGAGCGAACATTTATTGTAAGGGCTCGATTAAATTCAACACATACGTAACATATCCCCATATTGGGATGTTTTTCGAGTATTCGCTGGAATTTTACAGCAAGCTCATTCATTACCAAATCACGTACCTTCGGGATTTAACCGGATATAGCTCCTCGTTCAAATGCCTTCGGGACATAGCCCGGTTTTAGTAACTCACACAATGCCTTCGGGACATAACCCGGATTTAACAACTCGCACGAATGCCTTCGGGACTTAACCCGGATTTAACAACTCGCACGAATGCCTTCGGGACTTAACCCGGATTTAATAACTCGCACGAATGCCTTCGGGACTTAACCCGGATTTAATAACTCGCACGAATGCCTTCGGGACTTAACCCGGATTTAGTATCTCGCACAAAGGCCTTCGGATCTTAATCCGGATATATTCACTTAGCACAAAGCCTTCGGGACTTAGCCCGGACAGCATTCAATTAATCATGCACATCTAACAATAATTCATAGCACATTCATATTTCATTTTCGTTTACGAAACTCAAACACAAGGCACATATTGTCCTTGCACATTCGGCTCAATAGCCACACATAGAGCATGATTTAATCACATCGAAATTTAAGATCTCTTACTCAAGAACTTACCTCGGGTGTTGTCGAACGATTCCGCTAGCTATTCAACCACTTTTTCCTTCCCTTTATCGGTTTTATTTCCCCTTTGCTCTTGAGCTTAATCAAACAAATAAATTGATTTCATCATTTTAGGCATCAAAAGATGAACACAAGGCACTTAGCCCATATTTATACATTAGACATTAAAGTCTCATACATGCAAAAATCATGCATCAACACAACATATTAGCTAATTTCTTTCCCCTTGGCCGAATATGCATGTCCATTTTTGGGGTCGATTTCAACACTTAATACACACATATACACACTAGTAAAGCATCCTCCCCCTTTTCATCGATTTAACACATGCATTGCTCATCAACATGCAAAGTTACATTCGGCCTTAGCACACATCTTGCTAGCCGATTCTTCTCCCTTTAGCAACCAATGCACATATGTGCTCACACAAAAATGCTAAAAAGGAGGTTCAAGAATCATCAAGCCATCATCACATGCATCATTAACAAGCTTAATATTTTGCACGCAATGGCATTAACACAACCTCCACCTAGGCCGAATCTTAACTTATCCTCATGCCTCATCACCACAACATCAAACACCAACCAAGAATGATGCATCCATGGTCAAGTGCCATTTCCATCACATAGCAAGATTTAGACCATGGGCTAGGTAGAACTCAAGCTAACAACTAAAACATGCATGCATCTCATGGAACATCATTAAACATACCTTGGCCTAGCTACATGCATGGCCGAATCTCTTCACCTTTCTTCTTCTTTCCTCCTTAAAATTTTTGGCCAAGGATGAACCAAAGGATGAGAAATTTTTTTCTTTGTTTTTCTTTCTAATTTAGGCTAAAATGGAGGTGAGAAAGGATGAACACAAACTTTTCTCCTTTCTTCTCTTGAGCTCACGGCAATGGGGGGACAAACACCACACACACATTTTTTTTTCTTTTGTTTTCCATTTCTTTATTACCCATACTCCTTATTTTATTCTTCCACTAACAAAACATGTTTCATGACATGTTTTGCCCATCCTTCCTTGTCATGGCCGGCCACTACTCATTAGGGGGGAATTTGACATGCAAGTCCCCCCCTTTGTCCACATGCACTAGTAGGTCCTCACACATTGACCTATCACATTTTAGAATTTTCTCACATAAGTCCTATTGACTAAATTCACATGAAATCAACCCAATTGAAGCTTGAAATTTTCACACATTCATAATTACATATTCTACACAATAAGTATCACATTCAAACATTTCGGTGACTCGGTTTAGCGGTCCCGAAACCACTTCCCGACTAGGGTCAACTTTGGGCTGTCACAACTCTCCCCCACTTAAGAAATTTTCGTCCCCGAAAATCTTACCGGTAAATAGGTTTGGGTATCGTTCTTTCATCGAGCTCTCGGTCTCCCAAGTAGCTTCCTCGATCCCGAGTTTGAGCCATAACACCTTTACTAGCGGAACTCTTTTGTTTCGCAACTCCTTCACTTCACTAGCTAGGATACGCATCGGTTCTTCTTTATAGCTCATGTCGACTTGAATTTCAACCTCTGATGGGCTAATTATATGCGATGGATCAGATCGATAGCGTCGAAGCATCGAAACATGAAAGACATCATGAATCTTTTCAAGCTCCGGGGGCAAAATCAATCTATACGCAACCGGACCAACTCGTTCGGAGATTTCGTACGGCCCAATGAATCTTGGGCTCAACTTGCCCTTACGGCCGAACCTGAGTATCTTTTTCCAAGGTGAAACCTTAAGGAACACTTTGTCTCCCACCTGATACTCGATGTCTTTTCGTTTCAAATCTGCGTACGATTTCTGACGATCCGTGGATACCTTCAGACTTTCACGGATTACCTTTACTTTCTGTTCAGCATCTCTAATCAAATCAACTCCGAAAATTTTGCTTTCATCGAGCTCGGTCCAAAACAATGGTGTACGGCATTTACGACCGTACAAAGCCTCATAAGGTGCCATCTTAATACTTGATTGAAAACTATTGTTGTAAGCGAATTCAATCAAAGGTAAATACCGTTCCCATGAACTACTGAACTCGAGGATGCAACATCTCAACATATCCTCAAGTATCTGAATTATCTGCTCGGATTGACCATCGGTTTGGGGGTGAAAAGCAGTGCTAAAATGCAACTTGGTACCCAGAGCTTCTTGCAATTTCTTCCAAAATCGTGAGGTGAATCTCGGATCTCTATCCGACACGATAGAAACAGGTACCCCGTGTAATCTCACAATTTGATAAACGTACAATTCAGCTAGTTTATCCAATGAAAAATCCGTACGTACGGGGATGAAATGAGCCGACTTAGTCAGTCTATCAACAATAACCCATATCGCATCCTTCTTACTGCTGACAAAGGCAGTCCGGACACAAAGTCCATTGTGACTCGATCCCATTTCCACTCGGGTATCATGATCGGCTGGAGTAATCCTGAAGACACTTGATGTTCCGCGTTCACTTGTTGACATATTAAACATCTCGAAACAAAGTCAGAGATGTCCCGTTTCATACCATGCCACCAAAATTGACGTTTCAAATCGTTGTACATTTTCGTACTCCCCGGGTGAATTGACATTCGGCTACAATGGGCTTCGTTCAGAATCATCGAAATGAGTTCCGAATTCCTTGGAACACACAAATGATTTCTGAACCTCAAACAATCATCATCATCAATTTGAAACTCCGATTCCTCGTTCGGAAAACACTTAGACCGTTTTGCAACCAATTCATCATCGACTTTCTGAGCTTCACGAATTTGGTGAGTCAATAATGGTTTAGCTTTTAATTCAGCTACTAACACACTGTCTGGTAAAACAGACAAATGCACGTTCATCGCTCGTAAAGCAAACAATGACTTCCGGCTTAAGGCGTCCGCAACCACGTTAGCCTTTCCCGGGTGGTAATCAATGACAAGCTCATAATCTTTCAACAACTCAAGCCAACGTCTTTGTTGCAGATTCAAGTCTAGTTGAGTCATCAAATATTTGAGACTTTTGTGATCCGAAAATACATGGCACTTCTCACCAAACAGATAATGTCGCCATATTTTTAAAGCAAACACGATGGCAGCTAGTTCGAGATCATGGGTCGGATAATTCCTCTCGTGTGGCTTCAATTGTCTCGACGCATAGGCCACGACTCGACCTTCTTGCATCAATACGCGACCCAACCCAAGTAGGGATGCGTCACTATAAATGACAAACTCTTTACCTGATTCGGGTTGCACCAAAATTGGAGCTTCAGTCAAATGAGTTTTCAGTTGGTTGAAACTTTTCTGACATTTCTCCGTCCACTCGAACTTAACATCCTTTTGAAGTAGCTTCGTCATTGGTGTGGCTATCATTGAGAAACCTTTCACAAATCGTCGGTAATAACCGGCGAGCCCCAAAAAGCTCCGAACTTCAGTAATATTTCTCGGAGGTTTCCAGTCAAGTATGGCTGAAATTTTGTTCGGGTCAACTCGAATACCCGACGCGGATACCACATGACCCAAGAAACTAACCTCTCTTAACCAGAACTCACACTTACTGAACTTAGCATATAACTGCTTATCCCGCAAAATTTGCAGCACTAGCCTCAGATGCTCAGCATGTTCGGTCTCATCTCTTGAATAGACCAAAATGTCATCAATGAACACAACTACGAACTGATCCGAATACGGTCTGAAGATCCGATTCATCAAATCCATAAATACCGCAGGGGCATTAGTGAGCCCAAACGGCATCACTAAGAATTCGTAGTGACCATATCTCGTTCTGAAGGCAGTTTTGGGAATATCTGGATCTCGAATTCGCAACTGATAATAGCCCGATCTCAAATCTATTTTTGAGAACACTGAGGCTCCCTTCAGTTGGTCGAACAAATCATCGATGCGCGGCAACGGATATTTGTTCTTTATCGTCACTTTATTCAGCTGACGATAGTCAATGCACAACCTCATGGTTCCGTCCTTCTTTTTCACGAACAATACTGGTGCACCCCAAGGTGAGAAACTTGGTCGAGCGAAACCTCTCTCCGTCAGTTCTGGCAACTGAGCTTTCAACTCCTTTAACTCGGTTGGTGCCATACGATACGGAGCTATCGAAATCGGCGTAGTCCCAGGTACAAGCTCAATACCAAACTCTACCTCCCGAACATGTGGTAAACCCGGTAATTCTTCCGGAAAAACATCCGGGTATTCACAAACCACCGGCACAGATTCGGGTTTCTTTTCTAATTCTTTGTCATCAAGCACATATGCAAGGTATGCTTCGCACCCTTTTCTTACATATTTCTGTGCCAACATTGCTGATATTACAGCTGGCATCCCCTCCAAGTCCGCAGACTCAATTCGGACTACTTCGTTATTTGCGCACCTCAAATCAATAGTCTTGCTCTTGCAGTTCACAATCGCATCATGCGCAGTCAACCAATCCAACCCAAGGATAACATCAAATTCATCAAACGGCAAAAGCATCAAGTCCGCTGGAAAATAGGAACCTCGAATTTTCCAGGGGACATTTCTTACACACTTTGTCGACAAGCACGTAACGACCCAAGGGATTTGACACCCGAATTACAAACTCAGTAGACTCAATAGATAAAGTCTTACTGGATGCTAAGGTTTCACATATGTAAGAATGGGTAGAACCGGGGTCAATCAAAGCAATTACATTAGTATCAAAGAGGGTGAATGTACCGGTAATAACATCAGGCGAAGAAGCATCCTCGCGGGCACGTATAGCATAAGCTCTAGCAGGCGCACGGGCTTCGGATCTGGTTATATCATCTCTAGATCCTCTCTGACCACCACCAGCATTGCCCATATTTCCAGATGGTCTACCTCGAGTAGTGGTAGCACCCGGTCTCCCACTCTGATTTGCATTCTGTCCCGACAACCTCGGGCAATCTTTAATGAAGTGGTCCACTGATCCGCATTTGTAACAGGAGCGGTCAGGAAATCTACAACTCCCCGAATGCCATTTACCGCAATATCGGCATTTCGTCCTGTCTCGACGTTCATTCCCAACACTGGCGACCGAAGTGCCTCGTGTACCCACAGGGGTCGATCACGATCTCGTCCAAAAAGGCCCGAAGTGCCTCTAAACTGGCCTGCATCATCTCGAAATCTCTTCGATGTCTGTTGAAGAGACCTCCCTGAGGATGTTTACGAAACTCTCCAGTTCCCTCATCAACTCTTTGCTTTTCTTTTCTAAGCTCTTCGGCTTTACAAGCTCGTTCAACAAGTACCACGAACTCTTGTATTTCAAGAACGCCAACGAACATTTTATATCTTCATTCAGCCCATCCTCGAAGCGTTTACACATAACAGCTTCGGACGAAACACATTCCCGAGCGTATTTGCTAAGTCTAACAAATTTTCGCTCGTAATCAGTAACCGACATGGAGCCTTGCTTAAGCTCAAGAAATTCCTTCCATTTTTGATCAACAAATCTCTGACTGATATACTTTTTCCGAAACTCAGTTTGGAAAAACTCCCAAGTTACTTGCTCTCGGGGCACAATAGAAGTCAGAGTACTCCACCAATAGTAGGCAGAATCACGTAGCAAGGAGATAGCACACTTTAGGCATTCATCGGGTGTACAAGATAGCTCATCGAGTACCCGGATAGTGTTGTCCAGCCAAAATTCAGCTTGCTCGGCATCATCGCTATCCATAGCCTTAAATTCAGTAGCCCCATGTTTTCGGATTCTGTCAACTGGGCTTATGTGACCTTATTTGGTCCGTTACCGGTGGTATTGTAGGTGCGGGGTAGTATTTGTTCGGGAATGGAGGTTGTGGAACAGCCATATTAGTTCGAATGTATTGGTTAAACCAATCATTCATCACGCTATAGAATGCTTGTCTAGCTTCATCATTCTGATTACTAGCATTAGGTTGAGAGTTTGCCGGCACTGTCCCTTGTACGGGAGCAGGCGCTACACTCTCAAGATCATCAGCTACCTCTCGGTCACGATCGGGATCCATTACTATAAATAAACACATTTACAATTGTCGGAAATCACCACACTATCAAGTAATCACATAAAATGGCATGTATAGCTAGACCCAAAACATTACGGTAGTCCTAGAATCGACTAAACCGTAGCTCTGATACCAATAAAATGTAACACCCCGAACCCGAGACCGACACCGGAGTCGGACACGAGATGTTAACAAACTTTGAAAAATTTTTCCAGACACTGCCCAGTCTGAGTACTAGTCGCTTCAAAAATCATATCTTGAGTTTCACAACTCAAAAATCAGTTTTGTAATTTTTCCCTGAAACTAGACTCATGTCCCCACCTATGGATTTTTTTCTAGAATTTTTGGTCGGGCCAATTAGTACAGTTTATTAGTCAAAGTCTCCCATGTTACAGGGGTCGACTACACTGACCTTTTCCCATTACGACTGGGATATCTCTCTGCACAGAGCTTCAATACTGATGCCGTTTGTTTCTATGGAAACTAGACTCAGAGAGGAATCCATACATATATGGTATGACCCCTAATTATCTCTGGTCAATTTATAGTGAATTTCCAAAGGCGGAACAGTGAATCCAGAAACTGTTCTGGCCCTGTTACACAAGAACCCGAATATCTCTTTCTGTACTGTTCCTATAATTGTTTCGTTACTTCCATATGAAAGTAGATTCATCAAGGTTCGATTACATAATTTATTCACTATTTAATTCCACTCCTACGAATTCTTGTGATTTTTCCAATCCACACCACTGCTGCTATCAGCTTCTGTTTTCAAAGTGAACCTTACCTAATTTGGGGTTTCATGGACCAACTAGGGCCTTGTCATACATAAGCCCACATATGATCATACTTAGCCATTCTAGTGGCTGATCATTTGCTCAACACTTCCATTCCAACATAGTTACATCATGAAACCATCTATACATTCATAAATACGAATGGTCTAATGCCATACTCCACTTCTACAAGCCATTTTCGCATGGCTGTACACTTATACATTTCATAAAGTACTCGAAAGACAACAATGGGTAGTCCTATACATGCCATATCAAAATTCAACCAAAATAGTACCCAAAAGAGCCTTTGATAGTGTGGGCGACTTCGACTTCAAGATCCCGAGTCCGATAGCTGGAGAACCAAAAATCTATAAAACAGAGGAGCAATGTAACGAGTAAGCAATTTATGCTTAGTAAGTTTGAGCAAGGAATTCCAGCATGCACAAAGAATAGCACACATTTAGCTAAACGGAATATTTCATAATACGCAATTTACCGATATCAAACTTGCTTCACAACATTAATAACCCTTATGTACATACACAATAAACTAACTTGGCCGAAGGCCGGTAGCTCGTTTATCAACTGAGCGAACATTTATTGTAAGGGCTCGATTAAATTCAACACATACGTAACATATCCCCATATTGGGATGTTTTTCGAGTATTCGCTGGAATTTTACAGCAAGCTCATTCATTACCAAATCACGTACCTTCGGGATTTAACCGGATATAGCTCCTCGTTCAAATGCCTTCGGACATAGCCCGGTTTTAGTAACTCACACAATGCCTTCGGGACATAACCCGGATTTAACAACTCGCACGAATGCCTTCGGGACTTAACCCGGATTTAACAACTCGCACGAATGCCTTCGGGACTTAACCCGGATTTAATAACTCGCACGAATGCCTTCGGGACTTAACCCGGATTTAATAACTCGCACGAATGCCTTCGGGACTTAACCCGGATTTAGTATCTCGCACAAAGGCCTTCGGATCTTAATCCGGATATATTCACTTAGCACAAAGCCTTCGGGACTTAGCCCGGACAGCATTCAATTAATCATGCACATCTAACAATAATTCATAGCACATTCATATTTCATTTTCGTTTACGAAACTCAAACACAAGGCACATATTGTCCTTGCACATTCGGCTCAATAGCCACACATAGAGCATGATTTAATCACATCGAAATTTAAGATCTCTTACTCAAGAACTTACCTCGGGTGTTGTCGAACGATTCCGCTAGCTATTCAACCACTTTTTCCTTCCCTTTATCGGTTTTATTTCCCCTTTGCTCTTGAGCTTAATCAAACAAATAAATTGATTTCATCATTTTAGGCATCAAAAGATGAACACAAGGCACTTAGCCCATATTTATACATTAGACATTAAAGTCTCATACATGCAAAAATCATGCATCAACACAACATATTAGCTAATTTCTTTCCCCTTGGCCGAATATGCATGTCCATTTTTGGGGTCGATTTCAACACTTAATACACACATATACACACTAGTAAAGCATCCTCCCCTTTTCATCGATTTAACACATGCATTGCTCATCAACATGCAAAGTTACATTCGGCCTTAGCACACATCTTGCTAGCCGATTCTTCTCCCTTTAGCAACCAATGCACATATGTGCTCACACAAAAATGCTAAAAAGGAGGTTCAAGAATCATCAAGCCATCATCACATGCATCATTAACAAGCTTAATATTTTGCACGCAATGGCATTAACACAACCTCCACCTAGGCCGAATCTTAACTTATCCTCATGCCTCATCACCACAACATCAAACACCAACCAAGAATGATGCATCCATGGTCAAGTGCCATTTCCATCACATAGCAAGATTTAGACCATGGGCTAGGTAGAACTCAAGCTAACAACTAAAACATGCATGCATCTCATGGAACATCATTAAACATACCTTGGCCTAGCTACATGCATGGCCGAATCTCTTCACCTTTCTTCTTCTTTCCTCCTTAAAATTTTTGGCCAAGGATGAACCAAAGGATGAGAAATTTTTTTCTTTGTTTTTCTTTCTAATTTAGGCTAAAATGGAGGTGAGAAAGGATGAACACAAACTTTTCTCCTTTCTTCTCTTGAGCTCACGGCAATGGGGGGACAAACACCACACACACATTTTTTTTTCTTTTGTTTTCCATTTCTTTATTACCCATACTCCTTATTTTATTCTTCCACTAACAAAACATGTTTCATGACATGTTTTGCCCATCCTTCCTTGTCATGGCCGGCCACTACTCATTAGGGGGGGAATTTGACATGCAAGTCCCCCCTTTGTCCACATGCACTAGTAGGTCCTCACACATTGACCTATCACATTTTAGAATTTTCTCACATAAGTCCTATTGACTAAATTCACATGAAATCAACCCAATTGAAGCTTGAAATTTTCACACATTCATAATTACATATTCTACACAATAAGTATCACATTCAAACATTTCGGTGACTCGGTTTAGCGGTCCCGAAACCACTTCCCGACTAGGGTCAACTTTGGGCTGTCACAAAGAAGGTCTGTATGTTAGATTTAGAGGATTGATTAAGGAATTGAGGGCGTTGTTGTCTGCCCTAGAGATTAATGACTTTGCTGATTTATCGATAAAAGGCTCAAAGAATAGAGTCAGCCATTCAAGATAGTAATAAAGTTAGGGAAAGAGAGAGGATTACATGTGGAGCTTCTGGAATAGTTACCGGTGCTAGGTTCAGAAGGCTTGGATACTTAAAAGGTTACTTTGTTGCTCAAGCGAGGGAGTTCGAGACTGTGGGTTTCCACCGAGAGCAGAGTGAACATTAAGCCACTTCCATGGCCAGCACAGGAGGATCTTGGAGAATGAAGATTCCCATTTGTAATAGCTACAAGAAGAACCATACTGAAATATGCTAGAAGGCTACTGAGGGATGCTACACCTATGGAGCCCAAGATCACTATAAGAAGGATTGCCTCATAGGAGGAGGTGGAAACATTGAACACTATGTTAAGGTAGATAGGGAGTCTCAACCTAAAATGAAGACTGGGACTGTAGTGAAGTCAGGGTCAATGTAGGGAGGTTAAAGGAGTAACATAGCTAAGCTTGGCTTAAAGGCCTCAGCTAGAGTCTACATCATGCAAATAAAGGAGGATGTTGAAGCACTAGACGTCGTTACGGGTAAATTTTCTTTATTTGACACCAGTATATATGCATCATTAGACTTGGGTCTACTAAATTCTTATATCTGCGATAAGTTTGTGGTTGGGAAGAATCTTAGAGTTGTCTCCATGGAGGCTAGCATAATAGTTACCAATCCACTTGGTAAGATTATTGTGGTCAATAGGGTAGTAAAGGATTGTTCTTTGAGTTTTAGCGGACATGTACTCTTGGTACAGTTAATCCTGTTGATTTTCCACTAGTTTGACGCCATATTGGCGTTGGATTTTCTAACAAGATATAGTGCAGTAGTTGAGTGTAAGTCCAGAGGAGTATGGTTACTATCCACCGATGGCAACAAGGTGTTCATTTTAAAAAGTGATGTGGGATATTAGGAACAGCTTGGTTGTAGCAGTTTCATGTAAAACCCCTCATCCGGTTCGGTTGCAGGACCCAAGCAATAGAATGTTACGAACAATTACCACACAATTACAAACAATTTACAATTTGAAATCACAAATAAATTTTAATTAATCACACACGAGCATGTAGAAATACATTAATCAATCTATTTCAGGTGAGTATTAAGTATACAGAAGCTTAAAAACAATTCAGGACTACACAGGGATCAATTTGAATAAAAAAGAAAGTTGAAAAAAATTTGAAAATAGAGGTCACATGACTATATGGCTATGCCTTATGATAGATTACTGACCATGTGGCTCTAAACATGGCCGTGTAGCCAAACAGTGTAACAGACTGTGCCCGTGTGAACCTAGGCTACCTAACCGTGTCACTAACCATGGCAAACTAGCACCAAAATATAATAGACCACACGGTCGTGTGGAGTGACCATGTGGAACATAGGACCGTGTGATAGACTGTGTGTCAACCCGTGTACACCTTAAGAAACTCAAAATTCAAGCCATTTCACCTATCCTAACTTAGGCACCAAGCCTTACCATTTTCAAATATCAACACTCTCTTTAAAACACATCAATTTATGCCAAAACATGATAAATACCAATCAACCTAAGTGCCTAACCAATATGTCCATAATGGCACTTCAATTTAAAAATAAAAACAACTATAAAGGATTTGATTAAACATGCCAAACTTGATCACCTAAGCATATAACCATTCCATATTTGCCTTGCTTCATAACCTCACAGCCTATACACAAAACTACCAAAACTGTTAAGGTAAAAGTATAGTTGTAACTTGACTACTACCCCTTCCATACTAATATAATCAAGGCACAACATGTATCAACCAGATTCAAGCAATCATCAATCCTCAAGCCAAGCATGTAAACAACTCAATCGAGACCACATTAGGCAATTACCAAGCAATAAAACTTTCAAGCTATTAACACTTTGATCATTACCAATATACCTTACATATTTACATAATTATAAGGAGCTATTAACACTTTGATCATTACCAATATACCTTACATACTTACATAATTATAAGGACATCAAGATTAAACTAGTCATCAATTATAAAACTAACACTCCAAACCCAAGACTCTCTAGGTACATGCCAACATCAAAATAAGAATTTCACGAATGCTTAAGTTGAGAATTCTCGCTGGATGCTGAATTGACATAGGAACTGAATAACACCTAACCTGCTCATGGACAAACGGTAACGTATGCTGAGTATAACTCAGTGGTATTTCTATATCCAATATTAAATTATGGTATAAATTATGTAATGCATGACTTAACAACAATATCTAATACAAATTAATATTATAAAGCTACATGTCATAATGCATCATTTAATATTACAATTCAATTTACTTATAATAATTCAATCTAACATAATTGTAACACATGTACATTTCTCCCTATAACAATCAAAATAATTTTATTGCATCAATATTATATACATATTTTCGGACTTAAACTCGGTATCCTCTATTCAATTTCATTTATAATGAATGTCCCAAATCCATATCGTTATTCCATCCATCATACTTATATACATATACGCAATTATATTTAAATATATCACATCTTAAAATAGATTCAATTTCATATTTATATTATTATACAATATTTCCAAAAATATTTACTTTAATCTTAATCGCAAATAATAAATTTGAATTGGATCAATTCAACTCTTTTTATCATTTATAACTTACCTTATGATCTTCTCATGCAATACAGTTCATAAATACAACAATTGAGGTTGTTCGGGTTATAGAAACACAAACTGTAAAATCTGAGCTATTTGTCGATGACCTTGTCTTTTCCTTTCTTTCTCGAGGATTTCGGGTTGATGTTAGCTACATATTAAAATAAATATAATAAATTAACACTACACATCCCAATTCAAATTCAATTGTTAAATTATACAAATTTTGCATATTATTTAATTTAGTCCCCAAAATCGGGACTATAAAAATTTTCACATTTAATCCCAAAACCTAATACCGAATTTTCTAGACTCCCTATAGGACTTCCTATTTCTCAATTACAGCCCAAATTTTGAAATTTTTACAATTTAGTCCTTATTGTACAAAATCATCAATTGACTTTACAAATTAGTCCTATTTCACATCTAACCTTAAAATCTATCAAAATAATACCTTAAACTTCAACCATTCAAATAAGGTAACATAGTCAAATTTGAAAAAGAAAAAGAAATTACAACATAGGTCAGCTAGCTTGTAGTATCGGGATTCCAAAAACGTAAAAATTACAAAAAAATAACAAAATTGCACTAACCAATTTTGAATTTGAAACTCTTTGAATCAAAGGCCGAATGCTCCTCTTTTCTACTTTAGTTCATTTTAGTTTTCATGAAATAGAATAAGGAAATGGGTTTTTGTTCTTTGATTCCTATTATCTATATTTTATTCGTATGTTACTTCATTTCAATATAAAGTAATATAACATATATTAGAGTTAACATAATATATATAACTTATATATAAATTATATATATCATGACATTAATGATCGTTCACTACAACTAAAAACAAATGTATATTTTCCTTTTAAGTCCCTCAGTTATATTTTAGTTTATAATTTAGTAATAATCACATTTTTACCACTTAAGCGATTTCGTCCCTGTACCCTAATTAAAAACTAATTCAACAAAAATTTCAAATAGAAATTCAATTCACTTCTAATATAATTGCGTAAGTATTTAATACGAATATTTACGGGTTCAGTTTATGGAAATGAGGTCCCAATACCTTAATTTCCAAAACCACCGACTTTAGAGCTGATACATTTGTACCTTATCTAACTTTCCAAATAACCAAAATTATTAAACAAAACTTCAATATAATGCAATAATACTCTCATAATTATTAACAAATAATATTCACTAATTCTATCATCAGAAAATAGCATTCCAAAACTATTGTTTTTGACTCCACTAATTTTTAGGTCGTTACATTTCAACTCAAAAAATGATTGTGGAATGTGGATATGCTTATTTGGCGTATATATTGGATTCAAAGATGGTGAGGGAAGACTTTGGGCTAGTACCAGTTGTGAACGAGTTTCCAAAAAAATTAGCTACGATATCGCCAAATAGAGATGTGGAGTTCTAAATTGATATGGCATCGGGGACTACTCACATATCAAATGTGCCATATAGAATGAAACTAATTGAACTAAAGAAGTTGAAGACTCAACTAAAAGAACTATTAGATAAAGGGTTTATTAGGCCAAGTGTTTCACCTTGGGGTGCAGCAATATTGTTTGTTAAGAAGAAGGATGGAACTCTCTGATTGTGTATTGATTGTAGGCAGCTAAACAAGGTGACTATTAAGAATAAGTATCCCCTGCCTAAGATTGAAGCCTTGTTTGATCAGTTAAGTAGAGCTAGAGTTTTCTCAAAGATTGATATGCGGTCGGGGTATTATCAAGTTAAGATAAACGGGGATGATATTCCTAAGACTATTTTTTGCGCTCGGTATGGGCATTGTGAATTCCTAGTAATGCCTTTTGGCTTGACTAATGTACTAGCAGTGTAGATGGATTTCATGAACAGAGTATTCGAACTCTACCTTGATCGTTGTGTGATTGTCTTCATCGATTACATTTTGGTTCAATTGATAATTGAGGCAGAGCATGAGGAACACCTGCAGATAGTTTTGAATGTTCTCCGAGAAACTAATTGTACACCAAATTAACAAGTTTGAGTTTTGGTTAAAGGAAGTTCAATTCTTGGGCCATGTTATCTTCACGAATGAAATTAAGGTAGATCCCGAGAAGATTCGAGCTATACTAGAATGGAATCTACCAAAGAGCATTATAGAGGTACATAGTTTTCTTAGTCTGATGAGATATTACAAAAGGTTCGTAAAGGGGTTCTCCATGATTGCGATGCCATTGAAAGGTAACTGAGAAAAGATGAGATGTTTTACTATTCTTGATGCGAACCCAGTCGCATCATGTTTTGACAAAACTCGCCGACATCAGAATTGGCTTAAACTTGAAGGGCCCAAGTGCAAGATGAAACATCTCTTAGGCCTGATTGATTATTGGGCCAATGTTTTTAAGGACTTTTTAATTAATATAGTTTTATTTAAATTAATAAGTTTGCATATTTTTAATTTTAGACTTGCACTTTGTGTGTTTTGCATTTAATAAAGTTATGCATTATGTAACTTCCATGCTAGTTAAGTATGCATCATAAATAATGACATGCATTATGTAACTCCCATGATAGTTTAAGTTTGCATCATTAAATTAAGTCTTGCATTAAGTAACTCATTTGTCATTTAGTTTGCATTTCAAACCATGCATTTAAGCATATTAGTTTAATAAACGAGTTGCAGGACATTTATTCAACTCATCTTAGTTTAATTAATAAGTGTTTTTGTTGAACTTAATTTAATAAGTGTTGCTTTTAATTAATCTAGTTAGGATTATTTATTGATGCATGAGTTTAAGTTTATTTATTTTTACTTCTTTATTTAACTAGTTGCAGGAATAACTGATGCATATGTTTAGTTCATTTATTTAAGTTAAGTATTTATTTTTGATATGTTTAAATAGTGTGTAAATATGTTTAATAAGTTCACTTTAATGTGTTTATTGCAGGTGTCTCTTCAGCTTACAACCGTTACATTTCAAGGCTGTTACAACTTAATTGAAGTGACTTTTCAAGTGTTTTTTGGATACAAAAGAAGGAGCTGTTCAAAGGGGGTTTTATACATCATTTAAGGAGTTTTAAAGAGCATTATAACACCCTTTAAAATTCGGCAGCAACCCTTTCATCTACTAGCTATTTTTTTCTCTTTCAAAAGATTAAATCAAGCATTCAAAACACCATTAAGGAGCTGGTGTCTATTTGGCTAGCCAATGGACAATTCAAGAGTCATCTTTCAAGCATTCAAGGATATTCATTCAGTTGAATTGAAGTGAATTCAATGATGGAGTTATTTGGTTCAAGAATGTCAAGAGACTTGAACTTTATTTCAGCTTTTAATTAGCACATTAAGATGAATACTTGTGACTATTCGGCTACTCTATTCTAGCATTATAAATAGGTGAAATCAGACTTTGTAAAGGGACTTTTGACATTTGATTGAATATAATTATATCATTTTTTGAGATTTGTTTCTCTCAAATTTCGTTTGAAGACTTGTTGGCTTATCTACAAAGCTAGTGGCGTCAACCAGTTCTTTCTTTAAATCTAAAATTATCACTATCAACAGTGTGGCGTTCAAACCTTCATACCGAGGTTCCTATCTCCCTAGATAGTGGGTCGAGGTTTTATCTCATCTATCCAAAACCACTTAAGCCATATAAGTCCCGGGTCAATATTTCTTAATGTTGGTTCGTTCTTGCCGCTTGAGAACCAATTCTTTCAATTCCATCCAAAAACTATAAACTTTCTTTTAATTCTCTTTAATTCCTTGTTAGCCAAACCTATTTTCAACACTTAGCCAATTTTGAACCTAACTTTCATTGATATTTCCCATACTTACTCAACTATAAACAACTTGCTAATTGGAATGATACTTTCTTGTCGATGATCGGGAAACGTAAATATGACTCGGAATCAAACACGAGGTCAGATCGTATCAATTCTGAAGAGTGTCAACACAATTTTGATAAACTAAAGAAGGCATTAATCAAAACCCCAAAGTTGAGTCAACCAAAATTAGGAATAAAATACGTGGTGTTCACATATACATCTTTGAATGGATTAGGGTGTGTGCTCTCGTAGAAAGAAAAGGTGATTGCCTATGAGTCATTCTAGCTCATGCCTCAAGAGCAAATATACTGAAATCATGATCTGGAATTGATCGTCGTTGTGTTAGCTTTAAAGATTTAGAGACACTATCTCTTTGGGCAGAGTGTCGTATATTCTTGGACTACAAAATTTTAAAGTTTTTGCTCACTCAAAAGGAATTGTTTCATTAAGTACCATTTGAGAAAAGAAAATGTGGAGGTTGATGCATTAAGTAGGAAGATCGTTTCAACTCCAGCTTCCCTGAGAGTAAGGGTATTTATGGCAGATGGTGGGTCTTCCTTGCTGAGTTAAGGGTGTGACTTTTTTTCTTTCCCAAATATTTGAGTTCCAATTCAAGGATGATCAGTGTGATGAGATAAAATAATGTATGATGTTTAACGATGCAAGAATTTTTAGCCTGGGAAATAAGAGGGACCTACGTTTTATGGGAAGGTTATTTGTTCCTAATGAGGAAAACTTGAGACAGGGTGTAACACCTCTTACCCGTATTCATCATCGAAACAAAGTAAGAACTGTTATCAAACGATCTGAAATATATATATTTTTTACAAAAATTTTGACATAATTCCTTTTCATAAAAATTCAATTCCTCCTGCAAATTCTCGAAACACAATTTCAAACAACTTCAATATTTCAACCAAATACAATTATATGTTTAGACACAATTTATCCATCCACAACATTCTAATTACTTTGTTAATAGTTTAAGGAGACAATTATCAATTAATACACACCAACATTTTAAACCAAACAATATTTTATACACATATATATAAATTTATACCACATTACATTAAGTCATCTATACATGCCATTTTTCAAAGTATTGGTTGCAAAATACCCAAAAGATGATGATGATAGTGTGGATGATGTTATGACCCCATCCAATTCCCGAGCTGATTAATATCACTATAAAACAAGGGAAAAATAAAGAAGAGTAAGCTTATAGCTTAGTAAGTATGTATGTAATTGATAAATAAATTTCTAGCATGATACCATATATAATATAATTTTTATCACACATAAATTTATTATCTATTCAATTTCTAGCAAACTGTTTCTCTGCATCACAGTTACTAAATTATTTTTATCTAGAGATACAGAACTCCAAATTAAGATCCGTAAATTTTTCCTAAAACTAGACTCATATACCTTCTTACCATAAAATTTTCATAATTTTTTTTCAGCAAATTAGTATAGTTTATTCTCTAAAGATCACCCTGTTTCACTGCTTGACACTTCTGACCTCTCTTCACTAAAAGTCAGTTATATCTTAGTACAAAGTTCAAATGATGTTTCCACTTATTTCTTTTGAAAAAAGATTCAATAAGAAATTTAAGAATGTAAATTTCAAAACATAATTATTTTTGTACAATTTTTAGTGATTTTACAAAGTGAAAATAGAGGATTTCGAAATCATTCAAACCTTGTCTCTCTAAAATTCTAATATCTCAAAATATATAACTCCTTTGCCATTCTTTCTATTTTATGTGAAAGTAGACTCATTAAGCTTTAATTTATGTCTTATTCAACCATTAACTCAATTTCTATAATTTTTGGTGATTTTTCAAACTAACATCACTGTCACTGTCCAAATCTATTCTATTGCAACATCCCTCATTCACATAGCACTATAACCATTTATTTTATAACACAATACAAGACTTCATCACTTCAGTCACTCTTTCACAAGTTATCATGTTCCAATCACATACTCATATCTCATTGAACATGTTGGTATAACAACAAATATTTGGGGTTTTTCACACAGTACTACCCATGTTACTTTTATCATTCGATACACGTAGTAGCCTTCACATAGTACTACACACGTGATCAAGTTTTACGGTTCACGTAGTAGCCTTCACATAGTACTACACACGTGACCAAAGCTTTTCGGTACACATAGTAGCCTTCACTTAGTACTACACATGTGACCATCATTTATCGATTCACGTAGTAGCCTTCACACAGTACTACACATGTGACCAAAGCTTCTCGGTACACATTGTAGCCTTCACTTAGTACTACACATGTGACCATTATTTATCGATACACGTAGTAGCCTTCACATAGTACTACACACGTGTTCATCGATCCTTATTCAAATCTTTACCATTCTGACAGTTCCACAAAGATTCTTACTTTCCAATAATTTACAATTTCTCTATAGCACATTATAATATCAATCTTTCCACTCAACTCCATAACCAATTTAATAATTCGATTTAAATCACTTCAACCATTACTTGCAGTTGGTATATCCATAAACCAAGCTGATTTTAAACAAATCAACTATCAATTTCAAATTTCTAACTTTAATATAACTATTTCATATCCAACTCTTTCACATATATTGCCACGAAATATAACAAAAATAATTATAACAATGTATCAATTACATACAACTTACCTCGATACAAAATGTAAAGATTTTGGAATTTAATCCCTAATCTTCTCTTTTCCCCGATTAAGGTTGACTTCTCGCCTTTCTTGATCTATAACAGAAAATTGAGCTTGTTTAACATTCACATTTATTAAAACAAGCTTCGACTCAACTTTTGTCAAAATTATGATTTTATCCCTAAACTTTTGCATAATTACATTTTTGTCCCAAGCTCGAAAATTAACTTTCACTCCTTATTCTTATGTTTTATAACATGCTAGACACTTTTTCCTTCTATGGAAATATCAAATTCTCACTCTAACATGTACTTATGAACATTAAATATTTTTACCGATTATGTCGATTTACCCGTTTTCACTTAAAATCGCTTAGCAAAAATTGTTTAACATAATTCCTAACCTCATATTCTACCATAGCACAGCAAAATAAACACATTTCACCTATGGGTATTTTTCCAAATATGAACCCTAACATGAATTAATGGTAGAAATTTCTAAATCGAGCTACGAAGATTTCAAAAATGCGAAGAACATTAAAAACGGGGCTAGGATGCACTTACTATGAGATTGAAAAACCAAAGAAACCCTAGCTATGGTGTCCCTTAAAATTCGACAGCAACTATGGAGAAGATTTTTAGAGTATGCCCAAAGATCAATCATGAGATGGTTGTAATAACATAATTGATTTATCATGTTTATTAATATAAGGCGTTACTATTATTATTTCAGTTTCTTTTTTGTGTGCATAAATCAACTGTTTTATAGTAATGTCCTGAGAATAATATGATTATTCTTAAAAATTCCTTAGTCAAGTATTATTGTTGGCTAGGACAACAATAATGCATTAAGACTAACATGTAGTGGATTGATGATAAAGAGTTGTCATTGATATGGAATGTCAAGATTGATGCATGAATATGTGTGTTAGAGAACAACATATTGGACTAACCCGTTATGAGTATGTTTCTTGGATTATTATGTAATTGTCACAACATTACTCATAGTGATTAATATGTGTCTGATCGTCCCACTTGAGATCACCATAATCCCAACATCGTGAGTTGTGTATTTTGATACAGTCAAACGTACACCGTAACTGGTTGTTTTATAAAGGCTGATGTTGGATATACCACAATCTGTGTAAAGGGATATGGTTGATCGATATAGGATAAGTCCCTCCTACATAATGAGAATAATATCTTAGGCCACTTGATTGAGTGAGACTAGAAATGCATGGCCATGCTCAAATAAGCTGATATGGGATGTCATACTTATTTGTATATCATAGTCTACTTAAGATATCAAGGAACATGGAATGGACTATGCAAGTGTGACTATTCCATGACTTGTGTCCAATCCAGAGATAAAGGACTTAAGTATTATTGCATGAAAGGTTAATCATAAAAGGTTATGTCGAATCATGATTTCTTGTGACTTAGGTAGCAATGATGCATTGCTAGGTGCCACTCATTGTTTGTAACATTGGAATCGTTCTAGTATTACTGCTAACGTTACAAGAACCTACAGGGTCACGCTTATAGTTGAAATGAATGGAATAAAACATAGTTGGTATTGTGTTTGGTTATCGCTTGAATTAAATTAATTATAGAATTAATTTAATTGGGTAATCAAATATCGAACACATTATATGTACAAGGTTGTTGTACGCATAATGAACATGAATTTGGTTAGTATATAAATTTAAATAAATATATAGTTTACCGAAATCATTATTATAATTAATGTAATTATAATTTTTGGTTTAAAAAATGTTAATATATTTATTTAATTTTAAGAAACCCTAAAAAGGGATATAAAATCTCGTTTTTCTTTGCTTGGTGTGTCTAGCAGCCGTCAAAGCAAAATCTTCTCAAAAACAGTTTTTGGGATTCTTTCCATTTATTGTCAATAAGGTGGATTACGTAGAGGCCAGAGTCACGATAGATTGCGGCTAAATTCGGTAGCAGATCAGATTACTCGTTGTCGAGGCATCGCTGTCTACTCAGAATCACCATTTGGTAATTTCGAAACCCTTTTTCACTCCGATTCGTTCCTCACACATGGATCCTTGGTTAGGATCGCCGGATGTTTTATTTTTCTGCTGCGCTGTAGGGGTGCCGGCGTTCCAACAAATATGACACCATTTTTCCATCTTTTTCCCATTTTATTTCTTTTTATTACCAAATGACTAAAATGCCCTTACTTAAAAAAATCTATTTCACTAATTCTATGCCCATTTTTTTCCATCAATTAACTAATGGTCTAATTACCACATAAGGACCTCCAATTTAAAGTTTCATAGTAATTGGACACCTCTAACATATAGAACCCAAATTTTGCACTTTTTAGAATTTAGTCCTTTTGACTAAATTGAGTGCCCAAACGTCAAAATTTTCAAACGAAATTTTCACGAAATTATTTCGTGAAATTGTAGACCCTAAAAATATAATAATAATTATATTTTCCCTCGTCAGATTTGTAGTCTTGAAACCACTGTTCCAACTAGGCCTAGAATTAGGTTGTTACACAGGAAATCAAGAGAGAGGCACAACAAAGACCCTTTTCAATTTAGCTAGGAAGTGTGAAGATGTATCAAGATTTGAAGAACTTATTTTTGTGGCCAGGGATGAAAAGGGAAATATCAAAATTTATGATGAAGTGTTTAAACTGTCAGAGGGTTAAGGCTGAACATCATGTTCCCTCTGGAAAGTTATGTTCAATTAAGATTCCAGAATGGAAATGGGACAGGATCATGATCTATTTCATTTTGGGGATACCCATTAGTACATCAAAGAAGAATTCTGTATAGGTGATTATTGGCAGGCTAACAGAGTCTGCACATTTTGTAGCAGTGCATACCAGTTACTCAGCAGAGCTATACATTTTTGAGATAGTTCGCCTACATGGCATTTCCTCATCGATTGTATCTGATCATGATCCCAGATTCACATCAAGGTTCTGGAAACAACTACAAACGTCTCTTGAAATCAACCTTCGCTTCAACACTGTCTTCCATCCTCAAACTGATGGACAATCAGAAAGGGTGATCCAAGTATTAGAGGATATGCTCAGAAATTGTGTGATCGACTTCGGGATGAATTGGGAGAAGGACTTGTCTTTGGAGGAGTTCATGTACAACAATAATTATCACGCCAGTTTGGGCATGTCACCTTTTGAGGCACTTTATGGGAGGAAGTGTCGACCACTAGTTTGCTGGTTAAAGCTTAGTGATAAGAAACTACTGGCCTAGACTTATTCCATGAAATAGAAGAAAAGTTATTGGTCATCAAGAGCCATCTAAAGATTGCTCAAGATCACTAGAAAGCATACACGAATAAGAAGAGGAAAGACATATCATATGAAGTTGGTGACAAGGTGTTTTTCAAGGTCTCACCCTAGAAGAAGGTCATTCACTTGGGGTTAAAGGATAAACTTAACCCAGGATTGATCAGACCTTATGGGATTTTAGAGCTCATACGACTTGTAGCATATCATTTACTACTTCCACCAAAGTTGTCCAAGATTCACAATGTGTTTCATGTGTCGGTGCTGCGAAAGTTCGCTTAGATCCAGACCATGTGGTACAATTGAGTACCAAGCCTAGAGAAATTTTGTACACAGGGATTCATACCTCGCAGTTATTAGGCCTAGCACCTTTTGTTTCACCCCCATGACTCCTTCTACTATCCCCGCCACGATTGCTTCTACCCTCAAGATGATTTTTCTTACTCCTGACCATTTCGAAGGGAAATGAGAGAAAGAGAGGAAACTCAAAGAATTACTTGGAAAAATTTAGAGAAGTAGTCAAAAGGAGAAAGGAAGCATGAATCAGACAAGGAAATCAAAGAATAAAAAAACAGTAAACTCAAGGATCCAGAAGGAAACTTAATCGATAAGGAATTTATAAAATGACTTAAGATAAAAAAGCCTCATTTCCTACATCTCGATTTAAATAGCCAAACATCTGAGGGAAGCTTGGGTTTAATTCAAAATAAATTGTTCAAATCCTCAAATTTGTAATTGAAACCTATTGGAGACGGACCTTGCATGGGGGTTGTTTGTGATTGAGATATTAGTTGTTTGTTTGTATATGGGTTTTAATGGTGGATTCCATTTTACTTAAGCAGTTGTTGCTGCTAATTTGAGAAGGATGTTCAAGTTTGGAACTCTAAGCTGCAGTTCAGGTGAGTCTCTAGTTATGTCTCCTTCTAAGAAGCTCTTCTTATGGTTGATTTTCCAAGAACGATGCATGAGTACTTGAATAACTACTGAAAGTATATGTGTGACCTTCATAAAATATTCATGTGGTTAAGCATGTGATGTGTTGTAAGTATGAGTGCATGTGATTCTGTAAATCAATTATATGTATGTAAATGGAACGTGTAATGTGATGCATGATTGTGCTGATGTGTGTGAAGCAAGTAAAGAAGTATGATTTGGTTAAGAAAATGAGTATAGTCTACTAGAATGTGTACTTATGTTAGATGTTAATGTGTAAATAAAAATGTGTGACAAAAGGCAATTTAATGGAGTGTTGGGAGATTATGTGAATTGAGTTTTGAAACTGCAGTGGTATGCAACGAAGCCTGTAGGGACAGTAAACATGAATTTCGGTACGATAATTCTAAAAAAAGACAACGACCATGGTATATTTTGAACGAGGTGGATGAGCCACATTTGTTTACTAGGGTTTCTATGTGTCCTAGGGCGATGATGGGAAAATCTCATGCAATGATGAGTTTAGGCAAATACATACCATAAACACGACAGTTCATGTGTTGCCTTGGTGACATCCAAATAGAGCCTTTGTGGCATATTTTTTTTTGCCTTTGTGGCGTACTTTGTTTGACCTCTGTGGCGTATTCTATTTTGCCTTTTTGGAACACTATATTTGGCCTTTGTGGCCTATTCTGTTTTGCTTTGTGGTGCAGTCTATTTGGCCTTTGTGGCTTATTCTATTTGGCCTTTGTGGCGTACTCTATTTGGCCTTTGTGGCGTATTTTGTTTAGCCATTATGGAATATTCTGTTTGGCCTTTGTGGTGTAATCGACAAAACTTGTGCGGCTTGATCTGTTAAGCCTGAGTGGAGTGATATTATGCATACAGAGGTCACTATAAAAGTATAGTGTATGCTTAGTTAAACCACTTGAAGTCTATTTTAAACATGTTATGTGTTGTTGTTGAACTTTGATGTAATCATAAAATATACAGTTGTACCTTAGAAACTAATAAAAAGTAATAAGAAATACGTTTATGAGTACTTGTGTAATATCTCGTTTTTTAGTGGTGTTGAAAATAGTGGTTTCGGGACCATAATTCTGATATGTCAGATCGTTTTTTATTATTTAGTTAACGTTTATGGAGTTATATCAGGGTTATATTAAATTTTGGTGAAGAAATTTTATTGTTTAGTTAGTTAATTAAGTAAAAAGGGTTAAATTTTAGACGTTGGGAAAGTTAGTTGCTATTAGTAAATTGGGTTTAATAGCTTTAGAAATTTAATTTGGTGGCCTTAAAAGCTAATTAGACCATCACTATATATGATGGACGGTAATGGGTATTAAGTAAGCTTAAGTGAATGTTTTATTAAAGGACAAAAAGGTAAATTAGTAAATAAAACTTAAGAGAAATGACAAAATAATGCTATCGTCTTCTTTAGTGCAATGTTTCACCAAAAATTAAAGGAGGAACCATAATTTTTTTATGAAGCTTGAGGTTCAGTTATATTCACAGCTTGCAAGTGAGTAATTTCCAACTCGTTTCTTGTAATTTTTGTGTTTTTGAGATCGTTGCAACTAGGGCCAACTAACATGTACCTTCATTTTCAAAACTGTCAAAGATTTTAGATGTTGCCATTGACAAAACCTTGTTATTTTTGAATTTTAAGTGATGGAGTCGAAGTGTTAGTTCTTGATTTTGATTAGTTTACTAATTGATTTTTGGCAGTTTTAGTAAATGGAGTAAATTGATTAAATACTTAAAATTTCATGGAAATTGTGTAATTAGTGAATAATAGTGGACTGCCCTAGTTAAGAATGAAATTTTGTTAGCTTCGAAAACTTGTAAAAATTTGTTAGTTGGGAAACTTTGAGTATAGGGATTAAATTGTGATAAATGAAAAAGTTTAGGGAAAATGTGTAATTAATGAAAATTTAAGGGTCATCTGCATTGAATTGATGTGAAAAGTAGGTGTAATTAATAGATTGTATTTAATTACTACATAGATCAAGAACCAAGCCAAAAAGACAATAACCATGGAAAGGAAAAATTACAGAATAGTCCTTGCGTGTTAACCAGAATTGAATCGTAGGTAAGTTCATAATGAATTGTTATATATAACTATGGTTTACTTATGACTATATTGTTGTATTCTAGTTAGTTGATGATTATATGTGAAATTATATTAGTTAATTATGTATTATGGAGAATTTCAAATAAGTATGTGTGTATGAAATTGAAAGAATTGATAGTAACATTTCTTGGAGTTGCACAATACATATTTATATGAACGTATTGAGCTTATAGTTTTTGTACAAAAATGTTGAAATGTCTCGGTCTAAGAAACATGTTTTAAAGGAAAGAATTTATGTATATTGCCCAGTTGAACCTAGTAATCGTATAAGATACTATTGCCATGCCAATAGGGTTAGTATGCATGCTTGTATGAGATTTGCACTTCAGTGCCTCTGTTTGCACTTTGGTGCCTTTGTTAGCATCTATTATGCCTCTGGTGTGGTGTAGTTACCCGAGTATCCAAGTCGAGTTACTTAGTTCAACAGGAAAAATGTTAATGGAATTTGTAATGTATTTATGTGCTTAAATGTTGGTGTATATTCAAGTTTTTAGTAAGTGCAAAATGTACAATGAACTACTTGTTCATATGTGAATACATTTACAATGATGAAATGTTCTTTGTGGAAATGATAAATTAGTATGAAGTGGATTATCATGACATATTTGATATGAGAAAACGAACTAATGTATTTTGGTGAATTTGCATTTGGATATTAGGAAATTGTAAGTTATCTAGTTGTTTATTATTGAACAAGGTAAGTTAGTTGATGTTTAAGCTATGAGCTTTCTAAGCTTTTTAAGCTTACTTGTTTTATATATGTTCTTTTGTAGTTATCAAAGTTGCGGATTGACCAGACGGATTGACTGAAGGCTTACATTATCCAATCATTTGGTAGCTTTTGGTAATTTTGTTTTGGGGTGTGGCATGTATATAGGCTATATGTTGTTAATATGTCAAATGTTTTGTTGCAAGGTTATATCTAGTTGAATGGTTAGCTTTGGATGTTTATTTAAGATGGTTTGTGGTTTGATGAATCTTTAAGGTTAAAATATGACATTTGTGCTTTGGTATGGTAAACTTTTATGCAAACTTTTATTTGGTCATCTAGTTGATGATTAAATTATGAATAGATGGCTAATGTTAAATGTTTTTAATAGCTTTGTTATTTGAATGAATAATCTTGATCGTGGTGCCTTTGAATGGCATATTGGTTAGTTATTTAGGTGTTTAAATGGATAAAATTATTTTCTTTTATGGTTAAGTAACTTTTTGGCATGAATTGAACTTGCTAAGATGAGATTTTTACCATTATTAGGATAAGTATTGATACTTTTGCATTTGGTATCAATACTTGACCAAATGAACAGTACTGAAACAAAACAAAATGCCAAAATGGTATTGTTTTTCAATCGAGTATCAATAATTTTTTCATAAAATATCGATACCATCAACTAATTATCAATACCGTTGGTTTACAAAGAAAACAAAATTGAGTTTTGGTATCAATTTTTCTGTAAGGTATCGATTGGGTATAGATACCAACTGCGGAACTTTCATTTTAGCTTTAAAACATAATGTTTTTGAGACTTAGTCCTATTATATGTTTGATTTGATACCTAATCATCCTTAAACTATTTTTCTAAGGCCTCGTAAGCCCGATTTAAGGTTCATAAGTGTATTTTTTCTATGAATTGATTATGTTTATTAATTAATTGAATAATTGGATCAAAATAAAGCATCTGGTTCAAAATCAAAATTGTTAAAATAAAGCATCTGGCTCAATATCAAACTCCTTTGTTTTCGTAGGAAATTTTGCCAACTCTGTTGGCAAGACTAATGCATTCCTTAACCTGAGCCATTCATTGGCAGACAAGATCCTTGATACCAATATTTAGTATTCTTGATTAGTGGTACTCAGCGTTCTTTTTTGATGACTGTTGAAATGTAGGTCTTTGCTAGATCACTATTTCTATATAACATTCCCTTCTCCTCGGGACATTGATGCTTATAGTGTACCCTCTATAGTACTCACTCTTTTTTTCCTTCTCTCAAGGGGAGGGTTTCATTGGACTTGTGACACCCGCCTACGGTAGATCATCAGGATCATTATCCCTTTTCATAGTCCTAGCAGACTCTCGCCCGTTACTAGCCTTGGCGAACTCCATAGTCATATAGCCTTAGGTTGGCACTTTCTTCCTTGAAGAAGTTGGTAGGTTTTCCCCAAACTCACGTCTACTTGGTGGATGACCTACTATTTAGCTCAATTTTGCATCCCCCTCAACAGTGTGGGATCTGCACCTCCCTCACCAGTCTCAGACTGAACATAATATGTACACCTCCCTGTTTGAGGAGTCACTTCCTCTTTTTACCCTTATTAATTTGAGACGTTCAATGATCAAATCTTATCATCGCCTTTGGTGGATTTTCTACTGGTATATTTCTCTGCAGTCTTTCCCAATATGACCTCGTGTTTACTATCTTGACTAATTACCCCATGTTTATCGTCCCAACGGATTATCTTAGTTGCCATAACTGAACTTTAGTCTTACAGTTTAGACCTCTTTTGCGGTGTCACCCCAAAGGACCTTACCATCGCCAAGATGATGCTTTATGGAACCTAAATACCTTCATCATAGTGTCATCCAATAGGACCTTTTTCACATATCACCTTGATGCTCGAACACCAAAGTGTCCCCCTGCAAGGCCCCAAGCTTCGCGCATCGCGTCTTGGTCCCAACAATCTTGGATGATGGAATCTTAACGGAATTCCAATTTGCCTGATTCCTCTGCCCATTCCTCCATTACCGCACTCCTAACATTGATGCTCGAACACTCTAGTGTGACCTACCCAAGGCTCAGAGCTTCGCACATAATATCTAATAGAATCTCCCCTTCCCAATCTTAACTTCATCTAACCTATCGACATTTCCTACCGTTATAATCATACGATAGATGCACTTCACTTAAAACATGATACATGTATCGAACTACTTTGGTGGATACCCATTAATCAAGCAAATTTGATACAGGTTTATCATTTATCATCACAACACTTATCACAGAGTTAAGAACACTTAAAGGCATCAATGCTGCCATTGAAAACCTGTGACATCTCTTAAGTCTCTCAGGGAGTTTCAACTCTGTGCAATAATTATTCTTTACATGTCAAATTAGGAGTTTTCTAGGAGTACTATTGTATAGAACCTCACTAAGTTCTTCTGGACATACTTTTGAACTGCTTTAAATTTAGGATTGAGGAATGAGAAATGATTCATGAACCATGGAGGGACAATGCCAAATATCACCAAGTCCACACGAATGGCGTCGTAACAATATCATGTACATAGAGAGGCTACGCCTCGAGGTATAAATGAGATTTAATTATTAGAATTTTTAAGTTTCAGGTCGCTGTAATAAGAAATATATCAACCCAGTAGGGCAGAATAATTGTAAGTATTTTAATAATTGTATAATAAAGAGATTAAATTGAAGTTTTAAACTCTGAGAAAGGTTATCATCTAAGAAGTAAATGTAAAGTTGTATGGATTACATTGGGCGTGAGATTTTGGTACGGTTTAAGTTGTAATTAAATCAAGTTAGGAAGTCTGTTAAGTAACTTGATTTAATTGAGATAATTGGTACCCGAGCCTGACGATCGGGTTGGGTATAGGGTGGTACAGAATCGGTTGGCGAGCTTGTCCCACGTCATGATAGAATCTACAATCTGCAAGTTTATCCACATAAGTGCGTCATCAGATAAAGAAATGGGGAAGAGTTGAAGACTAATAGCCTAATCGAATACCCCTATTATACTTAAAGGTATCACAAAGTGTAAGAAAATGTTTAAGGTGATGTTTAGGGTTCTCGTTCATGCAACCCTTAAATTGCAGGTTAGTCTGCACAATTTGGATCATCATAGGCTTGACCTCAAATTTATTAGCGTTGGTGGTCGACCTATTGGTGGTGCGTCAAACAACATCAAGGTTAGGCATGGCGTAATCCCTTAGTGTAAAATTTGTCATCAGTCTTAATCTGAATGGAGGCTCTCGATCTTCCAACTGAGGGTTATTTTGCGAATCTTCCTTAGGAAATAAACCTCTCCTTGTGACAACTCGTAGCTAACCCGATCCTCAAGTCTGATCTACGAGATACCACATTTGTTTTTGTAGCAATTACGAATACAATTTTGATCCATTCGAAAAATTTCACAAGTTATTCTAGGTAATACATTAATAAAACATACTTCATACTCATATCTGAGGTTATACGAGCTTATGAAGGATCCTATGATAACCCAAGATAATTGAGGACCAAAATAAAAAATTTTCAAGCTTTATCAAGTTGGAGTTACAACCATGAAAGTCTCACGTCACAACATCAACGGCAGGAACATGGCATTGCGACTCTGATGGTGCAATGTCACAACTTTGAAAAAAATGAGTTGACACCACAACCTCAAACAGGGGATGTTGTGATGATGATAGGTTGATGTCGTGACATCAATAGAATTGTGTCGTGAATTTGAGGGCAGACCCTTTTCACCATTCATTCACTTGATTCAACCTGTCCATTTACAAGTCTAAGTAACCTACAAAACTCAAAATGCCATGAAACTATTTTCATATAATCAAAATCATGTAGTAACTCATATAAGCCTTAAAATATCATGAATCATTCCAACAATCAATATCTAATGCTGAAAGTGTTAAATTAACCAGTTTACAACCTAAAAATTGATTCAAACCTAGGTACATGCCATCCATTGAAATGTAAAGAACTGTACAAACATTTCTAAGTCGAGTATCAACGATTTGGACATTGCTTCACCTTTTGGGCTTCAAGATATACCAACACCTACTCATAAAATAAACAAACCGTGCGTCAAATGATAAAGCTCATTGGTACTTGATCTGTCACAAATCCATGTGGCAAATTAGGCTTTTTCAACATACTTAAGGAGATTTTCTCGAGCAAAATAGTGTCTTTAGTGTAGTTTTTCATTTTTTTTCATATTTTCGATTAATAAGTGAAAATGTCTCATTTCTATTTTGTGACCCAAATTGGCCAATAGTACCATTGGGTGGCCTAACGTGTCTTTGAGTGATGTAGGGACATGTTGGAGGTAAAAAATGAGTGAGAACAACACCAAGGCAAAGAGTATCGCGATATCCACACTTTGGAATCGTGATACCTCCAACAGTATAGGAGAGTGATGACTCCTTTTAGTGGTATCATGATACCCTCTTTGGGTATTGCAATCGCCACTTTCCAAGAAAGACCCCAAGGCTCAATACTGCTCGAGATATCACAATATCCTTTTCTGGGTATCATAATATCACCTTCGCTAGGGGGACAAACTTTGACAAAAAATGTTGTCTTTGTCTACCCGATCCACCAATCACACAAGGCCCATGTAAGGGAATTTTTGGCAGCAAAAAGTCATTAAAATACACTTCAAAATAGCCAAAAATTACTGAGGAGGAGAGGAACACATTAGGTTAGTTTTAGGTTTAGTTTTCTCTAGGTTTTCTTTAGTTTTTCTCTGAACTTTTCTAGGGTTTTTATTTTTCTCTTCTTTTACCTTAGATTAGAGTTTATTTTTCTACATTTACTTCTTGTTCTTATTATTCTTATTGTTAGTGTCAGTTAAGTTAGTTATTATTGTAGCTAAGGTTTATTTGTATTTCTAGTCCCTTTACCTTTTTCTCAAGACCTTTTAAGCTTTAGTTTATTGTAATTCAGTTTACTTTACTTTCAATCTGTTAAAGTTTGTTCCTTTTATGTTTCTTGCTTTAGATTTTCCTGTTAAGTGCTTTTGGTTTCATACTATTTAAGTTTTCTTGCATAAAAATCTAAACTTTTTACATATTTATTAAGTTTTACTTTCATGGCTACCTTGTTTTATATTTTTATGTTTATTTCTTTTACTTTGAGCATGAGTAACTAAACCTTTAAGAAGGTTGGTTGATGGAGATGTGGGTAAACTAAAACTTTTGGACAAAGGACTAAATCGTAATAAATTGGATTAAAAGGGAATATTAAGGTAAAGTGAGACTGGAAGATAATCTTGTCGTGCACCCGTTCATTAGTCTAGGATTAACCAGTGAGATTAGAAGATAAATCAAACCTAATTCATCTAAGTCGGTGAAATTGAGATCATAAGATAAAATGGAGTTATTTGGTAATTTACACGATTTATGTCCCTTGTTCAAGGTTCGGTGAACAACATCGAGGTCAAGCAACCCCATTAGTTATTTGCTGGATAGTTCTTTATTTTATATTTCTTGCAATTTAATCCATAAAATAGAATCTTTAATTTTGTGACAAACTTATCTTGTTATGAAATTTCATACTATAAAATCGTATTAGTACCGCTTAGAATATATTGTGTATGTTAGTTATTACTCAATCGCCTCTTCCTTTGGGTTTGACCCTTTGGAATATTTCATGTTCCATCGAAACTATAAATATTAAAACTGACGCTATACGCTTGAAGTAAAACCGGGCTTTAAAATTTTTTTATGTAAATTCATTATTTTAACGCACATGCACGCAGCTGATCAAGTTGTTGGTGCCATTGTCAAGGAAGACGGTGTAAGATTGTGTAATTTTTAGTTTACACTTTTAGGTAGAGGTAAATAGCCAAAGTAGGATTCATATATATGACCTTATTTTCTTTTTTTTTATATATTTTGTTGCAATTTTTAGTTAATTTTCTTCACTCTCTTGTGCTTGTAAGAGGCGGTGTATGACTCGAACTGGTAACGGTGCTTACCATTTGAGCTAAAACCAGAATATATCATCACACTTGCGATGAAGGAAGAACATCCCAAAGACGCACCACCTCTACTAAGAGAGCAGCCTACCAAAAATTTGCACAGAGAAATTTGACAACCATCACACCTACCAATGGAGCAACGAACTTTGCGCGACTACGCGATGCCCAACTTAGATGCTATTCAAGGTAGTATTAATCGCCTGACAATTAATGCTAAAAACTTCGAAATCAAACCGACTATGATCCAAATGATGCAATCAAACTTTAAATTTCAATGGTCAATGAATGATGATCCAAATCAACATCTTAAGCAGTTTGTAACCATTTGTGATACTTTCAGATATAATGGTGTATCCGATGATGCTATTCATCTTCGGTTATTCCCTTTCTCTCATAATGACGATGCTTTTATGTGGTTAGGTTTGCATTTGGTGGATCCCATCAACACTTGGGATGAGCTAGCAAGCAAATTTCTGGCAAAGTACTTTTGCTTGAGCAGGACCAAAAAACTTCGTTATGGATATTACCAATTTTCGGCAATTGGAAGGAGATTCATTATATGAGGCATTGAAGCACTTTAAATTTATTCTGAGCAAGTGTTGTAACACCCCTAGCCCGTATTCGTCAATGGATTAGGGCTACGGAGCATTACCAAAGCATAACGTCATACAATGAACAATTTAATTCATAAATAAATCACAAGGTAAAACATAACAATATCAAACCAAAAACATACATACAGTCCCTTCTATGAGCCCTCAAGGCCCAAAGTAGACATTAGAAACTATTCGGGACTAAATCGGAAACATATGAATTTTTTTGAAAAAAGTCAAAATTTTTCAAACTGCAGGGTTCACATGGCCAAAAGATAAGCCCGTGTCTTAGGCTGTGTGGGCATTCGAAATAGGGACACACAGCCGTGTCCCAGTCTATGTCCGTACTCGTATAACTCTCTGAATTAGGCCCCACGGCCAAGCCACACACCCATGTGCCAGGCTGTGTACCTTTCGAAATGACCCCACACGGCCATGTGCTAGGCAATGTGCTAGGCAATGTGCTAGGCCTTGTAACAACCTGACCTTCAACCCTTTTAAAGTTACAAGGGACACACGGTCGGGTCATTTGGCTATGTGTCACACACAGCTGAGACACACGCCTGTGTCTCTACCCGTGTGGACGAAAAATAGGTCATTTCCAAGTCATTTTTCTCACCGAAACTCACAGCTAATGCAAAAGTCAATTGTACCTAAAATAAAACATTCAAAACTCCCTTTGCATATGCATATTCAAGCTTAATCAAGCTAAAATCCAACCATTCAACCAATATGCCAAAACGGCACCTCAATTCAACAAAACAATTTTACTTAAACACCAAACCAATTCAATCTACAACTAAACTACCAATTAAAAAAATTCACTAACACATTTGTCATAATGATCTTATACCAAAAGTTCATAAACAATCAATGCAAAAATGACCATTTCTCACCTAACATTCACCATACTAATTTGGCCAAAGATGCTTACTTCCAAAATACCAAAAACTAACCATTTTCAACATTATGCCACATTCATTCCACATCAACCATTAATTGCTACTATATCATTCCTATCAACATTTCCTTACCATTATCTTAACCAACACAACATCAATTTAACAACCATAGAAAATGCCATATAATCATAATAACATACCAACTAATTTATCAACCAATATAACATATATACAAGCCACACATAATGGCTAAATTCATGAAACAAGACACCTATACATGCCATTTTAACCATGATTAAAAATCCTCAAAATATACCGATATAACTGTAGGATAGTGTGATGGTTCCCCAACAAGCTTCCAAACTGCACGAACCTCTGATTAACTAAAATTATAAGAAAAAATCACACAAGTAAGCATATAATGCTTAATAAGTTCGTAAATCATTAACATTACTTACCATTTCATTATATAAGCTTAAAAACAAAATAGTGAACATATCCAAATTGCTTGGCACAAGCCTAAGCACCAACAACAATTCTCAAGTATAATTAGCATATAAATTAACCAAACTCATTATACAACAAAGAGCTTCATTAAGATTTTCAATGTAAACATTCATTCAATTATGAACATACTTAAAATCTTTAATTAATAACTTATCATACCTTTCTCATGCTTTCGTGACATTATAAGTTGATGCTTTTATTGTTCCTTCATTTTTTTGTATACCGATTGAACTACTAGAATATTATCTTATACATGGGAATTTCACACACTAAGTGCCCACATGAGGTCGAACCATTGCTAACTCATATCTACTATCAATGCTTTCTCTCGAGCCATAAATGGGTCTGCTCACACAAGCTGTCAGTCAAGACATAACTACACGGTGCTGCTCACACAAGCTATCAAGTAACCGCAACACATGCCGAAAACTCAACCAGCGGTAGGACGTACGACACCAGCACCCAATACACGGTAATCCCTAATGACATATCATTTGTATCCTTTATGTTTCTAAGGTGTAAACGGGATTCGAAAGTTGCCAAACTTCGTTGGATATTTCCGTAGAGTCATAATATCAAGAATATAACATAAAACCATTTAAATCAAACATAATTTAATGATAACTAAATATATGAACTTAGCTCAAACAAGTACGGAGAGAAATGATCGATTAATCCAATACTTTTTCTTTTTCCCGATCTAAATCCGTACGTTGATTTTCTTGATCTATATAATCAAATTTATCTCACTTAAAATTCATTCTATTCAATTTAATCCAAAAATAATATTTTGGAAAAATTACACTTTTCTCCCTTAAATTTTAAATTTTATACAATTTAGTCCTTAGCTCATACAAATGCAAATTAATGAAATTTAATCCATACCCATGCTAGTCGAATATTACCTTAGTCCATAGAAATCCCTACATTTCCTTTATTTCACAATTTAACCATGAATATTTTCTATTTTTCAATTTTACCCCTAATTGAGAAATTCATCAAAATTTCCTTGATTAAAGTTGTTCAACTATCATCAAACATTCATTTTCATCCATCAAACATCAAAAACAACTAACATACATTCATGGTAAAACCCTAGAATTTTAACAATTTTGCAAATTAGTCACTGGGCTAGCTAGATTAAGCTACAATGACTCCAAAAACATAGAAATCATTAGAAACTGAACAAAAATGCAGTTACATACGCTAGGGAATGTTGGTCGAATGCTTGGCGTTCTTTAATGGCTTCTTTGTTGTTATATTCAGTTAGAGAATGAAGAAGAAAAGATGATACTTTTCTTTTTCTTACTTTAATTTTAGGTTATTTTATTAATTACCTATTTACCCTTACTTATGCATTAAAACATACAAAAATAATGTCCATCATTTTCCACCATTAATATTAATGGTCTAATTACCACTTAAGGCTACTAACATTCCAATTCCATATTAAATGGACACCTTCTCTAATGGAACACAAGTTTTGCAGTTTATGCAATTTAATATTTTTTTATCAAATTAAACATGCAAACAATAAATTTTCTTCACGAAACTTTTATACGACACTACTAACATGTTGTAAACATTAAAATAATAAAATAAAATTTTCTACATAAGATTTGTGGTCCTGAAACCACTGTTTTGATTTCACTAAAAATGGGTTATTACAAGTGTCCATACCACGATTTACAAGATTGGTTGTAACTTCAAGTCTTCTACAATGGGCTTGATGGAAATTTACGCTCTAGTCTTGATGAAGCATTCACGACAGCATTCATGTCAAAGACTTATGCCAAGGCCTGTCAACTCATCAAGGACATGGCGATAAACTCTTACATGTGGTTGGCTGATCGATTCACATATTGAGCCAAACAAGCGGCAGCGAACGCTATAAGTACCAAGGATAAATATTAACAAGTTCTCGAAAGGCTCAATCAATGGGAGATAAGTGCGACTTAAGTGTAAGTCCAAAACCAACCCAATCTAACCAATTTTAATGTAGGACACAATGATGAGAGCAAGCATATGGAGGCTAATTATGTAGGGAAAAAAGAATATAACCCTTACTCCAACACTTATAACCTTAGATGGCATGACCATCCTAACCTTAGGTGGGGAAGGAATCAAATTGGACCATCAAACGAAGGGTGCCAAAACTTTAATCCTCTTAAACCTAATACATCGTACCAACCTTCATTACATTTTAGGACACCCTAAAATCAAGAGAAAAAATTAGCTTATAGTAGTGAACTTCCATTGTCGATTAGGGTGAGCAAAGTATAGGAAGGTCTTCACGTAGTGCACATAAATGTGTGCCAAATCCATGGTCAATTAAACCAAGTTTTGCAATTTTTTGAAAATAATTTAGTCTCTAACATACCCAACAATACCAAACCTAAACCGAAGAGGGAAGGAAATTAGTATGACAAGGCGATCACCTTTAAATCCAAGGCTGTGGTTAAGGAACCTATCCGACCAAATTGTGGGGAGAAGAAAGTGAGTGAGAAGGACGAGAGCAACTGCACTCCTAGTGTTGGAGATGGGGTAGTAAAGAAGAAATGACCTAAGAGTAAACCCACACATGTTGAACCTAAGGATAGAACCGTTCCACCACTACCACTGAGCCCGAAACCTATACCCTCTCTAAACCGTCTAAAAGAGAAAAAGAAGTGGGATAATGAGGAATTTATAGACTTCCTAAAAATGTTCAAGGCTTTGAATGCCAATCTCTCATTACTTAAAATCTTTGAAAAGATGCCTAAATACTATAAATTTCTTAGTGAAGTTATGTCTAGGAAAAAAAGATGATCGGGAGAGATGAGAGGTTCGATCTTAATGCTGAATGTATTGCTATTGTGTCCAAGAGTGTCCCACCAAAACTTAAAGACCCTAATATTTTTACCTCCTATAGAGATTGGGGGAGTTAACTTTTGCAAAGAACTTTGTGACTTGGGGCGAGTGTCAAATTAATGCTATTGTCTATCTACCGTAGACTAAGCCTAGGTGACCCTAGGGAAACTTTAGTAACCCTCCAACTAGCCGATAGGTTCCTTGTTCAACTAAAAGGATTTTTGGAGGATTTTCTTTATAAGAGTTCAACATTTCATCTTACCGGTCGATTTCATAGTTCTTGACTTTGAAAAGGAAGTAGAAATACCTATTATGTTCAAGAGACTATTCCTAGCAACCTCTAGAGCCACCATAGGTGTAGTTAAGGGAGAAATGATGATGGAAATGAATGGAGAGGTAGGATCCTTTATGTGTGTGCAACCTAAGGCTAAGGTGAAGGAGATGTCTCCTAACGGAGAGTTGGAGTGCCAAGTCGTCAGGGTAGTGCCTAATCATGAACTAACAAGGTTAAAAGTTTGAAATGGTGTGTGTTTGTAGGTTTGAGACTAAGGATGTGAGGCATCCAAGTGTGGAAACAAAGGATCATAAAGAGACATTCCACAAATCAATTCATAGGGCTAAAAATATTGAAACACGTGTTGGTGCCTAAAACCTTATGTGAGCACCACTATGGGGGTATTACGTATCACCCCGAGAGAAATTTTTAATTGTCGCATGTGCCAAGGAAAATAAAAATTTGTAAATGATTAGATGTTTTGAGCATTGGCTCTAAGTGTTTTTGCATGTAGCGTAGGGTTTTAATTCATAGTTAATTGGATTTTAGACTTCTTAAAGTGTAATTTTGACGGTTGAGTTAAAAATTGATGATTTTGTAGTGATTTTGGGATAAATTAAGTGAAATCACGATATCCAAGAAGGGATATTACAATTTCATGAACAATTTTGAGAAGGACCAAAAATGTTTTTCGTATCGCGATACCGAACCTCTCATATCAGAATACCCGAGGAATTTCAAAAGAAAAAAATTTTGGTTTACAGAGTAATATCGCGATACCCAACCTTTGGTATCGCAATATCTGAAACAGAATGAAACTTGGGGACTCCAAAAATAGGGGATATTACGATATCCACTAAATGGTATCATGATATCTAAGTTGGGGCAGACGATAGCAGATTTCAGGTATCGCGATCCACGTGTTTTGAAGGCTTTTAAGCCTCCAAACACCTCTCATCCACCTCATTTTACCTAAAAACCTTCATCCTAAATCCCTAAAACCCACACCCTCTCTATTTTCTCTCAACCTCCCTTTCAAATCCTTTTAAATTTCTTTGAGATCTTTTACTTTCTGCTTTATGTGTCTTATTAGTTTCTTTTTTTTCAGGCATCTTATTCTCTGCTTGGGAAATGGCTGCCTCTGGATGTTCCAACATCCAGAGTGTGAATACTGCAACTAAATATATAGATTCAAGGTGGTGGCCGCAAGTATATGATAAGGTTGTAATATAGTTTGTTTACAATGAAACACTTGGTAAATATTTCGACAATCGTATCTAAGAGATTACAGTTTGGGGAAAACTATCATAAGGCCAATTACGAGATATAATTATTAATCTACTTGAGTCACAAATTAGTAGTCTTAATCAAGAAGCAAGATGATAATAATAAAACACTAAATAAGTCTAACTAAACCAAAATATACTCTTAGGTTCTTGTATTGGCTTTTCTTACTCCTTGTTTTGACAATACGAGTTCCTTTTAGCCTAGATCCAATTGTTTTACCTAATGAATTATTTAAGTAGAGTTCTAATCAATCAACTAGTCGATACCCTAGTAGGATCTTCTGATCTTCCACTAGAATAATGAGTCAGCAAGAACTACTTATCTTTCAACCTGACAGTCCAGACTATTTCGAGGTTAAGGTGTTCATCGATAGGTCATACCAATTTTGGGTTAATTCCTACCTAAATGACTTCCCAGGGTTGTCAGGCCAAGAGTTTGTTTCACGTTCTTCCTTTCTCAAATAGCTGATCAGCTAAGAAACTCTATCATTCAAGGAATTAATTAAGCTAAAGCAACATGCAAAATATGTAGAATGCACAAATTGATTCTAACCTTTACACAAACATTCATCTAAAAATCTTAAATAAAGAAATATAAAGAAGAGAATAAGGAAAAGAGATGCTCATAGATTTATCGATGAAATTATGGTTTCAAAACAATCTCCCCTCGTGGAAGTCTCACTTCGGAATAAGATCTTCCGATTACAAGAACATAAAATAAACTAAGTAAAAACTAAGAATGAAAGAAAAACCTAAGAATCAAAACCTTAAAATTGTATGTATAACCTTATTACAATGGCCTTTATATAGGCTCAACTTGGAATATTTAAGTGCATAAATTATCCTTGAAGTCCTTAGAGTTCGATTAGGATAAATACACCTAATTTCCCTCCAAAACGTAATTAAAATGTTACACAAAATTTAGAACATACATTACCTGTAGTGTAAAATAATTAAAGTACAAAAATGAGAAAACTTCCCTGAATTAGTCGAATCCTTATCATTATGATGATCTCGGGTTTTGTGTACTCCAAGTGGATGAAAAAGTACCAAAAAATACTATGACAAAGTATATGAAATATAATGTAATAAAAAATAACAAATAAAAATAAGAGGAAACATAATAAGTGCCGATAATTGATGATAAAACGTCTCAAATGAACTTGACCCTTCAATGTTGCGAGGTTGTGTCTTATCTACGATGTCACGACATTAGGGTGCGGTGTCGTGGCATCAAGCCACGTTTCTGGCTTCTTCGATTTCTTTTTCTTTTCAGTTCTGTCACTCCATGATATCTACACCTGTTGTGAGAAAAAAATAAACACACTAAGATTAATAAAAAAAATAAGCGAATAAAAATAAAAACAATACAAAATTTAAAACAAGGAATATATGTTCTTTAAAAATCGGGACGATCTATGTCGTGACTATAGAATAACTTCTAACTAGTTCTCGACACTTTGATACGTTGCTTGTTCCTCTGTTGATATCTATGAACCAAGCCCTTTTGTCGCTTCCAATAATGTTGCCTTATTTTTTACTGATGCGACATCCACATTACCAGCCACTTAGTACCAAAACAGAGCCAACCCCAAATGATTTTTTGGGCTATTGTTACCTCAAGCTTTCTTCTCTCCATGTCGCGTGAAGTTTTTGCACTCTAGCTTTGTTGCCCTTGTCAAATGGGAATGAGTCTGGCTTATCAATCTTTTCGGTTGGCACCTTCTCTACAATGGCCAAAAAGTGTATTGGCTCCTCTACACTTTCGTTCAGAATTAATTTATGCTCCATGTTATTGGCTACTTCTACTTTTACGTTAGCGGCTACATCTACTGTTATATTTTTTTCTACGTTAATTTGATCGGGGACACCTTCGAGTATGTTTTGTTCATCAACATAGTCCCTAATTCCAAAATCTTACTGGTTTCCATCATCTAAGCCCAGACGATTGTTGGTAATACAGTGTTCATCATGGTTAGAATTGTGAACATCATGTACGACCTCTTCCCATGGAGGTAATGCCTCTGATATTTCTCAGAGCATTGCCATCATTTGTGTCACCTTATCTGACATTCTTGATAAAATGTTGGATGTTTTGTTGTTAGCTTGGTAGATTTGATCACACTAGGATGGATGTTTATTCGTCTCATGTACGGGTTCCTCCGGATACTTGCTTTTATCTTTGTGTTCATAACTCCCATACGCATCGTAAGGTAACTCGTTCATATGTTCAGGCATATTCTATTCATTATTATCACTCCATCGGTTTGTCGAAGCTCCATTCAACCAAATTTTTCCTTCACTATTGTGCCACTCGTCATACCAAAAGGATGACTCATCTGACTCAGATCCACTATCGTCGTCATCAAATTTATCCATGTGTACATCTATGTTTTGAGCTAAAGGTTTGTCGGGCTTAATTGTTCCACATGACAATATCTCTAGTGGATTAGAAACACATTCTATTGGGTATTCGGGCATAACAGTTTTTTTATCATCTAACTCGTATAGAGGTTTATACAAATACCCTTCTATTCCATATTCGCTATACCAACTCAATTGATCCATTGAATCTCCATCTAACCAACTTGATTCTACGTCATCGTACAAATTATCTCACCTCTTACCTTTATACCAACTGTAATCATCATTAATTCCACTCATGATTAAATTTGCTTAATCAGCAAGGGAAGTAATAAAATACTAAAAATTATGAAAAACAAAAATCAAGCCAAAATAATAAATTAATAAAATTAGCACACTATCTAACTCGTCCGTCTTTTGACTAATATTATTTACAAGTAATCAATTCGATAACAATTATCACCGCCGTAATCCTCGACAATAGTGCCAGCAACTTGACCGCCTCTAAACGTACCAACCTCTAGAGTGTGAATACTACAACTAAAGATATAGATTCGAGGCGATGTCCACAAGTATATGGGTCAGGTTGTAATATAGTTTGTTTACAACGAAACACTTAGTAAATATTCTGAGGATCGTACCCAAGAGATTGCAGTTTTGGGAAAACTATTATCAAGCTAATTACGAGAAATAATTAGTAATCTACTCGAGTCACAAATTAGTACTTTTAATCAAGAAGCAAGATGATAATAATAAAACACTAAAGAAATCTAACTAAACCTAAATCTACCCTTAGGTTCCTGTATCGGTTTTTCCTATTCCTTGTTTTGACTATGCGAGTTCCTTTTATGCTAGATCCAATTTTTTACCTAATTAATTATTGAAGTAGATTTCTAATCAATCAACTAGTCGATACCCTAGCAGGATCTTCTGATCTTCCACTAGATTAACGAGTCAATAAAAACTACTTATCTTCCAACTTTAAAGTCCAGACTGGTTCGGGGTTAAGGTGTTCACGGATAGGCCATACCAATTTTAGTTTAATTCTCACTTAAATGACTTCCTAGGGTTGTCAGGCCCAGGGTTTGTTTCACATTCTTCATTTCTCAAATAGCTGATCCTCTAAGAAACTTTATTATTCAAGGAATTAATTGAGTTATAGTAATTGAAACATGCAAAATATGTAGAAAGAAAAAATTGATTCTAATTTTTACATAAACATTAATCTAACAATGTTAAATAAAGAAATATAAAGAAGAGAATGAGGAAACATATATGCTCATGGATTTATCGATAAAAGCTGGTTTCGGAACAATCTCCCCTCGTGAAGGTCTCATTTCGGTATAGGATCTTCCAATTATAAGAGCATAAAATAACCTACGTAAAAACTAAGAATGAAAGAAAAGCCTAAGAATCAAAACCCTAAATTTGTATGTTTAACCTAATTACAATGGCCTTTATATAGGCTCAACTTGGAATATTAAAGTGCCTAAATTAACCTTGAAGTCCTTAGAGTTTGATTAGTATAAATACACCTAATTTCCATCAAAAACATAATTAAAACGTGTAGGAATTTTTGGGCTACGCAGGGTCTTGGTTGCAACATAGGCCTGCAGTGTTGCAACATCAAAGTCCAATGTCACGACAGCGAGGGTAGTTTCACTCCAAGACCTATTTTTGGCTTCTGTCTTCAACGTTGAGACATCAGTATCTTGGTGTCGCAACATAGGCATCAGTTTTGGCCAGAATAAGCATTTTTAGCTCCTATCTTGACCTATAAGACCATGTAGCCTTATTTAGATCTATAGAATGTAATAAAAACTACTAAAAAGCATAAATTACTACTTGAAGTATGAAAACCTAAATATATACTAATATGCTTTGATTTAACTATCAAACAAGCTAAAGTTATATGTAAAAAGGGTATCAATAATAGTGTAATTCATGGCAGATTACACCTCCACATTTAACTTGTTGGTTGTCCTCAAGCAACCAAAACACATATATTGAAAAAAATGCGAAAATAAAAACCAAAAAATAACTCAAAAATGACATGACTTAATTTCTTTCTTGAAACAAGCTAGAGTTAATGAAGATGGTTGTAAATATGAACCTCACACCTAGACTCTCCAACCCCACACTTAAGTTTTTTCTTGTCCTCAAGCAAACCAAGTCTAAACACATAACATGCAATAAGAAAACTTCCTTTGGATTTTATTACTACTAAGAACATGATTGTCAACAATTAAAGGTATAATAATTATCATAACGTTTCCTACATAAGGGTAAGGGGGCCTATTAAGCAAAGCTAGACACGAAAGGACTAAATTACATAGAGTCACCACTAACCAATTAGAGCTAGGTTGGTTAGCCACCTATCGTCTAAAAATCTAGAATTAATACTATGGAAAAATCCTAAAAATCTAGACTCGATCTCATCACCAAATTTCGGGTTCAGGAGTACGGTTACGTGTTGGGAAGGTTACAACACCCCTACAACGCCAATCTGGGGGTAGTCCTACAGGGTCTTAAGAGTGAGATTTATTTTACTTAAGCATATTAATGTCTTCATCTAAGCTAAAATTTTATGGAAATATTAAATAAAAACTTTAAAGGAAATGCCTCCGGTTAACTTGTAGCTCAATTAAGATGTGTTCACCAAACTTATCTAATTTGAAACTTAAATTAGAGATTTTTACTTTTAACGGGAACCCTAAAGGATACCTAAATAATTCTAGTAAAATACCTTCAATTCCTAAAATTAATTCTATTTTAAAATTCTAATAAAAACCTATAAATTACCAATGAATTAAGAGAAATATTAAAATACATCTACCACTTATTCGATCTTTTATTATTATTATTAATTAAAAGATTTAATTAATAACGTTGATGTAACACCCCAAACCCAGCCTAGACGTTATAGCTGAATCTGGCTATGTCACATGGAATGGGATTTGAAGACAGGATTGTCGAGTTAAAACCGTTACAGTTAGTTAGCTTTTATTTAATTCGGAAAAAAAGTACTAGTTGATTTGCTTTAAAACTTGTCTCTTAGCGGAAGCTTTTGCAACCAATAAATTTAAGGAAAATCGTTTCTATTTACGAAAACCTTAGTTTTTAGAAAAACTATGTTTTGTTGAGTTGCAGATAAAAAAAATCTATAACAATAGTATAAAGTCTCAAATTAAAAGCCAACCAGTCCATAGTCCAAAAGTTACATAAAAAATTCCAAATAAGTAATAAATTCTAGACATTAACGGAAAAGAGTCTGAAATTTACGTGTTGCCACCGTCGAGTCCTCCGCTACACTGACCCGTCAAGTCTGGGGATTACCTGTGCACATTAAACAAAAAGGGTGAGTTTATGTAAACTCAGTGTGTAATCCTGTAGAAACAAACAAATAATTAGTATTCACAGTGCACAGTTGAACAATCTTGGGCCTAAGCCCTTTTCAGTATTAGTGACAATTTGGGCCTTAGCCCATCTCAGTACAGTGTCAAAAATGCAGTAGGTCCTTAGCCCATTAATGTATTAATAGCAGTCATGCGGTATTCAGTAACAAAGTGCTACCCAACCAGCCTCTACACACCATCTCCGTCCAACCCTACATTCCATGTGGGGATCAAATCAACCCACCCATCCCTACACTCCAGGCAGTACTGGAAGCGGCACAAAATAGTAATTTACAGCTGAGCTACCAGTATGTTAGGCTTAAGAGTCTTTCAGTACACTTCCTCCAAATATAATCAACCCAACCCCATGCAATGCAACATACAAGTCATGACATGCTATCTTAGAACATCAGTACATATAACCAGTTTAGTATAATACAAATCAAACAGTTAGTTCGTACAATTAGGGGTCTAAGTGATGCTTACCGACCCTATAGTAGGTTCACAGTTGACTTGGGCGACCCGTGCAACCTTAGAAAAAAATTCAGTGAAAATGGGCTCACATGCCCATGTGGTCTGCCTGTGTGGGCCAACACGCCCATGTGGCCCACTCGGCCGAAATTGGCCTTGGCCGCGTGATCCATTTTTAGTGTAACCCGTGCTAGCTAAATATTCATATATGTTTTCACTATTTACTTATATGTTTCTTCAAAGCTATCTACTTGAGTTACTATTACTAAATTGTTTATATCTTGAACTACAGAATTCCAAATTAAGATCTGCTTAATGTCTTTGAAACTAGACTCAAATAACTTTCTACCATAAAATTTTCAGAATTTTTGGTTTAGCCAATAAGTAGAGTAAAATCTTCAAACTTACCCCTGTTCTGCTGTCTGATAGTTTTGACCTTTCTTTGCTAAAAATTAATTCTCTTTTAGTAAAAAATTTGGATGATCTTTCCATTTGTTTCTCTTGAAAATAGAATCATTAATAATTTAAACATGTAAATTTTAACCCCTATTTATTTTTCTCTATTTTTTTCTGATTTTCCAAATTCAGAACAGGGTAACCCAAATTCGTTCTGATCTTATCTCACAAAATTTATTATATCTAACAATTTACAATTTCATTACTTACACCATTTCTTTTATGAGTAACTAGACTCAATAAGCTTTAATTCCATATTTTGTTCATCTATAATTAGATTTTCACAATTTATGGTGATTTTTCAAAGTTAGCCTACTACTTTTGTCCAAATAGCAAGCAATTTTGGCTTTTCGCCGAATCCCATTTTCTGCGTTTCGGGTACACACCTAGTTTCGTTTGATGCTAAAATAGTCCCCAAGCACTCCAAAGCCTATAATTGAACAAATAACACTAATTTAATCTCAAATAATGTGATCCCAAATTGAACTCATATCTAGGTTTTAACCCATAAGCGACTAAACCTTACCTTCAACCGATGAACAGTAATTCCCACACAAACTAAGACTCTGATTGGTGATTACGAGCCCTTGAATCCTCCCCTAATTGGCATAAACAAAACACTTCAGAAGAATGTTAACAAACAGAGACAAATTACTTATCTAACACTTACCGAATGATCGCAGACAAACGTGGAGCGACACGAGACAGAGTGGGAAAAGAAAAATAAAAAAGATGAAGGGTGAAAGAGAGTAGAAATTCGGCAGGAATGAAGAGAATAACGGCAAGAGGGTGGAGGGATTTTAGGGAAAGTAAAAAAAAGAAAAAGGAAAAATAAAAGATGAATAGAATATTTGATAACCACCCCAATCCCTTATTTCTCTCCATCAAACTCCCCGCTAAATCTACTACTCAAATTTTTAGTCCATCTCAAACTCTCCTGGACACATGAGCAAAAATAATGCCCACACCAAGATTCTAGCACAGGACCTCCTTCACACCAACACTACACTTATCCACCAGACCAACAGGCCCATTCTTTTAATTATTTGTCAACTTTTAGTTAAAAGCCTACTGACCAAAGATAGGGCATAAAAATACCAAAATTTGCCCAAGTCCTGGCTTGAACTTGGGACCTTCCAAACACACCCAGAACACATAACCACTAAAGTAGACTCATATTTTGTCTCATATTCACAATACCCAAAATTAAAATTTTGGGGTGTTACAATTCTACCCCCTAAAAAAAATTCGTCGTCGAAATTTACCTAATTAGAACAGATGAGGACACTGCTGACACATCGCATCCTCAAGCTCCCATGTGGCCTCTTCAGTGCTGTGATTACGCCATAAAACCTTTACCAGTGGAATGATTTCCTTCTTAGAACCTTAACATCGCAATCCACAATCTGAATCGGCTTTTCCTCAAAGGTTAAATCTGGCCTAATCTCGATCTCTTCAATAGGGACAATATGAGTAGGATCAGAGCGGTAACGCCTCAACATGTCCTCCAGTATCTTAATCACCCTTTCAGACTGACTATCAGTCTGAGGATGGAATGCAGTATTGAAGTCCAACCTTGAACCTAGAGCCTCATGTAACTTCCTTCAAAATCGAGATGCGAAACTAGGATTCCTATCAGAGGTGATCGAAACTGGTACTCCATGCAGTCCCACTATCTCAGAAATATAAAGCTTCGCCAGCTTCTACAGAGAATAATCAATACGAACCGGTATGAAGTGGGCGGACTTGGTCAATCGATCCACGATGACCCACATTGAATCCTTCTTAGTGGGTGTTAGAGGCAACCCATTAATGAAATCCATAGTTACGCGCTCCCATTTCCAAAGAGGAATCTTAATTGGCTGCAGCAAACTCGAAGGTAACTGATGCTCAGCCTTAACCTGCTAGTAAGTCAGACATCTGCCCACAAAATCAATAACCTCATGTTTCAACCCTGGGCACCAATATAACTCACAGAGGTCTCAGTACATCTTATTTCTGCCAGGATGCATAGCATAAGGGCTACTATGTTGCTCTCTCAGTATGGCCTGTCTCAAATTAGTATCATTCGAAACACAGATTCTCCCACGAAAATAGAGCACCCCATCACTGTTCAGTCCAAAATTCATAGTACTACCACCCTCAATCTGCTAGAATTGAAGACCCAAAGACTCATCCTCCAACTGCTTACCTTTCATATAACTCACGGAGGTCTCGGTACATCTTATTTCTGCCAGGATGTATAGCATAAGGGCTACTAAGCGCCTCTCTCAGTATGGCCTGTCTCAAATTAGGATCATTCGGAACACAGATTCTCCCACGAAAACAGAGTACCCCATCACTGTTTAGTCCAAAATCCGTAGTACTACCACCTTCAATCTGTCGGAATCGAAGACCCAACAACTCATCCTCCAACTACTTACCCTTAATATACTCAATCCATGACGGCTTAACCTGAAGCTCGGCTAATAAACTACCATCATCAAATAAACTTAGGCGAGCAAATATCGACCTCAAATCAGTCGTAGCCCTACGGCTCAGTGCATCAGCCACCACATTAGCCTTACCAGGGTGGTACTCAATGGTGCAGTCATAGTCTTTAAGTAGCTCAATCCATCTGCGCTAGCTAAGATTAAGTTCCTTCTGAGTGAGGAGATACTTGAGGCTCTTATGATCAGTGTAGATGATACACTTCTCACCATACAAATAATGCCTCTAGATTTTTAGTACGAATACCACAACGGCCAACTCCAAGTCATACGTCGGATATTTTGCCTCATGGGTCTTAAGCTGACGAGACGCATAGGCTACCACCTTACCATCCTACATCAACACACATCCCAAACTGACATGTGATGCATCACTATAAACAGTGGACTCTTTTCTAGGCTCTGGCTGATCAGAAAAGAGGCCTCAGTTAGTACAGTCTTGAGCTTCTGAAAGCTCTATTGTTGTGCATCAGTCTAGTTAACTGGCACACCCTTACGTAGCAGCTTAGTCAATAGTGCTGCAATCAATAAAAAACCCTATACAAATCGTCAATAATATTGGAACGACGAAAATGTGCAAGTGTACACAATTTCAACAAGCAATAAAGTGACAAGTAAATGTCGAGTTATCGTACCCACAGGGACCGCAAAAAAGAATATTTATGAAATTAATGTTGAAACACTTTGGTGATGAAAAATATTTTGGTTTAAAGATGATTAAAAACTAAGGATTAAAAACTAAGTAAAAAATTTAAAATAAAAAGGTTTTAATGCACGATTTCAAATAAGGTTTAATCAAGATGATATAATTGTGTTGGATTAATTACATTCCTTTAACTTAGAATTATTAAACTTATGTTTATACTGCTACAATTAAATTCACGGCAACTCTGTAATTTGCTAACTACACATACTTATTAAATTAATCAATCCTTGAACATTTTTCCAATGTCAATCCAAGCGATTAATCAATCTTCATAAGCATATAAAAGATCAAGTGAGGTAACAGAGTATTTCTACCTTGAAACAGTTTAATCATAATAATCTTGCAAGTTATGCAAGGCATATGTATTGCCAAATACAATGCTAAATTAACTTCAGCTACCTTAGAAGAATAAACATGCACGGATTAAGTATTGTGTCGACTAATTACAATTTCAATAAGATTTAATAATTAATTCATTAGTTATATAACAATTAATATTGCAAGAATAACTTAGGCATGTTTTTACTTAATCAAGCATCTTACCGAGGCCTATAACAGCACAAACACAATTTCAATAATTCAAGCAGGCAAAATATAATCAACCCAACACGGATTAAATTCAAGCTAGATTGATTAAAATAATCATTTCAATAGCATAAATATTCATAAACATGTTTGTTAAAACAACAACGAAATTTAATGAAATAGGAAACAAGAAGCAAATCCGATATTTCTCCGCAGCTTGACTGAGTTCTCCGTTCTTCATTCTCCATTTTCCTTAACTATCAAGGTGTCTTATGAACACTTTAACTGCAGCTCAACAATAGCTAATGAGGACCTCTTTCCCAAGAGGAGAAATCGGCACTTGAGCAAAAGGGAAAATGGGAAGGAAAAGTTGAGAGAAAGTTGAGAGTATGAGGGATGAGTTGAATGATCTGCAATGGTTGGCTTTTATAGCTGATTGTGGCTGCTAAAAATAGCAAATTCCAGAAGCCAAGGAGACCCCCCTTGGCTGGCCACACACATGGTAAAGTTGAGAGATTCAACTTTGCTAAAAATAGCCTGGGGCAAATCTATAAAGCCACCTGTTTTAGAGGAGTTTGAATGCAAGGTTGAAAGTTATTCAAGGGCTTCTTTGCAAGCTTATTTAGTCAGCTAAAATGATGATTTGGGTCAACATATGGACGGTTCTGGGCGCAGCCCAATTGGTGGCTGGTTCGGTTCACTAGATTCGGTTCAATCAATGCGGTTCAGCTAGACCTTTTTTTTCTATAATTAATTAATAATAATTTTATTTAGCCCAAATTAAATTGGGAATAAATTAAAATTAATTATATTATGAATTAACACACATTTTTGGATCATATTAGGCTGGAAATAAATTTTCCTTGATGCTTCAAATTGCTTCTCGATTTTATTCTTCGAGCATTGTCTGACGAGCCAATTTTCGCCCTATGTGCGAATCTGTCGAGAATAGTCAAAATTAATCAAAATTAACTATAAAATTAATTAAAATTTATCATGTTCATATTTTTAACATAATTTAATTATTTTATAATATTTAATTATTTTTCGACAAGAAATTAACCGAAATAGCATGATTTTAAGTTAAAAATGGAATGTAAAAACACATAAATTTTCATGTTTCCACACCCCCAAACTTAATTCATTGCTCGTCCCGGGAAATGCACAAATTTGAAAAGAATTTTCTCAGAAACACTTTTTGAAAAACTCCTTCAGAACAACATTCTTCCCAAAATCATGAAATCAATATAGTTATGCTCAAAAACAAGAAATTTGATAATTATGCTACTCAAATATATATATTGTTCAAATTAATCTCAACAATTACTACAATAGAAAAATTAGACTAAATGTTTCTTAATAAAGACATGTTAATCCCTACCAATTTGATTTTAATCCCTTATTCAAAATTAAACTTCAATCATTAAGCTTAACTGATGTTTTCATATGTTGAACAGAGCAATTTCTCTCCACTAATGTAGGTAACATTGGAACTTTAAATCAATAGGTCTTTAACAAGGTTGTAACGTGGCTGGGCTTAGGGTAGGTAAAAGATAGATAATTTTAGGTTTAAAAAAAATCGTAGACTTAGCTTGTATCGGACCTTTCGAAATAATTACCTTCAATACATAAACTTTTATTTCCTTTTCACATGCTCTTTAGTGCAATTTACTTCAAGTACATATGTTTTTTTTCGAGTATTTTACTGCATGTACTACAATTTTTGGAGCATTTCATACTTCCTTGCAACTCCTCCAAACTTATTTTCAAAGAATACTCTGAAGAGGTGAGTCAATTTGACTGCTTAAGTACCAAGCTCTTCCTAGATCCAATCCTAGACATGTATGTACCTATTGCCACACTTTAGACTTTACTACTTGTCCATATTTACTTTTGATTCCCATCTCTTATTTTATTGTGCAAAAATAAAAAATTCCTATTTAATCCTAATTCTAAGCAAAGTTGATAAAAATTAATATATAAATTTTAAATAATATAATTATATATTAAAGTTTATCAAATTATTAATAATATTAAAGATATTTATTCTAGATGCTTTTTGAAAATATTCACAAAGAAAGGCACCTAGTTTTTTTGAAAATATTCACAAACCGTCCCACTTAAGTTCCAATCTCCTAGAAAGAATTTATTTAAACAGACTTTACCCGAAAATATACCATAAATCATTTATTCAAAAAGAAAAATAAAAAATTAAGTATCCGATAAAATGAATGAGGTTTCATCCTGTTCAATTTTATCTCCCCAATAATGTTTCAGGCGCTTAGCATTAAATCGAAAATTACCTCCCTTACCTTGGAGTTTAACAACTTCGTATGGATAGACTTGGTGAATCGTAAATGGACCGGACCAACGTGATTTTAGCTTACCTGGAAAGAACTTCAATCTCGAATTGAACAACAAGACTTGCTGCCCTGCTTCAAATTCTCGAACTCGAATGTGGTTGTCATGCCATTTCTTGAGTCTTTCTTTGAGTAATTTGGCATTTTCATATGAGAACATTCGGAACTCTTCTAACTCATTGAGTTGGAACACCCATTTCTCTTTCACGAGCTTAGGATCCGACTAAAGCCTTTGAAGAGCCTAGTAAGCTTTGTGCTCCAACTCCAATGCTAGATGGCAGGCTTTCCCAAAGACCAACCTAAAGGGTGACAACCCTAACGGTGTCTTGTATGCTACTCTGCAAGCCCTTAAAGCATCATCTAATATTGTAGACCAATCTCCTCGGTTCGGGCAGACTACCTTCTCAAGTATGCCTTTGATCTCCTTATTTGCCAGTTCAGCTTGCCCATTTGTCTGCAGATGGTAAGCTGTTGCAACCTTGTGTTTCACACCGTGCTTGTCTAATAACCATTTTAACCACTTGTTCACAAAGTGGGATCCTTCATCACTGATGATAGCTCTTGGGGTTCCAAACCTTGTGAACACATGCTTCTGCAGAAACTTCATCACAACCTTAGCATCGTTTGTTGGATATGCCTTAGCCTCAACCCACTTAGACACATAGTCTACTGCTACTAGTATGTACTTGTGACCGCAAGACGGAGGAAAAGGACCAAGAAAGTCAATACCCCATACATCGAACAACTCTACCTCAATGATATTTGTTTGAGGCATCTCATTTCTTTTGGTGACATTTCCAACCCTTTGACATCAATCACAGCTCTTCACGTAAGCATATGCATCCTTGAATAGTGTTGGCCAAAAGAATCCGGCTTGCAATACTTTGGCTGCAGTACGTGTACCTCCGAAATGTCTCCCAGTTGGAGGTGAGTGACAGTGGTATAAAATTTTTGGTATTTCATCTTTTGCCACACATCTCCTGATCATCTGATCTACACACTTTTTAAACACATATGGCTCTTCCCAGATATAGTACTTCACATCGTGAAGAAACTTTTTCCTTTGTTGATACATCTTATCAATTGGCATCAAACCACAAGCTAAATAGTTAGCAATATCACCAAACCAAGGGGTATTATGGACATGATTTACCTTCAGGATATGTTCGTCTAGAAACATCTCCCGAATTTGTATAAGAGGAGAATTCCCTTCTTGTGGCTCTAATTTGGACAAGTGATCTGCTACTTGATTTTCGACTCCCTTTCGATCTTAAATTTCTAGATCGAACTCTTGAAGTGGAAGTACCCATCGGATCAGCCTCGGCTTAGCATCTTTCTTCGCAAGTAAATACTTGATTATCAAGTGGTCCATATAGACAGTCACATAGGTACCTACCAGATAAGATTGACACTTGCCGAAAGCCAACACAATAGCAAGTAAATCTTTTTCTATTACTATATAATTCAGTTAAGATCCTGTTAGGGTTCGACTTGCATAGCAGATAGGATGAAAAAATTTGTTCCTTCGCTGGCCCAAGACAGTTCCAATTGCGAAGTCACTTGCGTCACACATCAATTCGAATGGAAAATCCCAGTCAGGTGTGACGATTATGGGTGTCGTTACTAATCGACTCTTCAAATCATTGAAGGCTTTTAAGCATTCCTCATCAAACTTGAATATAGAGTTCTTCTCCAATAATTTGCATGAGGGTTTAGCAACTTTGGAGAAGTCCTTGATAAATCTTCGATAAAAATCGGCGTGACCCATAAAGCTCCTAACACCCTTTACAGATGTTGGAGGTGGGAGTTTCTCAATAACGTCTACCTTTGCTTTGTCTACCTCAATCCCATGTCTCGTTATTGGATGCCCTAAACAACTCCTTCTCGTACCATAAAATGACACTTTTCCTAGTTGAGTACGATATTCGTTTCTTCGCATCGCCTTAGTACCTTAGTTAGATTGGGTAAGCAATCATCGTAAGTATCTTCGAATACTGAAAAATCATCCATAAAAACTTTAAAATATTACTCAAATATGTCAGTAAAAATAGACATCATACATCTTTGAAATGTAGTAGGTGCATTACATAAACCAAATGGCATGCGTCTAAATGCAAACGTACCATACGGGCAAGTGGATGTCATTTTGTGTTCATCTTCCGGTGCTACTGTAATCTGATTATACCCTGAGTATCCATCGAGAAAATAGTAGTAATCTCGTCCTACGAGTCTATCCAGCATCTGGTCCAAGAGCGACAAAGGAAAGTGATCATTCCTAGTCGCCTTATTCAACTTCCGGTAATCGATGTAGATTCTCCATCCCGTAACCGTTCTAGTTGATATCAACTCGTTGTTCTCATTCTCTACGACCGTGATACCTCCTTTTTTTGGCACGCACTGGACGAGGCTTACCCATGAACTGTCTGGGATGGGATAGATGATGCCCGCATCTAACCACTTGATGATCTATTTTTTACTACGTCCTTTATTATGGGGTTCATTCTCCATTGTCCATCGATCGTCCCATTTTTTCCATCTTCCAAGATAATCTTTTTGCATGCATACAGATGGACTAATGCCGCGAATATCGACTATGGTCTATCTGGTGACCTTCTTGAATTGTTTCAGAACTAAGATAAGTTTCTCTTCTTGCTTAATGGTCAATTCTGCTGAAACAATTACAGGCAGAGTAGAAATGTTACCTAAATAAATGTATTTTAAATGATAAGGTAATACCTTGAGTTCTAATTTAGGTGGCTCCTCGATCGACGCTTTTGGTTGGAATAGTCCCTCTTGTCTAACTCCAAAGACTCAAAACGGGATTGCGGATTAAATCCCCTTTAATTAGCTTCTAGCAAAGCTAAGTATTCATCCTCCTCTTCATCATTTAGAGGATCTGATGTCAAAATTCTTTCCAGTGGGTCCTCAACACACTTGAGTTCCTTTTCCACTATTAAATCCTCTAAATCGAACACTGTAGAGCAATCATCCATTGTGTCAGGAAATTGCATAGACTTAAAGATGTTAAATGTTACTTGATCATCCTGAACACGCATAGTGAGCTCGCCCTTCTACACATCAATAAGGGTCCTTCCAGTTGCTAGGAACGGCCTTCCTAGGATGATTGGTACTTTTTTGTCTGGTTCAAAATCTAGAATTTCAAAGTCAGCAGGAAAGATATACTTATCTACATGTATCATTACGTCCTTGATTTTTCCTTCTGGATATGCTAAGGATCGATCTGCTAGTTGAAGCGTAACTATAGTTGGTCTAACTTCTCCTCTCTCGAACTTCCTAAATATTGACATAGGCATCAAGTTGATACTTGCACCTAAGTCACATAATGCCTTACCACAATATGTTGCTCCAATGTTCCACGGTATGGTAAAACATTTAAGATCCTTCAATTTTAGGGGTAGTTTGTCTTGAAGATATGTACTGCATTCCTTCGTCAAAGCTACCGTCCCAAATTCTACAAGTCTTCATTTCTTAGAATAGATATCTTTCATGAACTTGACGTAGTTTAGCATTTGCTCAAGTGCTTCAACCAACGGGATGTTGATGTGAAGTTGCTTGAGTATGTCAATGAACTTCTTGAATTGAATCTCCTACTTCTGTTTCTGAAGTCTTTGAGGGTAGGGTGGTGGTGGTTTAATTACTAGGACTGATTCTAGTTGATTCGTCTTTGGCGGGAATTCTGCATCTAATGACATTGTTAGTTTATCAGAATTAGCTAGTCTTGAGGTTACTTTGTCAGGTTTTGCAGATTCTGGTTCTGGTGAAACTGGAATTTCAACACTTGGTTGAACTTCTTCTGAATCTTGAACGTCAGTTGGCTCCTTTTCAACTTCAACAGTGTTGGGCTCTACTATCTTTCCGCTCCTCAATGTCAACACTTTACATTATTCCTTCCCCAGATTTCTTGGGTTCTCCGTGTCACTAGGTAGAACACCTTGTGGTCGGTTCCTGAGTTCAGTAGCAAGTTAGCCCACTTAATTCTCTAAATTCCTTAGAGTGGCATCATTTTTTTGCCATGTATGCCTTCAATAGATTCTCTAAGCTATTGGATGGTTCCGCTTGGGTTGGTTTCTGAACTTGTTGGGGGAAACTAGGTGGCTGAGTTGGTCTAGGTTGGGCGTAAGTGTTACTGGTTCCAGCCCCTTAGTTACTCCAGGAAAAATTCGGGTGATTTCACCACGATGAGTTCTAAAAGTTGGATTGCAGTCCTTGCCTCCCTCAATTTTGGTTTTGGTTACCCATGTAATATATGGATTCGGGGTTCGATGGACATTCTTCAAAAAAATTTCCTTCCCCACAATACACACAGGCTATATTCTCAAATTGGTTAGGTGGTTGGGCTGTAAAACTGTTAGACCCAATAGTGGTAAAATTCTTAAGCATTGAGGATATTGAAGATACCTGAGATGCGAGTGAAGTGAGAGTGTCCACTTTATGTATTCCAGCGACTCGTCTTCCTGACGCTGCTCGATTGGTTGGCCATTTATAATTGTTGCTAACAGTCCACTCAATAATTTTGTAAGCCTCATTATAAGACTTAGAAAAGAGAGCACCATTAACAGAGGCATCCACTACCATCCTCGTGTGACCGTTGAGACCATTATAGAATGCCTCATGTTGAATGCAATATGGGATTCCATGATGAGGGCACTTTTGTAATAACTCTTTGTACCTTTCTCATGCTTCATACAAAGACTCATCATCCATTTGTTGGAAGGCAGTGATCTCATTCTTCAACTTGGCATTCTTGCTCCGCAGGAAATACTTCATGAGGAATCTCTCGGCTAACTCTTTCCATGTAAAAATAGAGTTCGATGGCAATGAGTTTAACCAGGCACGAGCTTTGTCCCATAGCGAATATGGGAACAACTTTAGTCGTAATGCATCTTCGGTTACTCCGGCTAACTTGAAAGAATCGCTCACTTCAATAAATAGTCTTAATTGAAGATGAGGATCTTCAGTAGGCATTCCACTGAATTGGCCCACAATCTGAAGCATATGGAACATGACTAGCTTCAGCTCTAATTATTGTGCCTCAATTTCAGGTCTCCTAATACCCGAATTAAGATCGTTAAATACTGGTACGACATACTATCGTAAGGCTCTATCCCTATCATCAACAATAAGGATAGGATTCTGAGCAAGGTTTGCTCCGTTTCTTTGATCCATATTCTCAAAGTTTATCTCTTCGGTCCTTCTTTGGTTCACTTGTCTTCTTCACTGTCGAAAGGTTCGTTCTATTTCAGGGTCCACAGGGAGTAAGTCGATAATCTGGTCAATACTCATAAACACCTAAAATAATCAGAGAAAGATTAAGTAAGTAAAGATTTAAACAGGAAAATTAATAAACCAAAATGTAAAAATAGATTCACAAATAATGGCTTTTTTTTAAAACAGTCCCCGGCAACGGCACCAAAAACATGGAACGACGAAAATATGCAAGTGTACACAATCGCAACAAGTAATAAAGTGACAAGTAAATGTCGAGTTATCGTACCCACAGGGACTGCAAAAAAGAATATTTCTGAAATTAATGTTAAAACACTTTGGTGATGGAAAATATTTTGGTTTAAAGATGATTAAAAACTAAGGGTTAAAAACTAAGTAAAAAAAATTAAAAATAAAAAGGTCCTAATGCACGATTTCAACTAAGGTTTAATCAAGATGATATAATTGTGTTGGATTAATTACATTCCTTTAACTTAGAATTATTAAACTTATGTTTATACTGCTACGAACAAATTCACGACAACTCGGTAATTTTCTCACTACACATACTTATTAAATTAATCAATCCCTTGAACATTTTTCCAATGTCAATCCAAGCGATTAATCAATCTTCACAAGCATATAAAAGGTCAAGTGAGGTAACAGAATATTTCTACCTTGAACCAGTTTAATCACAATAATCTTGCAAGATATAAAAGGCATATGTATCGCCAAATACAATGCTAAATTAACTTCAGCTACCTTAGAAGAATAAACATGCACTGATTAAGTATTGTGTCGACTAATTACAATTTCAATATGATTTAATAATTAATTCATTAGTTATCTAACAATTAATATTGGAAGAATAACTTAGGCATGTTTTTACTTAATCAAGCAGCTTACCGAGGCCTATAACAGCACAAACACAATTTCAATAATTCAAGCAGGCAAAATATAATCAACCCAACACGGATTAAATTCAAGCTAGATTGATTAAAATAACCATTTCAATAGCATAAATATTCATAAACATGTTTGTAAAAACAACAACAAAATTTAAAGAGATAGGGAACAATAAGCAAATTCGGTGTTTCTCCGCGGCTTGACTGAGTTCTCCGTTCTTCGTTCTCCGTTGTCCTCAGCTATCAAGGTACCTTATGAGCACTTTAATTGCTACTCAACAATGGCTGATGAGACCTCTTTCCCAAGAGAAGAAATCGACACTTGAACAAAAGGGAAAATGGGAAGGAAAAGTTGAGAGAAATTGAGAGAGGAGAAGAGTGAATGAAAGTGAGAGGGATGAGTTGAATGATCAGCAAGGGGTGGCTTTTATAGCTAATTGTGGCTGCTAAAAATAGAAAATTCCATCAGCCAAAGAGACCCACATTGGCTGGCCACACACGTGGAAAAGTTGAGAGATTCAACTTTGCTAAAAATAGCCTGGGGCAAATCCATAAAGCAATATTTTTTGAAGGGGTTTGAATGCAAGGTTGAAAGTTCTTCAAGGGCTTCTTTGCAAGCTTATTTAGTAAGCTAAAATGATGATTTGGGTCAGCATATGGAAGGTTCTAGATAGCCCAATTGGTGGCTGGATCGGTTTACTAGATTTAGTTTAACCAATGCGGTTCAACTGGACCCTTTTTTCCATAATTAATTAATAATAATTTATTTAGCCCAAATTAAATTGGGAATAAATTAAAATTAATTATTTTATGAATTAGCACACATTTTTGGACCATCTTAGGCTAGGAATAAGTTTACCTCGATGCTTCAAATTGCTTCTCGATTTTATTCTTCGAGCATTGTCTGTCGAGCCAATTTTCAACCTTTGTGCTAATATGTCAAAAATAGTCAAAATTAATCAAAATTAACTATAAAATTAATTAAAATTCATCATGTTCATATTTTTAACATAATTTAATTATTTTATAATATTTAATTATTTTATAATATTTAATCATTTTTCGACAAGACTTTAACCGAAATAGTATGATTTTAAGTTAAAAAGGGCATGTAAAAACACGTTCCTAAGCTGCTTCCACTCCAACACAACCTCAATCTTTTGTGGATCAACTTGAATCCCCTAAGTCGAAACTACATGACCAAGAAATGTCTCCTTACGCAGCCAGAACTCGCACTTACTAAACTTAGCATAGAGCTGTTTTTCCCTTAAAATCTGAAGAACAACTCGAATGTGCTCATCATGCTCATCCTCAGTTCTCAAGTAAACCAGTATATCATCGATGAATACCACCACAAACCAATCTACATAAGGTTGGAACATTCGATTTATTAAATCCATGAAAGCTATTGGTGCATTAGTCAGTCCGAATGGCATCACTAGAAACTCGTACTAACCATAACGAGTCCTAAACGCCGTCTTATGAACATCAGCCTCCTTAACCCTTAATTGATGATATCCAGATTGAATGTCAATCTTGGAGAAAACTAAAGCTCCTCGAAACTGGTCAAACAGATCATCTATCCTCGGTAGGGGGTACTTGTTCTTAATGGTCATCTTGTTCAGCTGTCGATAGTTGATGCACATCTGCATGGATCCATCCTTCTTCTTTACAAACAATACCGATGCTCCCCACGGAGACATACTAGGGCGGATGAACCCACAATGCAATAACTCCTAAATCTGAGCCGTAAGCTCCGTAAGCTCCTTCGGTGCCATTCAATAGGGGGCGATAGACACCAAAACTGTACTAGGAAAAAGCTAAATCCCAAACTCCACTTCCCGATTCGAAGGTAAACCCGATAGTTTCTCAGTAAAGATGTCCAAAAAATCCCTCACAGTTCTGATGTCCTTTACAATAGAGTCCCCAGAAACGGAAACACTGACATAGGCCAAGAATGCCTCACATCCCTTACGAACCAACTTCTCCGCCACCAGTGTAGTGATTACATTAGATAAGTAGTTCCGACGTTCTCTAATCATGACTACCTCCATATCTTCCTCGGTAATTTTCACCTTCTCGACCATGGTAGAAAGATCTCATTCCCTCTGCGGGGCTATCAGAACTCTCAAATTATCTCCGAGGCCATCCTTAAAGTGGACACATCGCTTATACTCAGATGCCACCATACCTCACGTATAGCGGCTCAGTTTCAGAAACTCGGCCTTATACTCTGCCACTAATCGATCCCTCTGTGTAAGATTTAGAAACTCCCTCTTACGTGCATCCACATAACTAGCTCTGACATATTTCCCCTAAAAGATGGTCTTAAAGAACTCCCAGGTCAAACGTTTGGGCTGAGTGCCCTACTTAACAGTCAGCCACCACTGACAAGCCTCGTCCCGTAGCAGCGAAACTGCACCCTTTAATTTCTGCTTAGGGGTACAATTTAGATCATCCATAATCCTCCCTGTTGCCTTAATCTAGTACTCAGCCATATTAAGGGCGACCCTAGTGACCCCTAAAGAGCTCATCTCTATTAGACCGGAGTCGTTCTATAGCTGACCCTCGACCCCCAAATCAAGTATTGGGCCTAGCGACCCTTTCCAAAATCCTTAGAATAGCCTGGAACAATCCATCGTCCCCAGCTATGCAATCGTGAGTCCCAGTCTCAGTAGCAGGCGGCACTGGCGTCTCACTCGTATCCAAATTTGGTAGTCTACCCGATGATGATGACTCAGCTTGAGCCCCTCTACGGCCTTTACCTTGGCCTCTAGTACTCCGTCCGCAAATACCTCGTGTGCTTATATCTAATCAGATTTATCTGGTATTATAAGTTTTATGAATCAGTTATAGTTTTAGTATTTATTAACACATATTTTATGTAAAACAGTATCGGTTATTCAGAGTTCATTTTTGTAAATTGCAGTCCCACTACAGTTTCCAGTTTATCTACAATTTTCAGTATACACTAACTAAAGTGTTTTTAGTATAGTATACAACCTATAGTAGTTTCAGAATATACTATCCATAATAGTTTCAGTTTAAAATAAATCACAGTTCAGAATACTTACAGGATCGGCACCGGAGACTCGGTATACCACATACTCAGTAAAAATATTTCAAATTATTTGGAAATCAATCAATTTTTCGAAAGCCCAATTTTAATAAAACCCATAATCCATAGCCGAGTTTTGCAACCTGGCTCTGATACCACTAAATGTAACACCCCAAACCCAGCCTAGACGTGATGGCCGAATCTGGCGATGTCACATGGAATGGGATTTGAAGACAGAATTTTCGAGTTAAAACAATTATAGTTAGTTAGCTTTTATTTAATTCGAAAAAAAAGTACTAGTTGATTTGCTTTAAAACTTGTCTCTTAGCACAAGCTTTTGTAACCAATTAATTTAGGGAAAATCGTTTCTATTTACGAAACCTTAGTTCTTAGAAAAATCGTGTTTTGTTGAGTTGCAATATAAAAACAAATCCATAAAAATAGTATAAAGTACCAAATTTTAAAGCTAACTAGTCCATAGTCCAAAAGTTACATCAAAAACCCCCAAATAAGTATTAAATTCTAGACATTAGCAGAAAACAGTCTAAAATTTACATGTGGCCACCGTCAAGTCCTCCGCTACACCGAACCGTCAGGTCTAGGGATTAACTGTGCACATTAAAAAAAATGGTGAGTTTACGTAAAATTAGTGTGTAATCCTGCAAACAAACAATCAGTATTCACAGTGCACAGTTGAACAGTCTTGGGGCTAAGCCCTTTTCAGTATCAGTGACAGTTTGGGCCTTAGTTCATCTCAGTACAGTGTCAAAAATACAGTAGGGCCTTTGCCCATCACAGTATTAGTAGCAGTCATGCAGTATTCAGTAACAAAGTCCTACCGAACCAGCCTCTACACGTCATCTCCATCCAACCCTACACTCCATGTAGGGATCAAATCAACCCACCCATCCCTACACTCCAGGTAGTACTGGAAGCAGCACAAAATAGTAATTTGTAGTTGAGCTATCAGTATGTTAGGCTTAAAAGCCTTTCAGTACACTTCCTCCAAATATAATCAACCAAACCCCATGCAATGCAACAAACAAGTAATGACATGCTATCTCAGAACATCAATGCATATAACCAGTTCAGTATACAAGCATATTATCATCATGCTCAACACATAAATAAATCAAGCAGTTAGTTCGTACAATTAGGGGTCTAAGTATGCTTACCGACCCTACAGTAGGTTCACAGTCGACTTGGGCGACCCGTGCAAACTTATCAATCAATTTAGTTAAAATGGTCTCACACGCCCATGTGGTCTGCCCGTGTGGGCCAACACGCCCGTGTAGCCCACTCGGCCTAAATTGGCCTTGATAGCGTGGTCCATTTTTAATGTAACCGGTGCTAGCTAAATATTCATATATGTTTTCACTATTTACTTATATGTTCCTTCAAAGCTGTCTACTTGAGTCACTATTAGTAAATTATTTATATCTTGAGTTACAAAATTCCAAATTAAGATCCACTTGATGTCTTTGAAACTAGACTCAAATACCTTTCTACCATAAAATTTTTAGAATTTTTGGTTTAGCCAATAAGTACAGTAAAATCTTCAAACTTACCTTTACTTTGTTGTCTCATAGCTTCGACCTTTCTTTGCTAAAAGTTAATTCTCTCTTAATAAAAAATTTGAATGATGTTTCCATTTGTTTCTATTGAAAATAGACTCATTAATAATTTAAACATGTAAATTTTAACCCCTAATTATTTTTCTCCATTTTTTTCTAATTTTCCAAATTTAGAACAGGGGAACCCAAATTCATTCTGACATTGTCTCACAAAATTTATTATATCTAATGATTTACAATTCCATTACTTAAATGGTTTCTTCTATTAGAAACTAGACTCAATAAGATTTAATTCCATATTTTTTTCATCCTCTATTTCAATTTCCAAAATTTATGGTGATTTTTCAAAGTTATCCTACTGCTGTTGTCCAAACAGCAAGCAGTTTTGGCTTTTCGCTGAACCTCATTTTCTGCGTTCCGGGTACACACCTAGTTTCAGTTGATGGTAAAATAGTCTCCGAGTACTCCAAAGCCTATAATTGAACAAATAAAACTAATTTAATCTCAAATAACATGATCCCAAATCAAACTCGTATCTAGGTTTTAACCCATAAGTGACTAAACCTTACCTTCAACCGATGAACGGTAATTCTCACACAAACTAAAACTCCGATTGGTGATTACGAGCCCTTGAATCCTCCCCTCATTAGCATAAACAAAACATTTTAGAAGAACGCTAACAAACGGAGATAAATCACTTATCTAAAACTTATCGAATGATCGCAGACAAATATGGAGCGACACAAGGCAGAGTAGGAAAAGAAAAATCAAGAAAATGAAGGGTGAAAGAGAGCAAAATTTTGGCAGCAATGAAGAGACAAACAACAAGAGGGTGGAGGGATTTTGGGCAAGTAAAATAAAGAAAAATAAAAAATAAAATATGAACAGAGTATTTGATAACCACCCCAATCCCTTATTTCTCTCCATCAAACTCCCCACAAAATCCACAACTCAGATTTTTAGTCCATCTCAAACTCTCTTGGAAGCACGAGCAAAAATTATGCCCATGCCAAAATTTGAACACAAGACCTCCTCATGCAGACCAACACTCTACTTGTCCACCAGACCAGCAGGCCCATTCTATTAATTATTTGTCAACTTTTACTTAAAAGCCTACTGACCAAAGATAGGGCTTACTCATAAAAATACCAAAATATGCCCAAGTCCTGGCTTGAACTTGGGACCTTCCAAACACACCCAGAACACATAACCACTAAAGCAGACACATATTTTGTGACACACATTCACAATACCCAAAATTAAAATTTTAGGGCGTTATATTTGAACCTATCAAGATCTTACGAAAGTATCCTATGTCTGGTTTATGATTTATCTTACTTTAAAATTCTTAATCTAAGATTTAAATTCATCAAAATAATAAATCTCAAATAACAAGTATTAGTTTTCTTAAAAAATTTTATAAAATAAAATACTTAGAAAAAGCTACTTATGATTTACAATTCACCTACAAAAATCTTTAGTTTTAATCTTGAATAAAGTCCTAAGAAATATTTACATATTAACTTAAGATTCTAATCCAATACAATATTTAAAACTAATTTAAAACCCTAAAAAATATCTTACATATTGTTTATAATTTTTTAAAGGAAATGGTAGGTAAGATCTTAAGGACTAACCTAAATCCAAATGTAAAAACCTTATGGTTTCATTAAAATATAACACCTACTTAACTAACTTCATGCCAACAATTATAGGATGAAAAAATGACCTAAAGTTCCCTCTTTTAAAACGAATAGTAATAAAATAGGAAAATTAATTAAATTAGCTAAAGTTAATGAAAAGTTAAAACTCTTTCAAAATGGCAATAATAATAAAAAATTAAATAAATGAAATAACTAAGACATTAACATGATGATAATAATAATAACAATAATACACCTTATTCATAATACAATAAAAGAATCAAAGTAACATAAATAAATCATATGAAAATGTATGTAAGGGGAATGATTAAAAAATATAACACCCCAAACTCGGCCTAGGAGTTATGGCCGAATCTAGCTGTGTCACATTGAGGTGTTTAGCGTAAAACATGTTGTTGAAATCTTTAAAATCAATTAATCATTTTGTTATTAAACGATGATTCCAAAAGGGGTGTTCATTTCCAAGTGTGCATCATTAAAAACTAAACACTTTTAAATCGTTATAAATTTTCCAAAATCTCATTTTTTGCGAAAACGTGGTGTCTTTGAAAATGGTTACCTTTTGAAAACCCGTCTTATTCTACAATTATTAGTTTATATCAAACTAAATAAATAAAACCTCAATTTAAAGTTTATAACTTTAACGAGGCCTTTTTACATAAAAATACCCAAATTCAATTACTTATAAATCAAAAGTGAAAAACAAAAGCTAATGCGGTTGTGTTGCCACCTCTGAGTCCCTCGCAGCTCTGAACCGTCTAACGCTGGGGATTACCTGAAACATTAAAAACGGGGTGAGTTTACGAAACTCAGTGTGTAATCCCCTTATTAAAGAAACTGCCAATAAACAGAAATAACACAGTCTAGGCCTGAGCCCTTTAACAGAAACAGTACAGTGTGGGTCTTAGCTAGAGCTGTCCATGGGCCGGGCGGCACGGCCCGGCCCGACGGCCCACCCGAAATATGGGAGGGTTCGGGTAAAAATATAGGCCCGAAATATGGGATTAGGCAAAAAATGAGGCCCGTTTAGAAAACGGGCCGGGCCTCAGGCAAAATTTTTTTGGCCCGGGCCCGGCCCGGCCCGAGAATATTTTAAATATATCTTTTTTATTTTTAAAATATAATAGTTAATTTTAGTTTTAACTTTTAAGTTATTAGTTATTAGTTTTATTTTTCAGCCGACAGTCTTTGTAAAATCCCTAACCTGTGCCTTCTAAAATCCCTAACCCTGTCTATCTATCTCCATCGATTCCCAATCACCGATCCACCTCCACCGTCAAGATCTCCATCGATCCACCTCCGGTTCTCCAACAAAATCGTATTTGAGGTAAACCCAAAACTGTTTGTTTATTCTTTAAATGATACTTGAATTAAAGTAGTGTAGGATCTTATGATAATATCAGAGAACTAATCAGGTGCATAGATTTTGTTAATCGTAGTAGTGCTGAATATAATCACTGCTTCCTGCACTCAAAAGATGTTTTTCTCATTTTCTTCCTGCTTCCTAAAATTATATATAGTCACTGTTTCAACTGGATTCTCCTCATTTTCTTCAATGGATCCAAACCCAAATCTTCATTTCTATTTGAATATGTTTTTGCAGTTTTTTATGAACTTGAGATCTTTGCTTCCTCATAAGAATTGGGTTTCTCTCATTTCCATCAGATCTTCCTTTCTTGACCTGAATCGGACTCTTCTTCTTAATCCCATTATCAATTAAATTGCATCCCATGTTAATTGAGAAAGAAGAAGGAAACGAGTCAAGCAAGAAAGAAATTTTAGATGAGCGCTATTATCAATCTGCATATGCAAGTAATATTAGATGAGCATGAGCCATCATTATATATCATTATGTGTCATCCCCATCATTATATATCATTATATATCATTATATATAATTTTAGGCAAATTTTTTGTTTAATTGTCTGTTGTGTAAACCCTTTTAGTACAACAAAAGGGATGCGGTCAGTGACATCTTTTTGGTTTAATTGTTTGTTGTATAGACCCTTTTGAAGGGTTTAGCTTGACAAAATCATTGCTCAACATATATAAATATTTGATGCACGCTGAAAGGCTTTTTCCACTCTTTCTAGTATTTAAAAAGTATAAGCTACGCGTAATTAAGAGGAGAGAAATCAAATGAGTCGTGTCTTAAAGAGTAAAATTGAAGAATCCAATATCGTATAATCCTTTTTATATGAAGATTTTCTTATATAGTAGAAGTTTGTCTATGTGTTCTTAGCAGATTTTAATTTACTATATTTTCGTTTAATCTCATCTTTTTTGTTTACTGAGATCACAAGCTTAGTTTCTTCATTTAATCTCATCTTTTTTGTTTTTGCTTTGTTTTATTACAGAAACAATCGACATTGAAATCGATTTGGCTTACCTTAGCTTCCTTTCCTATAAGCTTTCATTTACATTTTCTTTTTACAATTTAATTTAATTTGATTTTCCTTTATTTTACTTTGTACATCATTTTGCAGATTGGCAGATTTTCCCATAAGCTAAAATTGCTTATCTACTAGTAGGAAAATAATGGGATTGAGAAATAAAGATGCTTCTATTTATGATTTTGGATTGGATTTATGCAGTTTGAATTTCATTAATTTCTTTTTTGGTTCAAATGCAATTTATCTTATAGAATAAGTATGACTATCTCAATTGTTTAAACGCAAAGGATGATTTCTATTTTAGGTTTATATTATATATACAATAATATGCTTTCTATGTTTATATATAAATTTGAAATCTAATAAATGTTTTTGTTCCATTCAATTCTTATTCTTATTCCTTTTTTGTTTGCATTTTAATTTTGTTTACGTTTTCCTCTACATAACGGTAACGGACTTTCAAAGTTAAACTATTTTATCTAGTTTTCATTTGTAAACCATGATATCTTTTTAAAATTATTTCAAATTTTTTTATACAAGATAATTTTAAAGATAACTGATTGTAGCTTAAAATTATTTCAAAAGTTAGAATGAATTTTATTAAAAAAATTTTAATAACAAATTATATATTTATAAATTTTGAAAGACTAAATTATTTTTTTATTATTTTAAATAGTTCAAACTTCAAAGTACAATTTTACTATTATTAATTTAAAATTATATATATTATAAAAGTATGCATCTAAGTGGATGAGTAGTGTTTTTTTTGTTAATTAGACAACAAGTTAATTAGTAGTTTAAAGAGTTATTAATTTAAAATTCAGTATATTATAAAAGTATGCATTTAAAGAGTTCAAAATATGCATCTAAGCTTATGTTGGTGACTTCCTATAAAGCAAGAGCATAAAATATTATGCTCAACCTTTTAAAATTATAAATGGAACATTAGCTGATTGTTTATATAATGGAAAATTAGCTCAAAATTTCACATTAGCCTATTGTTTATATAATGGAACATTAGCTAGAAATTTCACATTATTGCCTTGCTTTCTTTTATGCTTGTCTGCTCAATCGTGGCTGTTATACAATATTTATGTTCAGTTATTTAATAAAATATTTGTATATATATATGTTCAATAACAGAGTTATAAATAAGACTATTTTTGGATTTCAGGACTTGAATTTTTATGACTATGGCTAGTTCGAACACTCCTATACCTGTGGGTGATGGGTTTAATGAGTATGAAAGTGCTGTCAAACGTCAAAAGTCTACCACTTCAAAGGTGTGGGATGAAAGGACAAAGCTTGAATGCGACAACAAAAATGAATTGAAGGCACAATGTAATCATTGTAAGACTATCTTCTCTGCTAAGTCTTCTAGTGGAACCTCTCATTTAAGACGTCATCTAAATAGTTGTTTGAAAAAAGTTAATAAGGACATCACTCAATACACCATAGTCACTCAACCATCACCAGAAGGTGTTCCATCTATAAAAAAACTACAAGTTTGATGTTGATGAGTGTCGTTAGGCTATTTCTACTTTTCTTGTGTGTGGCAAGCATTCATTTAGGACAGTTGAAGAACCGGGATTTAGATATATGATGAGATTTGCTAGTCCTAATTTTAAGAATATAAGTAGACAAACAGCTACTAGGGATGTCCTAAAGTATTATGCAAAAGAGAGAGATCATGTTAAAGAAGAGTTGGCTAAAGCACCTGGTTTAATTTGTCTAACTTCTGATAATTGGAATTTGGAGCATACTAATGATGAATATATTTGCATTACTACTCATTGGGTTGACAAAGATTGGAAGCTACAAAAGAGAATCATAAGGTTTAGAGCTTTATTTCCTCCGTATGATGGTTTGAACATAGCGGATGAACTTTTTTTATGTTTATCTCAATGGGGTATAGATAAGAAAATTTTTAGCATCACTTTGGATAATGCTTCTTATAATGATGTTATGGTTTCTTGTCTTAAAAATCGTTTTCGTGCAAACCGAGCTATTTTGTGTGATGGTGCTTTTTTCAAGTTAGATGTTGTGCACATATATTGAATCTTATAGTTAAAGCTGGTTTGGAACTTGCCGATGATGTTGTTTGTAAGATTCGAAATGGAATTAAGTACATAAAAAAGTCGGGAATTCGTAGGAAAAGATTTTATGATGTGGCCGACAAAAGTTTTCATTTGAATGTGACCAAAAAGTTGCGTCAAGATGTGTGTGTGAGATGGAATTCTACTTATTTGATGCTTGAATCTTCTCTTTACTATAAAGATGTGCTAGATTATTGGGGCCAACGAGATAAAGATTATCAAATGTTTGCACTTTCTAGCGAGGAGTGGAGAAATGTTGCTATTCTTTGCAAATTTTTGAAAGTCTTTTATGATGTGACTTGTGTTTTTTCTGGTTCTAATTATCCAACGGCTAATCTTTATTTTAGAGGGGTTTGGAAAGTTCACAAGCTCTTGATTGATACAGTTAAAGGCCCTTATTCATTTCTAACTCCAATGGTTAAGCAAATGCAAGAAAAATTTAATAAGTACTGGGCTGAGTATTCGTTGATATTGTAATGTGCTGCAATTTTAGATCATCGCTACAAGTTGAATTATGTGCAATATTTCTTTAATACAATCTATGGTATTCATGCTTCAGATTTTGTTGAGACCATTCTTAGCAATCTTAGACTCTTGTTTGATGAGTATGTTAAGAAATCCAATTCCATGTCTTCCTCTTTGGTTGGGAGTTCTTATGTTTCGGATAAAAATCCTGTTGATTCTGGTTTGGATGAACACAATGATAATAGTGCTAATTTTGGGGGATATTTTGATGAGAGTGATGATTATAAACGGTATTTAAATGAATCTAGCACTAGGAGTGAAAAGTCATAGTTGGACATTTATTTGGAAGAATCGGAGCTTGACTTGAATAGTCAAATAGATGTTTTAGATTATTGGAGCAAAAGTTCAGTTCGATACAATGAGCTTTCATTATTGGCTCGTGATCTTTTGGCAATTCCAATATTGACTGTAGCTTCCGAATTGGCTTTTAGCATGGGTTAGAAAGTTATCACACCTTTGAGGAGTTCACTTAATCCAAAAATGGTTCAAGCTGTTGTTTGCTTCGATGATTGGATGCGAGCTAAGGGATTTTCAGCAGGTAATTATTATTCTCATTTTATTGTTGTAATTTTATATTTTTTTTCATCAATTTGATTATCTAATTATTAATTTTTATTTCATGTTAGAAATTGGTTGCAAAATGGACGAAGACGACGATGACGACGATGAGGATGATGTTTCTTTAGTTGTTTTTTAAGATACTTTCTTTCTAAATGTTTAAAATTTAATTTAGCTTATAATTTATATTTTGTTATAAAATTAAATATGTTGATGGATTAATGTATGAATATTATGGTTTGTTGTTTATTGCTATAAAATTAAGTATGTTTAAATATTTCGTTATAAAATTTAGGTGACAGGATAAAATTAAGTATGTTTAAAATTAAGTATGTTTATTGCTATAAAATATAGTTCTTTATTTGTCCAACTAATTTATGTATAAATAAGAAATAGAACAGATTTGCTCATTGGCCATTAAATATCAAAATAGAAATAGAAATGGAATAAATAAATCCATGTATTGAATGGCTTTAATAATGCAAATCAATAATACATATTACATAACTCCTTTTAATTGTTTAATAGAAAGAGACCCAAGTGATTCAATGTCCAGTGAATAGGATGGTGTGTTTAATAGAACGAGACCCAAGTGATTCAATGTCCAGTGAACAGGATGGTGAACATGCAATGAATTTCAATTTTCAGCCGAATAATAGAAATGAAAGCAAATAATTTTATAAAATAATTTAATATAATTTGATTTTTTTAGTAACAATTAATATAATTAATAATTAAAAATTTTATTAACAAAATGTTGACAAAAAAATATAATTTGATACAATTTTAATAACAATTAATTTTGATAGCAATTAGTTTTAATTTTATTACAAATATAATTTTAATTTAATTAAAAATGGGTCGGCCCGAGCCGAGCTCGGGTTCCATACTTTTTCCTCGGGCCAGGCCTGGGCAAAATCTCAAGCCCATATTTCGAGCTGGGCCGGGCCCGGGCCTAAAAAGCGGGCTGAAATTTTTTTCGGGCCCGGCCCGGCCAATGGACAGCTCTAGTCTTAGCCCAATATGGTAATGGTGATGATTGGGCCTTAGCCCCCATCACCCTCTGTTGGGCCTAAGCCCATATCAAATGGAACATATCACATATATTTGGGCCTAAGCCCATCTCAATATCAGAATTAGTATATGCAATGCATAAATACCTATACCAACCCTGTACTCCGTCTCCTGTCCAACCCTACACTCTTGTGGGGATTAAATTGACCCACCCATCCCTACACTCCTTATGTAGCACCGGTTGCGGCACTAACCAATATCGCAACAAAGCTGTCAGTAACCAGAATGGCTAAGAGCCGTAAACAGGATAGCTATAAGCTATAAACAGAATGACTACAAGCCATAAGTACAGTAATATGATTGGCACAAAGCCATCAATAGTAGTAATATGATTAGCACACAGCCATCAGTAATAGTAGTATGATCAGCAGAAAGCCATCAGTAGTAGTAATATGATTGGCACACAGCCATCAGTAATGGTAATATGATCGGCACATAGCCATCAGCAATGGTAATATGATTGTCACAAAGCCATCAATAGCATTGCAGTAAAGCTGCCAGCAACAGTATCGCAGCAAAGCTGCCAGTAACAGTATATGTGGCCAAGCCACTAGTAACAGTGATTGTGGCAGAGCCACCAGTACAGTACTTCCTCCATAACAGTATCCCAACCCCATGCAGTATGTTCTGTATGCAGAATGCCATGCTCAAAATTAGTCATTCAAATCATAGACAAATCAGTCATACCAAATAAAAACAAATCAGTCATTTAACCACAGACAAAACAATCATTTGACCTCGAGGGCAAAAATAGTCATTTAACCACTAGGGCATTATGGTCATTTTACCCTACAGGGGTATTAGGGTCATTTTATCCTACAGGGGCATTAGGGTCATCTTACCCGTCGAGGGTATTTCAGCCTAGATTTCACCACGGCTATGAGATCTACATAGCCCAGTTTAGTATTTGCCACAAATAGTGGGTTTCATCCACAAATATGGGGCCCACAAGCCCATGAAAATGCTCATGGAGGCCTCCATAGTTTATTGCCCAAGACTCGTAGGTTCGACTTTCCACACTAGCGATCGTACGCTCGTGTGGTCTCAAACGCCGTATTTCAGCTTTTTGACTTTTGCCATTCTACAATTACAGTGGGGAGTTTACAAGTAGCAAATTAAATACTTCATTGCACACCCCAAGACTTGAACCTCAGACATTACAGTTACACAACATGCCACCTTGTCACTTGATCACAAGCCCTTTTTGTGATATGAAACAAACACTATTACTTATAAGGCCTATATGCTAGTGTCCAGATTCATTTAAGAGCAAAACTAAAAATTCTGCAAAAGCCAAGACTTGAACCCAGGCTTCTCAAACACTCTCATACACACCCAAATCACTTAGCCATTAAAGAAAACAAGCAATTTGTGTCACTTTCTTGCACAACTAAATATTTATGTGTAGTCTCCTAACTGTTCCCTTGATCAAAACCTATTTCTTCTAGGCCGAAAATTCGGGGCGTTACAAAAAATGTAGAAGACAGAGGACTGATGTAGCAATTAATTTTCTTTTTAATTTTTAAATTCTGGATTAAATCGAATGCTTAAATAAATAAAAGGGTTACGGGTGTAAATAGATCAAAGAGCGAGGGTAGTGCTGCAAAAAATGGGGTATTTTTTGTAAATTTTAAAAGTAATGGGTGGGAATAAATTACCCATTTATGGCACCTATAAATGAAAAAAAAATATTCATTCTTTCATTTGAGGTGTTCAAAAAAAAAACCTCTTCCTCTTTCTCTTCCAACTTCTATGTCGGCCACAGCTCTACCACTGGAGAGCCTAACGGCTCTCCGGCCTCCGATGGTAGAACTACAGCATACGGTGGCCAAAATTTTTTTTTTCAAAATCAAAATTTTCTTTAGAAAAATCCTTAATTTTCTTAAAAATTAAAAATTTATTTCAAAATAGTTAAAAAAAATCAAAACTTTGTTTTAAAATTTTAAACTTTTCTTTAAAATGACTTAAAAAAACATATTTTTATTTTTCAAAATCTAAACTTTCTCTTTTTTTTTTAAAAATAAAACACTATCTCTCTTAAAGATTAAAGCTTTTATTTTGGAGTAGTTGAAAAAAACCAAAACTTTGTTTTAAAATTTTAAACTTTCCTTTAAAATGACTAAAAAAAACAGATTTTTAATTTTCAAACACTAAACTTTCTACTTTTTTTTTATTTAAAAAAACACTATTTTTCTTAAAGATTAAAGATTTTACTTTGAAATAGTTGAAAAAAATCTAAACTTTGTTTTAAAAATTTAAACTTTCCTTTAAAATAAAAAAAAAAACATTTTTATTTGTTAAAATCTAAACTTTCTGTTTTTTAAAAATATCAAAACTTTTCCCAAAATCAAGCCTTTTTTTTAAAGAAACTTTTATTTTAGAAAGTGGAGGAAAGACAACGGGATTTTTGGGGGCTCCTAGGGCCTGAGGACTGACGGTCCAGTGACATCCCCTTCATCGGAACCCAAAATCTGATCCCTCTCGCCTGTGGCCAAAAAAAGTAGAAGAAAAGAACAAAAAAGAAACAGAATGCTTGTAATTGTTATACTTTTTTAAGAACAAAAATAATGAAAGGCCTCCTCTTTTTCATTTCATTTCATGTTTATATATATATTTTAATCTTTCTTATTTGTAAAAAATGACAATAATAATATTTACTAATAATAGCAGTAGTAGTGATGATAGTAATAATAATTTGGGCCTTTGACAAGCCCAAAAAGAAAAGAAGAAAAAAAAATAAAGGTCTCAAATCCAAAACCGGGTGAGCTTCAAACGGCCCAAGAGAGAACAAAAAATTAAATGGGCCCCCAATATGCTCGGACAAAAACGGGTGTCTACAGCTGCCCCTCTTTGTTCGTGGCTTGTGTAGTAAGGAACATACAAAGACGTAGACACCTAACCACTATCAAATCCCACTCAACGTCGCAGTAAAAGGAATAACAAGTTTTTGCAATCACCAAAATCGAAATAGATCAAAACATATTACGTAATCCAAAACTAGAAAAGTATATACCAAACCTGGGCCTCTAAATGTAATGAAAAGTGAATGCAATGAAAAGTAAATGGGCCTCCACACCTGGGTCTATAAATGTAATGAAAAGTGAATGGACCTCCACACTTGGGTCTCTAAATGTAATGAAAAGTGAATGGACCTCAACACCTGGGTCTCTAAATGCAATGAAAAGTAAATGGACCTCCACACCTGGGTCTCTAAATGCAATGAAAAGTAAATGGACCTCCATACTTGGGCCTTTAAATGCAATGAAAAGTCAATGGAGCTCCACACCTGGGTCTTTAAATGCAATGAAAAGTGAATGAACCTCAACACCTGGGCCTCTAAATGCAATGAAAAGTAAATGAACCTCCAGACCTTTGCCTCTAAATGTATTGAAAAGTGAATGGACCTCCACACCTAGGCCTCTAAATGCAATGAAAAATAAATGGACCTGCACATCTGGTCCTCTAAATGCAATGAAAAGTAAATGGACCTCCACACCTGGGACCCTAAATGCAATGAATGTTTTCTTTTCTTCCTTTCTTAAATTTTTCATAAAAGGTAATCATTTTGAGAATCATGTTTTAAGGTTGAAAAATATCAAATCCCTACACACACATAGCAGATCATGAAAATCAAATTCCATGGGATATCACCTTAACAAATTTCAAAATGATTTTATGACTCGTAAATTAAATTCTCAAATGATAATTCACTTAACAAACTTGGTACCACGGATTTCTTAAATCCACCCTTGAAACATAAATTTCTTGCATCGAGAGTCAACTCGTTAATTCTCATGAAGCCAAATTTCCTTTTCCTAACTTTGGACTGTTCCAACTATGAACCCTGTACCATACTCTTTTGCAAAATTGCATCTTAAAGTAGATATTCTTCAATATAGTTCCTTTCTCTTGCCCTTTCTTTATTTTTTTTGGTTTCTTTATTTTTTCTTGATTTAAGCAAAATCTTCTTTCTATAGACTCTTACATTCTCCAAGTAGATTAATTCCCTAATTTAAACCGACCATGAACAATTAAAGATGGACTTGTTCCAAGGTTATAGTGTTGGCTCAAGTTTAGGTGCCAAAGAAAGGGCTAAAATAGGCTCAAATAGATGACTTCAGGGCTCGTACCAAAGGATCAATTTCTTCTGGAAATTTTTATTATCCTCAAAGGCATCTCATATCTTTTTTCTTTTTCTTTTCAGAAATCTCTCTAGACTACTTATTTATGAGTTTTCATCCTAGAGTTCATCTCCCTTTTTTATGCTCTTGAAGATGTCACAATTTTCCAAGGATTAACTTCTTGATTTTAAAAAACACATTCGATCAAAATGGTCTTGTAAGGGTTGTAACGTGGTCTGAGGCTTAAGGGTCAATTAGAGAAAGGTTTTCCAGGCTAAAATATGTATTATGTGAAAGAGTATAAAAACCACGAGGAGTTATTTTTAATTTTTGATTGGTCCTTCCATCTCTCAATCACTTTTCTTTGTTCTTACACCTTCCTATTTCCTTTCTTTTTTTGTTTCTTATTCACTTTCCCTATTTCTTCTTTTTTTTTCTTTTTTTCGGAATGAGATTAAGAATTTATAATTTTTCTTTCATTTTTCATGATTTTTCTTGTCAATCCATGATGTTCGATGCATGACTTTAATTAGGGTTCAGAAAGAAGAAACATTAGGCTCAAAATGGGGTAGCAAGGGATATAATTTTCTCTAAGTGATGGGGAGAACAAAAGAATGCCATTTATCATTTCAAAATATGGTTAATCTCATAAAAAGGTCATTCTTGGGAATGCGTCCATCTTTGCAATTTGAATTACCCATAATTTCATGTTTGTCTCACAATGTTGTAAAATCGTCGATCCATACCCAAAACCTCACAAAAAGTCCTCCAACGTGGAGGGTGATCTTTCGAAAAGGGTTAATAGTGGATGAAATTTTCTTCAAGTGAAGGATATTTCAAAAATGCCGTTTGTCACTTTCAACATGAACAACTTATTAAGTAATTAACCTTAAGGAGAATGCAAGATTCCAAGGTAAAACGTAATCTCAAACATGACAAATAAAGAAAAGTAAAAATAAAAAGCCAATATTACTCAATGTGAATAACTTTTTAAGAACAATCAAGCTTAGTTTTTAAGCAAAGTATTTTTTCATTGTATCTGAATTTACAGGGTTTGACATCTCGTCTCCGTCCATTTCAGCGAGAACCAATAATCCACCAGAGAAAGCTTTCTTCACCACATACAGTCCCTCACAATTTGGTGTCCATTTTCCCCGTTGATTATAAACATATGGTAGAATCTTCTTCAGTGCCAAATCCCCTTCTCTGAACTGCCTTGGTCGCACCTTCTTGTTATAGGCCTTCATCATTATTTGTTGATACAACTGGCCATGACATAAAGCTACTAATCTTTTTTCCTCAATTAAATTAAACTGCTCATATCTCTCTTGCATCCATTCAACCTCCTCTAGTCACACCTCCCTCAACACTTGTGGAGATGGGATTTGAACCTCGATAGGTTAAACGATGTCCATGCCATACACTAATGAAAATGGAGTAGCTCTAGTCAAAGTTCTCACTGATGTGCGATATGCATGGAGAGCAAAAGGGAGTTTCTCATGCCAATCCCTATAAGTTTATGTTGTCTTGGAAATGATCTTCTTGATATTCTTGTTTGCGGCCTCAACTGCCCCCTTCATTTTTGGATGATATGGTGCAGAATTGTGATACTTGATCTTAAATTGTGCGCAAACCTCTTCTATCAAAGCATTGTTCAAGTTCTTGGCATTGTCTGAGATGATTCTTTCTGGTAAACCGTACCGACAAACGACCTCTTTCTTCATAAATTTGCAGATCATTGATCGAGTTACATTGACATATGAAGTAGCTTCGACACACTTGGTGAAATAATCAATCACTACAAAAATGAAGCGATGCTCGTTTGATGTTTTTGTTAAGATGGGGCGAATGACATCCATGCCTCACATTGAGAATGGCCAATGAGGCGCTAAGACATTAAGATTGGTAAGAGGAGCATTAATACTGTCTGTATAAATCTGACATTTATGACATTTTTGAGCATAAATTAAACAATCTGGTTCCAACATCAACCAAAAATATCCCGCCCTCATGATTTACCTTGCTAACATATGTCAGTTACTATATGCTCCACATACTCCATCATGGATTTCCTTCATTATCTGATTCGCCTCTTCTGTGTAGAGACATCTCAACAGGGTTTGGTCAAATCCTCTTTTGTACAAAAACTCACCGTCCAAGAAAAAACTCATAGCTAGCATCCTAATTATTCGTTTATCATTATTCGAGGAGCAATCCGGGTATTACGGGTATTGCAAATATCGCTTAATGTCAACATACCATGGTTTCCCATCTGTTCCTGATTCTACTCCAATACAATGGGCCGGCGAGTCCTTGACCCTTAGCTGTATAGGTTGAACTTTTGTTTTGGATCCTACTTTGAACATGGCGGCTAGAGTAGCTAATGCATCTGCTGACTGGTTTTCTTCTCTTGGCAAATGAAAAAATTGAACATCATCAAACTCTTTGACCAATCTATGAACATATGTTTGATAGTGAATCAGCTTGGAATCCCTTATTTCCCATTCCCATTTTAATTGGTAAACAACTAACGCTAAGTCACCAAAAAAATTTAAAACCCTAATCTTTTTCTCAATAGAGATCTAAAATGCCAAAGTGCATGCCTCGTATTCAACTACATTGTGCATACAAGTGAACACCAGTTTAGCTGTAGCAGAAAAGTATTGGCCATTTGGGGAGATTAGTACTGCCCTAATCCCATGCCCGATCATGTTGGATGCTCTATCGAAATACACCCTCCAAATTTCTTCTTCGCACTTCAAAATTGACAAGATCTCTTAGTTTGGGAAGTCAAAACTCATGGGCTCGTATTCCTCTTTCACACAATCCGCTAGAAATTCTGCAACAATGCTTCATTTTATAGCCTTTTGGGACACATAGATGATGTTATACTCGGAAAAAACCACTTGCTAATGAGTAACTCTCCTTGACAATGATAGCTTCTTAAAAATGTACTTCAAAGGGTCCAACTTTACGATGAGGAAGGTGATGTGATACAACAGGTATTGCTTTAGTCGACGCGCGGTGCATGCTAAAGCGCAGCACATCTTTTCCACATGGGAATACTTGGCTTCATATTTCGTGAACTTCTTGCTCAGATTATAGATTGTGTGCTCTTTCTTGTTTGAACCATCTTGTTGCCCCAGAACACAACCTATGGAATTATCCAGCAATACCGAATACAAAATCAAAGGTCTTCCTGGCACTGGGGGAATTAAAATTGGTGGCTTAGCCAAATACTCTTTTACTTTCTCGAACACTTTTTGACAATCTTTAGTCCATTCACCATCACTATCCTTACGTAAGAGCTTAAAGATGGGATCACACTTATCCGTCAACTGTGAGATAAAATGAGACACGTAATTTAACTGATGTGATCTGGCTTGGTTGATGGAGTCGAGTTCACTTAAGTTGCCCGATCGTCGACGAGAAGTTTGTTCGATTTTGTAGATAGATGGAGTTGGATGATTTTTATAGCGGAAGTTGAGAAAATGGGTTCTAAAGATGGTTTGGATAGATATTTGATAGGCTCGGTGAAATAAAGAAATATTGTTTATAATTTAATAGTTAAAATGGAATGGAAAAATAGAGCTCAAGCGAAGAACGATTCAATACTATATGAAGTATTGCCTCGGGACTTATATTGCTCAAGGTGGATTAAATGGATTGTCGAAGATGGACCTTGACCCGTTACCTATAGAGAGGTAGGAACCAAAGGTATAAAAAGGTGGATGAACGCCACACCAGGATGGTGATAAGTTCAAAAAGTCAGGTTGACGCCACTAGCGAGCTAGATAAGTCAGACGAGACTCAAACGAAATCGGATTGGAGGTAACCTCACAATAAGTTTAATAATCAGAAATTTCTAACCTTTTTACAAAGAGAAATGAACTATTTATAGAGTTCAGATGATAGCCGAATAGTCATACTAAACAAGCTTAAAGACTAAGTAATTAGGCTTTAAATGTGTAAAACTAAACTAGAAATGTATCCATTAAAAGTGATGTCCAAATTCGGTTGTATGGATGTTCAATGGCCAACTTCATGAGTAAGAAAATGTACTTGAGGGCTGATGAATGCATGGGATGTCAATAGCTTTGTCTAGATTCGGCCAAGGTGTGAATGGACACTTCAAAAGATGTCTTTTGGCCGAATAGGTGCATAGGAAATTCAATGGTCAGCAATCGATGCATGTAGGTGGATATTCATGCACTCTTCCATTCATTATATTGAATCATTCATGCATCATCTTTAAGGCAACCATTTGTTGTAGGTAGTCATGCATGTACCCGAACATACATTGAACCAGAAATGTTCATGAATCCTCCTTAATTGTGTTCCCACATGTGGATGTACCTACAAAAGATATAAACAAATTAGATTCAAGGTACATTCAGCTTAAATTAAATAATATCAAGACATATTTAACAAATTAAAATAAAGACATAAATAAAATATAATTAATAATAAATTCGGCTAGCTCAATGATAGTCGAAATTCTTGATGAGCTGAATTGAGCTAGAAAATTCGGTTATGAGCTGTAGTAAAAATAATTAAAGTAAAACTATCACTCAAATTATTCAAATAATAAAATTAACGAGCTGGAAAGAAGCTAAATTGAGCTCAAATAGGTGGAATTGAGCTCAAGTGAGCTGATTAAAGTCGAATTGAGCTAAGGGAGCTGGAATTGAGTTGAAATTAGCTTGCACTAAGGTGCATGGTTTCTTCAAGGAGTTGGATCGAGTTTCCCCATCTTCAACGAGCTGATTCTCCTTCCAAAACTTGAACAATAAAGCTGAAACAACTTCATGAAATCACTTGGACCTAGCTCAGTTCATTTGTCCCTTTGGAAGCTCGAGGGAATCAAGACGAGGACTTGATGGGGCTTGGGGCGTGGTCACATCATCCCCCCTTCTTCAAAACGACTTGTCCTCAAGTCGAGCTGTTTATTCTCTAGAAAATAATCCGTCTTATGCAACTCTCCTTGTCCACCTTTAGGAATTGGGAATTGAAGATCAATTTTACCTTTTTCAATCATCACAAATCTTCTTCCTTCAGACTTGTATTGTAATTGGAGCTCCTTCTTTGAATTAACCTGAAATGGAGTAACAAGGAGACAATTGTTATTTAATTCTCTTTTCTTTTTCTCACTCACCTTTCTTGTGATTTCTTTTCTTTTTCAACACTCTCATTTTTTTATAATTTTTTGTTTCTTTTGTCTTTCTATTTTTTTCTCTTTCTCATCTTCCTTTTCAATGCTTTCTTTTTCTTTTGCTTGTTCCATGGATCGCTTAAGACGTTGTTGATCTTCCATGACTTGTTGCGGGGGAGAAGGGTACCAAAGTAACATTTTTACCCTTATGTTGAAACGAATATTGATTAGCAAAACCGTCATGTTTGACTCGACGGTCAAATTGCCATGGCCTTCCGAGTAAAATATGATCTGCATGCATGGGTACAACATCACATAATACTTCATTAAGGTAGTTCCCAATAGAGAAAGAAATCTTGGCTTGCTTGGTCACCTTCAATTCGACCCCTTCATTGAGCCATTGCAATTTATAAGGACTTGGATACTTGATAGTTGGCAAAGCAAGTTTGTCCACCATGTATGTGCTTGCGACGTTAGTGCAACTTCCACCATCAATTACGATACTACAAACCCTTTCTTTGACAAGTCCACGCGTATGCAATAAATTCTCACGTTGTAGTTTATCCACGAAAGTTTGGACACTAAGATTTCTTTTTACCACAAGCATTTCACCTTCAACAGCAAAAGCTATTTCTTCTTCATTATCGGAAGGAATTTCAACTTCTTCTTCATTTTTGTCTATCTCCTCCTCCGATTCGATATCACCATTTGGCCTCATAATCATGGCATTCCGATTTGGGCATTGGCTGACCACATGTCCTCTTCCGAGACACCTAAAACATTTTATATCTCTTGATCGATTTTGGAAATTATCCACAGACTTACCTTTGCTACATTCAGCAATTGGTTTGAGTGTTTTTGGTGGTGTTGTTGGCTCCTTTATCGGATTAGTAAAAGCACTCTTACTCGAACCTTGGTTCCATTTAGATGTATTGGAATAAGAATAGCCTCGAGCAGAACCTTTCTTTTTGATTTGCTTCTCGACTTTGATAGCCATGTGCACCATATCTACGATTTCCACGTAGTGTTGCAACTCAATGATGTTAGCTATTTCCTGATTAAGTCCAGCCAAGAATCGCGCCATAGTGGCCTCACGATCTTCTTGTACATCAGCGCGAATCATAGCGATCTCCATCTCCTTGTAATAATCCTCCACACTTTTGGTTTCTTGGGTCAGATTTTAGAGCTTTTGATACAACTCCCGATGATAATATGGAGGAATAAACCTTCGCCGCATCACGGCTTTCATCTCAGTCCAAGTGGTGATAGGACGCTCGCCATTTCGCCTTCGACTCGTGACAAATTAGTCCCACCAAATCATTGCATAATCTGAAAATTCAATAGCTGCCAATTTAACCTTCTTTGCCTCAGAATAATTGTGGCACTCAAACACTAACTCAATTTTCTTCTCCCATTCCAAATAAGCTTCCGAATCTGAACGTCCATGGAAAGGAGGAATAGTTAGTTTAATACTTTTAAGATCGTCATCATACCTTTCTTGTTCTCGTGATCCATGATGTCGTTGACCTCTCCTTCGTTCACTAACGTTTGAACCTTGATCACTTTTGGCCCCACTTGGTGCAGAAACTTCATTGTCTTGAAATTGTCTTCGATTTCGATTTCTAGGTGGACTTAGAGGAGTCCTTCCTCGGCGGCCTCTCATTTCCACTTGATCAAGACGATCTTGAATTGGTTCCAATTTTTGATCAAATAATCGTTCAAACTCGTGCAACATTGCTTGCATATTTAAATCTGGCACATTTCGTATGGGTTGTCTTTCTGCCATATTTTCGTTAAAAACTTCTAGACATAAGTAAAATTTTCCTCACTTACAAAAACTCACGGTTCACTTGGAAAGAAAAATATTTGTCGCACACGCTCGTGTTTACACTCGTCTAGGCTTTTTCTTTGATGTAAAACACACGTGCCTTTTACCTCTCGACCTCGTCTCACAATTTCGTAATTCGTCTTGATAGACTTAATTTGCTGCTTGAGGGTCGGTTTAAAAATAGGTTACAAAGGAATGATGTGGGTGTAGGGTAGGCTAAACAAAATAAAATCAAGGCTAAGTGTGGCGTTGGGATGGGTAAATAATGGTAGGAAGGGAAACTTGATGATCGGAGTAAATAAGAGAAGAAAATAAAAACTCGCAAGACTTTTCACTTTTTTTTAACTTTATTTTTTTTGCTCACCTTTTTTTTCTTTTCTTTTTTTTGCTCGATTTCTTTTTCACTTTTTTTGAATTTTTTTTTTCAATCAATTTTTTTTTTCGAATTTTTTTTGATTTTTTTTGTTACTCTAATACAATAGTAAGCTAAATACAAGGGAAAAAAAATTAAATTACAACTCAAAATTTTTTTCTGATTTTTTTTTCACGTTTCGAACCTACTTGCGGCCTTATTATGAACGTCGGCGCTCCTCGTTTTAGTAGCTCTGATACCAAATGATATGATCCGGCTTGGTTGATGGAGTCGAGTTCACTTAAGTTGCCCGATCGTCGACGAGAAGTTTGTTCGATTTTGTAGATAGATGGAGTTGGATGATTTTTATAGCGGAAGTTGAGAAAATGGGTTCTAAAGATGGTTTGGATAGATATTTGATAGGCTCGGTGAAATAAAGAAATATTGTTTATAATTTAACAGTTAAAATGGAATGGAAAAATAGAGCTCAAGCGAAAAACGATTCAATACTATATGAAGTATTGCCCCGGGACTTATATTGCTCAAGGTGGATTAAATGGATTGTGAAGATGGACCTTGACCTGTTACCTATAGAGAGGTAGGAACCAAAGGTATAAAAAGGTGGATGAACGCCACACCAGGATGGTGATAAGTTCAAAAAGTCGGGTTGAAGCCACTAGCGAGCTAGATAAGTCAGACGAGACTCAAACGAAATTGGATTGGAGGTAACCTCACAATAATTTTAATAATCAGAAATGTCTAACCTTTTTACAAAGAGAAATGAACTATTTATAGAGTTCATATGATAGCTGAATAGTCATACTAAACAAGCTTAAAGACTAAGTAATTAGGCTTTAAATGTGTAAAACTAAACTAGAAATGTATCCATTAAAAGTGATGTCCAAATTCGGCTGTATGGATGTTCAATGGCCAACTTCATGAGTAAGAAAATGTACTTGAGGGCTGATGAATGCATGGGATGTCAATAGCTTTGTCTAGATTCGGCCAAGGTGTGAATGGACACTTCAAAAGATGTCTTTTGGCCGAATAGGTGCATAGGAAATTCAATGGTCAGCAACCGATGCATGTAGGTGGATATTCATGCACTCTTCCATTCATTGTATTGAATCATTCATGCATCATCTTTAAGGCAACCATTTGTTGTAGGTAGTCATGCATGTACCCGAACATACATTGAACCAGAAATGTTCATGAATCCTCATTAATTGTGTTCCCATATGTGGATGTACCTACAAAAGATATAAACAAATTAGATTTAAGGTACATTCAGCTTAAATTAAATAATATCAAGACATATTTAACAAATTAAAATAAAGACATAAATAAAATATAATTAATAATAAATTCGGCTAGCTCAATGATAGTCGAAATTCTTGATGAGCTGAATTGAGCTAGAAAATTTGGTTATGAGCTGTAGTAAAAATAATTAAAATAAAAATATCACTCAAATTATTCAAATAATAAAATTAACGAGCTGGAAAGAAGCTAAATTGAGCTCAAATAGGTGGAATTGAGCTCAAGTGAGCTGATTAAAGTGGAATTGAGCTAAGGGAGCTGGAATTGAGCTGAAATTAGCTTGCACTAAGGTGCATGGTTTCTTCAAGGAGTTGGATCGAGCTTCCCCATCTTCAACGAGCTGATTCTCCTTCCAAAACTTGAACAATAAAGCTGAAACAACTTCATGAAATCGCTTGGACCTAGCTCGGTTCATTGGTCCCTTTGGAAGATCGAGGGAATCAAGACGAGGACTTGATGGGGCTTGGGGCGTGGTCACATCATTAACTGTGCCAAAAAACCTCTTACCTCATTTTGAGTTTTAGGGGGTGTCAAATCCTGAATTGCTTGAACCTTGTTCAGATCTATTTCGATTCCCTGTTCACTTACTATGAAACCCAACAGCTTCCCCGACTTTACCCTGAAAGTACATTTTTCTGGATTCAATCTCAATTTGTATTTACTTAATCTTTCAAGTAGTTTGCAAAGGTTCTCCACATGACTTTCCTCCTTTGCGAACTTTGCTATCATATGGTCAACATAAAATTCAATCTCTTTATGCATCATGTCATGAAACAATGTCATCATTGCTCGTTGATACGTGGCCCCAACATTTTTTAGACCAAATAGTATGACCCTGTAACAAAAAGTTCCCCAGGTCATACTGAATATGGTCTTTTCCATGTCCTCCCTTGCCATTTTGATTTGATTATTGTCGAAACCATTTTTTTTGAAAAACAAAAAAAAGTTCATTTGTCAACTTGAAAATGAAAATTGGAGTCGCCACCGATCCTTTATTGGGGTGTGATCGGCTCACCTTAAAAACTATTTTGGTCTACGAATTTTGAGAAAATAGGTTCGGGAGTCGGTTACGCACGAGGAAGGGTTAGCACCCTCGTAATGCCCAAAATTGGTACCGAATTGATTGTTTAATATCTTAGTATCGAGAATTTGAAAAAATTTTAAAATACGATCCTTTGAAAAGAAAATTTGAATAAAATGAATTGGATGATAAGCCTTAGTTATCTCAAAGAGATAAATTGTCACACTGAGTAAGTTAATCAAATGAATATTCGGTCTCTTAGATCCTGAGGAAGATTGGAATCCAGTAAGTTAGGACACAATCTTTTCGAGGATCCTCAAATTCCGAGTGTCGCATTATTTTGAAAATTTTTGAGTAAAACGACTTTAATATTTAAATCGAATATAAAATTTTTGACGAATAAAATGGAATGGGATGACAATGTATATCGCGAAAGAAAAATTCGTAAGCTAAATATAAGCTAATGAGCAACAAAGAATCAATATGATACAAATAAACAATACAATGCACATAAGGGCAACCATCTTATATTATACATTATGCAACTACTAACGTTCATATTTAAAAGCTAGTAAAACCTAAAAAGCAAGCAAATTAACACAAACGCAAATCCAACGTATAAGTTTTGAAATGACTAAAAAAATGGCATGCATGAAGGGAAAATGTAAATCAATAAAGTACCCATACGAAATCTTTAAAATAAATAATACATACAAAAATTTACATATAGAATAAATTATATATAAATTGTATATATAAAATAATATTCTATAAAATATCTTTATATGAAAATACAAAAAAGGGTATATATATATACATAGAAAAAATGAATTAAGAGAAATATTAAAAAAAACAAGAAAATATACATACATATCAAATTTACATAAAAGAAAATAAAAACAATAAACTTAAGTAATGATACCAATAAATTTAAAATGACAATGAATAATGAATTTTAAAACAGCGATACATAATAAATCTAAAGATATGATATGTAATAAACTTATACTATTAATAATAATACATTATAATTTTTTTTTTAAAAAGAGAGTAGTAATATCTAAAAAAGGGTTTAAAACAATAATACGCATAAAACGTAAAATAATAAAGAAAAAACATTGAGTTTAATCATTAAATAAGATTAAATAAAAATAAATGTATCAAATATAATGGAATATTAAATAATTAAATAAATTAAATAAAATCAAGCACATTAAGATAGTAGGGATTAAATCAAGCTAAAAGTAAAATCGAAAGGCAAAAAATGAAAATATAATAAAGCGGAGGGGCTGACTGCAATGCGCGAATAACTTGGGGGCCATATTGGAAATATCCCACCTCCCAAAATGCGGCGCAGCAGCACGGACTGAAATGAGACAATCGTTAAAAACGCGGGGCAAAATTAAAAAGGTAAAAAGGGTCGATTTGAAACAGACATGCAAAGATGCAAGGGTCGTTCACGCAATAATCCCCTAAGACCCGAAATGCGGATCCATCCCTGGGCCGGGTCACCGCGCGGGTCAAGCCTATTCGACACCGTTTTGGAACCACAGACCAGACTCCAAATGGTGTCGTTTTGGTATTGTTATTTAAACCAAGATTTTCTTTTCAAAAACATTTGCAGCATGAAAAATAAAAAAAAAAACTAAAATCTCTGCTAGGGTTATAACCCTAGCCTTTGCACCGCTCGACGAAACCAGTCCTCAGACACTCGAATCTCCGCTCAACTCCGATGGCGATGGGGAGAGGGAGAATGTGGTCACCAGGTACGTCTTTCTTTCACTGCTTCCTTCTTTAGGAAACTAGTAGCCAACGTGAAAAGCGAAGAAGAAAAAAAGAAAATAGGGAAACAATCTGCAAAGGAAAAAAAATAAAAGAAACCCCCCGGAAATCACCTTTCAATCTTTTTCTCTTTTGTATTCTGATATGTGTATCTGTTTTTTTACCAATTGAAAAATGGCTTTTATATAGTCGAATCGAAAAGAAATCAAAATCATCATTTTTCTCTGCCCTCTTTTCCTGCTTCTTTGTGTGCTGTGGGTTCGTGCAGGTGCACGGAGACCGTACAGTGACGTGGTATGGCGCAAAGACCAGCTGGAGGCGCGTGGCATGGAGCGCATAGAGAGGAAGCTATTGTTGCGGCGACTGGAGGGTAGTGATGCTAGGGTTTCCCCTTCTGTTGTAATCGGGTTTGGGCTAGGCTAATTTGGGCTTTTGGGTTTTAATTCTTATTGGGCCATTCAGGCCATTGTAATTTTGGGTTTAAATTTTCTGTAAATGGACTGTTGTTGGTTTTTATCATTTGGGTTTGTTTTGCTGGTATGGGCCCGGGCAAAAATGGCCTCTTACAATTATATCCCGAGAATCCATCCATGAAAGAGAAAACACAATGTTTAGTAGTGCTATCCACCTATGTGTCTATATGAGGTAACGAAAAATTATCCTTAAGGCTGGCTCTGTTCAAATCTCTATAATCGACGCACATTCTAACTTTCCTATCCTTTTTAGGCACTAGTACAATATTCGCCACCCACTTTGGTTATTTAGCTACTTCCAAAAATCTCACATCGAATTGTTTCCTGACCTCTTATTTAATCTTCAACAACATTTCAGGTTTCATCCTTATCAACTTTTGGTATACAGGCTTGCAAACTGATTTCAAAGGTAGCCTATGTTCCATGATATTGGTGTCCAAACCCGACATATCTTGGTATGACCATGCAAACACATCTGAGAACTCAATGAGTAGATCCTTCAACAATTGGCTTTACTTTGGCATGAAAGTGTTTCTAATCCTAATTCTGTTTCTTACCTCATAATCACCCAGATTGATCAAATATGTTCCCTCCAAGTGGGGTTCTATAAGCTTCTTTCCTTGTTCAACTAGTCTAAAAAAATCATTTGGTATAACTTCCTCCCCTTCCGTCCCATGATCGTTATAGTGAACATAACTATGAGAATTTGATTCAAAGATGTCATTTGGATCATTTAACAATTCATGAAATGTATCCCTAAAATGATTATGAGTATGTATATTGGTATATGAATGAAAATGATTGAATGAATAAAAGTGACTAGGGACATGATCCAAATTTGATTTCATTAAAGATAAACAATTTTACATGGATTTTTGAAGGAAATTAAATTAACTGAACGATATTAAACTTCGATATAAAAACTCTTAAAAATGATTATATCTCAGATGACTCAAGGATAGCATGTAACAATATGAGCTGCTAGTTGTCCAAGGCAGAAGGGTCGTAACGAACCCAGTCTCTTGACATCGGCACCCTATCGCCAATCATGTTTAGATCCACAACATCTCCATTAATCATTAATTTGACCAGGGTCTTTTCCTGGTGCTAGAATCCCACTGAATAAAAGCTTTCAGATAGTGGAGGAAAAATCAAAGGAGGTTCCACCACCTTCTTTCCAGCCATGTGGGCCAACCTCTTTGCTCTCCACTCTTTACACATCCTCTCGACATCCTCCCTTGTAGGGTTATACCCCAACCCTTTTGTATCCTTCTCAGTGGGAACAAAAATGGGTTTTGAGATATTTTATAGGTCCTTTCCCAAACCCAAGTGAATTTGCCAACCCTTCCCTACTGTCTAGGTAAATAACATGTTTGCTATTCATGGCACATGAGGCTTAGGGGCTCGCATTCCCTCTGCCACGTAAGACCCAGTGGCTCCCTCAAATTTCTGGAAAGAACTCTCTATTACATCATCATCCTCTTCTATGAAAGGAGAATTTGGCAAGCTAGCTACTAATAGGTCGTCTTTACCTTACACGATGACAAATTCTGATCGACTAAAAATTTTAATCTTTGATGCAAAGAGAATGGTACCACCCCAACCGAATGAATCTAGGGGCGTCCCAATAGCATACTATAAGAAGGCATTATATCCATCACCTGAAAGTGAATAAGGAAATTAATGACTCCTACCAATAAGGGAATCTTTATTTTGCCAATCACGCTTCTTTTAATGCCATGAAAAGCTCGAACCACTAAATGGCTCGATAACATGTATGATGTTGACAAAGGTAGGACGTTGATCGATGACCCATTGTCGATCAGGATCGTAGCCACGGAATAGGCTTTACACTTTACTAAGATGTGTAGTGCCTTGGTAATTCCTTTTCCATCCGGGGTTATTTTATCATCATTGAAATATATGTAATTTGGGGCCAAAATGCTAGCTGCTAAGTGACTAACATTACCTACTGACACGTTTTGAGCGACATAAGCTTGTTTTATAACTTGTACAAGAGCCTTCCTGTATGGCTCCGAGTTTAAAAGTAGTGATAGCAGAGAAATTCTTGCTGGTGTTTTGTTCAACTGCTCGACCACGCTATACTCGTTGTGTTTTATCAGATGCAAAAATTTGTTAACTTCATCATTCTTAACTTCTTCCTTTTAGTCCTCCCTCGTTTTCTTATTAGTTTATTTATCACCAATTTCTGGTTAATTTTCTGAAATCACTTCCTTACCGCGAGGTTCTATCCCCAATGTGTTTGGCTTGTAACAATGCCCGCTTCGAGTTATGCCACTGAGTCCTGAGATGTTGGAGGCATCAAATTCAACCACCTTGTAATCATATCTCCAAGGAGCTTGTTGGTTATCTCCATACTTAAAAGGGCCGAGAACCCTGAGGACCAACGCATCATTTTATACGGCCTTTAAGGTAGACTCTTTTTCAATAGGGATTTTCTTTCCATATATGATGGTGACAAGTTTCACATCTAACGTGTTTATCTCATTGGTCTTAACACCCTCCCGCATCTCTAGCTGGAAAGAATCCAAGAGACACTGTATATGTTCCCTAAACGTTAGGCAAACTTGGATAGAGTGTCCACGAGCTCCTTGGTGGAATTTATAGATTTGATCCATATCAATTCCTATTACAGACTTAGATGGCTCGGCATGAATTAGATTTGACTTCCTCAAGATGTCAAAGAGTCGTTCGAGCGAGGTTGTGATTTCTTCCACTCTTCTCCTTTGAAGGCTCTTTTCTTCAGTTATAACATTAACTGTTTGATTGTGGTTTGGTAATGGATTCGTGTTAACACCGGTGTATTCCCTCGCTAAAATTTTATCTTTCTTGCCTTTATGAGATCTTGCACCTTATATTTCAATGCTAAGCAATTCTCGATGGTATGACCTAGATTGCTATAGTGATACTCACATCGAGCATTAGCATCATACCACTTTGGAAATGGCGGCTGCATTGGTTTCTTGTGTGCAGGTACAAAGAGGTGCTTCTCTACTACAATCAGAAAAAGTTTCGCGTAGGGGATGAAAATTGGATCAAACATAGGCCTCCCCCGTGGTGGCTTTAGGGCATAGGTGTGTGAGGACTGTGTTGGCATATTTAACATGGGGGATTTGTAATTGGTACAGGTGGACGATACATAAATGGTGAAGTATTGGTAGCATTTACAGCTGGATATTAGGGGCGTAGAGGTATTGGGATCAAGTATGGAAAGTAAGAGTATGGGTATCCGCCCGATACGATTGTTTGCATTTCTGCTTCCTTTTTCTTCCCAAAGACACCTCTTTTTGCACTTAAAGGGTCATTTATTTTACCTGACTTCAATGCATTCTCTATCATTTCTCCAGATAATACAATATCTACGACGGTCTTAGAGGCATTTCCGACCATCGTGTCATACTATATGCCTTTTAGCGTACCAACGAACAGAACAACAGTCTTTTTTTTCATGAGCAAGGGCTATACTTGTGATGCCGGTCCCTCTACCATTCTATGTTTCCTTAAAACTCTCATTGGGCTTCTTTTCCATGTTTTGTTGAGTTAGGTAGTCTGGGGTCATGTCTACAATATGTTTGTATTGAGCAATAAATGCTAGTACGAGCTCTACCCAAGTTTAAATCTAGCTCTTGTCCAACTTTACATACTAAATGTAACACCCCAAACCCGGACTAGATGTTATGGTCGAATCAGTCGATGTCACATAGAAAGGGATTTGAAGACAAGATTCTCGAGTTTAAAAATCGTTACAGTAAGTTGGCTTTTATTTAATTCGAAAAAAACTAGTTGATTTTCTTTAAAACTTGTCTCTTACTGGAAGATTTAGTAACCAATGAATTTAGGGAAAATCAATTTTATTTACGAAAAACCTTAGTTTTTATAAAAAATCATATTTTGTGGAGTTGCAGCTTTAAAAAAATCTGTAAAAAACAATATAAAGTCCCAAATTTAAAGCCAACCAATCTGTAGTCCAGAAGATACATCAAAAAACCCAAATAAGTAATACATTTTAGGCATTAATGGAAAACAGTCTAAAATTTACGTGTGGCCATCATTGAGTCCTCCGCTGCATCGACCCGTCAAGTCTGAGGATTACCTGTACAGATTAAACAGAGAAAGAGTGAGTTTTCACAAACTCAGTATGTAATCCCCACAAAAAACATGCATACAAATAATCAACAGAATTCAGTTAGATACATTCTGAAGCCTATGCCCAGCACAGAATCAATTTGGGCCATAGCCCATTCAGATACAGTCTCAAAAATACATTAGTGCCTTGACCCATATCAGATAAAGAATGCAGATGGAGTAAATTAGAATCCTACCCACCATCCTTTACACATCATCTCAGTCTAACCCTACACACCATGCTGTATCAAAATGTCGCACATAATCAGATGCTTGCAACTGAGCTGTCAGATAACAGGCTTAATAGCCTTTCAGACACTTCCTCCAAATATCATCAACCCACCCCGATGCAATGAAACATACAAAATATGTCATGCCATTATTGAATTAATAGTACATATATTCAGATATCATAAGTTATGCTCGGTATAGAAATTAGACAGACAGATCACATATATAGGGGTCTAAGTAAAGTTTGCCGACCCTACAATAGGTCCATAGTCGACCTGGGCGACCCATGCAACCTTACAGAACTTTTCAAAAAAATGGACTCACACGCCCATGTGGCCCACTCGGCCCATATTGGCCTTGGCCACGTGATCCATTTTTAATGAAACCCGTGTTAGTTAATTATTCACATATGTTTCCACTATTTACTTATATGTTCCTTCAAAGCTGTCTACTTGATTCAGTGTTACTAAATTATTTATACCTTGAGCTACAAAATTTTGAATTAAGTACAGTAAAATTTTCAAAATTTTTGGTTCAGCCAATAAGTACAGTAAAATCTTCAAACTTACCTCTGTTCTGTTGTCTGATAGCTTCGTCCCTTCTTTGCTAAAAATTAATTATCTCTTAGTGCAAAATTTGGATGATGTTTCCATTTGTTTCTATTGAAAATAGACTCATTAGTAATTTAAAAAATGTAAATTTTAACCCCTAATTATTTATCTCTAATTTTTTTATGATTTTCCACAGTCAGAATAGTGGAAACTAAATTCAATCTGAACTTGTCTCACAAAGTTTATTATACCTCATGATTTATAATTCCATTACATACACCGTTTCATCTATGAGAAACTAGATTCAATAAGCTTTAATTCTATATTTTTCAGCCTCTAATTGGATTTCCACAATTTATGCCGATTTTTCAAAGTTAGCCTACTGCTGCTATCCAAACAGCAAGCAATTTTAGCTTTTCACCGAATCCCTTTTTTTACGTTTCGGGTATGCACATGGTTTTGTTTGATGCTAAAACAGTCCTCGAGCACTCCAAAGCCTATAATCAAGATATTCAGCATCAATTTAACGGATTTACAAGTTAAATGTCAACCAATAAGGAATAGAAACCTAGCTTACCACCAATGATAACCCTCCGTTTAACTATTATTAAGACAAGAACACTGAATTTACCAGTTCGAGCCTCCCCCTGTGCCTAAATCGCAGAGGAAAAACATTATCACTTCAGTCATTAAGAGATTCATGATAGAAATGAAGAGAAACACTTACCGAAAGTAAGCGAGCACTAACCGCGTGTGAAAATAAAGAAAAATAAATGGATTAGGGAAAAATCAAGAAGAAGAAAAAGAAGAGAAAGATGGAAAAACTCATAGAATTTTGGCAAGAGGATAGGGAGAAGAATAGATGGTAGAATTTTTTTTGGAACAGAGAGTCAAAATTCAATTATGGAAAAAAAATAAAATGAAATCCCGATAACCCCCAAAATTCCTTAATCTTCTCCCCTAATTCCCACTACACATCCACTACTCAAAATCCCCCTATTACATAACTATATCCTGAAATCTGAGCAAAAAATTAATACCTTTGCCTGCATAACGATTCGAACACAAGACCTCCACCATAATAACACACCATTTAACCACCAGACCAGCAGGCCCATTCTGATGTAATTTACCCAACAATCAAATAAAAGCTACTAAACAAGAGTAAGGCTTAATTCATTCAAAATACCAAAATTTGCCCAAGCGAAGGCTTGAACTTGGGACCTTCCAAACACTCCCAGAAAACATAACCACTAAAGTTAACAGATATTTGTGTCATATTTTCACAACAACGAAATTAGAAATTTTGGGGCGTTACAACTCTATCCCCTTAAAAGAAAATTTCATCTTCCAAATTTTACCTGATCAGAACCGATGAGGATATTACTGACACATGGCATCCTCAGACTCCCACGTAGCCTCCTCAGTGCTATGATTACGCCACAGAACCTTTACTAAGGGAATAGACTTTTTTCGAAGGACTTTTACATCATGCTCCAGAATTTGAATCGACTTCTCCTCGAAGGTCAAGTCTGGCCTAACCTCAATCTCCTCAACAGAAACAACATGCGTGGATCAGAGCGGTAGCGCCTCAACATCGAGACGTCAAAAACGTCATGAATGAGGTCTAACTCCAGAGGTAACTCCAATTGATAAGCGACAGGTCCCACAAGTTTCAGAATGCAGTAAGGTCCAATAAACCGATGGCTAAGCTTGCCCTTGCGATCGAACCTCAGAACCCTTTTCCATGGTGAGACCTTGAGAAAAAATATGTCCCCCATAGAATACTCAATCTCACATGTCTTGAAATCCGCATATGATTTTTGCCTATTAGAAGCCACTTTCAAATGATCCCGAGTCAATCTAACCTTATCCTTTATCTCAGAGACCAACTCAGGACCCATAACACGTCGTTCACCTGACTCAGTCCAGGATAAAGGAGTGCGACACTTACGATCGTACAGTGCCTCGTAAGGTGACATCTGGATGCTAGACTGGAAGCTATTATTGTAGGCAAACTCCGCTACCGGCAAGTACTCCTCCCAACTGCCTTGGAAATCAATAACACAACTCTTCAACATGTCCTCTAGTATCTAAATCACCCTCTCCGACTGACCATCTGTTTGAGGATGGAAAGTAGTATTGAAGTCTAATCTTGAACCAAGAGCCTCATAAAGCTTCTTCCAGAACCAAGACGTGAAACGAAGGTCCCGACTTGAAATGATCGAGACAGGTACCCCTTGTAGTCTCACTATTTTTTATATGTAGAGCTTAGCTAATTTCTGAAGAGAAAAGTCTGTCCTTATCGGGATGAAGTGAGCAGACTTGGTTAATCGCTCCACGATGACCCAAACATAATCCTTTTTAGTGGGTGTTAGAGGAAACCCATTAATGAAGTCCATCGTTACTTGCTCCCATTTCCATAACGGTATCTTAACCGACTGCAGCAAACCCGAAGGTAACTGATGCTCAGCCTTAACCTACTAACAAGTCAAATAATGAGCAACGAAGTCGGTAACCTCATGCTTCAACCTTGGCCACCAGTACAATTCCCGAAGATCTTGGTACATCTTTTTCCCACCGTCATGCATAGTATAGGGACTACCATGCGCCTCTCTCAGAATCGATTGCCTTAAATCCTCATCATTCGGTACAAAAATCTGATCGCAGAAATAAAGTACCCCATCACTATTTATCCCAAAATCAGTAGTGCCACTATTCTCAACCTGACGAAAACGTAACCTAGAAGACTTATCTCGCAACTGTTTTCCTCAAACCTGTTCAATCCATGTCAGTTTGACCTGAAGTTCTGCCAACAGACTTTCATCATCGAATAGGCTAAGTCAAGCGAACATCGCTCTCAGATCGGTCATAGCCCTACGGCTCAACACATCGGCCACCACATTGGCCTTGCCGGGATAGTACTCAATGGTATAATCATAATCCTTAAGGAGCACAATCTATCTACGCTGCCTAAGATTTAACTCCTTCTGAGTGAGGAGATACCTGAAGCTCTTATAATTAGTGTAGATAATACACTTCTCACTGTACAGATAATTTCTTTAGATTTTCAATGCAAAGACTACGATGGCCAACTCCAAATCGTGCGTCAGATAGTTCGCCTCATGTGTCTTAAGCTGACGAGATGGATATGCAACCACCTTACCATCCTACATCAACATACATCCCAAATCGACATGTGATGCATTACTATAAACCGTGAACTCCTTTCCAGGTTCAGGCTGTACCAAAATAGGAGCCTCAGTTAGTACAGTCTTAAGCTTCTCAAAGCTCTCTTGCTGTGCATTAGTCCAATCAAACGGTACACTTGTACGTAATAGCTTAGTTAATGGTGCTGCAATTAGTGAAAATCCTTCCACAAACCGTTGATAATAACCTATCAGCCCCAAAAAGGTACGGATCTCAGACACATTCTTAGGCTGCTTCCAGTCCAATACAACCTCAATTTTTCGAGGATCCACTCTAATCCCCCCAGAAGACACCACATGACCAAGAAATGTTACTTCACGTAACTAGAACTCGCACTTGCTAAACTTAGCATAGAATTGTTTTTCCCTCAAAATCTGAAGAAAAATCCAAAGGTGCTCGTCATGCTCATCCTCAGTCCTCGAATAAACCAATATGTCATCGATGAACACCACTACAAACCGATCTAGGTAGGGCTGAAACACTCGGTTCATCAAATCCATGAAAGCTGCTGGTGCATTAGTTACTCCAAATGGCATCATTAGGAACTCGTAGTGACCATAACAAGTCCTAAATGTTGTCTTATGCACATCAGCCTCCTTAACCCTCAACTGATGATACCCAAAACACAAGTCAATTTTGGAGAACACAAATGCCCCTCGAAACTGGTCAAACAAATCATTAACCCTCAGAAGTGGATACTTGTTCTTAATAGTCAACTTATTTAGTTGTCTGTAGTCGATACACATCCTCATGGATCCATCCATTTTCTTAACAAATACTACTGGTGCTCCCCATGAGGACACACTAGGGCGAAAGACCCATGATCTAATAACTCCTGAATTTGAGCATTGAGCTCCATAAGCTCCTTCGGTTCCATTCGATAGGAAGCAATAGACACCGAAGCTGTACCAGAGAGAATCTCAATCCCAAACTCTATTTCTTAATACAGTGGTAAACTCGGTTGCTCCTCACGAAAGACGTTCAAAAAATTCCTCACATTTTTTATGTCCTTAACAGTGGACTCCCTAAAAGCGGAAACACTTACGTAGGCCAAATATGCCTCACATCCCTTGCTAACCAGTTTCTCAGCTACCAGTGCAGAGATCACATTAGCCAAGTAATTCTGATGTTCCCTAATCACAACTACTTTATTACTCCTTTCAATTCTCAATATGACCCTCTTAGTTACACAGCCCAAACTGACACGATGCATGACCAACCAGTTCATCCCCAATATCATATCGAACTCCCCAAACGGAAGCTCCATCAAATTAGCTAGAAATACTATCCCTTGAACCTCTAAAGGAGCATCCGTATACAGTTTGCTAACTCTAACAGATTGCCCCAACGAGCTCAGCACAGTCACCTCACTAGAAGTACTACCAACTAGAATCCGTAGGTTTTTGGAAACAGAACAGGAAACATAGGAATGCATAGATCCAATATCTATCAATGCAGTGTAAGGTACATAAAAATAAGAAATGTACCCGTGATGACGTCTGGAGCATCTCTATCCCCTTAGCGACGAGCAGTATAAACTAGGGTCGGCTGTCTCACCTTAGCCTGTCCAACACCCCTGCCCAGTGCTCTATGCCCACGACCCATACCATTACCACCCCTAGCTTGACCATGGCACCTAGGCGGCTGCTGAACTACTCTCAGTGGCTGTGAAATACCAGAACTCGCAGCTTGCACCTGATCGGCCCTCAACGAACACTCTCGAACACGGTGCTCAGTAGACCCACATCTTAAACAAACCCCATTCATCCTCCAACATTCACCCGGATAGCGTCTTCCACAATGCCCACAAAGCGTGATCCCAGTAGGTGCAACAGGGGCCTCAACTCTAACTGGACCACCAGATCTGACCTTTTTCTTAGGCCTCATCGTAGAACTTGAGGGCTCTGAATCACTCTTATTCTTGCCTCTCTCCGTATCTCGGCTTTGGCACTCATCCCGCTTCACCTCCTCAGTAATTTTTGTCTTCCCTACCAGTGTTAAAAAGTTACACTACCTCTCAAAGCTATCAGAACTCTCAAATTGTCCTTGAGTCCATTCTCGAAGCAGACACAACGCTCATATTCAGTTGCCACCATGCCTCGCGCATAGTGACTCAATATCAGAAACTCGTACAGTATACTGCCTATATTAGTTTCAGAATATGCTACTCATATTTTCAAAAGCTTATCAGAGTTTTTAGAACACTTATAAAATTGGCGCCGGAGACTTGCTGTACCACATACTCAGCCAAAAATATTTCAAACCATTTAAAAGTCATCTATTTAAAACCAAGTTTTAAAACCCAAATCCACAACCAATTTTTTAAACCTGGCTCTGATACCACTAAATGTAACACCCCAAACCCAGCCTAAACGTTATGGTTGAATCTGGAGATATTCCATGGAAAGGGATTTGAAAACAAGATTGTTGAGTTTAAAAACAGTTACAATAAGTTAGCTTTTATTTAATTCAAAAAAATCTAGTTGATTTGTTTTAAAAATTTTCTCCTAACGGAAGCTTTTGTAACTAATTAATTTAGGGAAAATCATTTCTATTTACAAAAAATCTTATTTTTTAGAAAAAAAAATCGTGCTTTGCGGAGTTGCAGTTTTAAAAAAATCCATACAAGACAATATAAAGTCCCAAATTTAAAGCCAATCAGTCGATAGTCTAGAAGATACATCAAAAATCCCAAATAAGTAATACATTTTAGACATTAACAGAAAACAATCTAAAATTTACGTGTGGCCACCGTCGAGTCCTCCGCTGCACCGACCCGTCAAGTCTGAGGATTATCTGTACAGATTAAATAGAGAAAGGGTGAGTTTTCGCAAACTTAGTGTGTAATCCTCACAGAAAACATGCATAAAAATAATCAACAGAATTTAGTTAGATACAGTCTGGGGCTTGTGCCCATAACAGAATCAGTTTGGGCCTTAGCCCAGTTACATACAGTTTTAAAAATAAATTAGGGCCTTGTCCCATATCAGATACAGAATGCAGATACAGTAAATTAGAATCCTACCCACCAGCCTCGACACACCATCTCCGTCCAACCCTACACACCATGTGGGGATTAAATCAACCCACCCATCCCTACACACCATGCTGTACCAAAATGCGACACATAATCAGAAGGTTGCAGCTGAGCTGTCAGATAACAGGCTTAATAGCCTTTTAGACACTTCCTCCAAATATCATCAACCCACCCCGATGCAATGAAACATATAAAATATGTCATTCCATTATGCAATTAATAGTGCATACATTCAGATATCATAAGTCATGCTCAGTATAGAAATCAGACAGACAGATCACACATATAAGGGTCTAACTAAAGCTTACCGACCCTATAGTAGGTCCACAGTCGACTTCGGCGACCAGTGCAACCTTACAAAACTTTTTAGAAAGTGGGCTCACACGCCCATGTGGCCCACTCAGCCCATATTGGCCTTGGCCACGTGATCCATTTTTAATGTAACCCGTGCTAGTTAATTATTCATATATGTTTTCACTATTTACTTATATGTTCCTTCAAAGTTGTCTACTTGAGTCACTCTTACTAAATTATTTATATCTTAAGGTCCATAATTCTGAATTAAGATTCGCTTGATGTCTTTGAAACTAGACTCAAATATATTTCTACCATAAAATTTTTAGAATTTTTGGTTCAGCCAATAAGTACAGTAAAATCTTCAAACTTACCCTTGTTCTGCTGTCTAACAGCTTCATTCCTTCTTTGCTAAAAATTAATTATCTCTTAGTACAAAATTTGGATGATGTTTCCATTTGTTTCTATTGAAAATATACTCATTACTAATTTAAACATGTAAATTTTAACCCCTAATATTTTTCTACAATTTTTGAACAGGGGAACCCAAATTCAATCTGGCCTTGTCTCACAAAGTTTATTATACCTCACAATTTACAATACCATTACTTACCCCATTTCTTTTATGAGAAACTAGACTCAATAAGCTTTAATTCCATATTTTTTTCATCCTTTAATTTGATTTCCAAAATTTATGGTGATTTTTCACAGTCAGCCTACTGCTGCTGTCCTAACAGCAAGCAATTCGGCTTTTCGCAAAATCCTTTTTTTTACGTTTCGGGTACACACCTGGTTTTGTTTGATGCTAAAATAGTCCTCGAGCACTCCAAAGCCTATAATCAAGATACTCAACATCAATTTAACGAATTTACAAGTGAATTAACAACCAAAAACGAATAGAAACTGAACTTACCACCAACGATAACCCTCCGTTTAACTATTGCTAAGATGATAACACTGAATTCACCAGTTTGAGCCTCCACCTACGCCCAAATCGCAGAGAAAAAATATTACCACTTCAGTCGTTAAGAGATTCATGATAGAAACGAAGAGAAACACTTACCGAAACTAAGTGAGCACTAATCGCGTGCGAAAACGAAGGAAAATAAATGGATTAGGAAAATATCAAGAAGAAAAAGAAGAGAAAGATGGAAAAACTCAGAGAATTTTGGCAAGAGGAGAGGGAGAAGAATAGACGGCAGAATTTTTTTTAGAAGAAAGAGTCAAAATTCAGTTATGGAAAAATATAAAATAAAATCTGGATAACCCCCAAAATCCCTTAATCTTCTCCCCTAATTCCCACTACATATCCACTACTCAGAATCCCCCTATTACACAGCTTTATCCCGAAACCTAATAAAAAAAATAATACCCTTGCTTGCATAAGGATTCGAACACAAGACCTCCACCATAATAACACACCATTTAACCACCAGACCAACAGGCCCATTCTGATGTAATTTACCTAACAATCAAATAAAAGCTTACTAAACAAGAGTAAGGCCTAATTCATTCAAAATACCAAAATTTCCCCAAGCGAAGGCTTGAACTTGGGACCTCCCAAACACTCCCAGAACACATAACCACTAAAGCTAATAGATATTTGTATCATATTTTCACAAAAACAAAATTAGAAATTTTAGGGCATTACACTGGTAAGCCGCAGGTCCGGTCAGACTATCTTGAAATATGTACATTAGTAGTTTGTCATCATTTGGACTAAGCAGCCAGTTCCCTACAGTACATGGCTGTGTGAGTAATATGACAGTTGCTACCATTGAATTTTTCAAGGTCAGGAACTTTGAATTTTGGTGGGATGACCACATCGGGTACCAGATATAGGCCTTCTACTTCTACAAATCCGAAGGTGTCAATCCTTCGATGGCTTTCAGACGTTCCTCAATTAGGTTGAATTTATGAGCTTCTTCGTCCATAATTAACTTTTCTTTTCCACTTCTATCGGCTCCTCGCTTGTAGGCAACTCATTTACTCTTGGGATCTGAATGGTCACACCTGGCGCTTGAAGTGGTAAATCTTCGCGATATACCCTTGTATCACTGTAAAAAGAGAGTGGATTGTCCAAAGTGTTGTTTCATTCTTCTACCTTGGCCTTGCCTTTGACCATTGTAGTCATCATTTCTATCATCCTTTCCATCTATTCCTCTAGGTTGGCCATTGTAGTAATCTTTTTGGCTTTTGAATGGGTGTTATACTAGTGAGCTATCCTTGGTCCTTTTTCAAATGACATTTATTTCCAAAGTTAGAAAATTATTTGGATTTTTCATAAAAATGTTCTTTTTTTTAAATGATGTTTCTTGATAAACAAATGAACAAATGAGTGAACGAATAGATGGATGAATGAATGAATAAACAAAATTGGGGCACATTTTCATAAATATACTCAAATATAAATATTTTCTTTCATAGAAGGTTCAAAAACTGTTCAGCTTACAAAGTTTTTTTTTTCATTTTTCATTCATACTTAATGAATATCCTAATTGATCCTATTACCATAGGGCAAATATCTACTCATCGTTCTTCTTCTTCCTCCTTGTGAGCTTGATGAACTTTTGGTAATGTGCCTGAGCCACCTCTAGAAGTTTCATTGTAGGCTCGTCCTTAGTCCCAAAAGGGGTAGATTCTTTTTTGAGTTCTTCAATCTGTTCGCATATGTCTTCGGCTTGCTGAGCGAAAACCTGACCCTCTGTGGGTATTGTTGCAAGCACCTCTTGTCGGCTTACTGACATTTGTTCCATTGCGACAAAATGCTCCGCAAGCTCTGTATATTCTTTCGAGACCTCTTTGTTTTGCTCTTCTTTTGTCTTGAATTCTTTAGTCAGACGACAAATTTTCTCCTTCACCACCTCAATTTTAGCAGTTTTCTCATCAGACACCCTCATCCAAGTTCGCTCTTGTTTTCACGCTTTCTGGAGTTCATTAGCCTGTAAACATAGATCCGCCTCCAATCTTTAAATCTGAGCAAACAAGTCAGATCTTTCTCGTTGATGTTATTCTAACTGTATTCTTAGTTCTTCCTCTCTTCCCTTCATGTCTAGTCAGTGTTGCTGCTATTGTCTCATGATTTCTCCCTCCTTTTCCTTTACATATGCCTGATGTTGCTCTTGTTGCCGTCTGACCTCTTCATCTCTACCCCTCAGATGCATCTCTAAATCGCGTATCTTTTCTATTAGCTCGGCTATGCCATCTGAGACCTTCCTCTTTCCCTTAAATTATGCTAACACAGAGATTTTGTTTCTTTTTAGGTGCCACTGGATATATGTTTCTATGGGGGAATGGTTGAAAAAGGTTCCTCATTGCAAGCTCAAGGTTTGACCCCACTTAATTTGCATCTCTTCTAATTTCTTCCAAAATCTTAGGTCCTAAATCAAAACTTCCACCCTGTTTACACCAGCTATAGCAGGTAAACATTGATCATACCTGTATAGTCTCAGAACCATCAACGATGAATAACTGATGGCTCCCCAGATGCCAATTAAGGGAATCTACAAATAACTACCGCACCAGATGAGTACCTTGCTCGGAATCATCCATAAAGCCCTCCATTCTATTTCTTGGTATTTCAATGTACTAAGGTTTTGAACCCACCTCTCAATCGATTGATTTGGAGGCCACTCACTTTCTAGAAATTCTTCTATAGGCCTGGTAGAAGAAACAAACACATGACGAAAGAGCTTATAAAGGAACCTAAAATTGCTTTTCATCCATATGAACAACAACTGTGCGCATCCTAAGAAACACCTATCTCAGTTCCTTCTAATGAAATTAAGTGAAATGATGGTTTCAGCTAAGACTATCGGAGTAGGATTCACCCCTTTTTTAATCTAAAACAGAAAATCAACTAGCTCCACACTCACATATTCAGAGTTTTTGGGAACACAATCAACCCGTATACGGCAAATGAAAAAAGTGCCAAATGTCTATCATCGCTGGCTTTTCCCATATCATTCCTAATGTCAGACCAAGATATGCAGGGACCATTTTTATCTTTTAGTCTTGCTTTCACCGTATTTACATGTAATCCTATCAGATTGGCTAAGGGTCCCTGAAAATCAACATTCTACTTCCAATATATCCTGAACATATCTCTAAAGCCATAGTGGAGAAGGGTAGAATGTTCCTTGATAGTCGGTACCATATCCACTTCATTAAACGTAAAACACCTATAAGTAGGATCCCAAAAACGTGCCATGGCCTTTAACAAGGCATCATCTAGTTTAACAAATAGAAGCTGTTCTACATTGCCATACTTGTTTCTGAAGTGCGTTTTCTTAGCATCGTCCCATGATTTCCATATTCCATTTAACTGATCTTTGCGATTCCACCTATAGTCCATGCAAACTATCTGGGGCAAGCTCGAGTCAAAACAAGCTATCTTGTAATGACCTTCTATGATTTGAGTATCCTCTGTCATTCTCGCTATTATCCCTATATTTTTTACCCCATGCCAAACAACTGAATCTTCTCGAAGTGTGTTCATGTCAAATATAGATGTGACACTGTGCCCCATGTATTTAAATGATGCATGAATTATGCCATGGAGAGACGCAGACATAAGAAAAAAAAGTCTGTAAAAAAAATAAAGTCAAATGAAAAAAATGTGAAATTAAATCATAAAGCATTGCGAAGAAAAAAATTCAAACATAAAACATACGAATAAATGCTCATGAAGTCCTATAGGGTATTATTTCGAGGGGTAAAGTACGACTCCTATGTCTAGGTTTCACATTTAAAATGGTCATTACATCCTGGCTTACGACTCACTTTAATGTACGGGGAACCCAAGGCTTAAATACGACATCTAGAGGGATGCGTTCCCCTTTTAAAAAGGGTTGGCCCTTGGGTGGACGGTAACATTTGCTACACGAACATCTATGTCCACCTTAACCAGGGAGTAGTCCTTAAACTTATGCAGTGACATATTGTCACATGAAAGCCTAAGGCTACTTATCCTATATGGGAAGTACGGTTACATGTGGGGAAAGTTATAGCACCCCCACAACACCTATATGGGGATAGTCCTACGGGGTCTTAAGAGCTAAATTTTTTTTATTTAAGCATATTAATATCTTCATCTAAGCTACAATCTTATGGAAATATTAAATAATCTTTCTGATAATAACATGCCAAATCCATGTCCCAAACATGGTCTTACATGGGATGTTTCATGTACTGCCAATGTCATATCCCAAATATGGTCTTACATGGGAGTTCTCATATCGGTGCCCATGCCATGTCCCAGACATGGTCTTACGAGGGTCCTCTCATCTTGGTGCCAACGCCATGTCCCAGACTTGGTCTTACATGGGACCTGTCATGATCTCAAGGATGCCGATGCCATGTCCCAGACATGGTCATACATGGGATCTCTTTACCCAAATGTCATTACATTAGTATCCAATACATTCCTAATGTTTCAACGGGGCTTGTATCACTAATTCTCTGTCATCTCATACTTGAGTCAACATTAGATAAATTCATGAAATAAATATATAATTGTTGGAAAATAACAACAATAATAATTATTAAAATATTTCATTTATTTACCGTAAACTTACATCGGTACCAAATATAGCCAAATCTATCACTTAGTTTTCAATCTTATTCTTTCCTCGATCTAACCTCGAATTTCGTTCTTCTTGATTATGAGCTTGAAAAACTGTGAAAACCCTAGCTATGGTGTCTTTCAAATTTTGGCAGCAAGTTTTTTGGAGAAGATGATATTTTTGCCATCTTTTTCCCTTTTATTCTTTTTATTATTTAGTGACTAAAATACCCTTCATTAAAACTTTAGTTATTTTTATCTATGCGTGCTTATTTTTATCCATGGAAATTTTATAGTCTAATTACTATTTAAGGACATCTACTTTAATTATGCACTTCAAATAAATTCTTTATCATCTAAAACTCATATTTATCCACTTTTGCAATTAAGTCCGAATAGGCAATTTAGGCATGCAATCAATAAAATTTCTTATCAATACTCTAATACTTATATCTAATCACTCGATAAATCATAAAAAAATTAATAATAATTTCTTTTTAAATCGAATTTGTGGTTACGAAATCACTACTCCGATAACCTTAAATTTGGGCCATTACAACTCTCCCCCCTTTTAGGATTTTCGTCCTCAAAAATCTTACCAGTAAATAGGTTCGGGTACTGTTTCCTCATTGCCTCTTCCGGTTCCCATCTTGCTTCCTCAATCCCGTGTTTTTGCCATAATATTTTTACCAAATTTATCTTATTATTTCTAAGCTCCTTTGTTTCTCGTGCTAATATCTTGACCGGTTCTTCACTATAAGTCATATCCAGATGAATCTCCACTTCAGTCGAAGAAATAATATGTGAAGGCTCTGATCGATACCGTCGTAGCATAGATACATGAAAAACATTATGAATTCTATTGAGTTCTGGTGGTAATGACAATCGGTAAGCGACCGGTCCAATTCTTTCTATGATTTCATATGGTCCGATAAATCTTGGACTTAATTTACCTTTTCGACCGAACCAGAGAACTTTCTTCCAAGGAGACACTTTTAGAAATACCTTATCACCCACCTGAAATTCAATCTCTTTTCGTTTAAGATCGGCATATTACTTCTGACGATCGGAAGCTGCTTTTAGACTATCCCGAATCAGCTTTACTTTTTCTTCTGTATCCTGGATTAAATCAACCCCATGTATTTTCTTTTCACTGAGCTCTATCCAATACAACGGTGTTCTACATTTTCTACCGTACAAAGCTTCATACAGAGCCATTTTAATACTGGACTGATAACTGTTATTGTAAGCAAATTCAATCAAAGGCAGATACCTTTCCAAATTACCTTCAAACTCTAATATACAACATCAGAGCATATCTTCCAATACCTAAATTACACACTCAGATTGACCATCTGCCTGAAGATGAAATGCAGTGCTGAAATGCAACTGAGTACCCAAAGCTTTTTGATATTTATCCCAGAAACAAGACGTAAATCGGGAATCTCTATCTGATATAATGGAGACAGGCACTCCATGTAGTCTGACAATCTCAGATATATACAATTCAGACATACCAGAATAAAGTGTGCGGACTTTGTCAATCGGTCGACAATTACCCAAATGGCATATTTCTTCTTCGGAGACAACGGTAACCCAGATACAAAATCCATAGTGATTCTTTCCATTTCCATTCCGGTATAGTGATTGACTGAAGTAATCCCGAAGGTACTTGATGTTCAGCTTTAACCCGTTGACATACCAAACACTTTGATACAAACTTAGAGATATCACATTTCATACCCAGCCACCAATACATTTTTTTCAGATCATTATACATTTTATTACTCCCCAGATGTACAGACATAGTACCACTATGGGCCTCATGTAAAATCTTCTGTATGAGCACTGTATCCTTTGGCACACATATTCTGCCTCTAAATAATAAACAACCATTAGTCTCAATCTGAAATTCTAAATCATTACCTAATTCACAATGTACCCGTTTAGCCTGTAACTTCTTATCATTTTTCTGAGCTTCACATATTTGTTGACGAAATATCGATTTAGCTCTCATTTCAGCTATGATTGAACCATCATCAGTTAGTGACAACCTGGTATTCATAGCTCGTAAAGAAAACAGAGATTTCCGGCTCAAAGCATCAGCTACAACATTAGCCTTACCCGGATGGTAATTAATAACCAAATCATAATCCTTTATCAATTCAAGCCATCTGCGTTGTCTCAAATTTAAATCTTTCTATGTCATCAGATATTTCAAGCTTTTTTATTAGTACAAATATGACATTTTTCACCATACAATTAATGTCGCCATATTTTTAATGCAAACACAATAGCAGTTAATTCGAGATCATGTACCGAGTAATTTAATTCATGTGGCTTAAGTTGTCTTGAAGCATAAGCTATTACTTTATCTTCTTACATCAAAACACAACCTAAACCATTTAATGATGCATCACTATAAGTAATAAATTCTTTACCTGATTCAGGCTGTACCAACACAGGTGCTTTCGTCAACAAATCCTTCAATCGATCAAAACTTTGTTGGCATTTATCTGTCCATTCAAACTTAACATCTTTCTGTAATAAACGAGTCATCGAAGAAGCTATCATAGAAAACCCTTGTAAAAATCTCCAATAATAGCCAGCTAAATCCAAGAAACTTCTAACTTCAGATACATTCTTCAGTGGACTCGAATTGACAATAGCTGAGATTTTACTCGGATCTACCTTGATATCTTCTGCAGATACAATATGTCTGAGAAAACCCACCTCTCGAAGCCAAAATTTACGTTTACTGAATTTAGCATAAATCTTCTTTTTACGCAGAATTTGTAACACTATTCTCAAATGTTCTGCATGCTCATTTTCAACTCGAGAATAGACTAGAATATCATCAATAAAAACTACTACAAACCTATCTAAATACGGTCTGAATATCCGGTTTATCAAATCCATGAATACTGCAGGTGCATTAGTCATCCCAAACGGCATAACCAGAAACTCATAATGCCCATACCTGGTTCTAAAAGTTGTCTTTGGCACATCTGGTTCTTTTACCCGTAACTGGTAATAACCTGATCGGAGATCAATCTTCAAGAATACTGTAGCACCTTTCAGTTGATCAAATAAGTCATCAATTCGAGGCAACGGGTACTTATTATTTATAGTTACCTTATTGAGCTGTCGATAGTCGATACACAATCTCAAAGACCCGTCTTTCTTTTTCACAAATAGAACTGGAGCACCCCAGGGTGAATGACTCGGATGAACAAAACCTCTATCAACAAGTTCCTGTAACTGTGTCTTTAACTCTTTTAATTCTGTAGGAGACATACGATACGGAGCTATGGAAATTAGGGTAGTTCCTGGAATCAGATCTATAAAAAATTCTACTTCTCTTTCTGGTGGCAACCCTAGTAACTCCTCTAGAAGCACATCAGAAAATTCACATACAACTAGCACTTCCTATATCTTTGACTCATATATCTTAGTATCCAACACTTATGTCAAATAAGCATCATACCCTTTTCTGACACACCTTTGGGCTGTCATAACTGAAATCATATCAGATAATTCCTCTATCTGATCAGATTTAACCCAAAGTAATTCCTCATTCTGGCACTTCAGCACAATATATTTCTGTTTACAGTTTACTACTGATCATGCTGAATTAACCAATCCATGCCCAATATCACATCAAACTTATCAAAAGGCAATAACATCAAGTCAACCGGAAAACAAATACCTTTTACCATCAATGGATAATTTTTACAAACTTTATCCACCATCACAAACTGGCCCAGGGGGTTCGAGACTTTAACCATAAATTCAGTAGGTTCAACAGATAGATTTTTAACAAATACTAGTTTTGTGCATATATATAAATGTGAAGAGCCAGGATCAAATAATGCAATAACATTAGTGTCATAGAGAGAAAATTTACCCGTAATTACATTAGAAGAGGATGCCTCTTCACACGAATAGCATATGTTCTTGCGGGTGCTCTAACATCTGATCTAGCTGCTGAGTCTCTGGGCACACCTCTGTTACTTTCTCCAACTCCTGTATTCTTCTGGGGTCTACCTTTAGTAGGAGCATTTCCTAATCTCACACTCGTTATTTCTTCTCTTTTAATTGTTTCGGGACAATCCCAAATAAACTGATCTGGTGCTCCACATCTAAAACAAACATTTTCACTTGCTCTAGACTCTTCGGGATGGCGTCTCCCACATTGAGGAAATTCTGGCCTAGGAGGTCGAGTACTACCCGTACTTGCAACTGTAGTGGTTTGAGCTCTAGAACCCAGAAATCTTCTACCTCTACTTCGGCTAGAATATCTAGCTGGAAAGTTTGATCCACTAGAGAGCTCTCTAAGCATCTTAGACGTAGTCTGAAATGATTTACTCATTTGCCTCTTCTTTGTATCTTGCACTTCAACTTCAGCTTTGCCCTTCTCTTTTTCTTTTAACAAATCTTCTACTTTACAGGATCTTTCCACCAGAACAACAAACTCTCTGATTTCTAAGACACCCACTGATAGTCGAATATCATCATTAAGCCCTTCTTCAAATCTCTTGCACATGTTAGCTTCGGTGGACACAAATTCCTATTTACTAAGTCTGAAAAATTCACGTTCATATTCAATCACGGTCATCTTACCTTTTTTTAGCTAAAGAAACTCCTTCCTTTTCTGATCTATAAATCGCTGGCTGATATACTTCTTACGGAACACCTCCTGAAAAAAATCCCAAGTAACCCTCTCACTCGGTACCACTGACAAGAGAGTCTTCCACCAGTGATAGGCTGAATCTCGGAGAAGTGAAACAACACACTTCATACATTCTTCAGGTGTACAAGGTAAATCTTCAAAAACTTGGATAGTATTTTCGAGCCAAAATTCAGCTTTCTCAGCATCATCGTTTTTTGTAGCCCGAAACTCTTCAGCCCCTTATTTTCGGATCTTATCAACTAGAGGTCTCTCTCTTATAACTATACCTGCAGTTGGGGAACTTGAGAATCGTGAGGGGGTGGAGGTCTCACAGCCAGATTCGTACGAATGAACTCAGCAAACCAATCATTCATAGCTTGGAAGAAGGCTTCTCTAGCTCCTCCTTACTGACTAATTGTAACGGGCCTTTCACTAACATTAACATCTGGTGGCACCGTCCCTTTTGCGGGAGCAGGCACATTACTCTCTACTTCATCTGTACCAGCTCGTTCGGGATCCATAACTATAAAAGAAAACATTTCAAAATCGTCAGGAGACGTCACACTATCAAAATATAAGTAAGGCATGTATAGGTAAACTCTTATTCATACTGAGTATTTCGATCCGAAAACCCACTAAACCTGCTCTGATACCAACAAATGCAACATCCCTCACCCGAGACCATTTTTGGAGTCGAGCATGAGGTGTTACTTGACTTAACTTACAAGTTCGGGGCATAAAAATTTACTTTTAAAAGTTATTTCACTGTTCATAATAAGGTTGTCCACCTACGCAGCAGTCACTAAGTTAATTATAACTCGAGCTATGAAGCCAGAAATATATATCCGTAAATTTTCACTGAAACTAGACTCATAACTATTTTTACCATAAATTTTTCAAAATTTTTGGTTTGGTCAATTAGTACAGTTTATTAGTTAAAGTCTCCCCTGTTTCACCACTCGACTGTCCTGACCTCTTGCCACTAAAAATAAGTTTTCTCATTGTAGGATTTTTATATGGTGTTATCACTTATTTCTAAAGAAAATAGACTCAATAAGGAATCTATAAATATATATTAAAACTCATAAAAAAATTTTAAAATTTTTTAGTTATTTTCTAAATTCAGAACAAGGGACTCCAAAAACAGTTTTGACCCGTCTCACCAAAATTCACATTATCTCAAAATATAAAATTCCTTTCGTTAAACCATTATTTTTCCATGAAAATAGACTCAACAAGATTTTATTATATATATAATACATCCTCTAGTTAATTTTATACTATCCTAAGTGATTTTTCAAAATCACGTCACTGCTGCTGTTTGAAATCTGTTTCTTTGCAAATTATTACTCTTTCTTGATTTCTATGCATAATTTATCACATAGACATGTATAACAACAAACACCTTCATACTTAGCCATTTTAACAACCATTCATCATTATATATTTACACATCATTTTTTAGCAAAATCATAATATAACATTCAAAATATGTAAGTCCCTATACATGCCACAGTTCAAACAGAGTTCATCATAAAATATCGAGTCGTTATGGTTGATAGTGTGGACGATCTCTGACGTCTTTAGGATCCTCGACTTTGATTAATAATGCTATATAAAAAGAAAATAAAAAATAAGCAAAATGCTTAGTAAGTTTACAAGTACATAAATAGCAATATTAAACACAAATAATAATAACCAAGTAACTCATAATGGTGACTTACTTGATCTCTTACTCATTCACTTACTTGCTTACTTAGATAACTCATAATGGTGACTTACTTTTCCCTTGCTGAAATGTTGATTCTCAATGGGTAACGTAATATACTCTTAACTCTTATAACTCACTTGAACTTGCCATTTATGCTTTTAACTGAACTTTCATGAACATAAGTTATTTACTAGCCCGTTGAACCACATTGGAATAATAAGGATACTTGGGTTTCTTTCTGATAGTAACATGCCAAAGCCATGTCCCAAACATGGTCTTACATGGGATGTTTGATATACTGTCAATGCCATATCCCAGATATGGTCTTACAAGGGAGTTCTCATATCGGTGTCCATGCCATGTCCCAGACATGGTCTTACATGGTACCTCTCGTCTCGGTAAAAACTGTAGTTGTAACAATTTCTTGGGTCATTTCCAAGTGTCACTCGTTAGAGATAATGAATGTGATTATCAGGAAGTTTAATTCTAAGCTAAAAGTTTCACATTTTCCTTTAATTCTATATGCAGATCTCACTAAGTTCTCTAGAACTTATAAAGTTTCTGCTTGAATGCAAGTTGGTTAAAGATTTGGAAATCAATAGGGACCAAGCCAAACTCCACTAGGAACTAGGTGAAACACGGTTGTTGTTTGTGTGTATAAAGGGGCTCTCATAAAGGCCTCTTCTCAGAGTTTATGTTGTCTATATACGTTATCGAGTCTTTGTCCAAAATTTGTCAATGACCATTGGAATCAAAGTCTTAAAGTTTTATTACTATTTTAATACGAGTTGAAATTTCAGTTAGATTCTTAAATTCAAGTTATTTAAGTATGTAATTAAATCAAAAGCAAAATTTAAGTCATTCTTGTTAGTGTAGCATCCAATACCTGAACTTGGCGATCAGGTCGGGTAGAGGGTGTTACAAATTGAGTGGTATCAAAGCTTTGGTTTAGTCGATGTATAGATGTTACATTAGATCTGGCTTAGTCCCTCCAAATTTGTTATGAGATAGTAAATGTGACAAAAATAAGTGTAGGATTGGCGGATCATAGACATATTGGTGACCAATATAATGCAGTAAAAATAGAAGGAAAAATATAGCGATTTTGCATTACTAAAGGGAAATAAGTACGAATACGATGGAGGATTAAACATTATCCCCAGTTAGAAGATTAAACATTTCCTTTGTTGTTTCATGGCCCTTATCATTAGCTTCATCTATAGGAGCAAGAGTGGTCGGTTCAACTCAGGTGGGAAGAAGAAATTGTTAGAATTCCTCCATTTCTTTTCAAACTTTTCCCACTTAGCACTAGAAGGGTTCATTGCAATGAAGCTCGGATCCTTGTTGATGTACTGGCATAAACAGGTCAAGTCCACTTAGCTCACATAGAAGGGGCCCATGGCAACCTGGCCATGAAAGATTTAATTGGACCTTAGTTGGGAAAGATAATTGGTGATCCCCACCACAATCTCTGCTTTGTATCGCTCTAGGGCTTCATTGTTGTCCTTCTGGATCATCTCTAAGTCTGCCTACTGGTGTTCCTCTTGGACTTTGATCTTGTAACACCCCTCACCCGAGACCGTTTTCGGAGTCGAGCATGAGGCGTTACTTGACTTAACTTAAAAGTTCGGGGCATAAAAATTTACTTTTAAAAGTTATTTCACTGTTCATAATAAGGTTGTCCACCTACGCAGTAGTCACTAATTTAATTATAACTCCAGCTATGAAACTAGAAATTTAGATCCGTAGTTTTTCCCTGAAACTAGACTCATATATATTTTTACCATAAATTTTTCAAAATTTTTGGTTTGGTCAATTAGTACAGTTTATTAGTTAAAGTCTCCCCTGTTTCACCACTCGACTGTCCTGACCTCTTGCCACTAAATATAAGTTTTCTCATTGTAGGATTTTCATATGGTGCTATCACTTGTTTCTAAAGAAAATAGACTCAATAAGGAATCCATACATATATATTAATACTCATAAAATTTTTTTAAAATTTTTTAGTGATTTTCTAAACTCAGAACAGGGGACTCCAAAAATAGTTCTGACACTGCCTCACCAAAATTCACATTATCTCAAAATATAAAATTCCTTTTGTTAAACCGTTATTTTCCATGAAAATAGACTCAACAAGATTTCATTATATATATAATACATCCTCTAATTCATTTTATACTATCCTAAGTGATTTTTCAAAATCACGTCACTGCTGTTGTTTGAAATCTGTTTCTTTTCAAAATATTACTCTTTCTTGATTTCTATGCATAATTTATCACATAGACATGTATAACAACAAATACCTTCATACTTAGCCATTTTGACAACCATTCATCATTAGATATTTACACATCATTCTTTAGAAAAATCATAATATAACATTCAAAATAAGTAAGTCCCTATACATGCCATAGTTCAAACATAGTTCATCATAAAATACCGAGTCGTTATGGTTGATAGTGTGGACGATCTCTGACATCTTTAGGATCCTCAACTTTTATTAATAATGCTATATAAAAAGAAAATAAAAAAATAAGCATAATGCTTAGTAAGTTTACAAGTAAATAAATAGCAACATTAAACACAAATAATAATAACCAAGTAACATAATCTTTAATTTCCTCTTTACTTGATCTCTTACTCATTCACTTACTTCTATACTTAGATAACTCATAATTATGACTTACTTTTCTCTTGCTGAAATATTGATTCTCAATGGGTAACATAATATACTCTTAACTCTTATAACTCACTTGAACTTGCCATTTATGCTTTTAACTGAACTTTCATGAACATAAGTTATTTACTAGCCCATTGAACCACATTGGAATAATAAGGATACTTGGGTCTCTTTCTGATAATAACATGCCAAATCCATGTCCCAAACATGGTCTTACATGGGATGTTTCATGTACTGCCAATGCCATATCCCAGATATGGTCTTACATAAGAGTTCTCATATTGGTGCCCATGCCATGACCCAGACATGGTCTTATAGTGGACCTCTCATCTCGGTGCCAACTCCATGTCCTAGACATGGTCTTACATGGGACCTCTCATGATCTCAAGGATGCCGATGCCATGTCCCAGACATGGTCTTACATTGGATCTCTTTACCCAAATGTCATGACATTTCTATCCAATAGATTCCTAAAGTTTCAACGAGGCTTGTATCACTAATTCTCTATCATCTCATACTTGAGTCAACATTAGATAAATTCATGAAATAAATATATAATTCCTGGAAAATAACAATAATAATAATAATTATTAAAATATTGCATTTATTTACTGTAAACTTACCTCGGTACCAAATATAGCCAAATCTATCACTTAGTCTTCAATCTTATTCTTTCCTCGATCTAACCTCGAATTTCGTTCTTCTTGATTATGAGCTTGAGAAACTGTGAAAACCCTAGCTATGGTGTCCTTCAAATTTTGGCAGCAAGCTTTTTGGAGAAGATGATATTTTTGCCATCTTTTTCCCATTTATTCTTTTTATTATTCAATGACTAAAATACCCTTCACTAAAACTTTAGTTATTTTTATCTATACATGCCTATTTTTTTCATGGAAATTTTATGGTCTAATTACTATTTAAGGACCTCTACTTTGATTATGCACTTCAAATAAATCCCTTATCATCTAAAACTCATATTTACGCACTTTTGCAATTAAGTCCTAATAGGCAATTTAGGCATGCAATCAATAAAGTTTCTTATCAATACTCTAATACTTATATCTATTCACTCGATAAATCATAAAAAAATTAATAATAATTTCCCTTTATATCGAATTTATGGTTACGAAACCACTATTCTAATATATTTAAATTTAGGGAATTACAGATCTGGCCTCCATCTGGCGGACCCTACTCTCAGACTCTATTTTTAGGGAATTGTACTTAGATTCCCAATTGGAGGCAGACTGGATGAATTCTTAAACTTGGCGGGCTACGGCCCCTTGTGTTTGGCGAAGTTGAACCAGTTCTAGATTTTAAGAGGCTAAGGATACCTCTAATTGAGCCGATTTAGTTTCACTTCTGTTACATCGGTCGTGGAGGGCCCAGCCAAGAAAACTAGATTCCTCTACCACAATTTGTTAGGATTCCAACAACTCTAAAAAAGTTTCTTTGCGAGCATTGAAAGGAGAGTACATTCTTTCAATTCTTGGGGCAATTCTCTCTCCCATTGTTGGTTAATTCCTATTGGGGAGAAGGGAGGCTGACCTTCAGTAACGCGGTCCCTCCCTGGGAGTAAACTTGATGCCCTGCCAAACGAACTTGGAGGTTTCCTTGGTTCAATAGAGAGAGATGGCGGTGCAGAAGTGGTAGTTGGGGAGCGAACTCACCAGGCAGACGTTGTGCAAGGGGTGAAACGCCCATGGGAGTGGTGGACTCAGTTTTAGTCTTGGGGTGAGACGAGAGAATAGGCAAAGTAAGCTCCCTCTCGAAATTGACCTGTTTCTTGCCTCATTTACGATAGACTTGCCTACTACCTCTACTCTCCTTAGTACTTCGAGAGCCCCCTTTAGTCCTCAGCCTTTTTCGGCTACCACCACCCACCTGCACCCTTGCATCAACATCGACGAAGGCCTTCTGTGCCCTCTCAATGATGGCATCCACATCTATACTACTTAAAGTCTAAGAGGGAGTGGATGATTTAGCAGAACCTGTAAAATCTCTATTTAAAAGACTCACTAACAACCACTGCTGGCAGAATAGGCCAGTGTTGCAAGTGTTACCTATAATAAGTGTAAAACAAGTTTCCAGATTCGTCCTTTCTCCTAAACAAAAAAGTGTTTAAGTCATCAGAAATTTTATAAGGCCACACCATATTGGAGGGGTGTTTGATCCGGGAAATAACCTCAATAGCAGTATTTAAAGGCCTATAACCATTCGAGCTATGCTTCTTTAGGTAAAAAGGAAGACATTTCTGACAGTTATAAGACTCTCCAACATTAGAGAGTGACCCAAGTTTAAGCGATCATACTGATCCTCCGTGGCCTCATTATCTAGTTTTTGTCTACGGGTACAAAAATAATCAAGAGGAATAGACCATTGTGTTAGGAACCCAAACCAATTCATTAGATTACACCTTACTTAAATAAATTTGTTTCCTAATTAGGTAAAGGTTGGAAGCCCAGTTTTTTATGATACACTCACACCCCTAGTAAGTACTAAAATTGGCCATCCAAGTAGAAGTCCTCAAGAGGTCACTTTTAATAGATAGATTCACTAGGAAACACCAAGGATGGGTGGCTCTCCCTTCAGGACACAGCTGATAGAGTAGGCCACCGAGGTTTACCAAGATAAGTCAGCGAGTTTCCCCGTTGTAATTTCGTACTTATTAAGAATATAGTAGAAGAAAGGATAAAGGGGGGAGATGAAACCTAGACTCGAACAGATAAAGAGAAAGAATGATGCCATCGAAATTGTCGCTTAGCCGACATTCACCTTGAACAAGGTTGGAATCGTAGTTGAAGTTGGGAAGTTGTACTCCTCTGATGCCTAGAAAGTAGACCATTTCCCCCTAAGACGTGGTACAGCGAAGAGGAGGGATTTCCATCTGGGTGCTTACCCCACAGCCACTAGGTCTGGCCCTATCACCCCCATTGTCGTCTCACACGTGTAACACCCTCAAATCAATCCAATTGATCAGATCCAGATCTTAGGCATTACACGCAAATACAGACACAAGTTTGATTTAGTAATGTGGTTTACAGATAATGGAAACTTAATTAAAAATTTCAAACTAAAATACATAAGTAAATAAAAATACACCATGAGGTAATTTAATCACAATGATATCTAAATTGAAACCTTAAATTATTACAAATACCCCAAGTGTGAATTTTTAAGGAGTATTTTAATCTTTGGACCCGCCACCAAGCTCGCTCTATATGCATAATATCTTGATACACACTTTTCTCTAGTGTAATCCTAGCATTGTTCCTCATGTCACATATTGATCTGTTGTAATTCGATGTAGCAGATTAAACTAACTATCAAACTTTAGCAGCTTGAAAACAAGCATTTTCACTAGATTTGAATTATGTTTTCTTAAGTTTTAATAAGTTAATAAAACGTGCAAAATTGCGTCTTTTATTGACCTTAGGGCCAAATAAGGCTTAAGAGTAAACTAACGCACTTTGTGAGCATGCAGGAGACCTATAAATGGCATATTAAACTAATACTAGTCGTTACATTGCAACATGGGCTGGCCGATGTCGCAACATATGGAGCAGAATGGAGAAATCTCAAGACTGCCTTCAATGTCACGACACAGCCTGAAGATGTCATGACATACCCCTAAAGATCACTCAAAAGAAGTATACTAACTGCTATGTCGTGATACAGGTCCTGGTGTGTCACGACATTGACTCTGGAATAGAAGTTACACATGAAACGGGGACATTTTGGTCTGCACAATAAACCTTGAAGCTCGAGAACGTTAGCTAACTTGAGGTTGAGGATGACGGCCACCTGAACTCTATTGGCACATGTTTTCACTTAGCCTAGATTTTCTTTAGTAAAATTATTTTAGTTTTTGTTTCATTTCTTAGGTTTTAGGATTTATTTTAGTTGCTTTTGTTATGCTCAAGAGATCTAAATTATGGAAAGCTTTCAAACTTTGTGGATTCACGGTTAATTTTAATATAATCAGGCTCTTTCATATACACTATACTATCAATTTAATTAGCATGCTTTCTCTTTATAGTGATTCTATATTGTTTATGAAAACCATGTGAAACTAATCCCTCTATGAGGGATTAGTGAGTGGAGGTATGATCTATTGACTATTTTGTAGGGTTACTCAACAAATCAGCTATTTGGGAAAGGAAGAATGTGAAATAAACCCTAGGCCTGACAACCCTGAAAAGTCATCAAGGTGGGAATCAACCCAAATTTGGTATGCTCCATCCGTGAACACCTTCAACCCAAGCCATTCTGGACTATGAGCTCGGGAGATAAGCAGTCCTTACTGACTCGTTATGTTAGTGGAAGATCAAAGATTTGGCCATGGTAGCGACTAGGTGATTGACGAGGAACCCAAAGCAACAAATGATGGGGATTACCGAAGGGAGCTAATCACACATAAACAAAATTTCATTCATTCTCTTTTTCTATCTCTTGAAGTTTATTCCTTTTTAATATTTTGTTTTATTATTATAAAAACCTTAAAAATCCTTTATTTTATGCTTTCGTACTATAATTAATTTAAAGTACTAATTAGATCTTTTAGTGTTTAGGTTAGAATTGACCGGACACTCGCCTCCATTAGGTACTATCCTCGATGTACTCATCTACATCATTGTAAAACTTTATTACAACTTGACCTGTATACTTGTGGATACCATCTCGTATTTCTATATTTTATTGCAATATTCACATTCTTAACGTTAGTACATCTGGAGGCGGCCAAGTTGTTGGCATCGCTGCCGGGGAGGCAATGTCACTGGATTGATTTTAATTTTTGCATTTTAAAAAAGAATAATTAGGAAATTTATAGGTTATAGCTAGGACTTTCAATTTGTTTTGTTAATTAACATTTCTAACATTTTTTTCATTTTTTTAAGAACCCTAGACACCATCAACCAAATAATCAGTCAGTACAAAGTCATTGCTAGCTTTGATTATATGTGGTCCGATGAAGACTTCGGTTATGACGAATATATTTTTGAAGAAGAAGTCTATAAAGGCTAGGAGATACAGGAGAACCAACGATTACTAATGCTTGAATTAAGTTAACTATGAGGAGAAACCCTAGCTCTTTTCCAAGACGATAACGACCACATCAATATACCATCAGAAAGGTACTAAGAGCTACTAAGTCCAGAGTTGAGCAAAGAAGAGAGTGTCACTATAAAAACTTGTGAAGAAGGAGAAATCCCAGACTATTATCCATCTCAACAGATAGAATAATATTCAGACAAATTAAATGCAACTGTAGAAAGAGAAAATATAGAGCTAGTGGGGGAAATGGTCAGTGAACCAAAGAATCAGATCAGCATAGAACTCATTGTCCTAGAAATCACAAGAACAATATAACATAAACCAACCAATAGAGACAATGGTAATTATGGCTGATCTAGTGGAAGAATGTCTGTCAATTCAGGAATTCCCAGAGCAAAATAAAGAGATACTTGTAGTCCCGGCTAATAAACTTGAATTAACTACCCTTTGCATAACCTTTGCCCTAAACCAGACACCCCAGAGATTTAACAGCCTAGGAATTTTTTGAATGCTAAAAAGAATTGGAAATATATATATAGACAGGTCCTATGATCATATAGCAAGACTCGATCAAGCTAGACAACTGATGAGCATAGGCCTTGAGTTGCAGGCATCGTGAAATGTTCTGAAATGAGCAATCTGCTAGGGATGTCGCGACACGGAACCCCTGTATCGTGACATTGATACAATTTTTTGCAAGGTCAACCTGACTCAATCGCGCAACCCAACTTTTTAACCCTAGAAATACCGAATTTTTACTTCAAAAACACCCTTTTTAAGCATAAAAAACCATATTAACACAACCTAACCTAATTTTAACATCCAACCCTCTCTTAAAACTCTCTAAAACCTCTAATTCTCAGACCCCATTTTTCCACAAAAATATTAGGTTTTCAACCCTTCACCCTCATTCCTAAAAGCCACATTGGAAGAGAACATCATCAAATCAATCGAAACAGAGGCACATACAAATTCAAAAGATTGAGGTTAAAGTATTCTCAACTCTCTTTTATTGTTCATATTTTTTTCTAGAAACTTTGTTTTTAAAGAATGCCTCCTAGGAAAAGAAAGAAAAGTGCGGTACAAAATCCTCTAATAGTTTTGGACCTTGAAAATTTTGAGAATCTAGAAACAAAAATAATAGTTTCTTGAGTTACAGGGTAGGCCATTAATCTAGGAACGAGGGTTTGAACCTTCAATGATTTTGTGCAATGAAATTTGGACTTTGGTTAGATACCATAGTTGGGAATGATTATGTATCACTCTCAAGGAAATTATGGTGGCCTCAATAGTGCAAGACTTTTATGCTTCTTTTAGGGACCAAGAAATTCAAAAAAGAATAAATTGGGACACTATGATAGTGAGGGGTGAAGAGATGCTAATCACTCTTAGGGAGATATGTGAGCTCTACAATGCACCTTTCTATGACAAAGACTTCCTTAGTTGCACAAATTTAGAAATATTTGAGAATATAGACATGGAAGATGTTATTAACTACTTGACTCAAGCTAGAGATACATGAAACTATAGGCCCGATACAGAGTTGCCTAGTAATTTCAATCAAGCAATAATGTTCCCCGTTGAGAAAATGTGGATGCAGTTTGTCAACACTAGAACTTTGCCCGTTCTAAATGTTTTCAACGTGAATACTTTTCAGGCTATATTGTTATATGGCATTTTCAAGCGCAAGCAGTTTTGTGTGGGAAAATGGATTTATTGAGAAATGAGGTAATGAGCCCATAGCCAAAAATTTGGAATCTCCTTTCATCACTTGGTGACTAAATTGTGTCGATAGGCAGGAGTTCCAATGGGTGAGAATTAACAATTCATGAAACCAACAAAACGCATAATTGGAGATTTATTGTACACCCAATATGTCAAGCTTCAAAGGAAACAAATCATGAATTGGAATCAGAGGAGGAAGGAAAAGATGAATGTCCTAATATCACTTAAGCGAAAGGGGAAGACAACAGTTCGAAGAGGAACTAGCTATAGCATGGAGGAGAAGCTTGATGGGATCATTCGGTGGATACAGGAAACAGGCCCGGTACTCCAAGAATTTGCAAAAATAAACAGGTTACGCACTCTAAATTATCCCTCAGACATGTTTAGGCCGACTCTGACTTCTCAGGAGGAGAGGGTTAATCTTGACGATGAAGGTGCTACTCAGGAGTACCCTGGAACAGAGGACAAATATGAAGCGGCATTTTAGCCACAATTGTATACACCAAAAGAGCTTGTCATACGAAACCCAACTAATCATGTGCCTTCAACGGGTGGGAGCTCTACACATGTCAAAGGAAAGGGAAATGCTCCGATGAAAATGAGGCGGGAACCACAGTGGGGTCATGAGGTGGAGGATTGACATTTTTATTTTTATTTTCAAAGACTTGAATTAATTCTTGATAATTTTGATTCAGACATTGTAGGAGTAGGATTAATAGCGTATATTTAGTTATGTTTTGTTTAGGTTTTTTATGTTGGAGCCCAAAAAGAAGAAGACAAGCAATTCAAGCTTAACACGATCAAAGGAGGAAGCCCCCACCATTAGCAGTTGGAGCGATCACGATCAATTGGGTAATGTAACAGCCCTTTTTTCAGTGGTGTCAAAAATAGTGGTTTTGGGGCCACCAAATTCAACGAGTAAGTTCATAAATATTATTATTTAATATTTATGAGTCAAACATGGTTTTAAAAAGGTTTTTGATTTCATAAATGATGTTATATAAGTGTTTTATTAAGTTCAAGTGGTTTGACACTAAGGTCAAGTGGTTTTAGAAAATGAGGTATTGGGACTTCATTTCTATAAATCGAGCCGTAAATATTTTTATAAACATTTATAGAGTGTCATTAAGGTGGTATTAAATTTTCATTGAAAAATTTTAACATTTCGATGGTTAATAAATTAAAAAGAACTAAATTGTAAAAAATGAAAAATTTGATCATTATTTGATTTGAGTGATTAAATGGCTTCATGAATGAAAGTATATGGACTAATATGGTAAATATACCATATTATATATAAGTGGGCGGTTGGCTTTGTTTTATTATGAAAATATGTAAGTTTTATTAATTAAATAAAACAAATTAAAAGGTAATAAAATAAGTTAAAGATATCATCTTTTACCTTTTATTGTTTAGCTGAATTTGAGAAGGAAGAAAACCATTGATAAACCTTCAAGCTGGAGCAAAACTTTATAGGATGCATGTAAGTCTGTTTCAGCCCTGTTTCTTGTAATTTTTATGTTTTTGAGATCATTGCAACTAGGTCCAGCTAGCCTGTACCTTCGATTTTGAAACTGTTAAATATTTTGAATGTTTCCATTGATGAATCTTGTGATTTTTTATGTTAAATGATGAATTTGTAATGTTGATTGATAATTAAAAGTTTTTTGTTAAGTGATTTTTTGATGAATTTATCGATTAAAGACTAAATTGTTAAATTAATAAAAGTACAAGGATTTAATGTGAAATTTTTGCATAAATGGACTATTTTGGATACCATGAACATTCAAATAAGCTCAATTTTGGGTAAAAAAAGGTTAATTTGCATGTTTTGGGCTTAGGGACTAAATTGAATAAAGTACAACTTTAAGGGCAATTTTGTAAAAATGTAAAAAATACTAAATTACATAAATGAATTGTTTTATTTTCTAAATTAATATATTGAATGAAATTATTAATTTAGATCAAGATCGGGTGGAAAATCGAGGAAAATAGAAATTACCAAAATGCCTTTAAATTTTTGTATTTCTGCAATTTAGCTAGGTAAGTTCATATGAACTATATTCTGTATAGTTTTGATTAAATTGAATGTTAATATGTGATTATATTGTGATTAAATAAATATATATATGTTAGTATGCAATTTACCGTGTTATGAAACGACATAAATCCAACAACATATGACGATTACTGAGGTAATGAAATAGTAAGTTCATACTTGAAGTGTAAAATGATGAAAAAGGGAATGATAAGTTGAATTGATGTTGTTATTTAAGTTAAAGAAACTAAATGCAATGGAAAGTAATGAAATACAAATGAAAATAAGAAAATTTGGAAGGGTTTAAAGTTTTATAAAATCCTACTATTTTAGGGATGATATGTATATATGATGTTGTGGTTTTATTCACTTTGTGAGTTGTTGAATATGGTTTCATGAATCTTGCAGTATTGGTATAAGACTATTCTTTATATGTATAAATTTCATATTTGAAATGGATTAATATGACTAAAGTGTATACAAGCTTACTAAGTATTCATTACTTATGTGTTGTTTTCCCTTTACTTTTTAGATTATCGAAAGCTCGATCGGGTTGAAAGCTCGTCGGAGATCTATCACACTATCCAACGATTATATCAGTAGATTTTGATGTCTTGGTTAAGGTTATAATGGCATGTATAGGTGAACTTATGGTTGATGATTAGTTGAATGTTAGTTGATGTATTTGGCATGTATATGTCATTTTGGGTGATGTAGCCTTGGTACATTTGGTGCCTTGTTAATATGTGTTAATTTGATAATGTGTTAAAGCATGTTTGAATGCCCAAAGTGATATGTGATGAATTGACCTCAACATGGTCAAGATATGGTACGCTTTGGAAAGCTTTTGAACTAGATATGGCATGAATCTAATATGGTGTGGTGATTATGTAGCAACTATGTTATGTTTTGACATGGAAACAAGTTAATTGATAATTGGATTAATATGTATAGGTGTTTTTGGTTGATATAGGTGATTATGTAGCAATTATGTTATGTTTTGACATGGAAGCAAGTTAATTGGTAATTAGATTACTCACTTATATCGTTGTAAAATTATATTACAACTCGACCTGTATACTTGCAGATATCGCCTTGTATTTCAATATTTTGTAACAGTATTCTCACTCTGGATATCCGTACATACAGAGGTGGCCACATATTCACAACCATCCATAAGCAAAATCATAAACTCATGTAAGCTAATCAGAACTTATAGAGAAAAGCATCCCTCTTACCTGCACAATGCTTGCACATTGTTACTAAAGGATCATTTGAACTTCTTTAATAATATGGTCTTCCAACTTGTTTATGGCGAATGCTTTTCCCAGATATTTAGTCTTCATTCTTCATTCTTCCATGAGGAACTAATCCCTCTTTCGTGGATTAGTGAGTGGAGGTATGATCTATTGACTATTTTGTAGGGTTACTCAACAGATTAGCTATTTAGGAAAGGACAGGTATGAAACAAAACCTAGGCTTGACAACCCCATGAAGTCATCAAGGTGGGAATTAACCCAAATTTGGTATGACCCATCTATGAACACCTTCACACCAAGCCAGTCTGGACTGTAAGGTCAGAAGATAAGCAATCCTTGCTGACTCGTTATGTTAATGGAAGATCAAAAGATCCTACTAGGGTAGCAACTAGTTGATTGACAAGGAATCTGAAATGACAGTTACTAGGGATTACCGAAGCGAGCTAATCACCCATAATTAAGATTTGATTTATTCTCCTTTTTTATCACTTGAAGTTTATTCCATTTTAATATTTTGTTTTATTATTCTAAAAACCCCAGAAATCAGTTATTTTATGCTTTCGTACTATAACTAATTTAAAGTACTAATTAGATCCTTTAGTGTTTAGGTTAGAATTGATCTGGCACTCGCCTCCCTTGAGTACAATACTCAGAGTACTCACCTATATCATTGTAAAACTATATTACAACTTGACATGTTTACTTGGGGATAACGCCTTATTTTTCTATATTTTATTAAAATTTTCACACTTGGAATGCTAGTACGTCCGTAGGCGGTCACATATTCACAATCAACCTAAAACAAAAACAGAAACACATGTAAGCTCATCAGAATTTAGTGATAAAAGCATCATTTTTTCCCTGCAGAATGCTTGCACATTGTTATTGAAGGATGATTAGAACTTCTTTAATAATCTGGTCTTCCAACTTGTTTCTGGAGAATACTTTTCTCAGATTTTTATTCTTCATTCCTCATTCTTCCATGAGGAAATAATCCTCCTTTGGGGGATTAACGAGTGAAGTTATGATCTATTGACTGTTTTGTAGGGTTACTCAACAGATCCACTATTTGGGAAATGACGAACATGAAACAAAACCTAGGCCTGACAACCCTAGGAAGTCATCAAGGTGGGAATTAACCCAAATTTGGTATAATCCATCTATGAACACCTTCACACCAAGCCAGTCTAGACTGTGAGGTCAGAAGATAAGCAATCCTTGCTGACTCATTATGTTAATGGAAGATCAAAAGATCCTACTAAGGTAGCAACTAGTTGATTGACGAGGAACCTGAAACGAAAGTTAATAGGGATTACCGAAGCGAGCTAATCACCCATAATAAAGATTTGATTCATTCACCATTTCTATCTCTTGAAGTTTATTACTTTTTAATATTTTGTTTTATTATTACAACCCTAAAGATCCTTTATTTTATGCTTTCGTACTATAACTAATTTAAAGTACTAATTAGATCCTTTAGTGTTTAGGTTAGAATTGATCTGGTAGTCGTCTCCTTGGGTACGATCCTCAGAGTACTCACCTACATCATTGTAAAACTATATTATAACTCGACCTGTATACTTGCGAATATCGCCTTGTATTTATATTTTATTACAATATTCAATCTCTGGACGTTAGTACATCCGAAGGCAGTCACATATTCACAATCAACCTGAAACAAAAACATAAACTCATGTAAGCATATCAAAACTTAGTGAGAAAAACATCCCTTTTACCTGCACAGTGCTTGCACATTGTTACTAAAGGATCGTTAGAACTTATTTAATAATATGGTCTTCTAACTTGTTTCTGGCAAATACTTTTCATAGAATTTCATTCTTCATTCATCCTTCTCTATGGATATCACACCTTACTCTGAACTCATTAATTACCCATCAACCTTTCGGTACGCCACTTACATCTTTCAATGTAATCTTTCATAAGACTTTACCCATATCTTTTACTGAGCTCCATATAACCTAAACATTGCTACTCTTGTATACATAACTTTTAAGTCATTGTTTTCTCCACAATTCATGTTTGATCACATATACAAATAATAGGTTCCTTCCTTCATATATATGATTAGAGAAATCCTTATTCGGAATACGTTTCTTTTATGTTTACCCATAACTTCTTCTATACCTCATCATTTCATTATTCGCAGTCGAATCATGGTCTTGTATAACACTTTATCGTAGCCCATAAAGACACTGTGCCTTATTGTTCTTTCTAATCACACTTATAAGCCATATTGAACACGCCAAAGCAAATTAATACAAAATCTGACACAAGAGTCATTCCTTTAGAGTACGCCATCGTGAGCCTTACTATAATATGTCACAAGGTCACCGTTTTCAGAATTTGCCATGTAAGACGTTCCTTCAAAGTGTGCCACAATGGCTTATTTCTCAAATTATTGTCACTAAGGCTATCACTGTAGGGTTTGCCACAAAGGCTATCCCTCCATAATTCACCACAAAGGCGTTTATTTCATATTGCACCACGAAGGCTCTTTTTAAATATTTCAACACAAAGTCTTTTCTTTCCTGACATGTTTATGATATGGGTTCACCTAGACTCATACTACTTGAAGTTTGCCCATCATCATCCTGGGACACTCAAGGAACCCCATTGGGTGATAACCTTCCTTTAGTTCCTCTTTAGAAGGTGCCATGCCCATAGACTTTTCCTTTAAGATATTATGTTTAAAGTCTTGATGGAACCCTGACCAACTGCACTCATACGCGTTAAAACACTAAATTTATGAAACTATTTTTAAAGTTTGGTTTTACTGCAAGCGTACAATGTCAGTTGTAATACTTATAGTGTTACAATGAAACACCAAAGTATTCCAAAGATCGAACCCAAAGGAAGAGGCGATTGAGAAATGATTAGCATATACAATAGAGTCTAAGTCACTACTAACACAATTTTTATAGTACGTCAATTCATAAAAAAAAGATTTTACAAGAAATTTAAATATTCTACCCTAACGATTAAATTGCAAGAAAGGTAAACTAGAGGGACTATCCAGCAAATCACCAATAGGGGTTGGTTGACTTCGATGTGGTTCATCGAATCTCGGGCTAGGGACATAAATCGCTTAAATTACCGACATCGATGAATTAGGTCTGGTTTATCTCCCGATCTCACTGGTTAATCTGGGACTATTACCTCTTGGTCTCACTTTATCTTGATATTCCCTCAGCGGTGTCACTAGCTAAGTTCTTAGTTCTATTCAAATGAGCCCAATTTGTTACGATTTAGTCCTTTGTCCAAAGATTTTAGTTTATCCACGTCTCCATCAACCAACCTCCTTACAGGTTTAGTTACTCATGCTTAAAGTGAAGAAAATAAACATAACAAGGGAAAATAAGGCAAACAAGAAAATAAAGTCTAAGAAAAATATGAAAGTTGAAATTTTTATTGAATAAAACTTAAATAACATGGAACCAAAAGCATCTAACAAGAAAATCTAAGGCAAGAAACATAAAATGAAAAAGATTTAACAGATTTAAAGTAAAATAAACTGAAATACATAAAATAAAGATTAAAAAGTCTTGAAAGAAAAGTACAAGGATTGGAAATGCAAATAAACCTTAGCTACAGTGTTAACTAACTTAACTAATAGCAAGAACTAGAAGTAAATGCAAAAAATAAAGTCTAATCCAAGGTAGAAGAAGAGAAAAGATAAAAAAAAACGTAGAAAAATGTAGGAAAAAAAACTAGAAAAAACCTAGAGAAAACTAAACCTAAAACTAAGCTAAAATGTGTCTCTCTCCTCCTCTACAATTTTTGGCTATTTTGAAAGGTTTTTTGATGATTTTTTGATACCAAAAATACCCCAACACAGGCCTTGAGTGATTGGTGGATCGGGTAGACAAAGTTTCTCTTTTTGTCTAAGTTTGCCCCATTGACAAAGGCGATATCGTGATACCTAGAAGAGGATATTACGATATCTCAGGCTTTGTTAAACTTAGGGTCTTCCTTGAAAGGAGGATATCCCGATACCCAAAAAGGATATCGCGATACTATTAAAGGGTCTTATTAGTCTTCTACATTGTCAGAGGTATCACGATTCCAGGGGTGGGATATTGTAATACCCCTACCCTACAAGCCATTCTCGCTTTTTTTCAACCTCCGACACGTCCCTACAGCACTCAAGCACACGTTAGGCCTCTTAATGGCGCTACCAGCAAATTTGGGTAAAAAAATAAGACAAAAATGAGATATTTTCACTTAATACCTAAAAATATTAAAATCTCAAAAATAATGGAAAAATACGCTAAAACCTCTATTTTGCTCAAGAAAAAGCTCCTTAAGTGTGTCAAAAAGCCTAATTTGCCACATCGATTTGTGACAAATCAACCCCTTTAAACAATACCGTGGAGACAGGCACAGGTTCACTTCACAAACCATTCATGCACTAACACAAATCACATTCATCTTTTGATAGATCATACCCCATAACACACATCCGAGATACACATGTAACCGAACCAAAACTTCTCATATTCCATACCATAGCACGCATTTTGTTTCAACTATCACTCATACAGCTACATTACCATCATACTATACTTTTCTAGCTTTGGTTTCATTATTCAATCAATTTCTACAAAAATATTTCATACAAGAGTCAGATTAGAGACTCACCTAACAACCACGAATAGTAGTTTGAACTCTAGATCCAACCTTCATCAATATACTGTAACAATCACTGCTTATAAAATAGAGGAACACCTTTAAAGCTCATTTGAGTAACCATACTATCATTTCAAACCCAGATGAACCCCATACAAAACCTTACTCCCTCATCTTACTATTCATGCACTTATTCAGTCCCACTTTTACATAACACAACATGTAGAGTCATAAAACTTACCTTGACATCGAGCAATCACTGATGAAATTTGATATCTCAATTTCAGCTTAAAGATATACCTTTGATTCCTTAAGCCTCAAATAACCTTATCTTAGAAGAAAGAAGAAGAGAACTCCATTTCCCAAACTTGAATATCTATTATTATAATCTAAAGCCTAACATATGGTGCAAATAAGAATTTGCCAAGACGATTATGAAATAATCCTTGTGAAATTAACCGCCCTACAAAAAGTGAGGATAAAATTCACCATTTGAGTAGAATAAGTTCGGGATGAAACTATAAGTGTTAGGGCAGTGTTGTGATAATTGGAGATAGTAGAGGAGCCTGCCACTAGGTATGCAAAGAATTATCAAGGAAAATGGGTGAAATTTGTTGAGAGTCTCCCTAAATTAAGGTAAGAAAGGAAGTTTTGAGAACATAATTTTCTTTAAGGATGGCAGAGTTGTAACACCTGAGTATCTTATTGGCCTAAAATCTAAGGAGAGTTAGGACTAAATTGAAAGGAATAGTGAATTATCAAACTTCACCAAGTAATTCAGAAACTTAAATTGTCAAATTATAATTACTTGGATATTAATTTTGGTTTGGTTAGAATGGAATCGGCTGGTTCTAAAGTGGAAGAAAAAATGATTAAGGATGAACGGTAGAGACCGAATGTGAAATTCATGATAAAAGTGTATATATATATAGGAGAGTGCAGAGACTAAAATTCTCCATTCTATTTAGAACTTTTTCTCTCCACAACATCATCTTCTTCAATCATTTTGAAAAAGAAGAGGATGTAACAAACGAAAGCTCTATATGTCGCAGCAGTCGTGTGTATTAAAGTCTGGTAATAGAGAGATTGAGGAATTGGTAAGCTTCTTTACCTCTCTTTACTCGTAGATTGAAGAAAGAAGTAGAGTAATAACTCCTAAAAGCTTCTATTTAATGATGGATTTTAGGTTTTAAGGGTTGAACACCTTTAGTTTAACCAATAAATGGTTGTCATGCTTAGCTGTTAAGACAAAGGAGGCTCTGGCGTTTATGCAAGCCAAGTTGATAAAGATAAAGAAGTAAGGTGAGTCTATGTACCATGCCTTCTGGATGATAGATGTTTTTGTGTGACTTGCATATATCACATTGATTATGTATCGAGGTTGCCTAAGATATAGTATGTATATGCTTAGAGAAACACTAGGCTGTGTGTTTGTACAATACTATGTAAACCTTTTCCAGTTGACTACTAATTATTTTATGGTAGATAATTTGGTGTGATGTTTGTTTAATGATAAAATATATGATAAGTTTGAGTAATGTATATGTATGGCGGAGGAAAATTATTGAAGGGATAGATGAAGTTAGGACTTCGGAATGAAAATTTCTGTTAGATACCGTCATACGATGTTGTTGACTGGAAACCTTGATGTGTGAAGCTCTGAGCCTTGCGAAAGAGAGATTGAGGTGTTCAAGTATCAAGGTTACAATGGCAAAATGGAGGAACGGGCGGAGGAATAGGGACAGTGAAATTTTTATTATATACCACCATACGGGCTGCTGAGTACAAACCATGATGTGTGAGGCTACGGGCCTTACGAAGGAAACACTCTGGTGTTCAAGCATCAAGGTGGCTATGAGATAAGTCAATATTGACGATTATAAGGTTCTATAGAGCAACACCGCGACGGCGGTCAGCAGGCTTTATAGGGTGACACCACGAAAACGTTAAGGTCCTACGAGGCGACACCTTAAAAAAGGTCTAATGAGTAAGACCATAGCTTGGCTATGGAAGCATAGGTAATCTACCTAGACAGTAAACACAGGGTAGTCCACCAGGACATTAAACACGGGTAAGCCCGTTAGAACGTAAAACATGGGGATCACATTTGGAAATTCTGCGGATCAAGTGTGATGCCAAGGGATTTAAGTGGAGTTCACAGTGTGATTGGGGCGATAAGTCACAAGAATGAATGAGTTTAGCATGTCTAAGGAATATAGACCACCGGGATAACGAGAAAATTTTCCAAGGCCAATAATAAGGGATGCCAAGGTTACATCTCAATTCAGTTAGAATGAAAAGAGGAGGAGACTCCTTAGATGATGAGGTATACATAATGTACAACAAGATGAGTCTGCCAGGGAAGCTACGGATCCCACGTGGTTTAAGCAGATGCGAAATAAACTTCACTAAAATGCAATCATAGAGTGTAAGATGACAAAAAGTCAGTCGAAGGGTTTAATAAGCTGATAAGGGTCTTCGTGGGAGGTAATGCATGCCCAAGGGTTTAAGTTCACTATATACATTATCGAGTCTTAGGGTTTAAGTTCACTATATACATTATCGAGTCTCTGTCCAAAATTTGTAAGTGACCATTGGAATCAAATCTTAAAGTTTTATTACTAGTTTAATACGAGTCAAAGTTTCAGTTAGATTCTTAAATTCAAGTTATTTAAGTATGTAATTAAATCAAAAATAAAAATTGTGTTTAGTCATTCTCGTTAGTGTAGCATTCAATACCCAAACTTAGCAATCAGGTCGAATAGATAGTGTTACATGGCATAAACTTGTCATTTTATTCCAAAAAAATATAAAAAGTCAAATTAAATATGAAACCTATTAATTATGAAAAAGCAATAAAAAACCTTATAAAATACTTGTGAATAAGCTCTTTAAGTGTATAAGAAGCTTAATTTGACACACACACACATATATATACACGACAGATTTAACTCCTCCTCACTTAAGTTGTTACTTGTCCTCAAGCAAACACTCAAAACACTAACATGTAACTAGACAACTTTTGAGCAATGGTGAGGTATGAGACATGGTTAACAAGTGTGTACAATGTAAAGGAAATTTTTTTAATATTAAATCCATTAAATAGGTTTTGAAGAAAAAGTTAAATTCATCTAAAATTGATTGCTCTCAATTTCAAATTTAAAATTCCAACATACGTCACGCTCACTCAAACAATTATAAGTTTTACTACTGGATATTAATTTTAATATTTACATCTACATTATTGTATCATGAGCCAATTGTACAACAATTCAGTTAAGAAAATGATCTTTCATATTATACTTTTTTAGGATACTTTTATCTTTTTATTTAAAAAGAACAAAAAAAATTGCTTATTTAATGTATTATTTGTTGTTTGTAATATTTTTATTTATTGAATTGAGTTGGTTTATAATTAATTATTTAGTGATTTCAATTCAACTAGTAATTTTAATAATAGTATAGAGTAGAATAAAACTATTTTAATAATTTAAATATAATAATAAATAATTGAAGTAATATTTAATGGCTGGGCCTTCCAAGGTTGTGGTACATAAATATCACATGGTGGGACAAGGTTGTAAACATATCTGTCGTCGTTGTTAAGGCGGCCGTAACATACATGGACACCTCTGAAAACAATATTTGGCCTAACCCAAGACATGAGTAGTGCGGAGCATCCTAACTGTTCTGAAACATGAATTTATAGATTCGCACAATTAAAATATATTACATAACTTACTATGAAATCCCTAAAATATTTTCACTCTGGTGGAGGTTTTTGCATCTATTGAGAAATAAAAACAAAGCGAATATTTTTGTGTCCCCCAAATTTCATGCTCTTTGGCAGCTTTTGCATCGCTAATATAAAAAAGACTTTGATCCCTAATATATTTTTTGAAAATACTCACGTTGCTATTTAATCATTTTTTAACTTTTATTTTGATTTTTTATGGTTGGATATAATAAATTTTTACTAATATTTTTTTTAAAATTTTAGTATAATCACTTATTTGGCTTTTAATTTTATAAAAAAATTATTTTAACCCTTCATTTAATTTTTTTTAATCTTTTTTAGCTTTTGAATTTGTATTTTTTTATCAAATCATCTTTAAATAGATGGAAAATTGAACATTTGTCCACTTGTATGACATGTTAGCAATTATTTAATTTTTTAAAGTTAAAAATATTTTTAATATTTTATACATTTTAATAATTTTAAAAAATCTAATTACTTGTTAATATGTCATTCACATTATAGGTCATATTTGCTCTTTTTGACACAGTGTCTAGAACTACCCATAGCCTCTCCCCAACTCATAAATAGGAGAATAAAACGCTTCAGCGCACTACACTAGCAACAATACTCATGCCAACCAAGCTAAGACTCAATCATTATTTTAAAAAATTTATTAATTATTATTAATGGAGTTTTAACTATATACGTTTTCAATTAATCAAGTACACATTTATATTTCTTATTGAATTAATATTTTTAGTTGAATTTTTTTTATGCTCATAAGAAAGGAAAACAAAAACCATTACAATATTTCATACAAATTATATATTAACATTATTTACTTTTTTAAAAAATATATAAATCTGTTTATTTTTCTTTTGAAAAATTAAATAATTTTAAGCATATTTTATCTATTTTTATTAGAATATATATTTTTTGACATTAAGACTTTAATTACTTTTAAATATTTTTACATATGCAATATAAATGAATATTTGAATATTAAAAAATTTATTTTATTGAGTAAACTTCTATGGGTTTATGATGATAATATTAAAATATCACATATAAAGTTATTTATCAGTTAAAGGCTTCTCAATGCCAAATCCAAAATTTAATATTTAAGACTTCTTATATATTAATTTTTATTTTAGAAATATATTTAATAATTAAAAATAAATTACTTTGATTGCTTGATTAGCGATTGAAATGTATAGATTTATTGACGTATAAAATTTCTTATGTTATTAAATTTAATGAGAAGGTTATTTTAGGTATTTACTTTTCTAATAACCTTTTATGTTCTATGTTTCTAGTAACACTACACAAAAAAAAATTGAAAGGTAACATCAAGTTTGTATAAACATTTTTGTATACCTAAATTTTTTTTTTTTGGTAAATAAATAAGAGTTTAGCCATAGGCTACAATAGTATTATTTTCCATCAATCATAGTACGCATAGTGCGTTGGACATTTTCTTCCAATAAATCTCTCATATATGTCGATGGATCCACATGAATAATCAACTGTTCCATTCCACCTCTAACCTCTAGCCTTTGATATACAAAGACCTCGTCCAAGCTTCAGGAAATGTTATAAAATCATGGCTACTACCACTAGCTAATTGAATATGAATTCGTACGGCTCTTCCAAAGGGACCAGCTAACAATAGGAAAAAAATTAGCCCATTCACCATTTTGGAGCTCTAGTTTACCTTCATTCCTAATATTCCAAATAATCCAACGAACGAGCGACAAATTAAAGAAAACATTCCAACAACTCCTTGGTACCACTGATTTCCAAATTGTTTAAGCAAACCCGCAATCCCTAACAATATGCATCGTAGATTCTACATCCAAACCACCTTGATCATAGTAAGGAAATATAGTCATACCTTGCCTTGTTTGTTCCTTGTTTGTCAAGAGTCTGCCACGAGCCAGTAGCCAGAGGAACACTCACACCCTTTTCGGTGCCAATACTCTTCATGTGAACTCATCACTTGAACCCTATTTGGCGCATTTACGGAAACAAGATGTTTATACGATTCCGATAGTGAGAATTCTCCCCTCGATAGCCACCTCCACGTCAGGTGGTCTGATCCTACATTCAATTAAGGTGGTGTGAAAGCCAATATACACTTCACAATCCCTTGCGGAAGCACCGAAGCTAGCCATTGGGAGTTCCATACCCCCTTTGTCACTATGTCACAAACATGAAGTTAATCTTGAAACGGTTCTTGCCCGATGTAATGTTGCTAAAGGATGCCCAAGTTCCTTAACCAATCATCGTTCCAATAATTAACTACCTACCATCACACACTAACCAAATGATTCCCTTTCCAACCTCATCCTAAATATTAGCTATGGAATGCCAAGTATAAGAACAGTTGTTCCGATGGATGGCAACCGGTAGCAGTCCATGAACTTTGTATTTATTCCTCAATATCTGAACCCAAAAATCCTCTGTACTAGTGACTAGTTTATATCTCAACTTCAGGAGGAAAATTTTGTTATGGTCTTGCAGTTAAAAAATGCCTAAACCCCTATCCAACCAAGCTTACAACAATCCTTCCAACTCACAAGTGATGATTTCTTTCCGGACTGCGTAAACCCCTATAAGAATACACGAGCCACCTTCTCAGTTTCGTTACAGATTGAAATAGGAATTCAGGCCATTGTCATAAAGTAATTTGGAATGGCAAGTAACATGGACTTAACCAAAGTGAGACGTCCCGCAAGCGATAGCTTTCTTGTCCCCCACCCATTAAGTTGAGCACGAACTTTGTCCAAAACAAACTAAAACGTACCTATACCAACTCAATTGTGGAAAATGGAACAACTAGATATTTCCCTGGGTCACTCACTTTGGTAAAACCAAGCTTGTTACATAGACTAGACGGTTCCCCTTTGGGCACATTACATGAGAAGAATACTTGAGTCTTCTGTCGATTAACACAGCATCCATAAAAATGATAGAAACTATTAAGGACATGTTGAAGGAAATCTACACTCCTTTCATCAGCCCTACAGAAGAGGACAAGGTCATCGGCAAAAAACATATGGGAGACACCTGGACCACCGAGAGAGAAATAAAGGTTCCCAAGCACTCTCCTCAATGACAACTTCAATCAAGTGACCTAGATGTTCTATTCGCGGGATGAAAAGATAGGGGAGAGGGGATCTCCCTGTCTTACACCTTTGGTCGAGATAAGCTTTCAGAAAGTGAACCATTCCATAGGAATTGCATGGAAGATGAAGAAACAAAGTTCATTATTGTATGAACAAAAGCTTCAAGTAAGCCCACCTCATTTAGAGTATACTTTAAAAAATCCTGTTGGACCCTGTCATACGTCTTCTCTAAATCCACATTTACTGTCATCCACCCTTTTTTACTCATTGTTTGTTTCATCAAATGAATTGCCTCCTAGGCAACTATAATATTGAATGTTTCGTGACGGTATAAAGCTAGGTTGATTTTGTTTCACCAGTGCTTGCATCATTTTCAAAATACAAATGGAAATTTTTTTCGTGATTACCTTGTACAAAACAATGCACAAACTAATTGGTTTATATTGTTTCATAGACTTTGTGCCAAAACTCTTTTAAATAGGAAACGGGATGTTCTATTAATGCTAGGATCCTTCCCATAAAAATATTCTTGACCATCTCGTAAACGCTACTCCCCACTATATCCCAATTAGCCTAAAATTTTTTTGCATGGAAACCATCAATTTTAGGTGCCTTTAAAGGTGCCATACTAAAAATCGATTGCTTAATCTCTTCCATCGTGACATTGAAAATGAGAATTTGTAGTAGGTAATTTTGGATATTTTGAAATTGTACCTTGATGGGAAAATCCCCAATCATGTATTGCTCTACAAAATACAATTTTGTAAAATAATATTTCCAATTCCCAAATAGCTCGTCATTTCTTAAAAAAAATAATTCCAAACACCATTTTATTCCATTCTTCAATCGATTAGGTAAATTTCTCCAAATTTCCAACAACCCCATCATCCATACTCCAAGCCTCTTTTAACTCAAGGTGCTTCAACGAGCTAGCAAGGAAGCGAAATGGTCCATCTCCTCTCTCAGCTCTTGTAATACACCAAACGCGACTTAGAAGTTATGACAAGATGTTGAGGAATTACATTAATTTGATTAAAATCCTTTGTTTCAAACAATCTAAAATCATGTTTCAAAAACATAAAATTTTGGCTAAACTCCTAAAGATGGTTACAAAAATTTAAGTTCGAAAAAACTTATTCAAAACACAGAATTCACATTCAAAATCTCATGTTTTGAAAGTACTAACGTTAGCGGATCATTTTCAGTACTAAAACAATCTTTCATTACAAACCATATTTTTTTTAAAAAAAAATACTTAAATGATTACTTAACATTACATCAATAGATTTTAAAGTTTGTTTTCATTTTGAAAACCGAAATCTAACTTGTTAGCTCATGTGATTTGCAGTTTAATGCTAAAAATTATTAAATGCCAACCAATAAAACAAAAACCAAAACCAGACCCAAAAATAGATTACAGTCCAAAAATAATTAAAACATAAACCCACAAATATTTTATCAGGTAACCAATCCGAGCTCCTGCACATCATTCGGTCCTAATTTAGAAGTTAACCTGAAACGTATTAAACAAACAAAAGTGGTAGGAGCCCAGTGTGTCTCAACCCACAAGCATATTTTTTATTTAACAAGCACATATGTAAATATGATCACCAAATTTTAATTTAATGTATCAATAACATATCAGAATGTTGTAGTACCAGAAACATATATATTTTAGATCATAATATTATATAACCGAAACATATTTTAGTTCAAAATATTAGTTTCATATGCATTTATCAGACCAGAATGTCATGTTTTCAAAAGCACATATATCTTACCAGAATAGAAAAATGCAGACACAGATCCTACCCCATTCGCTACACACCAACTCTGTCCAACCAATCATACCAATTAGGACTTCAAAAGTTCATCCATCCAATCACACACGGGTCGTAGTGGTATGCCACTCATAATAGTGCAACTGAGCTACGAAACATATATTACGATTTAACCACCAAAATGCAGTAATACTATCGGAAAACACTGTGCTTAAACTCACGTACCTACTTATAGCAGATCATGTCGCATTTTTCTACTTATCAGAACCTATTTAACATACTTGCTACACTTACCCAAGTTTATTTTACTGAAATTTACGCTTTTCTTGGCCAACATGATGCCCCCGAACCTAAATTTTGAGTCCTTTAGTTGACCTCTAATTGGGTCTCAAAATTGGCCCAAAAGGCCCACATGACCAATAAAGCTAGCCTATGTGATCCATACGGTCTACCCACACGGCCTACACGATTTCACATGGTCGTGTGCCCCACTCGGCCTATATAAACACACACAATTGTGTGGCACACATGGTCCGCCCCACGGTCTGGCACACGGCCATGTAGTCTCTGTCAAATTCCGAAATCAACCATTGTTTCGTGAATTTCTTGAATATCGAGTGATAACTCGGGTTAGAATCACACACCTAATGATATTTCTGATTAGCCACGCAACCGGGAACTCTCAAAACCTATAATCATTCATCCAAATAACTTGCTTAACCAATAAAATACTATCCAACATCATATTCCTTTAACAAAATTGCAGTCCCTAAGCGAAGTTTGATTACTTACCACTCGAAAATAGCGTCCAAAATGGAAATTACTCCGTTGTTGGAACCTAATTCTCACACCCTTCGCCTAAATAAAATCACGAAAACATTTAACACTACATAACAAAAAAACTAAATACTAACCACTCTTATCTTATCACGAAAAATAAATTTAATCCAATATAACGAAAAAGATATTAAACAAACTTACACCCCGCTTTGAACCATAATCGGAAGACAAAACTCGTGCATGAACACAGGGAAAAAATGGAATGACAGTAAAGAAACAATAGCCAACAAAGAACGTGAGCAACAATCTCAAGAGAACCAAAAGGAATAAAAGAAAACAAAGAAAGAACAAAACCAAAATTAAAGTATGAAAATGGGGAAAAGTGGACGGTTAATGATGGAGTAAAAATAGGAACTTTGAGAGCAAAATTAAAAATAACAATAAAAACAAATAAAGATTTATCCACAATTTTTTTTTTAGAAAAATAACTTTAACCCAACAACTAACAAGTGCCAAGGACAAAAATGTTATACTCACACGCATCACGGGAGTTAAACACAAGACCTAAGGTAAGCTAACACCTTGCCACTAAACCAGAAGGCTCATTCTATCATAACTTATTTAGAAATAAGATTTAAGCCAGAAGACTACGGATAAGAATTGAGCTAACAACTAACAAAATTCTAATAGATAGGATTTGAACATAAGACCTCTCACACACATACACAACACTAAACCACTGAACCAGATCATTTTACTTGTCAAAATATTCATAATCGTAACTCACAAATCAGGACGTAACCACTCTTGGTTTCACTAATACGATTTCTTTCAACCTAATTTTCGGAATGTGACAACTCTCCCCTCCTTAAAAGAATTCTGTCTTTGAAATTCCTGCTGTCACACAGAACACTTAACCACAAAATTTAAAATTCCTCATTCCAAACTAATCACCACGCTTTCACTACGTAACTCTAATTTCAATGCAAACCCAAACAATTTACCACCAATGATACAATCCTAAAATCTTAAAAACTCCAATGACCATCAAAAACTTAGTCAATGTAGGGTAAAGTTTCAATATGTAATTGTATTACTGCCATATGCATCTCAATCCCTATGACGTCTAGTTGTACAAATCAATTTCTGATATCCTCTTTGAGCCGACACTTGTATCTGACTAAGGAAGTGTCGTGAACAGTCTTTAACTAGGTGCTTAATGGATCCATATCTAAAACACACTCCCCTTTAACCTCCAATACTCGCCTTGATAATGCATATCACAGAAAACATAAATCAAAACCTAGCATACGCTCACAATCGCCTCAACCCACTGAGTCCTAACTATTCTTGATCATTTCCTAATTTGTAGATTAAGTTTTTAGGACTAGAGCTCCACTTGTACCGTACTTATTCATTCCCATTTCCTCACTTTCTAAATGATTAATCTCTTCCACTAACTCGGTCTCATCTGACCGAAGTCGCTCCATCATAGTCTCTCAACTCACAGATACAGTTTGAGCCCCAATTGACCCCTTTTGCAGATCTCCAAACATATCTTGAGACACAGTATCGTCTTCAACTTAACGATTACCACCCTCAGAAATGGGTGTCCCAACAGTATTGCTAATTTCTAAATTGGGCACGTTGCACAGAGAAGAGGATTCGATGAAAGTCACTTTGCAACGTCCACCACGTCTCCGCGCAACGTGTCCATAGGTATCATGTAAACCCACTTTACTTACCTTTAGTTCAGAAGTCTAAAGTTTAACTTAGGTTATTAAAAATCATAAGTCTTATATTTAGCAGCAATGCTTAGTTATCTTAAAGTAGAGAAAGTTTTATTCGGTAATCTCTAAAGTTCATCAGACTAACTAAATTAGCTAAAGTACAAATAACCAAAGTATAAATAAATTACTTCGATCGACGCCGGGGTCTTGGATTAACATTTTCAAAACTTTAGTTAATTTTTGTGCATACTCACCCACATCAAATTTCCCAAAAATTTTCTTAAGAATCAATTTCAAAAACACATTATGTATAAACTTTCAAACCCAAAAACTACAGCCCGAGTTATGCATCATGGCTCTAATACCACTAAATGTAACACCCCGAACCCAGCCTAGAAGTTATGACCGAATGTTTAGGAATTACATTAATTTGATTAAAAGCCTCTGTTTTGATCAAACTAAAATCACATTTCGAAAACATAAAATTTTGGCTAAACTCCTAAAGATGGTTAGGAAAATCAAAGTTCAAAAACACTTATTTAAAACCCAGAATTCACATTCAAAATCGTGCATTTTGAAAGTACTAACGTTAGCATATCATTTCTAGTATTAAAATAATCTTTCATTACAAACCATAAATTTATTTTCAGAAAAATACTTAAAATATTACTTAACCTTGCAATGGTAAATTTCAAAGTTTTTTTTTTGTTTTGAAAACTGGTATCTAACTTTTTAGCTCGTGTGATTTGCAGTTTAGTGCTAAAAAATATTAAATGTCGACTAATGAAACAAAAACCAAAAACAAACCCAAAAACATATTACAGTCCAAAAATAATTAAAACGTAAACCTACAAATATTTTATCGGGTAATCGATCTGAGCTCTCGTGTGCTGTCTGGTCCTAAGCCAGAAGTTAACCTGAAACGTATTAAACCAACAAATGATCTAGGAGACTAGTGTGTCTCAATCTACAAGCACAATTTTTATTTAACAACCTCACACGTAAATATGATCACAAAATTTACTTTAATGTACAATAACATATCAGAATGTTGTATTACCAGAAACAAATATATATTTCAGATCATAATATTATATAAATTGAACATGTTTTGGTTCGGAATATCTTAATTTCAGACTAGAATGTCATGTTTTCAGAAGCACATATGTCATACCAGACTAAAACAAATGCAGACATAAATCCTACCCCCATCTGCTACACACCAACTCCGTTCAACCAATCAAACCAATTAGGACTTCAAAAGTCCAACCATCCAATCACACTAGGTCGTGGTGGTATGCCACTCATAATAGTGCAACTGAGTTGCCAAACATATATTGTGGCTTAACCGCTAAAAATGCAGTAATACTGTCAAAAAAAATTTCCCCAAAAAAATTTGAACCCACCCTAATGCATATGCAAAATCACGTTAACATACATAAATATCAAATAGGTTGTATGCATTCATACTTAAACAGATATTATACGGAACGTAACTTACACATAACTTATACAAATCATAACATATCATATTACATGGTCGAATCGAATAACTTATCAGAACAGATATCAGAATATGCATAACACACATGGTTTACAAAATAGTCATACTTAACTCATGTACCTACTTATAGCAAATCATATCACATTATTACACTACACTTACCTATGTTTGTATTACTGGTCGGTACTTATTTAACATACTTCCTACACTTACCTATGTTTGTATTACTAAAATTTACGCTTTTGGGGGCCTACATAATGCCCCATGACTTGAATTTTGAGTCCCTTATTTGACCCTTAATTGGGCCTCAAAATTGGCCCAAAAGGACCACATAACCTAAAAAGCTAGCCCATGTGATCCACACGGTCTTCAGGATTTCACATGGCCATGTGCCCCACATGGCATGCAAGATTTCATATGACCTAGCACACGGCCATGCGGTCATTGAGCAGTTTCGAGAATAGCCTAAGTTTCATGAATTTATTAAATATCGAGTAATAACTCAGGTTTGAGTCACACACCTGATGATATAATTCATCCAATTAACTCACTTAACCAACAAAATATCATCCAACATCATATTCCTTTAACAAAATTTCAGTCCCTAAGTGAAGTTCGATTACTTACCACTCGGAAACAGCTTCCAAAACGGAAATCACTCCTTTGATGTAACCTGTTTCTCACACCCTTCACCTAAACAAAATCACGAAAATGTCAAGCACTACATAACAAGAAGACTAAATACTAACCAATCATATCTTACCACGAAAAATAAATTCAATTCAAAATAACATAAAAGATATTAAACAAACTTATACCCCGTTTTGAACCATAATGGAAAGACAAAACTCGCGCACGAACATAGGGAACAAATGGAATGACAGTAAAGAAATAATACCCAACAAAGAACGTCAGTAACAATCTCAAGAGAACCAAAAAGAACAAAAGAAAAGATAAAGAAGAAAAGAAGAAAAGGAAGAATAAAACCAAAATTAATGTGTGGAAATAGGGAAAAGTGGATGGTTAACGATGGAGTGAAAGTGGGAATTTTTGGAACAAAATTAAAAATATCAATAAAAATAAACAGATATTTATTCACAAATTTTTTTAGAAAAATAACTTTAACCCAACAACTAACAAGTGCCAAGGACAAAATGTTACACTCACACGCAACACGAGAGTCGAACACAAGACCTAAGGTAAGCTAACACCTTACCATTGATCCAATAAACTCATTCTGTCATAACTTGCTCAGAAATAAGATTTAAGCCAGAAGACTAGGAATAGGAATTGAGCTAAAAACTAACAAAATTCCAAGAGACAGGATTTGAACATAGGACCTTTCACACATAATCACAACACTAAACCACTGAACTAGATTATTTTACTTGTCACAATTTTCACAATCTTAACTCACAAATCAAGATGTAACCACTCTTGATTTCACTAACCTGATTTCTTCAAACCCAATTTTTGGGATGTGACAGCTCTTGCCTTATTTGTCAAAATGAAAATAAGATGGTGATCAGATTTTAGTTTATGTAGATGTCTTACAACTAAATTTAGTGTGAAAGGCTACCACAGATCATTACAAGGTCCTCGATCAAGCTTCTGAAATAGGTTCCCTCTGCTCCAAATGAAATACAACCCTTAATACCCTATATCGTGAAAACTATGCTAGAAAACAAACAAACCGGATCGATTGCAACCCACTTTGTGAGACTCAAAACCTCCTTTCCATTCATCACTTCTCAAAATCGTGTTGAAATCCCCTACCACTAGCCAAGGATCTTCAACCTTATCAACACTCTAACCCAAAATTTCCTATAACTGAGTAATTGTACGTAGTAGTGGACTCACATAAACAACAGAACAGAGAAATAAAGTGTGGCTTCGTAATTTCTGAACACGCATATGTATAAACTGAGGATGAGCTTTTACTACCTCAACACCTATCATTCCAGAAAATCAAAATACCACCCACAAAACCCAATGTTTCGACTCAGAATGAGTTTTCAAACCTCAGCTTTGAAATAACAATGTTAGCCTTGGTCTCACTAATTCTAGTTTCAAAGAGAGAAACAATGTTTGGACAAACTTTTGTCTTGTATTCTTTTAAAAATTTATGGAATCGAGAGTGTCCACACCCTTGACAATTCCAAAGCATTAAATTAAAATCAGAGACCATCACAAAATAGTAGGCCATGAAAGTGTTATCGAAACCCTCATATAAACTCAACACCCTTAATAGTTTCATCCTCCTTCCCGATCTCCTCTCCTCAAACACTGGCCATAGCGGTGTCATCCCCAACCTCGTTACTCAACCCTTGTAAAATATCATCTATAGCTAGAGCCACCGAAAGTGGTGACAAATCGACACCCTTGAAGCCCATTGGTTCCTACTCTGTATTTTCACCCACTTTTTCACTGATCTCTTCTCATGGCCGATGAGTTCCCTTACCCCCATACTTTGTTTTGATTTTGAGATACTATGGCAGTTGTGTCCCTCACTTCTAGTTGAAATACCTTCTTTAGCCATAAATCTAATTGCCAAAATTTTCTTTCCTTTCAACATCGGGCTAATAGCTTGAAAGTGAATGGGCTCCAAATCTCTATCCAATTCTATCGGGTCCATTCTCAATCTATCATAAAATGGATTATTTTTTGGACTCAAGGAGGATGCCTCAACCTTCTTTGATGGTTTTAGAATGTTCAAGTTGGGCTTCCATCCGTTTGCAATTACAACCCCTTTCTCTTTAGCCATAGAAACTCATTTCTTTGTGCTCCTTGTTTTATTTGGAGCCTAAATTATTCCAGCCTTTTTAACCAGTTCATTAATTCCCAAATCTTATTTCCCTAAAATCTTGGTCTCGTCATTTTCATTAAGGTAGCCCGATTTCTTTAATAATTGCTTTTGGTCTATACCTAAAATACTATAAATCTTTAATAATTCTTATTTCTGATGTGCAATATCATTTTTGTTATCGGGTAAACTACACCATTAGTAATTCTATTAGAGATAAATTTTTGATTTGGTCACTTATCTAAAAATGGTTACAATTTTTTCATTCAATTATTCAAAAGTTTTCATTTAAGTCATTAGGCTGTTAAAATCAATGCTATGTGGCTTTCTTTGTTTGCAGTGCATGCACCAATCAAAAGCTCTTTTCTCCTTTCTCCTATACATATTTTTTTTTCAAATCCAATAAAATAGTTTTGGACATCATGAATATGCGAACCAAAACTTAAACAACTTTTTTCTTCAATCTCGTAGACTAACTGTCAAATTGTCAAATTGTCAAATAGTTTTGCATGGATTGTCAAATTGTCGGTTAGAGCTTACTAGCAGAACTTTTTTTAAAAAAACCTTAACAACTTAGTGAGTTAAATAAAAACTTTTGAATAGTTTAGTAAATTAAATGAAAACTTTTGAATATTTCGGTGACCAAAGTGTAACTCTTTTAGTTAACTAAACAAAACCTTATCCATAGTTTAGTGACTAATAGTGTAGTTTACAATTTGTTAGATAACGAACAGGGGTGTGGTTTGTAGGCTTTGAACTCCAAATGGGTGCTACTTTTACAAATACTTTAGGGTAAACTATCTAGTTGGTCACCTAAAATAAAATTATTAGAATTTCATTACTTAACTTTTAGGGTATTTTTATTTTAGTCACCCAACCGTTAAATCTCTAACAGTGGTTAACTATACACGCCACATCATGTTCACACTCTCAGTTTGGTCACCCAACTTCTAAGTTGTTTTAGTTTTTGTCACCTAAAAAGGTATTAATCAGGGTAAAAAAATATTAAGAATTCAAGTGAAAAAGTGGTAGAAACTAAAATAATGCTTTAAAAATTGGCAATATGAATTTGTTTACCCTCTTGTTGAAAGTTCTATTTTTTTCAATAATTAAATTTTAAATTTATAAATATCAAAATCAATTAAATATGTTGGAGTGTAGGGATATAAATAAACTTATGAGAAATTATTGAAGGATCCAAGGCCTGTAACAATGTCATTTTCTTTAAGGTTCTATTCACCTCCATATCAATTTCTATAAAGAATTCTTTATAGAACAATCTAGGAATATAAAAGATGGTTGGAGAATAGAAAGAAACTTTGTTTCTATGTTTTTGGGTGTCATACAAATGAAAGTTCACTCCTATTTATAAGAAGCCTCATGTCTCTTCATAGAGACATAACTACTTAAATGGATAGTCATATCTTTAGCAATAAACATAATTATTCAATAGATATCTACTTGAATAATTATGATTATTCTTTAATAATCAAGTGACATAAATTTTGAATTTAAGAGGCATAACTCATCATTATAAATGGTTACAACTTTTGGTTAATAACCAAATGACACAACTTTTGGTTATTTATAACTTTTCATTTACAACTATTGGAACATTATATATTTTTTTAAAATGTTCCAACAATCTCCCCCTATTTTGAAAGTATTCTATATTTTGATAATCTTGAAAATTAATAGCATAAATGAAGGTGTCGTACGTTTGAACCTTCACTTAGTGAAAGCATATTAAAGTTAATAAAAATTGCATGGTAGACTATGCTTTGAACTAGTTATTCCATTTGACTAATCGAACATATCTCATACAATGATTTCAACACCAATCAATGCACAGTATTCAGGGACACTATTATGACCGTGCGTCTGTAACCTCTTTTCATGAGTGTTGTTAGAGCCAAGCCTCTGAGCTCCTAGAAGCGGCCACGCTTCCACTCACATAGGTAGACCCCATCAAGAGTGTTCCCGTAATTATAACACTCTAACATATTTATGTTATGGGTCTATTAAAAGTATAATAGTCTCATGCTTTCCTTGCCATTACGGGTACCTAGCACTTTTTCCCTTGGGATGATTATTATATATTATTTTATAGTGCTAGCAGTCACATACTGTTGATATACCCTGTCTCATTGAACTTAAGACTTGATGTTATACCAAGCGTTAGTTGAGTTTCAATCATAAATGACTCAAATATTATAGGCTTGTACCTCATCCCTAAATTTCAAAATTTCAACTTAGCTGTGTTAATTATCTATACCACATGGTAAAACTTTATATTTATTTGTTTCTTGAAAATTCACAAGACCAACATCCCCACTATGTTCAATTACCTATTCTTTCACAAAATAATGTTATCAAGGATATCTTTTCTACTATTGTCAAATTACAATGATCACTTTATCTTTTCTTACCATGATGATTTCATATTTGGCTACTTTATTTATTTCTTGATATCCAAGAAACTAATTTAACAATCACAAAATATATAAAACCATACATCATGTCTTTTTCACCAAGTAAATTGTTGTAAAGAGGCCTCAAATCTCTTGGTGAAACTAGACAACATATTTTCTATTTGTCATAGCTTCTTTTCAAAGTCAATGCATGAATTTATTTATTTATTTTTTATTTTTTCCATTCATAGTCAAATAACATTATTTTTCTTAACACGCTACATATATAAGGGTGTAACATATATAGTCATATTAGAGGACCATCAATTATCTAATTAAGTGACTACAAAATCACACATCTATTCACCCTTCACCAATAATATTATCAATTATTTTCTAACTATGATCAAAATCATGTATATCACTTAAATAGGTCAAATAGCATTCATATTGTTATTTTCATACTCACGAGATCTTTGATTCAAGAATTCCAAAGTAAATTTCAAATTTTACAATATTTCAAAATTTTATAAAACCACGAGATTATAGTACATATCCAAACCATATATAAAAAATATGCACCATCATATTAATATGGACAGTATGATCTCAATTTCAAATATATGATTATCACGTTATACATAAAACCTAATCATGGGTCAAACCACCCGTTTAGTCTCAAAGGCTCGCCTGAAAAGTGAGAGGGTTTTGGCAAAAATATAGGCTCAAAAAACGAACTTGGATAAAATTTGAGACGAAGTTTCTAAACGGGTCGAGCTTTGGGTTTTGGCCCGGGCCCAACCCGGCCCGAACTATCATACTTTTCCATCCTATATATAAATAAAAAGAACCTCATGACACAAAACAACTGTTTATAGTACCCAAACTCCAAATGGCTCTCTTCAGGCTCCCTTATTCTCCCTCCACTCTCTTGTCATTCTTTCCAAAATACTCATACTATTTCCCTCCTTTTCAATTTTTTATTCTTCAAAATCCACTCCCAACCAACTAAAAAAACAATAATGATAACAAAAATACTGATAATCCCAAGAAATCCAAGAGACTATCAGAGTAATCTTCTTGGGAAGCCAAAGATTCAAAAGGGAAAGAATATCTATACAAGCCAAAGAGGCAGATAACATGTAACACCCCGAACCCGAGACCGTCGCCGGAGTCGAACACGAGGTGTTAACAGACTTCAAACCACTTATTTGACATTTCCCAGACAAGCTGCCAATCTGCGTACTAGTCACTTTAAAAATCATATCTTGAGTTATAAAACTCGAAATCCAGTTCCGTGAATTTTCCCTGGAACTAGACTCATATACCTATATGGTAGAATTTTTGTAGAATTTTTGGTCGGGCCAATTAGTACAGTTTATTAGTCAAAGTCTCCCATGTTACAGGGATCGACTACACTGACCTTTGCGCATTACGACTTGGATATCTCCCTGCACAGAGCTTCAATACTGATGTCGTTTGTTTCTATAGAAACTAGACTCATAGAGGAATCTGTAAATATATGGCATGACTCCTAATTATCTCTGGTTAATTTATAATGAATTTCCAAAGTCGGAACAGGGAATCCAGAAACCGTTCTGGCCCTGTCTCACGAGAACTTGAATATCTCTTAACATACTGTCCATATGATCATTTCGTTACTTCTATATGAAAATAGACTCATCGAGCTTCGATTACATAATTTATTCATCAATTAATTCCACTCCTACTATTTTTAGTGATTTTTCAATCTTACGTCACTGCTGCTGCCAGCATCTGTTACGAAAGCAACTATGCCCATTTCGTGATTTCTCCTTGATCTGACTAGTAATTCATCATACATATCACAAATTATGATCATGACTAGCCATGCCAAAGGCTAATCATTGTCAAACATCCCGCTACTACACTATTGCCATATCATGAATTTTAACACCAAAAATAATCAACCATGACATATGGCATAAAAAAAAAGGGTCGACTTACCAAGGCTTACGACCTAACGTTATAAAACCAAACCCAACCGACATTTATGCCATTTTCGCATGGCTAAAAGTTTACATACCAAAGTTCAAACACAACATAATAGCCTATACATGCTGAAATGTTCTCCTAAGCCGACTAAGAAGAAAGTACCAAAACTTGCTAGCCGGTGTGATGACTCCAATGACGGCCCGATCACGCAAAAAGAGACAAGTCCAAGAAACCTAAAATAGGTGACAAGGAAACACCGAGTGAGTATATAACTCAGTAAGTCATAAGCAATGCACTACCATCCATTAATAACATTATCACAAGAGGAAGCAAAATGGAACGAGGCTAGTTACTCCACCCATACCGAACCATACCATAGTTCCTCAAACCTATCGGTTCAATCTCATACCAAGTCATGCATTCACATTCCATATACTAATCAATAGGATATTTGAGGCATTTTCCTACATCATTTTGTTTTCGTTACAATCATACAACTAAACGACCTTTCACCTATTCCACGATAAATCTTATGTACGTGACCTCAATTATAATTGTCACATAGGTTCAAACTTACCAAGCTCAACTTCAACTATAAACATAGCGCCTAGTAGTCACGAACTCAAGGTACTTACCCGATCCGCTGTCCATGATCAACTCAATAATGTCGCACACTTAGTGCCCATATGATTCAAAAATATATATTAAGTCCGCACACTCAGTGCTATATAATCAACTCGCACACTTAGTGCTATATAATCAAACTCGCACACTTAGTGCTGAACAATTTAAACCCGCACACTTAGTGCCAATCTCATGATCATAAATGTTTATACCGCACACTTAGTGCCGAGATCAACAACTCAATACATCTCACCTCTTTTCTTTCATTCAACACTTTCATCACCACATGCATACATGTATATAAATTTATCATTCCATTCGGCATAATTACATAGACATTATGTCTATTTAGATCAATACAAAATATATGCTTGATGACTTACTTTGTGTTGGGTAAGACGGTTCCAACTCGGCTACTCGATGATCTTTTCTTTGCCTTTGCTTGATTCTCCTCCTTTAACTCCTTGAGCTTAATCAATAAATCAACTAGTTTAACCATCTTGCTAAACATTCATAATTCAATTACACATGCATATGTATGTTTGTATATTCGGCAACCATCCTCACTAATTACCCATTTAGTCGATTATACACATAATTAAAGGTAACATCACGAATGGGCATACTTATGTATATATATATATGTATATATACTTCGGAATGGGCATCACAATTAGATTTAACACCACCTTCATACTCAATTAGATGGCCGAATGTATGTATATATGTACAATGTCAACTATAACATCATGTAAATCCACATATAACTACATTTCTTAAGTTCCACATCTTAATGCCCATTATACATAATCAAATTTAACATCATCTATATATTTACTCATATGGCCGAATATACATACCCCCATATAATATCATGTACTCACTTTAAGTATATTGCCGAATATACTTAATCATACACACACCTAACCAAAATAATTTCTAAAATCTTTATATCATTTATAATACATCTAAATATTCTTTTTCACATTATTAACTCAAATCACATACATTATTTACTATAACATTTTTACATTCGGCATTAGTGTCAACCATAGTAGCCGATTCTTCCTACTTTGTACCCATGCATCTATTTGATCCTTAGTTAGTTCAAACACTTCACACACTAAGACTCATCCAATTTTAACAAGAAATAAAATCCTTAATCCTCAAACTACCATGGCCGAATGTTATAACCCAAGCCACATATATTGTTCCTCAAGGCCCTTCAAGGACCACATTCGGCACCTCCATAATAACAACTCAAATTTCAACCTTCAAGAAAGAAGAAGAAAAAATATATGTGCTAAGAGCTTCAAACTACTTGGCCAACTATCAAACCTCCTAACAATCAAAACTTAAGCCATGGAATGATTAGAACTTGAACTGACCACCTTCTTTATACAAAATTTTTCCAAGAATTTCAAGATACTTACCTCTTCTTCATCCTCATCCAAACCGAACATAAAGCAAGAGAGCTCTTTCTTCTTCCTTTGATTTTTCGGTCAAGAAAACAAAGAGGATGAAGCCTTTTTTTTTCTTCTAGTTTCGGCAAAATGGGGGAGCAAGGATGAAACAACTTTGGTTTCTCCTCCCACTCCCCTCATATTTTATTGTTCTTAACACAACATGTTGTCATAAACTTTTCATAATATGTTTTACCCATCACAATTTGTCTATCCACCTTGTCATGGCCGGCCACTACTATTTAGGGGGGGAATTTGACATGCAAGTCCCCCCTTTTTATCTCATGCACTAATAGGTCCTTATGCTTTGACCTATCACATTTCAAAATTTTCTCACATAAGTCCTATTTACAAAAATTCACCTACAATTAAACAAAATTCAAACACGAAATTTTCACACATGCACATGTACATGTAATGAGCATCAATTATGACGGTTAATTATTTTTATGACTCGGTTTAGCGGTCCCGAAACCACTTCCCGACTAGGGTCAATTTTGGGCTGTCACATAACATGAACATTGTTGTTGGTGCTAGGCTTGTGTGATTGATGATCTTTTCACTGGGATTTTTAGTGGCAAAGACTGTAATTTTCTTCTCTTTGCTCTTCCTTATATTTAACTTATGACAAACATTTAAAGAAATGAAACTAAATATCTTTTTTCTATAGCAGATATTGTGTTTGATTACAGGCAAAATAGGATGAGCTCCTTTGAGTATCTACAAGGGGATTATTACATTGTTCCCATATTCTGGGTAAAATTTCCAGGCTAACAATTTCCTTTTACATTTCTTTTGCAACAGTTGAGTTAAAGGTGGCTTTTTATGATTCAGGCTGATGATAGGTTTGAACTAGAATGTGATTAGCTTTACAAGGTCTTGTTTATCTTTATTAAATATTCACCTCTGATGTGATTAACATATAATAAAAATATAATAATTTTTAATTCAACTTTACTATCTTGTTTGAACTTATATTTTCCTTATATAGTTATTAATTTTTCTTTGAATTTAGTTGCCATTAACATATATTTATGGTTATCCGAGTATTCTAAGGCTAGTCCATAAGCATAGTAATCTTCTTCTTTACCCAAAATGTGGAAATTCACTATCTTTTTTTCTGTTCTTATCTATAGAAACAAGTTGTTATCGTATTTCCTTTATTCTTCTTATGTCTTTATTATTTGTCAGAAGCTACCACTGCATTATGTTTTCTTTTCCCATTGACAAGAGTAAAGTTGGTAAGTTTTATGGAACTACACAAAGATGAGAAGATTGCTATGAATGATACAGGAAAAGAAGAAAATCTGGTAGAAATTAGTAACTAGAGCATCCCGTCAATTTTCTATTTTTTGGAATATCCGTAGACTATGATATTATTTTGTTTATATTATATGATTTAATAATAAGGAGAAATCTGATATATTAGTGTCGATTCTATTATCCATCACCCTTTACCATTCCATGATATTATTATCTCTAATGTGTGATCTTCCCCTTGCCAACCTTCTCTGGTTTTCCAACTTGATGCTAAGCCTGTCATATAGTAATTATGAATTACAAATATTTGAACTTATGAAATAATCCTGTCATTTGTCTTCTTGAATGATGACTTTTTTTCTTGTTTTACTTGCTGCATCATGCAACATCGTGAAGAACTACCTTTCTCATCTTCTCAATGTGAAAATTCCATTTCTTCCTAGTATATATTTGAAACAATCAAGTGAATTTTTTTTTCTACTTTTTAGGGGAAGGGAAGATGGGATGTTTAAAAGCTTAGGCATGCTTGTTTTCTACTTTTGTAGGCAATTTTGGTTTATATATTGGAGTGTTAAGTATCAATCCCATACTTCTCATTGTTATATTTGTTCTTAATGGTTTAGGTTTCAGGAATGCTCACAACAATCTTGAATCCTTAATGATAGTTTCAACAACCATGCTAGAAAGAACATTTCACTACATTAAATATCTTATAGCCTACAGATTTTTTTTGGCATGCATTTTTCGCAAAATCTATGTAGTATATATCTTGAATTCTCAATTATTTTATTTCCAAAACATTGGATTCTGACTTGCATGTGTCTGGGAAAGAAAAGGTCAAAGGAAATCATTCCAAACTATACTAATTTTTGAAGCTATGGGAATTGAACTTGTAATTATGTCTGTCGGGGAACTAGAATCTGAAAGGGCTTGTAACACCCCATAACCGACCAAGTCTCCATGTCCATACTATAGGATGCTACACTCAAATTTAAAATTTAACTTAGACTTTCCACATTATTATTCACAAATAAAATAATGAACACACAGAATAGTTGATATTGCTACTAAGAAATTTTAGATTTTACAAGAATCTATATCGATGATAAATCCTTGATTTAATATACAATAGTTTCACCAAGTAAACTTTAACGTGTTAAAATAATCACTTAATATTAAAACAATTTGTATTCTGACCATTTAATTTCATTTACAATAAAGACCCTGAGACTCCGCCTCTTGGTCGCCCCGTTGTATGCATGTTACAACTAAGAGTTAAAATTTGTCGATGCACGACGATATTTGGCTTGGTCCCTTCTTGGAATTTCAAAATTCCCTATTTACCTATAATTCATAACAACACAACTAAGCTCTAAAGAGCTTAATGAGTCTTCATACCTTACTAACACAATGCTAATACGAATGCACTTCGAGGCTAGGACCCCACGATTGTTATGCCCGTATTAGGACAGTACGCCATCCTCTTTGTCATTGTTTCCTTGGCGGTTTCCCTTCTAATTTCCATTTAATTAGTTTCCCTCATAGCTCTTCATGCATTTACCTCTTCGAGAAATAAATCCTTGCGGCTTCTTACTTGCTTACTATAAAAGATACTCCATGAACAATTCCCATTATACGCCTTACCCCAATGACTATAGATATTCCCATAAGACTATTCTTATTGAATAGTCTCTATTGTGAACTGCTAATAGTGGTTTATCTTACCAAACTCATACTCATATTACAATCCTTCCGCTGGTTATCTTCTTTTAAACAGATCACTTATATGCATATTTTCTATTTGCAAAATCATACTTACAAGACAATCGTGGTGGTCTACCAATATTTCATATACGGTTTTGCATAAATAGATAGCTCACATCATATTTCAGACACAACTTAATTAGGTAAACAGTTTCATCATTTCAGGAGTATAGGAGAATACCCTTGTATCGTCCCCATTGGGACTTGGCAAACTGTCATATATCCTATGACTTCCACTCAATTTAACTGTACACTAGGATCAAACTTATAACACAGGCATAATAGCCTTCTCAAAATAATAGATGACCTTCTTGCGGACTCATATAAACGGACGTAAGGTGGAATAATAATTAGAAGGTAGTTTTAGAGAACTTTCCTCGCAATAATAATACTAGCGGACTTCTCCATATTAGATATTCTTCATGGACTTCTACAAAAAATAGTCTTGGCAAACTTCTTCATATTAGATAATGCTAACGAACTTTCCATATTACATAATCCTAACGGGAATTCCACGTATACGGTTGTAACATCCACGTATGCCTCGAAGCTAGTTGCAGTAAAGTATGGAGTTAGGATTTAGTTGGAAATTATTGAAATAGAATAAGTAGAAACTTTAAGTATTAAATTAGAAAGTATTTAGACCCAATAGGAAATTAGAAAACAAAATACCCCTTAGATGGGAAAATTCTAAATAGAAGTAGTGACTAAATTGAAAGAGTATATAAATTGTTGTGGCCAAAGTAAGAAAAATAAAAGCTAGGAAATATATAATAGTGGTAGAACGGAAGGGAGGATTAAGAATAAAATTTACCAAAAGTTAAGTATGAATATTCCTATGAATTATAAAAGATTAAGATGGATAAAATGCTAAATAGCCAACTAGATATTTTTAGACATAATGATTAGGGATCAGAGTATAAAGATTGATGGCTAGAGGATTTATTAGAAATTTTACATATTTAATTAAAACTAGTGAGATATTTTAGTATAGTTGTGTAGAAAAGTAAAGAAATTGATGAAAAGTCATCATCTTTTTACCTTGTCAAACTGTCACCCACCCCCCAAGATTCCATCAAAATTTTCTTTCATTCCCTTTAGGTCATTCCTACATTGTTGAACCTTCCAAGCTTAATTCACCAAGATTATTTTATGTTTTCCTACATAAATCAATAGTAAAGCCTAGTGGTTACCTTAGTATTATGAAAAGGAGGTCAATAGTTATTTAAGAAGAAAAGGAAGAGTTAGGGTTAAAACGTGATATCAAGAACTCAAGGTAAAAGATGATGAGATTGTCATGCCATACATGTTTATATATATTAAGTAGCATAGTAAAGGTCATTTGATTATGGTTCTTAACACATAAATTTTATATGTTTGTTATGAAATGGAATAAAAAGGAAAGAAGGGAGAACATCAAATTGAAAGAAAAGGAAAAGAGAAGGTCAATGAGTGAGAACAAGAGAAAATATATCATCTCAACCATTTTGTTGTAAGTACTATAATATTTTTATTTATTTTCTTTTAATGCTTATACTGTAATATGGAATTACTAGGATAAAAATGTAAATTAAATATATATTTAATTATGGATATTAAATACAGGGTTAAATTATGAAATAATTATAGGTGAAGAATATAAAATGGTATATTTGTTCGAATACTAAGTAATGATGTTGTGAAAGATATATATCTGTGAAAAATGTGTGATATTTGTGATTTGTGATATGGGGAATAAATGTGGAAGAGAGAATTAGAACTATTAGGATATTAGTGGCATGTCCTTAAGGATTCTCAGTATGCTCTCTGTTTTCTAGCAGGTTCGTGCTCTCTGTATTAGCACCTCGATGCCCTCCATTTATTTGTGCATATAGTTGCACCTTTGTACTTAATCCGTATACTATGAATTGTTATAAATAGTCTACTATAGGCAAATGTGTGTAATGCAAGTAATATAAGTATTTAAAATATTAAGGTAAGCATGAAAATTATTCAAGGTAAGTAAGTTGGTAGAAATAAATGTCTAATTATAATGATATTCAAGTATGAAATTTTGATATAAATTTGTAACATTTTATACATATGTTATATTCATTTATTATTAGAATGCTTACTAAGTCTACGTTGGCTTAGTGCGTTTATTTTCAACGAATAGGTACAGTTAGATTTGATGAGTTTGATTTGGGGTTGTTAGCTGCTCATCTCATCACATCCTCCAGCTCAGGAAAGTAGGTATTATATTCATCAAAACTCTGGCTGAATCAGAACAAACACTTAGGTCAATGCAGATTTAAGTTTACCAAAACTCTCTTGCTGTCCTTTAGTCCACTCAAAAAGAGCACTTTTTCTCAACAACTTGGTCAATAGAGCCGCAATTAGAGAAAACCATTCCACAAACCTTCTATAATAACCGGCCAAACCAAAGAAACTTTGAATCTCACTGATGTTCTTAGGCTTTTTCTAATCTAGGATTGCCTCTATTTTATTAGGATCAACACGAATACCTTCAATCGATACCACATGCCTTAGAAACATCACTTCATGGAGCCAAAACTTACACTTACTAAGCTTAGTGTACTATTGCTTCTCTCGAAAAATTTGCAGTACCAACCTTAAATCCTCATCATGCTCCTCCTCAGATCGAGATAAGGCTGAAAAACCTGATTTATAAGGTCTATAAAAGTGGTCAAAACGTTCGTGAGACCAAAAGGCCTCCCTAGAAACTCGTAGTGGCCATACCGAGTCCTAAAAGCGGTCTTAGGAATGTTCATCTCTTTCACCTTCAACTAATAATAACCGGACCTCAATTCAATCTTTGAGAACACTTTCGCACTCCTAAACAGATTGAATAGGTCATCAGTCCTCGATAAAGGGTATCGATTCTTTACAGTCAACTTGTTCAGTTATCGATAATCGATGCATAACCTTATTAACCCATATTTTTCTAAACAAAAAAAATTGGAGCTCCCTATGACGACACACTTGGTTTAATAAACCCTCTATCCAGATGTTCCTGCAACTATGCCTTAATCTCCACTAACTCCTTGGGTGCCATACGATATTGCACGATAGACACCGGAGCGGATCCAGGTAGTAAGTCGATGCCAAATTGTACCTCAAGCTCCAAAGATAACCCTGGTAATTCCTCTAAAAAGACATCGGGATAGTCCCTTACAGTATTGATGCTCTCAACAGATGACCCACTAACACTTGTATCCAAAATATACACTAATTATGCTTCGGATCACTTGCGTACCATTTTTTTAGCCACTAAAGCAGAGATCACATTGGATAAGTAATCTTTACACTTTCCAATCATCACTATCTCTTTACCACTTGGAGTCTTCAAAGTGACCCTCTTGATAGTGCAGTCCAATATGACTTGATGTTCTACCAACCAGTCCATCCCCATAATGAGATCGAATTCGCGAAAGGATAATTCCATCAAATCTGTCAGAAATACTTCTCATTGAATCTCTAACAGGGATCATATTGGATAAGTAAGGGGTCGATCATCTCGAACTCGTTTAATAGGTCACGAAGCTTGAACAGTGGGACCGGCATCTCTCTTGGCAGGAATTCTAACCCTATCCCTTGATTCACATTCCAAACGTTTTACCTCTTCTACAATCTTGGTTTTCTCCACTAACGCTTCGAAAACCCTTTCTTGTAAAAGGGCCACCTATATCACTATCTCATACCTCAACTCATTCCCAAATCAGACACACTTGTCTTGCTCAATGGTAACCATCCCTAGGGCATAGCGACTTAACTGCAGAAACTTAGTGTCATACTCAGTCACGGATCTATCCCTCTGTTTGAGCTCAATGAACTCTAGTCAACGAGCCTCAACATAACGCTTCCCAACATACTTGTTTTGGAAAGCCTCCAGAAAAAATTCCCAAGTCAACCTATTAGCTTGGGTACCCCTCACAATGGCTTGCCACCAACGATAAGCCTCATCCCTCAGTAACGAGACTGTTCCCCTCAGTTTATGCTATTGGGTACATTTCATGTCATTTAAAATTCTCTCCGTAACCTCAAGCCAGTATCCCGCCACAGTAAGGGTTCTCCCAACAAAACCCATAAATAACTTGGCTCTGTTAGTACTAAGTCTCTTAGCAATGGTCTCGCACTTTTCATATCCTCTTTAGGCCCCAACAACACATTGTAGCACCCTTACCATACCCTGTGACACAGCAGCGTCAGTAGGCTCCAGATTATCTTCTTCCATAGTGCGAGTATTCTCAGCTAGATCAATCATAAGTTCGGGTTCAGTCGCAGGCTCAGACGAGCGTCCTCGTAATGCAGACGAATCGATTTGCGTATTTAAACCCAACTCTCCGTGATCTCTCATACCTCTAGTACGTACTCCATGTGAACTCATCTTTGGTCGAAGTTTTAAAGTTTTATGCAGTTTTATCTAATAAATAGAAACGAGTTTTATTTATCAGTTCCAAAGTTTCATCACAAAAGTATCATTATCTATAATTTTCAAAGTCTAATTTTCAGAGTAGAGTAAAAAAAATTTTCTAGATCAAAAGTCTTATAGTAAAAACTTTCAGAATCTATAGTTTAATATAGTATCAAAAATTAGAGGGGCGAAAATACTTATTTAGGCCAACTTCGGAGTCTCAATATTTTTGGGAACAAATTTAAATAATAATTTCAACTAGATATGATTTTTTTTCAAAAATATTTTTTGTACGTGCATGTAATTTTTGAAAATAACCACAGTCCCAGTTTTTGAACTTGGCTCTGATACCACTAAATGTAACCCCTAAATTCGACCCAAACGTTATGGCCAAATCTTGAAGATTGCATTGGTCATGATGATGGGCCAATAAAATATTTTAAAAATTATCTCTTGAAAATCTCTTTGCGAAAACCGAAGGTTGTGTTATTTAAGTGTTGTTTTAGAAATTTGATATTATCTTCAAATGAAAAATGTCAAGATTCAAAACAAAACATCGTAGTGAAAAATGTCATTTTGAAAAATCAGAAAATTGATATTAATACTTTGGAAATCATCGATTTTACAAACATGTTGTGATGGGTTTTAAAAATCAAGTATTGAGTTTAAAATCGTTACTTGGAGTCTAATAAATTTTGTTATAAAAATAGTCTGTCGTTTTAGTTTTATTTCTTCAAATCATTTAAATTATAATTTAACATAACAAATCATGCAGAAAAAAAAACCCAAAACATTATCCAAAGTTCCCAAATTAAAAATCCAAACCAAATTCTCAAAATAAAAGTCCATAAAGCATGAACACAAACCAAAATATCCAATACCACTACTTGCAAAGTTTTTCGAAAAATAACCAAGAGTACCTCCACAGCCAAGCCCATCCCAGTCTCGATTATCTAAAATCAAAGTTTAAAGGGGGTGAGCTTAAAAAAGCTCAATGTAAGTCTTAAATAACAATTTTTTCACAAAATAATTAATCACAACATCATATTAATCAGTCCATAACATATATAAATTACTCATTTATAAATTAGATATAGCAGATTGTGTAATGAAGTAATCAATGCAAAATTCTCATAATACAATACAAATATTAGAACGTAAATCCTACCTAACTCCACTACACACCATACAGAGTTCCCCAGAACTCATCCAACCAATAACACACCAAAATGTAGCGAACCACCAGAAATTGCAGCTTTACTGCCAGATACATAATATTGTGGACAGGCCACCAGAAATGCAGATCTATTGCCAGATACTTCCTTCGTACATTTTTCTCACCCCATCCATGTGTTATGGCAACAGAACAGATTTTTCAATAGCATGCTTTACATGTGAATCAGATTATCAGAGTATGGCATGCTTAGCATGCGATTCAGATCTCATATTTTTACACATAATTTCACAATAGCATGCTTTATCAAGCAAATCAGAGCATCATAGTAGGGCATAATTAACATACAAATCCTTATATCCAAATTTAGTAACATATATTATTTCCATATAAATAAGTATACCATATTTTTATAAGTCATAAATCACATGACATGAGTGATGAAAATCATATATTATCATACATCTTAGAATCATCCAATAAACCAATCACACCAAAAAATCATAGAATTTCATGATTTACTTCCTTGTTATCCTCGCTTGTCAATTTTACCGATTTTTATGAATATACTTGTATTCACATAATCACGATATTAAATATCAATATCCATAAGCAATATATATAAATATTCTTCATCATTATTTATTTAATCAAAATATCGAATAATATCACTTACCATACCTTAGATTTGATGGATTAGATCTCGATTCCACTTCGAAAGAGATGAATCCGATTTTCCTTGAGCCACTATTTTAAAACAAAATACGTGTTAGTACCAATCTAACAAAGTAATAATATTCTCTTACATAAATAACACTAATTCGACACTACTTACGCAAAAAGATTATCAATTATCACCCCTTTCTACAGTTAATGTGCGTATTTCGAGATTTATAAGTATTATTCAATGGTGCACGAAATCGAATAGTTGGATCTTTGTTAAATAAAAATAATACTTCCAAAATATAATGCTTATGATAATTCTTCATACTTACAATTCAACGAAGAGAAAGGGCTTGGCAACGAAATCCCGAAAAATCGATTAAATAGGAGGATTAGGCCATATAATCAAAAAAAGATTTTAAATAAAATAATAATTTGAACAATGATTTTTTATAATAAATAACCAGATTCAGGAGTTTACAAGAGGATTTTTTGAAAGAGGGGAAGAAAAGAAGAAATATGGAAAAAAATTTACAGTGGCCAAAGGCGGTGGTAATGGTGGTGCGATAGAGGCAGTAGTGACAATGGTGTGGTGACGGTAGCAGTGGGGAAGGAAAGTGGTATGGTGGAGGAGGGGAAGAGATTTGAATAAAAATGACTTTAAAAGTGTCGAAAACTAATCGAAAAAGTTGAAAAAGGTGGAGGAGAAGGTGGTGGGTGGCAAAGGAGGAGAGCAAGGAAAAAAGTAACAAAATGAAAAATAAGGTTTTAGGAGAGCTAAGGCCGGCCACGGGTAGTCAACAATTCATTTTGGGTAAATTTGGGGACAAAGTAGAAAGGGACTGTGGAAGGAAAGTTTGACTCAAAAAAAAGGAGAATCTCCCCCTTTTATGGAATGACTTGGACGACAAGAGGGAGTGTTGACCTTCTAGAATGGTCAATAATTGCGGCTAGGATGAGAAAATAAATAAAATGAGTTAGGGGAATTCGAACATGGGACCTTTAACAATTAATTAAGACACTAAACCACTAAGCCTTTTTCTTCCTTGTGATACAAATTTGCACAATTTAATAAATAAATTCTAGGGCATGACAACATTCCTATATCTGATCCGGTAAAAGGGTTAGGTATAGGGATGTTACATTTATTGGTATCAGAGCTTAGGTTTTCTGATTCTTGGTCGTTAATAAGTCTATATGCATATGCCATTTTATATATTGATGTGATGAGATGAGTTTTTGTTATTAATAGTGATAGTTTTGAATTATAGAATTAAAAATGTTAATTAGGTCTCAAGAAGCTTCTAAAGATGAGGTAGAAAGCAGGACCCCGAACTTGATTAGAGAAGAAAATAAACAAATGGACCAAGCCTAGAATGAGTCTGATAAACCTGTAAATCTAAGATCCAATAGAGAACAAGGTCCTAATAGAAGGAAAAGAAGTGAGTCCGAACAGGCACCTGTCAAGGGTGACGTACTTGCTTCTAGCATTAATTCAGACTTTAAACCAATTGTTTCAACAAGTGGTGAAAGCAAACACAACTCCTCCAACTCCACTTCCCCCTGCTATTGTTTTACCAATCCAACCCCCTCTGGAAAAGATCAGAGAGTATGGGGCGAAGAATTCAAATGAAGGAAAATGGATGATACTACAGAATCTAAGGATTGGTTAGAAAGTATTCAAAGGGTATTCGAAGAATTACAGTGCACTGAAGAAGAAAAGTTAAAATGTACAGTATCATCATTGAAAGGGGAAGCATGTGAGTGGTGGATTACAGTTCGAAGTGGCAATCCTAATGAAAAGATTACTTAGAGCTTTTTTTGACAAAATTTAAGAATAAATATGTGGGGAAATTGTATCAAGAGAATAAAAAGAGGGAAATTATGGATTTGAAGCAAAACAATTTGATCCTAATCGAATATGAAAGTGAATTTGTTTAGTTGAGTAAATATGCTAAGGAATTGATATCTTCATAGGAAGATATGTGCAAAACGTTTGAGTGGGGTTTGAATGAAGACATATTTGTCTCTATCATTGCTCTAAATCTATAAGATTTTCAATGTTGGTGAAGAGAGCACAGAGAATTAAAGAGTCATTGAGCAGATAGAAAGAAAAGAGTTTTAGGAAAAGAGTAGCAACTAATTCAGCACCACCACCATCTTCAAAGAGAGTTAGAGATTCTAGAGATTCCAGATATAACTCTCCTACTGTTGGGAAGAGATCTAGAAGTCTGACAGACAAATTTAGTAGGCGAACTTTATGGTTAGTACTGGGGGTTCTAGAAGAAAACCAACACTGCCATCATGTGAGCATTGCAAAAGATTTCATTAGGAAGAATTTTGACTGAATTCTTGAGCCTGTTTCTAATGTGGATCGAAAGATCATTTGATCAGAGATTGTCTAAAGGCGTTAGAAAATGTTACAAAACAGCCTGCGAGAGGTAACTCACTTCCAGAAATATGTAGATGACTTGGAATTTCTAGTGGTACTAGTAGTGGTATGAGATTAATGAGAGAAACAATTGATAGATCTGAAGCCCGAACACCTCAGACTTATGTTATCAAAACATGAGAAAAGGGAGATGCTCATGATGTGATTATTGGAAAATTCTCTTTATTTATTTATTCTATAATTGCATTAATTGATCTTGGCTCCATGCATTCATACATATGTATCACATTAGTGAGAGAGAGAGAATTATCAGTAGAACCTACTGAACACGAAATGTTAGTTACTAACCCATTTGGGTAGAGTGACAAAGTTAGTAAAGTGTGCAGAAGATGCCCTTAAAAATTTAGGGTTGTGAGTTTTCAATAGACCTTATGGCACTTACATTTCATGAATTTGATGTGATATTTGGCATGGACTAGTTGTCAAAACACAGTGTTATGGTTGATTCTAGAAGAAAGAAAATTTCCTTAAGAACTTCAGATAGACATGAAGTGATTGTAACTTGTGCAAAATATAGTGCATTATCAAATGTGGTGTCTATAATGAAGGCTTCTAAGATTATAAGAAAAGGATACACTGTATTTCTTGCTTACATTTTAGACATTCGTGTAGCAAGTTTTGAAATAGAAAGGATACCAGTAGTTTAAGATTTTTTTGATGTGTGTCCAGAAGAATTACCAGGTTTGCCATCGAAAAGAGAAGTAGACTTTGGGATTAAGTTAATTATGGGAACCACGCCAATATCTATAGCACCTTATCGAATGGTACACACTGAGTTGAATAAATGAAAACACAGCTATAAGAGCTATTGGATAAAGGATTTATACGTCCTATTGTATCACCATTGGGAGCACCGGTGTTGTTTGTGAAGAAGAAAGATAGATCATTAAAGCTTTGTATAGATTACCATCAATTGAATAAATTGATAGTAAATAATAAATATTTGTTACCCAAGATTGATGATTTGTTTAACTAGTTGAAAGGAGCTAGTATATTTTCTACGATTGATCTTAGAGCAGGGTATTATCAGTTACAAGTGAATGAATTCGAGTTATTGGTGGACTCAGTATGGTCATTATGAGTTCTTGGTTATGCCATTCAAATTGACTAATGTTCTAACCGCTTTTATGGATCTTATGAAAAGGATCTTTCAGCCCTATTTAGATCAGTTCGTAGTGGTATTTATATATTATGTCTTAGTGTAATCAAAAGGAGAAGAAGAACATGATAGACATCTCCAGATTGTGTCGTAGACTTTGAGACAAAAACGGTTGTATGCTATGTTGAGTAAGTGTGAATTTTGGTTAAAAGAAGTCACTTTTTTAGGACAGATTGTGTAACGCCCTATACCTAAATCAATTTACCGGACCCAGATATAGGATTCCACAATACAAAAATACTTAACAAAAAATTTTCAACAACGAAAACCATATTGAACATTTTATATATTTATATTCTTCCTAAGTTAAAAGATTTTTTTAAAATGGAGGTTTACTAAATACAATAGATTCTTGAAAGTAGATTAATACATTACAACTTAAAACTTAATTAAAATCCACTTAATCATGGCATAAAGTACTATTCACCATATTATTGAGTGCCTCTCTGTATGCATAATATCGCTCTACAAATGATCACTTTAGCTTATTCTTGGCTTGGTCCCTTCTAGCGTACTCGTTCAATTCCAAGAAATTGCATTACAAATAGATGCCTCTAAGTTCAACAGAACATAGTGAGTCTTAACCAACATTACCTACAACATTATTGTTGGTTTCCTCAAATTGAAGATTCTAGACTTCCCTTCCAACATTGACGAATACCTGTCTAATTCCTAGCGAATAACTTTACATCCATCTCTACACTTAACCACCTTATACACATTCTGCGTGATGAGCGGATCACAAACTTCACACTATAATGCATACTTTATTTCACAATCTCTTCTAAAGATAGATTTTGGATACATTTCTCAGAATGATATACATGCGTATACTAATCTTGGCAGATTCTTGTACTAGCTTTGGCGACTAACAAAATTCCAGTCATACCGTATCTTTAAGTCAATCTAACAATGAACTTATTCCAATGAATACAATGTTTTATATCATCGAATAGAATCCAAGATGTCTTCGTTACGTAAAATGAGAACTTCTAAGTTCGGCAGGCACTTACACCACCTATAATTATGGATATGCCAAGTTCTCTATCATGGTGGGTTTATTCATCGTTACACTATAGGGAACACTTTCAAAAAATGCCGCAAAGGAATACGCAGATCTCACCACAAAGGCGGACTAACATCTCACACTTAGGTGTTACAGAATTCACCAAATAGACTTTCTAGATGACTTGCCACAAGGGCTTCCCAGATAACTTCACCACTAAGGCTTTCTGATTAATACGCCACATAGGTTTTCCAAATAATACGTCACATACATCACATAGGCTTTTTAGATAATACACCACAAGAGCTTTATAGATAATTCGCTATAAGGGCTTTACAGATAACTCGCCACAAAGGCTTTACAAATAACTCGCCACAAAGCCTAGGTTTGGTTTGCCACCAAGGCACCATAGAAAACTAATATTGATTTACCTAAACTCAACATCACTTGAGGTTTGCCCATCATCGCCCCTAGGACATGTAGGAAACCTAGTAGACAAGTGTGGCTCATCCGCTATTTCTAGAATATGCCATGGCCGTGGTCTTTCCACATATCTTCTATACTGGCCCTTTCGCATGTTTACTGTCCCGACAAACGTCATCAAAGCACCATCGCAGGATCCATTATCATGGTGGGTTTATTCATCAGTTACACTATAGGGAACACTTTCAAAAAATGTCGTAAAGGAATGCCCAGATCTCACCACAAAGGCGGACTAACATCTCACACTTAGGTGTTACAGAATTCACCAAATAGACTTTCTAGATGACTTGCCACAAGGGCTTCCCAGATAACTTCGCCACTAAGGCTTTCTGAATAATATGCCACATAGGTTTTCCGAATAATACGTCACATACGTCATATAGGCTTTTTAGATAATACACCACAAGAGCTTTACAGATAATTTTCCATAAGCGCTTTACAGATAACTCGCCACAAAGGCTTTACAAATAACTCGCCACAAAGCCTAGGTTTGGTTTGCCACCAAGGCACCATATAAAACTAATATTGATTTACCTAAACTCAACATCACTTGAGATTTGCCCATTATCGCCCCTAGGACATGTAGGAAACCTACTAGACAAGTGTGGCTCATCCACTATTTCTAGAATATGCCATGGTCGTGGTCATTCCACATATCTTCTATACTGGCCCTTTCGCATGTTTACTGTCCCAACGAACGTCATCAAAGCACCATCGCGGGATCCATTATCATATTACATATTTTCTCTACACTCTACCCGAACCCCGTTATCACCAACCAGACTTTGTTATGCATCACTCAATTAACATAATTGACACATTTACACAGATTTCACTCATACCCTAAACAGAATCATACTTCCCAATACATAATTTCTTGTACATGCTTACAACACATCAACATTTTCATGTAGCACATCGTACACTTCAGTACATACATACAAATACTTCCCAAAAAGTACACAAACATTTATATATACATGCTCATCTATATAGACATCAACCATACAAAGAATCGTTATAAGATAACGTGCAGGAGATGGGTCTAGAAATTCACTAGAGACCTACCTATACCTCGGCCTGGAGTTTTGTTTCAATTGTCCTTCCCAATGCAGCAACAAATGCTTAAAAGATAATTGAATTTCCATTAGAATCCCCAATTTTAGATAGTTTACTAATCTTTCAACTACATGCGACCCCCAGTAGGGTCTTCCACTCACACCCTTCTATTCTTACATCTTTTAACATCCTTACTCTTTAGCACTCAAAACATACAGAGCTATAAAACTTACCAAAAAGTTGAATCATCCACTTATTAAATGAAATCTTAGCTCTATCTTAATAAAGAAGAAGAGAACATTTAAGTCAGAAAGAAACACCAAAATGTTGAGCAAAAATAAAAATCATCTAGAATGTCCCCCTCCTTTCACTTTATATACTCTCGGTCCCTCTGATTTCCCTACCAAATCTAGGGTAGGTGAAAGAAAATCTGGTAAAGATCTACGTTACTGTTTGACCATGTGACAGCCCTAAAATGACCCTAGTCGGAAAGCGGTTTCGGGACCGCTAAACCGAGTCACCAAATTATTTGAATATGATATTTATTGTCTAAAATATGTGAATATGAATGTGTGAAAGTTTTGAGCTTCGATTTAGTCGATTGCATGTGAATTTAATTAATAGGACTTATGTGTGGCACTTTTAAAAGGTGATAGGTTAATCTATAAGGACCTATTAGTGCATGTTATGAAAATAATGGGCTTGCATGTCAAATTTCCACCTATGACAAGTAGTGGCCGGCCATGCTATGGGTTAAAGCCTATTATAAACATTTTTGTGTTAGTGATTTATGTTAGAAATAATAAAATAAAAGGTTAGTAATAAAGTAATAAAAAGGGAGGGGTGATGAAAACAAAGTTGTCTCATCCTTGCTCCCCCTATTGCCGTGACTTGAGGAAGGAAGAAGAAGAGGATTTTCTTACTTCATGATGGGTTGGTTGATGTTTAGGAAGAGGTATGTTAATGCTCTTTCATTGAAAGTCTTTGTATATTTGGAGTGGTCATCAAGTATAGAAGCTAACTCATGGCAAATGTTTTTGTAAATTTATGAAGATGACATTCGGTCATGGATGTTTGTATTTCTTTGATGTTGTTTTTGATGCTTAGGTGTATTGAGGGTTGATTATAGATGAGTTGAGCTTGGTAAAATTGAATATTTGTGGCTTAATTGCTTAATGACAATTGGCTATGTTGAAATGCCAAATTAGTGCTAAATTGTAAGTATTTAATTGAGTGTTCGAATATGAATTTAAGAAGAATGATACATTCGACTATGCTTTGATGTGCTTGGATTATTGTTCATTGAGTAAGTGATTGAGGAATGATTAGAAGAATTTGAATGCTAAACTAGTTGATTTGTTTATAATGTCCGATTATGATCAATTATAGAGATGTGAATAAAAATTTGTTTGGTGATATATATATGTATTCGGCAATGGGATAAAATGTGTATCAAGGTAAGTTTCATGGCGATTATGCTTGTGATGTTGGGTTAATATTCGGCATTGAGTAATGTTGGGGTAAGGTGATTAATCGGCTATGAAATTAGCTAAATTAAATAAGCATGAAATCAAGTCATGGTATGTTTTATCGAATATGATACATATTGAAATCTATTGTTTTAGATATAGATTAAATGATATGTGATTGCCCAATGTGATAGTTAAGTGAATAATATTGGTTAAGTACTTAAGCAAATCTATTGTTTTACTTAAGCTTAAGAGCAAAGAGGATCAAAGTCGGATGGGGGAAAAGAGAAAGTAAACAAATAGCCGTGGATATCTAGTCGTCGACCACTTCCGAGGTAAGTTTTAAGTGATTAAACGTTGAGTAAATTCAATCATAATAGGACATAATGAGTTGATTTAATAAGATATGATGTGGCCATGATATGTCTTAAACTCAAATGGTAAGTTCATATGTGTTCGGACTTGGAAAGTTAAGAGCAAATTGTAATAATTTGCTTTGGACAGCAGCAGTAACGTGATTTTAGAAAATCACTATAAATTGTTGGTGTGGAATTATAAGCTGAATAAAATATGTAATCAAGGCTTAATTAGTCTAGTTTCTTATAAAAGAGACCTTGTGAGCAAACAAATTTCCTATAAAGAGATATTTAAAGTTGTGTGAGACGGTGTTAGAATGATTCCGAAATCCCCTGTTCTGTTTTTAGAAAATCATTATAAATTGTACAAAAATGGTTATAAGATAAAATTTATATTCTTAGACTCCTTAATGAGTCTAGTTTCAAATGAAATCAAATACAACACATTTTGAATTCTGTAAAATGAGAAATTTGATTCGTAGTGAAGAGTGGTCAGATTAGTCAAACAGTGAAATAGGGGAAACTTTAAGAAAAATCTGGTATTGATTGGCCAAACCTAAAATTCTGGAGATTTTAAGGATGGAAGATATACGAGTCTATATTCAGGAAAAATTAACGGCAAGTGATTTGGAGTTTTGTAGCTCCGGTTATAAATAATTTAGTGACCATTGCTTAGGAAAACAGCTCGTAGTGAATATGTGATTTTGTTGTAGACATGGATAAAACTTGTTTTAGTTGCTCATAAGCTATTGATTAAACCCATACTTGAATTCTAAATCGTGATATTGTAAGCTTATGAGTATTCGAACATGAAATGATAGTATGGCGTAAAATTGAATTATTCATTGGAAAGTGATGGATGTAGATTCGGCCAAGACCAAGTCTGTACATGATAGTATATGTGGTATGTGAAGTATATTTGAATAAATGTGAAAGTGTATATATATGTGATAAGGTGTAACACCCCGAACCCGAAACCGACACCGGAGTCGAACACGAGGTGTTAACTGACTTTAACCCCTTATAAAATTTATTTTCCAGACACTGCCTAATCTGTGTACTAGTCGTTTTAGAAATCATATCTTGAGTTTCGTAACTCGAAAATCAGTTTCGTAATTTTTCCCAGAAACTAGACTCATGTGCCCATCTATGTATTTTTTTCTAGAATTTTTGGTCAAGCCAATTAGTACAGTTTATTAGTCAAAGTCTCCCATGTTGCAGGGGTCGACTACACTGACCTTTGCCCATTAGGACTTGGATATCTCCCTGCACGGGGCTTCAATACTGATGCCGTTTGTTTCTATGAAAACTAGACTCAGAGAGGAATCTGTACATATATGGTACGACCCCTAATTATCTCTGATTAATTTATAATGAATTTCCAAAGTCGGAGCAGGGAATCCAGAAACCGTTCTGGCCCTGTCCCACAAAAATCTGATTATCTCTTAATATACTGCCCATATGATCTTTTCGTTACTTCATCATGAAAACAGACTCATCGAGCTTCGATTACATAATTTATTCATCAATTAATTCCACTCCTACTATTTTTAGTGATTTTTCAATCTCATGACACTGCTGCTGCCAGCATCTGTTACGAAAGTAACTAGGTCCATTTCATGCCTACCCTTGATCCAACTCAATCGAACATTCGTGCCATTTTCGCATGGCTTAAAGTTTACATGCCAAAGTTCAAACACAACGGAATAGCTTATACATGCCAAAATGTTCTTCTAAGCCAACTAAGAAGAAAGTACCAAAACTTGCTAGCCGGTGTGATGACTTCGATGACGGCCTGACCCCGCAAAAATAGATGAGTCCAAGCAACCTATAATGGGTGACAAGGAAACACCGAGTGAGTTTATAACTCAGTAAGTCATAAGCAATGCACTACCATCCATCAATAACATTATCACAAGAGGAAACAAAATGGAACGAGGCAATTTACTCCATCCATACCGAACCATACCATAGTTTCTCCAACCTATCGATTCAGTTTCATATCAATTCATGCATTCACATTCCATATACTCATCAATAGGACATTGAAGCATTTTCATAAATCAATTTACTTTCGTTACAATCAAACGACTAAACGGCCTTTCACCCATCCTACGATAAATTTTATGTACGACTTCAAGCATATTTGTCACATAGGTTCAAACTTACCGAGCTCAACACCAAGTATAAGCATAGCACCTATTAGCCATGTACTCAAGACACTTACCCGATCCGCTGTCCGCGATCGACTCAATAGTGTCGCACACATAGTGTCCATAATGATTCACGAATGTATATTGAGTCCGCACACTCAGTGCTATATAATCAACTCGCACACTTAGTGCTACGTAATCAAATCCCACACTTAGTGCTACATAGTCAAACTCGCACACTTAGTGCCGCATGGTCAATTCGCACACTTAGTGCATCATATTCATTTCGCACACTTAGTGCAACATAGTCAAATCGCACACTTAGTGCTGTACAATTTAATCCCGCGCACTTAGCGCCAATCTCATGGTCATAAATGGTTATACCCGCACGTTTAGTGCCGAGATCAACAACTCAGTACATCTTACCTCTTTTCTTTTCATTCAACAATTTCATCATCACATACGTACATGCATATATATATATGTATATTTATTCATTCCATTCAGCATCAATACATAAACATTATGACCATTTGAAATAATACCAACTACATGCTTAATGACTTACCTTGTGTTGGGTAAGACGGTTCCAACTCGGCTACTCAGTGATCTTTTCTTTGCCTTTGCTTGATTCTCCTCCTTTAGCTCCTTGAGCTTAATCAATAATTCACTAGTTTAACCATCTTGTTAAACATTCATAATTCAATTACACATGCTTATGTATGTTTGTATATTCGGCAACCATCCTCACTAATTACTCATGTTGATGGCCGAATGGATGTATGTGTGTACAATGTCAACTATAGCATCATGTAATTCCACATATGACTACATTTCTTAAGTTCCACATCTTAATGCCCATTATACATAATCAAATTTAACATCATATATATATTTACTCATGTGGCCGAATATACATACTCCCATATAATATCAAGTACTCACTTTAAGTATATTGCCGAATATACTTAATCATACACACACCTAACCAAAATAATTTGTAAAATCTTTATATCTTTTATAATACATCTAATTATCCTTTTTCACATTATCAACTCAAATCACATACATTATTTACTATAACATCTTTACATTCGGCATTGGTGTCAACCATAGTAGCCGATTCTTCCTACTTTGTACCCATGCATCTATTAATCCTTAGTTGGTTCAAACACTTCACACACTAGGATTCATCAAATTTTTAACAAGAAATAAAATCTCTAATCCTCAAACTACCATGGCCGAACCTTCATGGAGTTGCTAAGACTCCTCATCTCTACTTCTCACACACTCTCACATCCAAACCCTTTTATTAAACACCCAAAGTCAACCATCTCCTTACCTCATCACCAAAGACATCAAAATACCAACCAAGAACGTAACATTCATGGCCGAATGTCATCTCCATCATTTAACAAAGTTTGAACCATGGCTAGGTAGATTTTGAACTTACAACTTAAAATATACATGAATCTCAAAGAATAACATTAAACATACCTCAATCTAGTTACATGCATGGCCAAACTTCCTCCTAATCCTCTTCCTTAGGATTTTCGGTCAAAAGAGGTTGAAAAAGGATGAACAAAACCTTTCTTTTCCTTCCTTTAGCTCACGGCAATGGGGTGTATGCATGAGACCATTATTATTTTTTTTCTTTTTTTTCATCACCCTTCCTTTCATTATTTAATTATCATGCTTATTATTTTATTTTCCTTACCATACATCACTAACACAACATGTTGGTGACATGTTTCCACCCATAGCATGGCCGGCCACTACATATTAGGGAGGGGGAATTTGACATGCAAGTCCCCTTTTTCTTCCACATGCACTAATAGGTCCTCATGCATTGACCTATCACATTTTAAAATTTTCTCATATAAGTCCTATTGACTAAATTCACATGCAATCGACTAAATCGAAGCTTGAAATTTTCACACATTCATGATTACATATTCTAGACAATAAACATCACATTCAAACCTTTCGGTGACTCGGTTTAGCGGTCCCGAAACCACTTCCCGACTAGGGTCAATTTTGGGCTGTCACAACTCTCCCTCACTTAAGAAATTTTCGTCCTCGAAAATCTTACCGGTAAATAGGTTTGGATATCGTTCTTTCATCGAGCTCTCGGGTTCCCAGGTTGCTTCCTCGATCCCGTGTTTGAGCCACAACACCTTAACCAACGGAACCCTTTTTTTTCGCAACTCTTTCACTTCACGAGCTAGGATACGAATCGGTTCTTCTTCATAGCTCAAGTCAGATTGAATTTCAACTTCTGAGGGATTAATCACATGTGACGGATCGGATCTATAACGTCGAAGCATTGAAACATGGAAGACATCGTGTATCCTTTCAAGTTCAGGGGGCAAAATCAATCTATATGCAATCGGCCCCACTCGTTCGGAAATTTCGTACGGCCCAATGAATCTCGGGCTCAACTTGCCTTTACGGCCAAATCTGAGTATCTTCTTCCAAGGTGACACTTTAAGAAACACTTTATCTCCCACCTGATATTCAATGTCCTTTCGTTTTAAATCCGCATACGATTTTTGACGATCTGTGGCTACCTTCAGACTTTCGCGGATTACCTTTACTTTTTGTTCGGCATCTTTAATCAAATCAACTCCGAAAATTTTACTTTCACCAAGCTCGGTCCAAAACAATGGCGTACGGCATTTACGACTGTACAAAGCCTCATAAGGTGCCATCTTAATACTTGATTGAAAACTATTGTTGTAAGCGAATTCAATCAAAGGTAAATACCGTTCCCATGAACTACTGAACTCGAGGATGCAACATCTTAACATATCCTCAAGTATCTGAATTATCCGCTCGGATTGACCATCGGTTTGGGGGTGAAAAGCGGTGCTAAAATGCAGCTTGGTACCCAAAGCTTTTTGCAATTTCTTCCAAAATCGTGAGGTGAATCTCGGATCTCTATCCGACACGATAGAAATAGGTACTCCATGTAATCTCACAATCTGAGAGACATACAATTCGGCTAGTTTATCCAATGAAAGATCCGTACGCACGGGGATAAAGTGAGCCGACTTAGTCAGTCTATCAACAACAACCCAAATCGCATCCTTCTTACTTGCGGACAATGGCAGTCCGGACACAAAGTCCATTGTGACTCGGTCCCATTTCCACTCGGGTATCATGATCGGCTGAAGTAACCCTGAAGGCACTTGATGTTCCGCTTTCACTTGTTGACATATTAAACATCTCGAAACAAAGTCGGAGATGTCTCGTTTCATACCATGCCACCAAAACCGACGTTTCAAGTCGTTGTACATTTTCGTGCTCCCCGGGTGAATTGACATTCGGCTACAATGGGCTTCGTTCAGAATCATCGGAATGAGTTCCGAATTCCTTGGAACACACAAACGACTTCTAAACCTCAAACAACCATCATCATCAATCTGAAACTCCGATTCCTTGTTCGGAACACACTCAGCTCGTTTTGCAACCAATTCATCATCGACTTTCTGAGCTTCACGAATTTGATGAGTCAATAATGGTTTGGCTTTTAATTCAGCTACTAACACATTGTCAGGTAGAACAGACAAGTGTACATTCATCGCTCGCAAAGCAAACAGTGATTTCCGGCTTAAGGCGTCCGCAACCACATTAGCCTTTCCCGGGTGGTAATCAATGACAAGCTCGTAATCTTTCAACAACTCAAGCCAACGTCTTTGTCGCAGATTCAAGTCTCGTTGAGTCATCAAATATTTGAGACTTTTGTGATCCGAAAACACATGGCACTTCTCACCAAACAAATAATGTCACCATATTTTCAATGCAAACACAATGGCGGCTAGTTCGAGATCATGGGTCGGATAATTTCTCCCGTGTGGCTTCAATTGTCTCGACGCATAGGCCACAACTCGACCTTCTTGCATCAATACGCAACCCAACCCAAGTAGGGATGCGTCACTATAAATGACAAACTCTTTACCCGATTCGGGTTGCACCAAAATTGGAGCTTCAGTCAAATGAGTTTTCAGTTGATCGAAGCTTTTCTGACATTTCTCCGTCCATTCGAACTTAACATCCTTTTGAAGTAGCTTCGTCATTGGTGTGGCTATCATCGAGAAACCTTTGACAAATCGTCGGTAATAACCGGCGAGCCCTAGAAAGCTCCGGACTTCGGTAACATTTCTCGGAGGCTTCCAGTTAAGTATGGCTGAAATTTTGCTCGGGTCAACTCGAATACCCGATGCAGATACCACATGACCCAAGAAGCTAACCTCTCTTAACCAGAACTCACACTTACTGAACTTAGCATATAACTGCTTATCCCGCAAAATTTGCAACACTAGCCTCAGATGCTCAGCATGTTCGGTCTCATCTCTTGAATAGACCAAGATGTCATCAATAAACACAACTACGAACCGATCCAAATACGGCCTGAAGATCCGATTCATCAAATCCATAAACACCGCAGGGGCATTAGTGAGCCCAAACGGCATCACTAAGAACTCGTAGTGACCGTACCTCGTTCTGAAAGCAGTTTTGGGTACGTCCGAATCTCGAATCCGCAACTGATAATAACCCGATCTCAAATCTATCTTTGAAAACACCGATGCTCCCTTTAATTGATCGAACAGATCATCAATACGCGGTAACGGATACTTATTCTTTATCGTCACTTTATTCAGTTGACGATAGTCAATGCACAACCTCATGGTTCCGTCCTTCTTTTTCACGAACAATACTGGTGCACCCCAAGGTGAGAAACTCGGTCGAGCGAAACCTCTATCCGTCAATTCTTGCAACTGAGCTTTCAACTCTTTTAACTCGGTTAGTGCCATACGATACGGAGTGATCGAAATTGGCGTAGTTCCAGGTACAAGCTCAATACCAAACTCTACCTCCCGAACAGGTGGCAAACCCGGTAACTCTTCAGGAAAAACATCCGGGTATTCACAAACCACCGGCACCGATTCGGGTTTCTTTTCTAACTCCTTGTCATCAAGTACACACGCGAGGTATGCTTCGCACCCTTTCCTTACATATTTCTGGGCCAACATTGCTGATATTACAGCTGGCAACCCCCTTAAGTCCGCAGACTCAACTCGGATTATTTCGTTATTTGCGCACCTCAAATCGATAGTCTTGCTTTTGCAATTCACAACCGCATCATGCGCGGTTAACCAATCCAAACCAAGAATAACATCAAACTCGTCGAACGGCAAAAGCATCAAATCGGCCGGAAAACAGGATTCTCGGATTATTAAAGGGCATCTCTTACACACTTTATCAACAAGTACGCATTGACCCAAAGGGTTTGATACTCGAATTACGAGCTCAGTAGACTCAACAGGTAGAGTCTTACTGGTTGCTAAGGTTTCGCATACATATGAATGAGTAGAACCAGGGTCAATCAATGCAATCACATTAGTATCAAAGAGAGTGAAGGTACCAGTGATGACGTCGGGGGAGGATGCCTCCTCTCGTGCGCGAATGGCATATGCTCTAGCAGGAGTACGGTTCTCGGCTCGATCGGCCGTATCAGAGGCCCCCCTCTGACTACCACCCCTGCCTCCTAAAATTCTCGGTGGTCTACCTCTAGATGTCACTCCACTAGGTCTTGCACCTTGAATCTTATTCTTCTCATCCAGCTCCGTGCAATCTCTAATGAAGTGGTCCTTCGAACCGCATCCGTAACAGGCCCTGCTAGTAGACTTGCCCCAACATTCACCTAGGTGTCGTCTTCCACATTGGGGACATTCAGGTTTCTCGTGACGATTATTGCCCACACTAGCTACCGAAGTAGCTCGGGAGCCCATCGATGGTCTTGCCCTGATGGAAATTCTCGCAGTCGCCCTCGACTTATTAATGTCCTCCCTGAACTTCTTTACAGCTGAGAACGGAGCTTTACCCGTCAATCTTTTACGATAATCTCTAGCTTCAAATTCAGCCTTCCTCTTCTCCTTTCCAAGTTCTTCCGCCTTGCAGGCTCGTTCGACTAGTGTTACGAATTCTTTTATTTCCAAAATACCCATTAGTAGCTTTAAATCTTCATTCAATCCTTCCTCGAATCTTTTGCACATAGCAACCTCATCAGCTACACACTCCCGGGCATACCTACTGAGTCTTACGAATTCATGTTCGTATTCAGATACAGTCATACGGCCTTGCTTGAGTTCCAAGAACTCCTTACGCTTCTGATCAATGAACCGTTGGCTAATAAATTTCTTTCAGAATTCCGTTTGAAAGAAGTCCCAAGTTACTCGCTCGTTCGGGACTATGGAAATCAAGGTCCTCCACCAATAGTAGGCTGAGTCTCGCAACAAAGATACAGCACATTTTAGACATTCGTCGGGTGTGCATGACAATTCATCGAACACCCGAATGGTGTTATCAAGCCAAAACTCGGCCCTTTCGGCATCATCAGTTACTATGGCCTTGAACTCCTCGGCCCCACGCTTCCTAATCAAGTCTACAGGTGGCTTACTCAGCCTCACAGGATCAGCGACTGATGGCATTACAGGCTCTTGGGGTGGATTATTCAAATTTGGGAATTGTTGGACAGCCGGGTTGGTTCGGGCATATTGCGCGACCCACTCATTCATCATGGTAAAGAAGGCTTGTTTAGCCCCCTCACCTTGATTATTCGCAGATGACTGAGGTTCAACAGGCGGCGTCCCTTGTGCAGGAGCAGCCGCTACGCTCTCAACGTCATCCGCTAGGGTTCTTTCTTCACCGGGGTCCATTTACTAATCAAAACAAAAACATTTCAACCGTCAGAAGTCATCACACATTTAAACATTAACATTCGGCATGTATAGCTAGACTCATACGCGCTATGGTAGTCCTAGAACCGACTAAACCATGGCTCTGATACCAATCAAATGTAACACCCCGAACCCGAAACCGACACCGGAGTCGAACACGAGGTGTTAACTGACTTTAACCCCTTATAAAATTTATTTTCCAGACACTACCCAATCTGTGTACTAGTCGTTTTAGAAATCATATCTTGAGTTTCGTAACTCGAAAATCAGTTTCGTAATTTTTCCCAGAAACTAGACTCATGTGCCCATCTATGTATTTTTTTCTAGAATTTTTGGTCGAGCCAATTAGTACAGTTTATTAGTCAAAGTCTCCCATGTTGCAGGGGTCGACTACACTGACCTTTTCCCATTACGACTTGGATATCTCCCTGCACGGGGCTTCAATACTGATGCCATTTGTTTCTATGAAAACTAGACTTAGAGAGGAATCTGTACATATATGGTACGACCCCTAATTATCTCTGTTTAATTTATAATGAATTTCCAAAGTCGGAGCAGGGAATCCAGAAACCGTTCTGGCCCTGTCCCACAAAAATCTGATTATCTCTTAATATACTGCCCATATGATCTTTTCGTTACTTCCTCATGAAAACAGACTCATCGAGCTTCGATTATATAATTTATTCATCAATTAATTCCACTCCTACTATTTTTAGTGATTTTTCAATCTCATGACACTGCTGCTGCCAGCATCTGTTACGAAAGTAACTAGGTCCATTTCATGCCTACCCTTGATCCAACTCAATCGAACATTCGTGCCATTTTCGCATGGCTTAAAGTTTACATGCCAAAGTTCAAACACAACGTAATAGTTTATACATGCCAAAATGTTCTTCTAAGCCAACTAAGAAGAAAGTACCAAAACTTGCTAGCCGGTGTGATGACTTCGATGACGGCCTGACCCCGCAAAAATAGATGAGTCCAAGCAACCTATAATGGGTGACAAGGAAACACCGAGTGAGTTTATAACTCAGTAAGTCATAAGCAATGCACTACCATCCATCAATAACATTATCACAAGAGGAAACAAAATGGAACGAGGCAATTTACTCCATCCATACCGAACCATACCATAGTTTCTCCAACCTATCGATTCAGTTTCATATCAATTCATGCATTCACATTCCATATACTCATCAATAGGACATTGAAGCATTTTCATAAATCAATTTACTTTCGTTACAATCAAACGACTAAACGGCCTTTCACCCATCCTACGATAAATTTTATGTACGACTTCAAGCATATTTGTCACATAGGTTCAAACTTACCGAGCTCAACACCAAGTATAAGCATAGCACCTATTAGCCATGTACTCAAGACACTTACCCGATCCGCTGTCCGCGATCGACTCAATAGTGTCGCACACATAGTGTCCATAATGATTCACGAATGTATATTGAGTCCGCACACTCAGTGCTATATAATCAACTCGCACACTTAGTGCTACGTAATCAAATCCCACACTTAGTGCTACATAGTCAAACTCGCACACTTAGTGCCGCATGGTCAATTCGCACACTTAGTGCATCATATTCATTTCGCACACTTAGTGCAACATAGTCAAATCGCACACTTAGTGCTGTACAATTTAATCCCGCGCACTTAGCGCCAATCTCATGGTCATAAATGGTTATACCCGCACGTTTAGTGCCGAGATCAACAACTCAGTACATCTTACCTCTTTTCTTTTCATTCAACAATTTCATCATCACATACGTACATGCATATATATATATGTATATTTATTCATTCCATTCAGCATCAATACATAAACATTATGACCATTTGAAATAATACCAACTACATGCTTAATGACTTACCTTGTGTTGGGTAAGACGGTTCCAACTCGGCTACTCAGTGATCTTTTCTTTGCCTTTGCTTGATTCTCCTCCTTTAGCTCCTTGAGCTTAATCAATAATTCACTAGTTTAACCATCTTGTTAAACATTCATAATTCAATTACACATGCTTATGTATGTTTGTATATTCGGCAACCATCCTCACTAATTACTCATGTTGATGGCCGAATGGATGTATGTGTGTACAATGTCAACTATAGCATCATGTAATTCCACATATGACTACATTTCTTAAGTTCCACATCTTAATGCCCATTATACATAATCAAATTTAACATCATATATATATTTACTCATGTGGCCGAATATACATACTCCCATATAATATCAAGTACTCACTTTAAGTATATTGCCGAATATACTTAATCATACACACACCTAACCAAAATAATTTGTAAAATCTTTATATCTTTATAATACATCTAATTATCCTTTTTCACATTATCAACTCAAATCACATACATTATTTACTATAACATCTTTACATTCGGCATTGGTGTCAACCATAGTAGCCGATTCTTCCTACTTTGTACCCATGCATCTATTAATCCTTAGTTGGTTCAAACACTTCACACACTAGGATTCATCAAATTTTTAACAAGAAATAAAATCTCTAATCCTCAAACTACCATGGCCGAACCTTCATGGAGTTGCTAAGACTCCTCATCTCTACTTCTCACACACTCTCACATCCAAACCCTTTTATTAAACACCCAAAGTCAACCATCTCCTTACCTCATCACCAAAGACATCAAAATACCAACCAAGAACGTAACATTCATGGCCGAATGTCATCTCTATCATTTAACAAAGTTTGAACCATGGCTAGGTAGATTTTGAACTTACAACTTAAAATATACATGAATCTCAAAGAATAACATTAAACATACCTCAATCTAGTTACATGCATGGCCAAACTTCCTCCTAATCCTCTTCCTTAGGATTTTCGGTCAAAAGAGGTTGAAAAAGGATGAACAAAACCTTTCTTTTCCTTCCTTTAGCTCACGGCAATGGGGTGTATGCATGAGACCATTATTATTTTTTTCTTTTTTTTCATCACCCTTCCTTTCATTATTTAATTATCATGCTTATTATTTTATTTTCCTTACCATACATCACTAACACAACATGTTGGTGACATGTTTCCACCCATAGCATGGCCGGCCACTACATATTAGGGAGGGGGAATTTGACATGCAAGTCCCCTTTTTCTTCCACATGCACTAATAGGTCCTCATGCATTGACCTATCACATTTTAAAATTTTCTCATATAAGTCCTATTGACTAAATTCACATACAATCGACTAAATCGAAGCTTGAAATTTTCACACATTCATGATTACATATTCTAGACAATAAACATCACATTCAAACCTTTCGGTGACTCGGTTTAGCGGTCCCGAAACCACTTCCCGACTAGGGTCAATTTTGGGCTGTCACATAAGGCCTAATGGCCAATGTGATGAATGTGTATATATATGTGATAAGGCCGAATGGCCAATGTGATGAATGTGAAAGTGTATATATATGTGATAAGGCCTAATGGCCGATGTGATGAATGTGAAAGTGTATATATGTGATAAGGCCGAATGGCCAATGTGATGAATGTGAAAGTGTATATATATGTGATAAGGCCGAATGACCAATGTGATGAATGTGAAAGTGTATATATATGTGATAAGGCCTAATGGCTGATGTGATGAATGTGAAAGTGTATATATGTGATAAGGCCTAATGGCCGATGTGATGAATGTGAAAGTGTATATATGTGACAGGGCCGAGTGGCCAACGTGATGGATGTGAAAGTGTATAAATGTGATAAGTCCCGAAGGGCAATTGTGTCAGTACTATATCCGGGTTAAAACCCCGCAGGCTTTATGCGAGAATATTATCCTGATTAATGTCCGTAGGCTTCATGCGCGTACTATATCTAAGCTTTAAAGACCCGACGGCTAAATGCTAGGATTCAAGTAAGACTTTGATATTGAGTATCTGCATTAAGTTACCATCAAATAAGTATTATGTATTCAAGATGTTCAGGTACGTATTACTTACTCATCGGTGGAGTGATTTCGAGGTGAATTATCAGTATCAAAGAGGTAGGTAAATGTGATTAATATTATAACTCCAAATGTGAGAATGTGCTTTGGAAATATTTGACCATCTAGGTCATTATTATTCGAAAGTATATATGTGGCAGCCAAGTGTTGCGTTTAATGATATTATAGATCGAGATGAAGCTCTAGATTAACTTCATCGAACAGTTGAAATGAATGACCAATAATAGTGATTGAGAACACTTTGTCTTGCTTAAAACTTACTAAGCATTAAATGCTTACTCCGTTCTTTGAATCTCTGTTTTATAGATTTTGGTTTGTCAGCTATCGGACTCGGGATTATTGAAGTCGAAGTCGCCCACACTATCAAAGCCCTTTTGGTACACTTTTGGTTGAACTCTGAAAATGGCATGTATAGGACTACCCTTTTTGTAGTGGGTCATGGACCCTTTGGATTTGTATAATTTTGGATAGCCATGTGAAAATGGCTTATATATGTTTGAGCATAATGTTATAATCATTTAGTATGGATATGGTTATTGAGAGGTGTGGATATGCTTAACAAGGATTGGCCATGGGAATGGTCAATCACTATCATAATTTGTGCTATTTATGCTAAAAGGGCTAGTTGAATCATGGAAACTATGAAATAGGTAAAGTCTACCTTAAAGGCAGATGCTGACAGCAGCAGTGATGTAGATTTGGAAAATCACTAAAAATAGTAGGAATAGAATTAAATAGTGAATAAATTATTCAAATGAACCTTGATGAATCCAATTTCATATGGAAGAAACGAAACGGTCATATGAGTGGTATGTTAAGAGATAATTAGGTTTTCGTGAGACAGGCCCAGAACGGTTTCTGGATTCCCTGTTCCGACTTTGGAAATTCATTATAAATTAACCAGAGATAATTAGGAGTCATGACATATATTTATAGATTCCTGTCTGAGTCTAGTTTCTATAGAAACAAATGGCATCAGTATTGAATCCCTGTACAGGGAGATATCCAAATTGCAATGCATGAAGGTCAGTGTAGTCGCACCCTGTAACAGGGGAGACTTTAACTAATAAACTGTACTAATTGGCCCAACCAAAAATTCTAGAAAAAAATATGTAGATGGGCATATGAGTCTAGTTTCAGGGAAAAATCACGAAACTGATTTTCGAGTTGTGAAACTCAAGATATGATTTTTAAGGTGACAGTGACACAGTTAGCCAGCTGTCTGGAAATTTTTAAAATGGACTGCGATAGTAAGCGAATTTAGTCTGTGAACCCCTCGTGTCCGACTCCGGCAACGGTCTCGGGTATGGGGTGTTACAGACCAGTCATGGGAGGGTTAAATCAATTCAATTGGCTCCCAACTAATCCTGTTAGAAGAACCAACTTGAACAGTGCTCATGCAAATCGAGCATACTATACCTTGACAGTGACTTGCGTATGGCATGGTCTTAAAGACAATGAAGTCTCTTATAGCTTCCTCATAAAATTGGTAGGCTCTTCGTGCTCAACTAAAAATTTAGGGAAAACTCTTCATTGCGTGTATTCTTTCTTAACTTGAAGACTCCTTGTAATTAAATCCTTATATATCGCTAACAGGAAGATACTCTAACGCTAGTATGCGCCAATACTCTAATGCGTTGGCAAGCCAACAGGGTGGCAAATTATGCTACCATGGTGTGCCAAATAGTTAACATGCATACCAAACTCGCCTTTTTGGATTCTTCATTTTTAAGGTGTGACACGTTGCATCTGCAAATGGCATTCAAGTAGATCTGAATAAGATAGAAGCTATACTCGATTAGAAGCCATCAAAGAAAGTAACAGAAGTAAGAAGTTTTCTCAGTTTGGCCAGGTACTATAAAAGATTCATTAAGGGATTTTGTATGATTGCGTCACCCTTGACAAAGTTGCTGAAGAAAAATGTAAAATTTGAATGGACAGGACGGTGTTAGAAAAGCTTTAAAAGATTAAAAGTAGCATTGACAGAAGCTGTTGTGTTGATCCAACCAAAATCTAGTAAAGAGTATGTAATTTATAGTGATGCTTCCTACAGTGGCTTGGGTTGTATGCTAATGCAATAAGGAAAGGTAGTAGCATATGCTTCTAAACAGTTGAAGCCACATGAAAAGAACTACCCGACGCATGATCTTGAATTGGCTACGATGGTGTTTGAGTTAAAGATATGGAGACATTATTTGTACAGGGGAAAATGCTACATCTACACAAACTATAAGAGTTTAAAGTATTTGCTAACCCAAAAAAATTTGAACTTGAGACAGAGAAGATAGATTAAATTTCTAAAGGACTATGATTGTATCATTGATTATCACCTTAGGAAGGCGAATGTAGTAGCAAACGCTTTAAGAAGAAAACCATTGCCAACCTTAAAAACAATAAATGAACATTTAGAGATGAAACAAAATAGTGAGTTATTAGTTGAGTTAAGAGTGAAACCAACTTTGTTGCATGAGATGAAATATGCTCAAAAAGAAGATAGAGAATTATAGGTGATCAAGAAACAGCTTGAGAAAGGAAAAATGGTGAATTTGTTATTGATAGTGAAGGGAATTTGAAATTTCATGGTTGGCTATGTGTACCTAACCAAGAAGATTTAACGTAAAGTATTTTGAATGAAGCACATCACAGTTCTTTTGCATTGCATCCGATGAGCAATAAGATTGATTTCTTTATGGATAAGTACGCACAGTTTTATATAGATGAAATAGTAAGGCTTTACGGAGTGCCAGCATCCATCATTTTTTATCGAGACCCGAGATTTATGTTGAAGTTTTGAGAGAAACTACATGAAGCTTTAGGTACTCGACTGAATTTTAGCACTACATATCACCCTCAAACTAATGGGCAATCAAAATGGGTAATTTAGACGTTAGAAGATATGCTGAGAAGTTACATTATCGAATTTGAAGGTAGTTGGAAAAGGTATTTACCATTGGTTGAATTTACCTATAATAATAGTTACCAGTCTAGTATTCAAATGGCGTCGTATGAAGCGTTGTACGGAAGGAAATGTAGAACTCCTCCATGTTGGACAGAATTGGGAGAAAACAAATTAATGGGTCTTGACTTGATAAAAGAGACAGAAGAGAAAATGAAGTTGGTCAAAGACCATTTAAAAGTAGCCTCAGATAGACAAAAGTCTTATGATGATCTCAAAAGGAAAGATATTGAATACAATATGGGTGATAAAGAATTTTTGAACGTGTCGTCATGGAAAAAGGTTCACTCGTTTGGGAAGAAAGGGAAGCTAAGTCTAAGATTCATTGGTCGTATAAGATTTTAGAACGAGCCGGTCTAGTTGCTTACCGGTTAACTTTACGACTAGAGTTAGACAAAATTCACAATGTTTTTAACACATAAATGTTATATGTTTCTTATGAAATTGTAGAAAAAGAAAAGAAGGGGAAACTTCAAATTGAAGAAAAAGGAAAAGAGAAGGTCAAGGAGTGAGAAGAGGAGAAAATGTATCATCTCAACCATTTTGTTGTAAGTACTACAAGATTTTTATTTATTTTATTTAAATGCTTATGTTGTCATATGGAATTACTTAGGATAGAAATGTAAATTAAATATATATTTAATTATATATATTAAATAAAGGGTTAAATTATGAAATAGTTATAGGTGAAGAATATGAAATGGTATATTTGTTTGAATATTAAGCAATGATATTCTGAAAGAAGTATATGTGTTAAAAATGTGTGATTTTGTGATTTGTGATATAGGGACTAATTATGAAAGATGGAAAAGATGTGAAATATTTTCTGAAATACTTATTTAAAGTATATACAGATATGAAATTCAGCTTTATTACCCAAGTAGACAGAGTTAGAACTATTATGATATTAGTAGCATGCCATTAAGGATCCTCAGTGCGTTCTCTGTTTTCCAACACGGTTGTGCTCTCTGTATTAGCTCCTATGTGCCCTCCGTTTATTTGTGCATATAATTGCACCTCTATACTTGATCTGTATATCCTAAATTGTTCTAAATAGTCTATTGTGGGCAAATGTGTGAAATGCAAGTAATATGAGTATTTAAAGTATTAAGGTAAGCATGGAAATTATTCAAGGTAAGTAAGTTAGTAGAAATAAATGTCTAATTATAATGATATTCATGTATGGAATTTTGATATATATTTGTAACATTTTATACATATGTCATATTCATTTATTCTTGTAGTGCTTACTAAGCCTTCATTAGCTTTATGCATTTATTTTCAATGGATAGGTACAGTTAGATTTGACAAGTTTGATTTGGGGTCATTAGTTGCTCATCACATCCTCAAGCTCGAGAAAGTAGGTATTATGTTTTGGTGTAAAAAAGACATGTACATAGTTTTTTAAGTTAAGGGTTTTGAATATGATAAGTCATGCTACAAACTTTGCAATTCTTGTAAGATTTAAATGAGATTTTAGTAAATTAATGTTGTATGGTAATGCATAAGTGTTTGAGTGTCTTTTACATTGAAATTGGTGTTTTGGATTGGAATGAAACTAAATTTTTTTATGCAGGGACTAAGGTGTAAAAGTTTAAAATTTGTAAAATTTCCTTCAAATTTGGCCCACGTGGCCTCAAAGAGTTATACGGGCTAGCCACGCGGCTATGTTAGTGCAGTTTGGAACCATACTGGCTCAGATACTTACACGGCCTGGCCGCACAACCATGTGCCATGTTTTTGGCAAAAATTCATATTTCACTTTAAAACACTATTTTAAATACTAAAATGTTTAAGGAACTTTTCGAGCTCCTCCCTAACATTGATATTGGTTAATTAATGACTCGATAAGTTACGAATATGTATCAAATGAAGCTTTGCTTGTTAATGTTTGATTGTTTAATACTCTGATATTTAATTTAGCATTCTTATATTTGATCCAATAGTTGAGTTAGGTATAATGGTGTTAAAACGGTAATTTTCATGGCCATGGACTTCCAATCATCCCACTAAAGACTTTCACATACGTTTCCCAAAGGGCTCTCAAATGTCCCATAAAGGGCTCTCATATACGGGTGCACACCAAGACTCTGTATTATTCAACCTTCTTTTCTAGCTTAGTCCAACCGAACCTCCCTCAAAGCCACATAAATATGATGCATATGGAATCTCGTGTATGACCATCCAAACCTCCTCAAAGCCACATAAATAGATTGTATATCATACACACATTCTGCCAATAACGATAATGAATCATGTCATATAACATGCCAATTCCAATTACATATCATAAACACACTTATTATCAGCCAACCATATCATGTTATTACGCAATATCACATTACGCCAAACAAATCATATACTCAACATAGTTAGCTTACAATCATTTTTATATTTCATGTCACACTGCATACAATCACCATGCATCATAACTTCGTCATAACGTACTTATAGTTCAACCTTTGAATAATTTATCATTCACATAACACTGAAGTAACATATTCTACACATGAAATTGCACAAAAACATCCATTCACTAGTTGAGCTTTAGAACTCACCTGTAACACCCCAAATCTGATGGGTCAAAAGTTTCGGTGTATAGTTATAAATAGTTGTCTGGAGTAGTGTTAAATGCTCAAATGATTGTTTTGGCATATATGTGTGGGCATATAGTATCCGCCACATAAGAAAGTAAGAATTTGACTTCAAAATATTCTGATATAATAATGAGAAGTTCGTGTTAAGAGATAAAGGGTAAGTATAGAATGAGTATTCGCCAAAGGTATAGTACGCCTGGTTTATCAGGAATATTGTGCTAGTTAGATTTTAAGTAACTTGGTTAGAAATCAGTAAAATAGCCAAGCTGGGTAATTGTGATTTCAAGATATTTATTAAAATTTCTCTCGAAAACTGTAAGCTATTAAGAAGGCAAGTTTTGAAACATATGACACTTGTTAAACTCCACTAAGTAAGTTAAGCTATATATATGTGTGTGAGAGATGAGTTCTGAGAAGGTTCTTTCTTCTTTCTCTTCCTTAAGTGGTATTTACTGAAACCCTCTTTAAGTCTGAATGTATCCTACTTCGATGATCTAGAGGCTATGGTTCTTTTATGATCGGTAGTTACTTTGCATCAAGGTAAGTGCTTTAGCTCTGCATGTCAAGTTCCGAATGACTAAGTCTATATGTGGTTTTTGAATAGTAAGTTGTAAGTATAGGGCTTTTGAATGAGATTGTCAGCGATTGAATTGATATTTAATTTGTACGTACAAGAGTATTAATAGTGAAATTATGTTTCTAAGCAGTGGTTGCTACTGGTTCATGATGGATATATTGATCTAGAGGTTTGAACTGTGGTAGGTGAGTTCTACGCTGACTCTTGCATGTATATTGTTTACACTGAAGTATGTTTGTAGGAGATTAATCAAACTTTGAACTCCGAAACCATGGAAAGTATAATATAAATATGATATGTATGTGACTATATGAATGATTACTAAAGAAAATATACAAGTATCTTATACATAATCATGCATCTTAAAAAGTCATGCATACAATGAACTAGCATTTGATTTTTTTTTTCAAGTAATTGATGTATGAGACACCCACATCTTTTGCATAATGCAATTCAATAAATACATAACAATTGAAATCTAATTCATGCAATAAGAGTAAAACAATAAAATTTGACAAGATCACTGACCTCGATGCAACCGCATTTGTCGATAGCCATCCTCATATTACCATACTTGCAATGTCATGTGAATATGTGGTAAACAAACATGCCTTCATTAGTTTCTCAAAACTTGCAAAAATGGAACCTTAAAATTGTTGGTGAGTGGGGATAAAAATAAAATTATAAGAAATTAACCAAGACTTTAAGGCATGTATCAATGCCACTTTCTTTAAGTTTCTATTCGCCCCCACCTATATTATGGTGTGCAAAAAGAGTTACTAACAAATGAACCTCGAGGATACAATGAAATCCAATGACTGTCTACATTTTGCATTGATGGAAACAATCTACTGAGCATTAAGCAGAGCACAACGAGGATATCATTTTCTATAAAGAATTATTGCATTATAGAACAATCTAGGAATATAAAAGATGGTGAGAGAATAGAAATAAATTTTATTCTATGTTTTTGAATGTGTCATACAATGAAAGTTCACTCATATTTATAAGTAGCCTCATGTTTGTTTATATGGACATAACTACCCAAATGGATAGTTAAAACTTTAGCATTAAACATAATTATTCAATAGATATCTACTTGAATAATTATGACTATTTGTTAATAATCAAGTGATATAACTTTTGAATTTAAGAGACGTAACTCATCACTATAAATAGTGACAACTTTTGGTTAATAACCAAGTGACAAAATTTTTTGTTATTTTTATAATTTTTCATTTACAACTATTGGAACACTATAAATATTTTGAAAATGTTCCAACAAAATAAGTTATTGAAACTTTTTTTCCTTGATAGTGTTAACCGATTTGTTACTATAATATTGAAATTAATTAATTTAGTCTCCTAAATTTTAAATTTTTATTTTATGTTTTTAAATTAAAATCAACTCAATTAAACCATCCTTAATAATTGTCTATAAAACTCAAAAATTTTTTGATTATATGGTTTCTAGTCTTTCATTCTAAGCTAAAAGCAAATATATATATATATATATATCCTTACAAGCTACAATTAATTAAATGTATCTTTCGTGCCAAACAAAACCTAGAACTTTTTTTTATCACTTCTTTACCCGAGCAAAGAACAAGCAAATAATTTAATTAATTGCAATATTTTTCTTTGCTTTTAACTTAATATGGAAGATCAGAGATTATATAATCAAAAGAATTTTAAATTTTATAGACAATTATTAAATATGAATTACCGATTTTATTTTATTAAGAACAATTTGAAATTTTAAAATAAAATTTAAAAAAGTTTAATTTAATTAATTTTAATATTACACAAACTTCCAAGCACTCAAAACACTAACATGCAACTAAACGAGTATTGAGCAATGATGATATATGAGAGACATGGTAACAAGTATGTACAATGTAAAGGGAACTTTTTTAACATTAAAAAATAATTTCAACACCAGAGGATGATGATAGCCATTAATGAAAATTGATAAGGTAATATATAATTTTATTATGTAGGAAATTTCAATTAGGGTTGTAATAATATTCTTTTCCCATTACCGTGATGGTTGGTGAGTCTTAAGATATAATTCCTAGTAGTGGTAAATCCAAATCAAATGAATGAGACATAGGATAAGGGTTTGCCTTTTGTCTAAAACCTGTAGAGAGATTCTTTGTGTCACCACAGAACTTCACTTTTTCAAGTAAAATTACTGTAAGGGAATAATTAAGATGTGCCGCTCTCTCTTCTGACATGGCTTTAAATTGCAGTGAGTCTCAGGAAACATATGCAATTATTGATTTCGTTCCACAAATGATTAGGTTAGAAGAGGAGAGGGTGGAGCGGAGACGAAGACCGTTGTGGAAGAGGGTGTTTTCAATGCTGAAAACGGAGTTGGAGTTGAGTGAAGGTGGGAGCAGAAGCAGATCCCATGCCAATGGATTCATAATTCATCCTCATAACTGGTAACCTATATATTTCTTTTACTTTCCATTACTACACTCCTAAGGTCACAACTCTCTCTCTAACTTGTATAATAATCATGCAACTCAAACTTAACATGTTGTCCATTTCCTTCCTTATTTTGTTATTTAATACAGCTTTAAAATAATTTGCTCACACGTTTAGGTTTTTTTTTTTTAATTAAGGTGGTATAAAAGTAAATGGGTAGAAGGACGGTAGAATTTCAGTTATTTCGTCTAATCCTAAATTCCAACCTACTTCACCCTTACGTTCTACTATTGTATATTAATTTTAATATTCACATCTATATTATTATGATGTCGTGAGTCAATCGGACATCAACTCATTTAGGAAAATCATAAAAATATCTATTCATATTATATTATTTGATGATGCTTTAGTCTTTTTATTTAAAATATAAAAAAATGCTTATAGTGGAATTTGGACTTATATAAATACATAAAACCTTAATTTTACCACTTAACTAAAGCTTTATTTTAATTTTTTTTTTACATTTTAATTTTATTATACACACCTTATTACCTTCGTTAATTGTATATATTAATAATGTTGTTGATTGAGATGGTGTTACAAATTAACTCAACACCAACTTAGGATTGATGACAACATTATGATAAATAATTGTATTCATTTAATATCATGATATATCTGATCCATGCATAATATCATGAAAAATGGATACAAATTTCTTAATGCTACTTAGTTTCGGCAATAGGTCTAAAAAAGTATCTAAAAATATCAAATTTAAATATTTATACCCTATCGAAGTAAGGAACCATGACATTTATGTTTGGAATAGATTCTATTTTGAGAGAGTTAAAAAAGCACTATCTCAAGTTCTATACATCCACCCTTTCTCAACGTATTTCTTCAAACAAAGACTCTGCTTTTCTGCTTTTCGGATAGTAAATACTTCTCAAAACATGGAGTGTGAATCAAATCCATGCACATGATAGAGTTTCTAGCATTATATAATTGTTTTTCAAATTAAAATAAAAAATATTTACTATTATATAATTACATCATCTCTCTTGGTGTCACCTATCAACCGAGTCCCCAACTCAATTGGACAAATTTTAGAAAAAATTGTTCTTTTTACAAGTTAAATTATATTATTATAAGGTATTTTGTCATTTTTATTTTTATAAACTAATACAAATTTACATGTAATAATATATGAACCAAAAACCTTCAACTTTACCATGTCAATCAAAGCACAATTTAGACTTTATATAAAATTTTAATCAATTAACTTAAACCACTTTTATAAAACACCTATAAAAAATCAACCTCTCCTTAGACAAATCAAAATTATTTTGAAAAACTACCATTAATTAAAAATAAATAAATTATATTTTATATAAATAAATTTCTTATTTCACCTAAGTTGTGGTGAGACATAAGTTAATATATAGAATATAAAATTTATTAAGAATGTTATTATTTTTAGTAAGGACACCAAAATTAAATATATCATAGGTTTTTAGTTTTTAGTTTTTTTTTCTTTAGAAAGCAAAGGTTTTTAGTTGTTGTTTTTAAAAGTATAATTTTTTAGTTTGAAAAAGAAAATGGGTTATTTCAAGAGATCTAAAACCACTTTGACAAATTTCCATCTTCTTAAAAAAGTGTTTTTTGATAAATTTTTAGCTTGGGAGGATAACTTTTGCTCTCAAAAAGTAACTTGTTTAGGAATATTTTTATTTCAAAAGTGTTTCTGAAGCAATACTAAATATACCCTAAGTTAGCGAACAGAACACTAACAACAAATTTGAGTCTCCAATTTGACCTTTAAAAAATGCAGAATATTTGTATATTCTATATAATGGAAAATGGGTTTAATTTAGATATTGATTATAGGTATCTAAGATTGAAAATTATTGGAATCTACAACAATTGAATTAATTTGCATATATTCAATTTGCTCCCCAAATCAACCCTCAAACGAAGCAATTTGTTAGATTCCAATTTATGTACACTCATTTTGAGGGTGAAGAAAAATGAAAATTATTCAACTAATAACTTGTTTCTTGAAAAAAATTATGATTATTAATAAAATCGTAGGAGATTTGGGTTTTTGTTTTTTTTTCCTTCAAATATTAAATAATGTATTATTTGTTTAATTAATTAGTAACAATTTAAAAATAATTGAAGTAGTGTTTAATGGGCGGACACCTCTGAAGAACAACGGTAGTGCGTGCGGAGCATCCCAACTCTTCTTTTATATGACTATCCCAACTCTTCTTTTATATGACTTTGGAGGTTTTAGCATCTATTGCGAAATAAAAGCAAAGCCAATCTTTTTGTATCCCCCAATTTTCAACTTTGATTCCTAATCATTTTTAAACAAAAACTTTCTGTAAACATTATATATATATATATCAGTTGGTACTTAATCCCTTTTTTTAACTTTTATTTTCATCGCTAAAAATATTTATCATTTGATATAATAAATTTTTCGTAATTAAAATTTATTATAATGATTTATTTGATGCTTTAATTTTATAATAAAAAATTATTTATACTTTTCACTTAATTTTTTATTTTTTTAATTTTTAAACTTATATTTTTATCAAAATCGCCGCAAAATAGGGATAGAAAAGCTAACTTATGTTAACTTTTCTGGCGTGATATGTACATGGCACCTGGTAGTCTATGAGTATGTGGTGTTAGCAACTATTTAATTTTTCAAAAGTTAAAAATGTTAAAAATATATTTTTTAATAATTTTAATAAATCTTTTGAAGTTTTTTTAAATTTTAAAGAATTATTTAATCTTAAAAAATTAATAAGTCAACATATGTTAACTTTTTCAGCTAAAAAGGACGAAAAATTAAATAGATGACTAAAATTATTTTTTTTAAAGTTGGAGGGTAAAATAAATCATTATGCCTTAAAAAATTTTATTAATTATTATTAGTTTAGTTTTTTTTACATTAATCTCATTATAAGTTGTTATCACATCTGTTCTTTCAAATATAATGTATAAAACAATCCATAACCCCTTCACAACCCTTAAATGAACTCTTATGTTCTATGTTTCTAGTAACACTGCACAAAAAAGGGAAAGGTAACATAAAGTTTGTATAAACATTTTTGTACAGCTAAAATATTATAAAACTTTAATATTTCTTATTTTTTATGTGCAATATTATTTTTGTTGTCGGGTAAATTCTACTATTAGTCATTATATTTGGATAAATTTTCGTTTTGATCACTTAACTAAAAAACGTTACAATTTGATCACTAAATTATTCAAAAATTTTCATTTAAGTCACTAGGCTATTAAAATCGATGCTATATGGTTTTTTCTCTTCGCACTACCTGCACCAATCAAAAGCTCTCTTCCCCATTCTCTTCTACAATTCAATTTTTTTCATAAAATGGTTTTAGACATCACGAATTTGCGAACCAAAATTCAAACTTTTTTCTCTAATATCTAACATTGATTGTTAGATCAACTTAGATATAAGGTATGTTCTTCTACTCATTAATATATACCTGGTCCATCATACTAATCATCAAATTGTCACTTGAAGCTCAATGGTGGAATTTTAAAAAAAAAAACTTAATAACCTAGTGACTTAAATAAAAACTTTTGAATAATTCAGTAATTTAAATGAAAACTTTTGAATATTTCAGTGACCAAATTGTAACTGTTTTTTAGCTAAATAACTAAAACGAAAGTTTTCCATAGTTTAATGACTAATAGTGAAGTTTACCATTTGTTAGATTAGGAACCAGGGTGTGGTTTGTAGGCTTTTAACTCTAAATGGGTGCTGCTTTTACAAATACTTTAGGGCAAACTACTTAATTGGTCACCCAACTTTTAGAGGCATTCATTTTGGTCACGCAAAATAAAATCGTTACAATTTTGTTACTCAATTTTTAGGACACTTTCTTTTTAGTCACTCAACCTTTTAATTTCTAACAGCAGTTAACTATACACGTCACACCATGTTCACACATTCATTTTGGTCACACAAAAAAGTATTGGTTAGGGTAAGAAAAACATTAAGGATTAAAGAAAAAAGTTGTAGAAACTAAAATAATGCTTTAAAAATTATCAATTTGTACTTGTTTACCCAATTGATGAAAGTTCTAAATTTCTTTTTTTTTTAAGAAATTTTAAATTTCTAAATATCAAAATCAATTAAAGGCCTATTCTTCATTGCTTAAAAAAAACATGTCTGACTCCAAAAGCACTTTTGGAAAAAAAGTTGTGCTAAACAAGCTGTTTTTGCTGAAATTTTTAACTTTTTAGAAGTGATTTTCAAAAGCACTTCTGAAAATGAGAAGCTAAAAATTTTAGTTTTTCCTCTACCAAAAGCCCAAAAGCACTTTTGGTGCTTAATTACTTTTTCACCCCTCCAATAACATAGTACTTTCTTTTTTTTCTTGGTGCTTAATTACAAATGTATTAAAATCATTAATTAAAAATAAAAAATATTTTTTAAAATACTAATTACAAATATTTAAATATTTAAATATTTAAAATATAGTTTATATATTCTAATTAAATTTTATATAAATAATTAATATTTATTGCTTAAAAATATTTAAAATTTATATTTCATATATTAAAATATTAACAACAAGTTATAATAATTTTTTTATATTCTTACTAAAATATAATAATATTAACTAATTTAAATATTATTTATATGCATATTTGTTATTTGATAATAACATGCCTAAAATGAACATTTTATTTCTCAAAAGCACTTTTTGACAGCAATGCTAAACACTCAAATTTTAAACTAAACTTTTTAAAAGCATTTCTCAAAAGCACTTTTCCACAGCACTTTTTCACAACACTTTTCAAAAGCACTTTTCAAAAACATTGTCAAACTAGCCCTAAATAAGTTATTGAAAAAAATTCACTTGGTAGTGGCAACCGATTTGTTACTAGAATATTGAACTTAATTAATTTAGTCTCCTTCAAAATTTTAAAATTTTATTTTATGTTTTCAAATTAAAACCAAATCAATTAAATAATCTTGAATATTCGTCTATAAAACTCAAATTTCTTTTGATTATATGATTTTGAGTCTTTCATACCAAACAAAAATTCAGAATTTTTCATCACTTCTTTACCCAAACGAAGAACAAGCAATTAATTTAATTAATTGCAAGACTTTTCTTTTCTTTTAACTTAGTATGGAACATCCGAGATTATATAGTAAAAAATTAATTTTTATAGACAATTATTGAATATGAGTTATCGAGTTGATTTAATTAAGAATAATATGGAAACATAAAATAAAATTTTAAAATTTAGAAAGAGATTAATTTAATTCATTTTAGTGTTACAATAACAAATCGGTTGACATTATCAAAGGATAAAAACTTCTCAACAATTTATTTAATTTATTTTAATGTTTTGAAAATTAAATTTTCAATATTAAAAAAAATTAAAATTTTTGACAATGTGATAAACAAGTACAATTTGACAATTGTTTAATGCATTATTAGTTTCTACTACTTTTTCACTTTAATCCTTAGTTTTTTTTTTACCTTAATCAATATTTAACAAGAAAGTGTATTTTTTTGGTGATCAAAATGAAAGCGACTTAAAAGTTGGGTGATCAAAATGAAAGCGACCTAGAAGTTAGGTGACCAAAATGAAAATGCAAACATGTTGTGGCGTATATAGTTAAGGTTGTAAATGAACCAAGCTTGAACGAACAAACCTCTATTCATGTTCGTTTGTTTATTTTTAAGCTTGTTCGTGTTCAGTTTGTGTTCGTTAAGAAGTTCAAATTTTTGTTCATGTTCGTTTATTTAAAATTATGTGTGCTTATGTTCGTTTGTTTAATGTTCACGAACATGTTCATTTAATTTAATCGAACATGTTCACAAACATTAAACGAACATGTTCATTTAACTTAATCCAACATGTTCACGAACAATGTTAATAAATAATAAACAATACATACATACATACATACATACATACATACATACACACACATATTGTTTAGATATAAAATAGTCAAATATAAATATTAATAATTATATTATAAATAAAAGAAATACAAATCAAGATAATTTTATTAATATATACTAATAGAACAATAAACGAGTTTTAAGATAATTTTATTAATATATACTAATGGAATTTTTATAAGAAAATTTCATTAATAAATAAACAAATCATAAACAAGTCAATACACAAGCTTATAAACTAGCCAATAAACGAGTTTTTAAATGAGCTTGTTTGTGAACGTAAACGAACAGAACACACCTCTGTTTGTGTTCATTTGTTTATTAAACGAACATAAAAATCTTGTTCATACTTATTTATTTAGCTTAATAAACGAACGATTCACGAACAATTTATCGAACATTCTATTCATTTATACCCCTATATATAATTACCTTTCGTTAAAGATTTAATGAATGAATGATTAAAATAAAAATATTTTAAAAGTTGAGTAACTAAAATGAAAGTGTTATTCTTTAATCATTGTGTACAACAACTCAATACAAATTAAAGTATAAATACAATATTCAAAGTTTACATGTAAGGTCAAAGTAGAATAGTAAATATGCATGAACACTATCAAATTTGATTAATAAAATTTCCATTTAAACCTATTTTATTTCTCAGATAATTTTAGTTTTGTATTACCTACAATTTAGGTATTGAGAATAATTCATTTCTAGTGATTGAAATGATGTAGACACAAAATAGGAAAACAATGTAGTGATTGAGAGAAGGATGATGACGCATAGAGTAACTGATTGACACAGGTGGTATGTGGCGTGGACGCATTTCATACTGATATGGGCAATATACTCCTCCTTCTTCACACCCCTGGAGTTCGGGTTTTTCAGAGGACTCCCAGAGAACCTTTTCCTCTTAGACATTGCTGGCCAACTTGCCTTTCTCTTCGATATTGTCGTACACTTTTTCCTTGCCTATCGCCACACTCACTCCCATCATTTGGTTTACGATCGCAGGCTCATCACCCTCAGGTATCTCCATTTCCCTCTCTTCCTTCTTCTTTGCTTCTTACTCTTAAATATTACCCATTCCTTTCATTCCTCATTCCAGGTACTTGAAATCTCGTTTTATTGTTGATTTCCTTGGATGTTTGCCTTGGGATGCTATTTATAAGGTACCCATTTCTTCTTCCTTTTTTTTTCTTTTTCAAAGGGAAACTAGTAATTGATTAACAAATTTCTTATACAAGTTATGTTTGTTTATTTCCACCATTGCATTTCATTAATGTCAAATATCGAGGAGAAAGAAATGTTTGACTAGTATTGATAAAAATGATAATGATGAAGAATTATATTACTAAATCGAACTACTAATTTGTTAAATAAACATTGAATCAAAAAAGTAATCAAAACTAAAATTTGAGTGGCAAAGTTGAATAAAAATTAGAAGTTTAGTTGCAAAATTAAATAAATAAATAAAACTAGTGTGGAAAATTTACCAATAGTATCAAAGTAAAATGGTATGTACATAAAAGTATGGTGGCAAATTACAATATCCATTATAGATAGCAATTTTCTCCTTTAATCCACATATATGACGAAAAAAGGTATAGAGATTCAACTCTTCATATATATGAAAATTTTAAAAAGGTTTGAACATATATATTTTGGATACATCGTAGTATAACACACTCATAGGACCCAACTATAACTACTTAGCCTTAGCATATATTTAGGAATGAGTATGATGATTAGTTGTCTGAAGTCATTTTACTGTGACAAGGTTTGTGGACGAAAAGAGCCTATTAGATACATGCTATGGATTAGGCTAAGTCGGGCTCTACGAGTGACAGAATTTTTCGAGAAGTTGGAGAAAGACATTCGAATCAATTACCTTTTCATCAGGATTGTTAAGCTTATTGTGGTTGAATACTATTGCACGCATGCTGCTGGTTGCATCTTTTACTATCTTGCTACAACAGTTCCTCCTTCCAAGGAAGGTTACACATGGATAGGAAGTTTACAAATGGGTGAATATCGTTATTCAAATTTCAGGGAGATTGATCTGTGGAAGCGTTATATATTATCTCTCTATTTCTCTGTTGTAACCATGGTAACCGTTGGTAAGTTTTTCAACTTTGTTTGATTTCCATTAGGAGATTTTTGGTGAATATAGAAACTTCAATTGCTTTTTATTATATTTTGGTTTCTTTTTTTTTATGTTGATGATTCACTTTAACATTTTCTTCTCTTACATGTTATATCAATAAAGCCATTAATCATTATTTTCCTCAACTGTTTTTACTATCATCACACAACCATGCATTTCTACAAATATTAGTTGGTTGAAACATATTCCATCTAGTGGATTCTTCATCCTAGGATGTTGAAGATCTTATAACCATTGAATAGACTTTAATATTGCCTCTACATAATGCTTGTGTTTACAAGTCACCCTTTAGTGAGATCTAATCAAACTCTATTTATCTTTTGAAGAGGGGATTCCATGTATGTGATTCTTCTTTGTATGAAATTGGTTTTTTATGTACTTTCAAAAAGTTCAATTAGTTGGTATATCTTGTTTCTAAAATAGCAAATGGAAGTGGCTCCATATGACTTGGGATTCTCTATTCTCCTTGTTGATCGTGTTCTTTCACCTGCAGGTTATGGAGACATACATGCAGTCAATGTCAGAGAAATGATATTTGTGATGATTTATGTTTCTTTTGACATGATTCTGGGTGCTTATTTGCTCGGTAACATGGCAGCCTTGATAGTAAAAGGATCAAAGACAGAAAGGTTTAGGGATAAAATGGCGGACCTTATCAAATACATGAATAGAAATAATCTTGACAAGCAAATAAGTAAGGAGATTAAAGGCCACCTAAGATTACAGTATGATTGTAGTTATACTGAGGCAAGTGCTCTTCAAGATATTCCAGCTTCTATTCGCACCAAGGTAATTCTTTCATCTTTCATAACATTCCCCACTTCATAGAAACTGAAATTCTATAATCCAATGTTTAAAAGTGTTTTTTGATGTATTAGCATCTTTGCTATAAAGCTTATCCATAACCTTTTACCTAGAAAAACCTTTCTTTAGAAACTATTATGGCTTAACAAACTACATCATGCAGACACATATATAAACTATGTAGAGAATTTATCTCACTTGAATTAATTCAATTGTGAAAATACAACTTCTACAATCTCCTATTTATACGAGAAATTATTCTGTAGATTATTGAATTAAAAAATAAGGTTATTATTAATTTTAATTTGAACTCATTGCTACCAGGGATAGAGTTTTCAATCTGTAACATACTTTTATTCTATTATTGTTTTCTCTTATTTTCAATATGGGTAGCATGGATTATTTCCCACAGTGAATATTTTGTTTAGAGCTCAAAAAATGGAAAATTTTTGTTGAGTTTTAAATCAATAACTAAAGATCAAAAACAAAATTTTGTGTTTGAAAGATGAAAAACAGAAGCAAAATCCTGATGTTGGATGATGAAGAAAATATTAACTTCATTACTTGAATAAGCAAAAAGCCATATACATAAGTAGTTCAATTACATTAGTAAAAAACAAAGCTTGCTTCTACAAGTATCCAAGCTATTAAATAAACTTAAAGACAACCTAAATGACTACTAAATCAGCTAAGTGCATGATTAAACCTTAGCTGTTCAAACAAAAAAGGATTACAACCAAACTAGCAAAAGTCAACTATTACAAAAGCTCTACAACCGAATTACACCATGGACATTTGCATGCTACTGTTGTGTTGCCACATTTTAACATTCCTCCTTTGCTACAAAGCAGCAAAATCTAATTTTCTTCTTCAAATACTCGAATCTTGTAGCAGCTAGTGGCTTGGTCAGAATGTCTGCAAGCTGAACCTCTGAGCAACAATGAATTAAGTTGACTTCCTTTGACAATTCTACCTCCCTTACAAAATGATACTTAATCTTGAAATGCTTGGTCTTGCCATGAAAAATAGGATTCTTGGCAATAGCAATAGCTGATTGATTATCTACTTTGATTTTTGTTGCTTCCTCTTAATTAGCATTCAAGTCACACAAAAGCTTCCTAAGCCAAATGGCTTGATTAACAGCAGTAGCAGCTGCAATATACTCTACCTCTGTAGTGGATTAAGCTACTGTCTGTTGTTTCTTAGAGCTCTAACAAAAAACTCCTAAACCTAGAGTGAAGAAGTAGCCCGATGTGCTCTTCATATCATCAGCTGAGCCAGCCCAGTCACTGTCTGAATAGTCAACCAGCTTCAGCTCCTTAGCTCTTTCAAACTTCACTCCATAGCTTAAGGTCCCTTTGACATACCTTAAGACTCTTTTAGCAGCTTTAAAATGAGCTACATTGCAGCATACATGATGTCTGGCCTTGTTGTTGACAAGTAAAGTAGGCAACCAACCAGACTTCTATAGCTCTTCTCATCCACACGATCTTGATCACTATTGCTTGAGAGTTTTTATCCTAGTGTCGTAAGAGTGCTAGCAGGCTTGCAATTTATCATGCAAAACTTGCTTAAAACTTTCAATGCAAAAGCTTGTTGGCTTATAAAAATACTATGCTCACTTTAATTCACTTCCATACCAAGGAAGTAGGTCATCAAGCCTAAATCAGTCATCTCAAAAACATCTTGCATCTGCTTCTTGAATTCTTCAATCAACTTACCTCTACAACCAGTAACCAACAAGTCATCCACATACAGAGACACAATTAGCAAGGTTTCCTTTTCAGCCTTCTTCACATAGACTGTAGGCTCACTAATGCTTTTCTCGAACCCCAACCTTGACAATTATGCATCAATCCTGTCATACCAGGCCTTTGGAGCCTGTTTTAGGCCATACAAAGCCTTCTTGAGCTTGTAGACCTTATGCTCTTCACCAGGGACCTTAATTCGATCAGGTTGCTCAACAAAGATCTCTTCCTTGAGAAATCCATTCAGAAAAGTTGATTTAACATCCAATTGATGTGCTTTCCATGCTTTTGAGTAGCCAAGGAAAACAACAACCTTATGGTGTCCAACCTTGCAACTGGTGCAAAGGTTTCAAAGAAATCGATGCCATGCTGTTGACTGTACCCCTTCACAACCAGCCTAGATTTGTGCTTGTTCAGTGACCCATCTGCATTGTGTTTGGTCATGAACACTCATTTTACACTAATAACCTTTCTGTTTGCTATTCTATCAACCAACTCCCATGTGTCATTTTTATGGATCATTCTCAATTCAGCCTCCATTGCTTCTTTTCAACAGCCCTCTTTTGCAGCCTCATTAAAGCAGAAAGGCTCAACAATGGTCATACCACACCTCTCATAGATGTCCATTAAGGTTCTAGTGTCTCTGATAGGTGCATCATCATAATCATTCTCAGTTTCAGCTTCAATTTCAACATGTTGCCAATCAAGATCATGCTAGTCTTGCTCAGACAAACTTGCATCTGTTCCATCTCATTTCCAACAGCTCCCTTCATTGAATTTCACATCACTGCTCACAACAATCCTCTTAGTAGATGGATCAAAGATCATATACCCTTTCTTCATACTGCTGTAGCCAACAAAGACTCTAGGTATGGACTTCTTCTTTAGCTTAGTTCTCTTCTTAGCTGGCATCAGTGTATAGCATATGCAGCCAAACACTTTTAAGTGTGAGACAGTTTGCTTGTGTCCAAACCAAGCTTCAAATGGTGTTTTGCCTTTAACTACATTAGTTGGCAGCTTGTTTAGCAAATACACAGAGGTATTTACTGCCTCAGCCCAAAAAATGTTAGGCATTTTGCCTTCAAACAACAGGCACCTGGCCATATCGAGAACACTCATGTTCTTTCTTTCACAAACACCATTCTGCTGTGGTGTGTAGATGGTGGTTAATTGGTGTTGAAGTCCAACTTCATCACAAATCTTCTGAAACTTTTGAGACACATACTCACTCCTATTATCTGACCTCAAAATCTTCAACTTGCAACTGGCTTGATTCTTAGCCAGTGCCTTAAACTTGCAGAAGAAGTCAGCCACATCTGACTTTTGTTTCAAAAAGCTCACCCAACAAAATCTGGTGCAATCATCAATGAACAATGCAAAATACCTGCTGCCATTCAATGAGGAAGTCTTCATGGGTCCACAAATGTCAGTATGAACCAATTAGAACCTCTCTTGAGCTCTTGAACCTTGTTGACAGGAAAAGGCAGTCTGGTCTACTTGCCAAACTGACAAACTTCATACACATCTTTCCTAGGCTCAATCTTGGACATGTCTTCAACTAGGCTCATCTTGTGCAGCAAACTTAGTGACTTATAGTTCACATGCCTCAGCCTCTTGTGCCACAAACATGATTCATCAGCCAGAGCTGTATGTGCCTTTTCTTCTAGCCAATTCACATCTAAAATGAAGGATCTATCATGCATGGCTAATTTCACTAGCACTTTATCAGAGGGATCTTTGATTACACAAGCCTTATCTTCAAAGATAAGAGAGTACCCCTTCTCCAACAATTGACCAACACTAAGCAAATTCTGGTCAATGTCAAGTACAAAAAGAACTTCTGAAATGGTTTTGTTACCTGACTGAGTGCAAATCACAGCCTTGCATTTTCCTTTGGCCTTGATGAACTCACTATTCCCAATTCTGACTTTGGACATAAGGCTGGTGTCTAGCTCCTTAAACATGCCTTTATCTAAAGCCAATTTTTACTAACTTTTCTTGAACTTGTAAAGCAAGAAGCAGTAAAGACATGCTCCTCTTGAGATTGCACATCTTAAACAGCTTGAGCTTGATTCTGCTGCTGTGGTTGTATCTTTGCCTTGTTCTTACATACCTTTTCAATGTGGCCTAGTTGCTTGCAGCTTCTACACTAAATGTCAGGCCTGTACCAGTAATATTTTTCTAAGTGAGTGGTCTTTTTGCAATGAGTGCATGGTGGAAACTTCTTTTTAACAGCATCCTTCTTCCCTTTTTCTTTCTTTTCTGTCCAAGGCTTCTTGCCTTTGTAACTTGAGCTCGAGCTTGAGCTTTCTCTGCTTCTGGCCTAAAAAGCTCCTTCAGAATGCTCCTCCATTCTATTTACTCTTCTATGCTCTTGTGCATAGAGAGCATTTATTAGCTCTGTCAAGGGTATAGCTAATAGGTCCCTCGAGTCTTCTAAAGAAGAGATTTTTGACTCATACTTCTCTAGTAGAGTAGTAATGACCTTTTCAACTATCCTCTTGTCACTAAACTCATCTCCAAGTAGTCTTATGTTGTTGACTGTGGCCATAATCTTGTCAGCATATTGCTTGATGGTCTCAGACTCCTTCATCCTCAGATTCTCGAAGTCCTTTCTCAAGTTGATCAGCTGCTGCTGTCTGGTCTTGTTTGACCCTTGAAACTCTTCTTTGAGTCTGTCTCAGGCCTACTTTGGAGTGTCACAAGCCACTATTCTTGTGAAGATCACATCTGAAACTCCATTTTGAAGGTATGACATAGTCTTATACTTTTTTGGCACAGTCCTTATTGTGCTGCTTGATTTAAGGTATAGTTGGATTAGCTCTCAGAGGTGGTGGCTCTGTGTCAGTTAGAACAACACTCCACAGATCATGAGTCTACAGATATGTCTTCATTTTCACATCCCAAATGTTGTAGTTTTCACCAGCAAAGACTAGTGGTGGTGGTGGTGAAAAACTCATCATTTTGCAGCAACTAAACAACCCAACAAAGACAGCTTCTGTTTCTTTTCTTTCAAGCATGAATCACTCATAGAATCAACACAAACCAACACACAGCAAAGGCCCTCAAAGATGAGAGGCTCTTGATACCATTTGTTGAGTTTTAAATCAATAACTAAATATCAAAAATAAAATTTTGTGTTTGAAAGATGAAAGACAGAAGCAAAATCCGCATGTTGGATGATGAAGAAAAGATTAACTTCATTACTTGAATAAGCAAAAAGCCATATACATAAGTAGTTTAATTACATTGGTAAAAAACAAAGCTTGCTTGTGTAAGTATCCAAGTTGTTAAATCAGCTCAAAGACAACCTAAATGACTACTAAATCAGCTAAGTACATGATTAAACCTTAGCTAATCAAACAAAAAAGGATTACAACCAAACTAGCAAAAGTCAACTATTACAAAAGCTCTACAACCGAATTACACCATGGAGATTTGCATGTTGTTGTTGTGTTGCCACCTTTTAACAGTTTTCTTACATGGAAAGTGGTTTGGAATGAATCTAATAGTGGTTAGATATGGGTTATTGCTAGCGGCGGTTTGGAATGAAGAGCTTACATGTAAAAAATATGTTTATGTGGCTTAATTTCATTAGAAGGGATGATATATGTTGTGGTAAGAAAAACCTATCTAATAATTTGTCTATTTATTCACCATTTTGATCCTATCAAACTAGGAAAGCTTAACAGCAACTAGTATCCTACAAAATTAGAAATCTTATATGATATATACACTATATTTGATATATATGGTCCACCAAAACTCAAACACTCATCCACATTATCACTTTATCCGACACTCCCCTTCTAGTTGGTGAATGGATATCCTCCATTTCAAGCTTGTTGACTATGTCTTGGAATACATTATTTGACAGTCCCTTAGTAAGTATAACTGCTTGTTGATCCTTATTGAGACAAATGAGGTACATGTAAGTCTGTTGTTGAGTTTCTCCTTAATAAGATGTCTATCTACTTCTTCATGCTTGGCTCTATTTTGTTGCACTGGGTTATGTGCAATGTTGATGGTCGATTTGTGTGTGAGTGTTTCAGTTTTGGTGGACTATATATATTAGATATAGGGAATGAAGGGTGACCTAACCAGGTATTGAACATGAAAAATTTGGAAAGGAATGATGTAGATGGGGAAGTTTCAATTCCAGCGCTTTCACCTTGGCCATCCAAGTAATAAAGACCATCTCTCACTAGCTTTTTCAATCATTCTCCTTATATCTTGTTCGTGAAATAGACAATGCAAAGGAAAAAAAACAGTTACTTAGCACTTAGAATCTTTTAGTGAGTTTTTTTTTAAAAAAAAAAAGATTTGCAAAAAGTTAGGATCATGGAGAACATTTTTTAGAGTAAGAGAGTTATTTATCCATCAAACATGGTAATCTTTTTGTGGCTAGACAAAGGGGTATAAGAAGAAAAATATTTGAAAGAACTTATATGATTTGTGGTTTTAGAATCTATCCCATATCACAGGAGAAAATTTTGAGGTATTATCAACACAAGTGGAAGAAGAGATACTTGAAAACTCCAAGGTACGTTCTTCTCTATGGATCATTTTAGGGTTGCAACATCCTCACTATAACTCATCTGTATGCACTGATAGGATCATTTTCCTGCCACAAACCTTGCAAGAGACTCAAATATTTCGTAATAGATCGATTCCCTTGTTTGGTTCCTGAAATTTCTTCTTTAACTTCATAGATTTGGGTAACATCATGGACCTTTACATTTGTCTGCCAAATAGCATCCCAAATGTCTTTGGCAAAGGCAAGGAACATATGTGTATCACTAATCTCTAAAAGCATCGAATTCCATAACCAAGACATCACCGTGGAATCTTGTCACTCTCATGCCTCAAATTTAGGATCTCCTTTTTGAGAACCTGTGCCCAACAAGAGACTTCATTTCCCTTTACCCTTCAAGAACGTATGAATCAGTTGTGACAATTTCAGATAATTCTTCCTGATGAATGGATAAGCTGGTTGGATCTCCAGTTCCAGTGATTGAAGCAGCTACGTGTTGAATCATGGTAGTTTCCAAGATAGGACTAGTTTCATTTGAATCTGACATGATTGCTTAGAAATGCGGCAGGTAAAAGGAAAGAATGGACTTGGGAATAAGATGAACAGAAGAAGCAAGAATTCAACATTATGGTATCCATAGAGTTCATCTCATTTATGTTCATTTGAACCCTATTTTAGTTTTAAGCATTACAGCACAAGACCGACAACATGTTAAAAGGTTAGATATTTTATATACGGTTCTTCAATGTTGATAAAAAATAATGAAGTTTGAAAGAAGATAAAACTAAATGATTTCTGCTTTTGTTTAGACTGTTTAAATTAAACTAAGATAAAACCAAAATATATGCTTGTAAAAAATTATGGCACTTCCAAAACTAAAACTATTTAGAGGGGAAAATGCATATTAGTCATCCAAATTGAGTTGCAATGCCATTGCCTTGTATTTAAAGAGACTTGTGAACCTAGCAAGAGGCTCACATCCCCAAAGTATATGGATGTGGTTACTTGCTCCTCTTCCTATGAACAAGACTTTATAATGGACATATGCAAGTAATTTGAATTGTAAGAACAGAGGAAAATGTTGCAAAAACAAATGATTCTAAGGTCATAATTATAAGCACACAAAAAAAAAAAGAATCATACTTATGATTGGTAATTAGGTAATAGTGGTGTGTGGATTTTTCTAAATAATCACATTAATAAATAGCCATCAAAGTGATCAAGAAATTAAGCCTTGTGCTAATATGAAAGGCTTAAATTATTTTACATAATTATGATGCTAGTTTCAACAGTTTAACTTTAAAATCTATGTGGAATAAGGTAGCAAAATCTTTCTTTGATGCTTTTAGAGTCATGGCTATAGTCAAAAGCATAGTTTGTTGTCATTTTATTGGGATTCAGCTCAATGTTGCATGGACTTCTTTTAGCCCATGGGTTGAATCTTTAGTCCTCATTTGGGTTTATGTTGTTTTTTCTAGCATTTTGGTTCACAACCCATTGTTTTGATTTTTGTTATGATATTAATTTTGTTTTATTTCAATATTTGAATTGAATTAATACTGCAATTCTAGATGCTTGTTTCTTCATCTTTCACCTATTAACTGTTATGTCATTGTCAACTAAGCCATTGTTTAGTGGAAAAGGTTTTCCGTTCATTTGAAGTTTCAGTTGACATAAGATCTAGGGTTTGAGTCTAAGACAACACAGTTCACCCTCCCCCTTCTTAAAAAAAATAAAAAAACTATCATGTCATTGTTTTTTTTCTGTGTTTATGGTTGGATATCTGGCATTGCTGGACAGATTTCACAGAAATTATATGAGCCATTCATCAAAGAAGTTTTTCTATTCAAGGGTTGCTCAACTGGATTCATTAAGCAAATTGTAAGCCATTTTATTGCTTATCTAAAGTAGCTTTTCCTTTAGGATAGGCACTATTGTTTTTCATTTCACTCTTTTGCATCAATAGGTTAAGTTATTGTCATGGAACTTGTCAATATTGTTGATCAATCATGGATTAGACTAGTTCTCCTACTTGCATAAGGGCCCCATTTTTTCCAAGACCCTTTTGTTTTCACATGCTGCAACTTGTCATGGAACTATCTTTGTTTTAGATTAATTTTCAAAAAAAAAAATGCATTGCTCAAAGCATTAGCTCAGCTACATGGTCAATCATGAGCGGTGTATCGGTTTGGAGCATATTTATAGCCATTAAGCATATTTTTTGGCCTAAATGTAAATATTCTTTCATCATCCTTTTGTGCAAATAAAGAAGAGGAAAAGGGAAAAAAATGTGAAATTGAAAATAAAGAAGTCTATTTCTGCCTATTTGACCAATGAAATAGGAAGTCTACTATGCCGAATATGAATGGGATAGAATAGCCATTCTGGCCAATCAAGTACACCACAAGTTTTTGGCTCTGTAGCAATTTTTCTAAGAAATGCATCGTTCCTTGTGGTTTGTTAGGCAATTAAAGTCCATGAGGAGTTTTTCCTTCCAGGGGAAGTGATTATTGAACAGGGAAATGTAGTCGACCAACTCTATATTGTTTGTCATGGAAAACTGGTAAGATTTTCTTCAACCAGCTCTATGTTGTTGTCTTTAGTTATGTTTTCAAAAGAATGATCTATCTTACATAAACTTTTTTACTAGTTAGTTTACTATCCTTATAAAGTATCTACTGATTGAATTTTAGAGATCTTGATTCAGTTCTTTTTTCCAGTTATGATTGCTGATTACTTCCACTAATGACTTTTTATATTGGCATCTTCAACATCTCCTGGGCCCAACATTAAGAAACTCTTGTTGTTTTACGGAAACATAATGCCAAATTTCATATAAGAATATATATAGATATAGATATAGATATAGATATAGATCAGTTATATGGCGAAAGCCTGATATTCTAATATCTAAGGCTAGGGAACTCAAAGATTAACACTTTGCTTGGATACTACTGTTACTGCCTGCAGCAAGAGTTCTTTATATAGCATTAAATCCATAAGAAAATATATTTCTTATCCTTAAAATAACTTTAACCGAACCTCCCCAAAGTAACATGAAAAAAAGAGCTAAAAAAGAAAGATAAACCCTTTAAAAGTAAATTCATTATGGTTAGGTAAAAGTAACCATTTTGTTGAATCTTGTTTTCTCGTATTGACCTTCACCTCGTGCATGAAAAAAGTGGAATTCCACGGAAGCACAAATTTTAACTTTTTATATAAGAAGATTGACATTTCCTAAAAAACACCCCTCTTGAGGAAGAAAAGCACAATATGTTTACTAGATATGTTATTTTTTATTAGGTTAAAAGTTTTAGACCAAGCTATTGTAAAAGTTGTTATAAATAGTATCCTAATATAAGATGTTGTGATCGACATATTAAATTTGTGTATATAGTTGAAATTTAGAAAAAGTTGATAACTTTTATATTTACTAGTGTCTTCTTTAATTTTTAATTTGTAGGCCTAGGTAGTTGACAGTTTACAAATATGCACAGGTGGAAGTAGGGAGAGGCAAAAATGATGAAACTGGGAATCCTCTCATGGATCTCCAAACTTATAGCTCTTTTGGTGAAGTTTCTTTCCTCTGCAACACTCCTCAGCCTTACACAATCCAAGTTCGTGAGTTATGTAAGGTTTTACGAATTGATAAACGATCATTTATGGAGATCATTGAGATATACTTTTCTGATGGAAGGATTATCTTGAACAACCTTCTTGAGGTGAATTAACATCAATAACAATAATCTTCTTTTCCTGCATCTTTTGGATCATCATCTTTACATACTGGTCCATCATAATGAGAGTCCTTTTTTTTTTTTTTTTGTATTAACACTATTGGCAGCAAAAACATTCAACTGCCTTTCTCTAGTGTACAACTGTTACATGAGTGGGTTACTGAGGTTTATCTAAACAAATCTATTTTTATATAGGGAAAAGATGCCAATATGAAAAATGAAATATTGGAGTCGGATGTTACCCTTTATATTGGAAAGCTTGAATCGGAGCTAGCTGCAAGATTGAATTGTGCTGCCTACAATGGAGATTTGCATCGACTGAAACGTCTCATCGGAGCTGGAGCGGATCCCAATAAGACTGATTATGATGGAAGATCACCCTTGGTATGGTTTCTTGTGAGCTACCATTAATATTTTTAAACAATTGCTCTTCTATACTCTTTTCTTATCTTATACAAAGCACTGTATGTAATTCATAGGATTATCACTAAGCTGATTATTTTTTAATGTTTAGTATTTCATCAATCATCATCCTAATTTTACCTAAAGAGGGATGCATTATTAGATACTATATAAGATTTAGTATTTTCTTTCAAGTGCTATTACTTTAGCTTCCAGTACGTATAAGTATCATTAAATGATGTCATGCTTTTTGCATCATCTTCTTTTTAATATAACAAATCTTGACCTTCTTTTAGGGTGATCTTAAGTGTTTTCTTTTACAGCACATTGCAGCATCCAGAGGATATGAAGATATAACCGGTTTTCTTATTGAACAAAAGGTAGACCTGAACATATCAGGTAACTTTCTTATATGATATTTCTCTTTAATTTACCTCAAGAATTGTTCACATATTTCCAAAGTAGATATTGCTTCTGAGGAAATCTCCTAACAATAATCAGATAAGTTTGGGAACACTCCTTTACTTGAAGCCATCAAGCATGGGCATGACCCAGTTACTCATTTACTTGTTCAAGCGGGAGCATTACTTGCAATGGACGATGCTGCTTCTTTTCTCTGTATGACTGTTGCAAGAAGGGATTTGGATCTCCTAAAACGTGCTTTGGCTGGTGGCATCGATCCTAATGCCAAAAGCTATGACTACCGAACACCACTTCATGTTGCTGCCTCAGAAGGGCTATATTTTGTGGCCAAAACACTTATTGAAGCAGGAGCTAGCGTTTTGTCAATAGACAGGTATAATTTATAGATTGATCTGGTGTTTTAAAGACCAAAATAGGTCATGTGTTCCTATATTCTTCTTTGCATTTTTATGATCATTTTTTTCATTGAGAAAACTTGTTCCTTCGAGGGTTCATTTATGCATGGTTTAACCTCTTATGTTTCTCATTTTCCTGGACTTGGTACATACCTCTAAAAGTACTTGATTCTGAGTCTTGGAACTGTGATTTTAGAACTCTAGATATAATTATAAATAGCTGTTTGTTCATATAATCTGTCCAAAAGTTGAATGAGCCATGTGTAGCTTATCACTATTGTAGCTCAGAGCAATTTAGTTTTTCAGATATAGCCCTTCGAGGGCGATTTTTAGTGTCAATATTCCAAAAATTAATATGAAATTTTCAAAAGAAGAATCATGTTTGTGTGCTAACAGTGTTTAACAGTTTGGGTTTTATATCGCCTTTGCCACAAAATTTTCTGGAAGTTGAGTTTTGTTAAGCCAATTCATGTTCGTAGATGGGGAAATACTCCAGTTGATGATGCCCGCATAGGTGGAAATAGAAATTTGATTGCATTGCTTGAAGCTGCAAGAGCTTCTCAAATGGCTGACTTCTTTGATCATCCTCAACAAATTCGAGGTACAAGCTAACCTGTGTTTGTTGTATGCCTTGTTTTGTGAGCTTTTGTTCTAAGAAACATTCACTTGCCATGAAAACTCATTCTCTAAAATTAAAGTTCTTAACCGCCATCCCAGAGAATATTTTGCCTTCGAGCTAGGAAATTATCCGCTAATCAGTACATAGCTAATTTTGATCCTAAAACTGGTCCCTGAACAGATTTGCTCTTCAAACAATACTACTCTTCTGTTAAATTCTTAAATACATAAATTTTCAAAGAGATCTTCTCATTTACTCTGTAATGCATTTTGTTTAATGGCCAAAAATTTTCATTTATTTTGTTGCCTTTGAATTGCAATCATCTTCAATCTATTCTTTAACTTCACTATAAACTAGATACGGAAGTTGTGAAAAAAAAAATATATGTTGTTAATCTTTTGTTACATAGGTAATCTTCCTAATAAAAGGGCAAGATGAAGAGTATTTTTTTTGGTATCTTCCATTTTTCTATTGATATATCTTTTCTCTTCAATCTTCCCTTTTTTCCCCTTTCCCTTTCCTTGTGGAAGAACCTTTTGAACTGTAGTATTTGAAGATTAATGAAAAAGAATACCAACATGGAATAGGAAAATAAATTACCAATCATCCCCTGAATATATAACTTATATATTTAACCAGTAGCTCACTTATTCCGTTTCCACATTAAAAAATTTATAGGGAGTATCATGAATGTTTTGTTTACATAGTTTGTGAGACTTCTGTCTAAAGTCTATTAGATTTGATCATCAAGCATATGATCTTTCTAGTTTATAAATGCGATGTTACAGATCAACTTATTTTGTGACAAATTTAAGCAAATAATGTTGGCAATAACAGGGGAGAAGTGGAAGAAAAAATGCACAGTTTTCCCATATCATCCATGGCATGAAAAGGAGGAGAAAAGACAGGGAGTGGTGTTATGGGTGCCGCAAAGCATGAATGAACTCGTCAAGGAAGCCAAGGAGCAGTTACAATGTGGTGAAGGTTATTGCTGCATTTTGTCCCAGGATGGTGCTAAAGTTCTTGATACCAGTATGATTAGTAATGATCAAAAGCTATTTTTGGTTAATGGATCGTAAGACACTTCACGTATAGTTCTTTAGCAACTTCATACACACACAACACACTATCTGATATTTTACGAGCAAGTAATAAATCAGAATACTACTTTGAAGTTTCACTTTGAATATATATTTTTCCTTATATAATTAACGTATTTGTTATGGGTGGACATTATGGAAGAAAAGTTGGCCTCCTTTGAAAGCAATAAATCAATATTGATATAACCCACAACGTTTACGACAATAATGATATCACCCCCATTCACATTTACTCAGCCAGTATTACCTAAAACAAGAGGAATTTATGTACCCAAAAGAGAGGATGATAAAGGAATTTAAACCGTGAACACCATTATGATGTTATTCCATTTATGTAACTTTTGATCATGGTGCTTTACTGTCCACACAAGAGTTTCCAGAAACTATAATATATACCATCGGCCCAAAGTATAAAAAGAAGGTTGATGGTGGCTAGCAATCCTAGCGGTGCCTTGTTTGAGGCCATCCTAATCCAGCATTACCAATGTTCCCGGTTGGCTGTAATGGTTCTGTCAAGCCCTGTGTGGTGCTACCAAGAGCCTCCCCCTGCATCCAAATTAAGTTTCAAACAGTAGGAAAATGGTGGTTATATATGACTTTATGACAAAAGTGTCAAGTATAATCGAAGAAGCATTTTTCTCTAACGTCTTAATCTTACTTTTTTCCTTTTTAAAAATAATTCTTTCATCCAATCAACATGAGAAATTAGTGTCAGTCATGACTGATAAATATCATCTAGGATAAAAGGTTTCATACCCCTCAATATCATCATAGATGTAAGTATTTGTCTCATGTACCACATGTAATAAGATCAACACTCACCTCTTTCCAGCCCATGCCTTCCATAATTCGTCTGGCATAACTACCAGCCCCAAATGACATGTTCAAGGCTTCAGCTTTGGCATCTTTTATACAGGTAGGATCATTATCATGATCACTTCCTGCATTCTTTTGCCCTGGACCCAGACCAAAGCCACCACGCAAGGCTCTTCTCTCAGCAGCTCTATCACGATATGCATGGCTTCCCTGCAAGAGACAAAGGAAAAGGCAGAGTGTGAAAGGAATCAGCATAGCGCACACAAACTCTTATAAAAAATGGCAACCAATATAATTGAGTTCCAAGACACTAACAAAAATTACCTCCAGTCTACATATGAATTTTCTTATAGAAAAAAACTGATTTCTTTTTAATTTCTTCTTTTGGGTGAAACAAGAAAGAAATAACAGTTAAGTGGGAATAGGTATATAAATTGAGCCTCCAAATTTGATGTAAAGGTTTTGAGTGTGTGATGACCATTAGGCAGTCTCTTGGCAACATAAATGGTATTCGAATTAAATGAATTTTTAACAAGCCAAATCAGGAAAAATGGACTACATGTGAAGATCGTATATTTTCCCATGAAACTTTGGAATGTTTACTTGATATCATCTCATTGGGGTGTGAATGAGATGTGCACACAAGCTACACGAGTTTGACTTGAAAAACAAAAAAAAGATTCTGGTTTAGTAATTTTTGAGTCAAGCTCAAGTAGCTCAAGCTATTGAGTAAACCAAATTCGAATATCTTAATAATTGACTCAAGTAGTTTGCAAGCCTACTTGAGTCCTCTAGTTTTGTTTTTTGGTAATATTTAAAAATATCAATTTGAGCTCACACATAAAAATCGAGTTTGAAGTTGATCATAAGAATCAATCTCATTTTTTACACATAAACGAGTTTAAATGATCCTAACCAAAAGAGCTCGAACAATATTTTTTTAATCTTGAATCGACCTTGAGCTATAAAAGTGAGATTTGAGCTTGAGCCAAATTCCAACCCCAAATTTTGAGAGGAGCTTGAACTTCTTATAACTTGAGCTCAGCTCAGCTTAATTACACCCCAAATAAATACTGTCTTCTACTTCAGTAGATGACCAATTCTTTCATTGTTATTAAATTTCTTATACTTTCCTATCTACTTATAGTTTTTAATTATATTCTTCACATGCATAACTACAGAAAAAGAACTTGGAATTAAACTTCACGAAAGCAAATGCTACCTTCAATGATGTAGAGAGCTGATCTGACAACATAGACAAATCCTTTAAGCCTTTCTCTCTAGTTGCTTCTGATTTTTGCTTTTGTCTAGATTTGAACTGGACGAAGCTTTTCTTATTGACTAATAAATCAGGGAAGCCCCAATCTTTTGTTGGATCAGAAGAATCATATGTTGACAAGGAAGCTAAATACCTTGGACATGGAGTTCGCAATTTGTACACTTGTCCTGTAATAAATAATGGGGGAGGGGGTACAACCTTACAAATTAGGAGCACTAACATTAGATTTCATGAAGAGAGTTGTTTTAGAAGAAGACATATTTTCCTTACTTCCTCCCGATCAAAACCCAAGAATCACCCTTTGTTTGGTTCGCAAAAGTTGTTCTAGAGAAGTGGCAGATGCAAACCTGTTCTAACTCGTACCAGATCAAGATGAACTTCACATATAGGAGCAGTTTTTAATAGACCACCGCCAAGAGGCACGGAGGGGTGAACTTTAGCCGACCGCTTCACCAGCCGACCTATCAGTCTAGCCACTTGCTTTTTTCCATCCTCTTTTGGTTTTGTCACCATACTCCAATCCCACAAATCCACAACTGGAAATTCTAGCAAGGGCTCATCTTTGCAACGTGTGACTTGTCCGTATTGGGCTCGCCAGTTTTCTTCATCCCATGTATCACCTGAATGAAAATTTTCCAGTGTGTTGATTTAGACTCGTGGAATTTGTCCCACAGGAATCCCTTAAGTGGTAAAATTTGTAGGCAAAACTGAAGTAGATGTTTATTTCAAATAAATTGGATATCAGTCAAATGTAACAATAGCAACATTGTCGCAAGACCTTCATATGGGACAACTTCACTTGAACCGCCCAAACCAAAGCTTTCCTCTGGGATCCATTCACCCTCTTCCAACTCGTACATCTCATCATTTCCTGCTCCTCAACAGAACACCATTAGATAAACTTCAGAACATAACCAACTTTTTACAATCATCTTCAGAAGCTAGCAAGCGTTTAGAAATTTCAAACAAACAAATTTGTGACAAACCATCAGTAGGAAACTTGAAATTCTCTTTTTCGTCTGTTTCCAACGAAATACTTGCATCAGCAGCAGAATTGGCAGCTAAGTTATACCCAGAAAGATAAAGGTCGATGAGTGTGTCTTCTAACCTGAATCAAGATGATACCTCAGTAAGAAAACATGTAATCAACTAGTTCAACCAAAATATAGGATATAAAATGTCAGAAGTAGCAAACCACTCTGATGGTGGTGGTGGCTGCTCAGATGCTTGAGCACTGGTGTCCTCTATTGGACCTGGTAATCAGAAGTACCGTGAATTAGTTTAAAGCACTAGAGCGAAAAAGAATCCAATCAATAGAACATTATTTACAGAAGTAGAACTTTTTTTTGAGATGAAATTTTGTACTAATGAATCAGATTCACAGATTGCACCGCTCAAAGAAAAACTTGTTCCTTCAACTACCCTTCAATCATTCCACAGCATAATATTGAGTAAAGAGAAATTTTACCTGTACTAGTAGATTCGTCAGCAACATTTATAGTAGTATTCTGAGCATCAACTTCATTGCCCTGAGACGAAGAGCGATTATACTCGGGACCATTATAAGAAGCAGTGGCACAAGGCTCATCTAAAACAGAATTATCAGCCACAGATCCTTCCTGCAAAATCATTTTGGAATCAAAAACCTAAAATGAAAAGCATACCGAACATAGGATTAATCATCCAGATAAAAGAAGGTATGAGCTAACTACCATGTCCAAAAGCACATAATTTCCATTCTCAAATGTGTAATAGAGACCATCTCTACTGCTATAGTACCATCCGGCATCAGGGTCATGGTAAAATCCACTACTGCAACAAATCAAACGAAGGCGTACGGTGCCAAAATGAACAAACGATCATTGAGAGAGACAGAGAGAGGAAAAAAAACCCAATTGTATGACATATTGGGATAGAATCATCGAAGTTTAAAGGGAAAAAATCTACAATTAATTTCTCAAATATAAAAACTAATTTTATTAAAAATGAGAGGAAGAATTAATAGTAATAGTTTATAGATATAGAAAATAGAAAATAGAAAATTTGAAGTAAATAAATAAATCAACCTGGCATGAAAATAGAGGTGAGTTTGAGGATCCCATACAAAAGAGCAATCGCTGCTGCTCTGCAAGTCCAACTCAGTGGAAACAGCCATTGTTTTATCACTTTCTTTGTCCTTCCTTTTCATGTGAAGAAATTTAATTTACAGAGTACCAAAATTGAAGGAACAAAAAGGAAAAGCGAGGGATGTTATTGTAAAGCCCCAAATGGAGAAGAAAAGACCCACCCCAACTTTACAATCAAATAACTTAATTCTCCATGAATGTGCAAAAATGAAGCGGTAGAAAGAAAATAAGAATGTTCGAAATGATATTTAACATAGAAAAACTACTTTAATGAAGAAGGGAGGTAACAGAGGCAGAAGCACGAGAGAGGCAGAAAGGAAAATAAGCAACAACACAAAAAAGGTTAAAAAACATTAAAAAATTTGTTGTTTAATAATAATTAAAGACTAAAATATTATAATATAAATAACTATCTTGATGGAATTGTATTTTACATTTCTTTTGCTGACGATATCAGAGGGAGAGATCCACCAATAGAGTTATAGTAAATGCATTTGTTTTCCTCTCCTCTCTTCACTTAATTGCATAAAATATAAGGAAATAAAATAATTTTAATCTCACTTACCAAAAACATTAATTATGTGTAGTATTATAATAAATTGAATATTATACATTTTAATTTACGCATAACATTATCAAAAATATTTTCTTTCATATATCTAGACTTGTTCATAGGTCGGGCCACCAGATCCGGTCCAAAAGTCTACTTTAAAAGTGGTAGGATTTGAATAAAAATATAGGCAAAAAAGAAGCATATTTAAAAACAAATTGAGCCTCAAATAAGGTATTTTTTGCACCGGCCCGACCTGAATTCACAAAAGGACAAAAAAATCTACTATTTTTGTTATTTTAAAGCTATTTTCTTGTTGCTTTCTCCCAATTTTATTAACTTTTCACTATTATATTACTACTTGTTAAATTACATCTATCTTAATATTATTATTCTCAATCTTATTTTTTATATAAATTCAAGTCGGAAACACAAAACTTTAATGCTTACTATTGAAATTTTTCTACCTATTTAATATGTATACATCTTACCGGTAAATATAATTGCTTTATATATATGAATTCGGTATTTTTTGGTGTTTTAATTTATATTGCTTATAGTATATACATTTGTTAACTAGTAGGTGATGCTTATGTTGAAGGTGATGCTTTGAGTGTGAGTTACTTCCTTGCTGGTGTAGCAGTCACAATAGAAGGATGTAGTTTACATGCTATTAAGTTCCCAACCAAAAGTAAGGGTTTATTTCCAGAATCAGTGGAGCATGCCTTTCAAAACTGCTGTTCCATTGTTATACTTTAAGGCTGCTGATCTCAAATCCCTTTTCATTGATTATTCCACTAGAGCTATCAAAATCAACAACCCAATCCTTGCACATCCCTACCTCACTAGTTTCCAACTAGGCAAAGCCAAGAATCTAGAGGGTGTCCGAATAAAAATTAAGAACAGAGAATACTAAAACAAACCTACTGTGTTTGGACGAACAAGAAGCCCTTTGTCTTCAGCCCTGCACAACTAGCACGAGGCACTTCATGAAACATGGTCATGCAGCTTTAATATTATATATGGTGAAAACCTTGACTAGTGTATACCAGTTTTCAGTATGACATATTTCTCTATTATTAACCAATTCGCTTGGTCTCTGCTATAGAATCATGTAAAGACCAGGCCAACAAAATCCTATGGAGTAGAAGAGAAAGAAGAAACCCTACAATCTATGAATACTAAAGCTTTCTAAACTTGATATTGATGGCCCGGTTCTAGAAAGAACAGCCCTCCAAAAATAGGCGTATGCCGCAAAGAGCGGCGAGCACACGGTATTCTTTAGTAAAAGGCGAAAGAATAGCTCGCTCTGTGCCCACCGGACGGCTCCGTGCTTTCATTCAAGCCATTTGGACATTATTTATAAAAGTCGATTGGGTTGCGCTTGCTTGTGTTCTATTATGGAATTTTTCTCCATTGGTTTTTCTGACTCTCAAGGCAAGCCGTTCTCCATCAGTTCTCTAAATTTCCGCATCATAATCTCGTAAATTAGCTGTTTTAAATCTATCACTGTTCCATGTGTTTTACGCCTTTACTGACTGATTGATTCCCCAAGTTAATGGTTCTGTAAGATATTCCTGCTTTACTGTAAGCTGAAAATGCATGTCGTGAACTAAGTTATGCAAACTCAATACCCACCAGAAAATCATTCTTGTATCCTACTCCACAGGTTACTCATTCACATTAATCATAGAGAATAGGAATGAACTTTTTTTTTTTTTAACATTTTAACTTGGAATGTTTATTTCTATGACACTTTTAGTTTATTAGTGCGATATATTTCGTTTTACGCTTTAAAAAATATTAATCTTTCTAATAATATATAAAAAAAATATGCATTATACATTTTATACTTAAAAAATATATATTTAATAAGTTTAGAACTCTCAACTTTTATTAACTTAAAAGCGTAATAAGTTGTCATACAAATTTAGAATGCAAAATAATTAAAAGCAAACAAGTAAATTAGAACATAGAAAGACCCCATTCGACTGATACAAATTACTAGGTGAGAACGTTATACATGTGCCTTCTTTCCATAGAAGATATCATTAAGCACAGTCTTGGACGGCGACGATGCCTTGAGCAATTTCACAGCCTGACACACAAGCAAAACAAAAATGTGATATCTCAAACTATAATATAGTTAAAAACAAAAAAAGATGTACGTAATTACCTCATCCATACGGATTTTGATCGTTTTCTCTTGGAGTGCCCCACTATCTTTGACAGAAAACCTGTTAAGCAAACCTAGACTAGAAATAGTTGACAATGGCTTCACTATAAGATCATCTATATGTAACCACCCTTATCACATATCCTCCCTCCTCACCTTCATTTGATGAAGATAGGGATTTAAAACATGTTTTATGATCTATCTTAACAAGTTTTACTTGGTTACTCATCGTACAACCTCACTGAGAACAAACAGCCTTCGGATCTTCTATAATATACAACTGACAGTCATTATTGCTACACCTGTAAAAACCTTGGTTTCTTGAATTGTTTGATGACTCAATTGTTAGAACCGTAAATAATATCTAATATAAAATTAGAATTGTAAACTAAGATCTATCATGTCAAATCATCAAGAATAAATCATGAACAAAACTAAATATGGAAGCATACCTGAATCCATGGGTTAATAGAAATTTTTCGGATCTTAGGGATTTGATCTTCCAAATTAGCACAAAAGAAATCTTGAGAAGTTGGCTCTCTCTTAGATCTTTTCTAAAGACGGGATATTAGAAAAGTTACCTTGTATGTAATTTGGGGACCATAACCCTAATATATATAACTTTGGCACATTAGCCCTAATTTCTAATCAGCCCATCATTAATTAGAAATTAGTTACTAGAGTATCTACACATATTTGACTCATACTTTATTTAATAATTAAAACCCAATAAACAATAACCAAATTAGATCACTTTTAATTTGGGCTAACATATTATGATAGTAAATAATAACATGTAATTACCCTTATTATATATGCGATGTCCATATTTTATAACAATCTCCTACTTAGACCACATATATATACTAATTACTCTATAATTACATGTCATTATATAACCTTTTGAGCTCAAAATTTTACTATTATATCCAAAAGGTATTCCGAACAATCTCGTCCATTAATTATGTTAACATAGAACCAATGCGACTTTCGTTACATATATCGTAACTAAATCCATCTTTGATCACATATATCAACACAATCAAATGACATAGATCAAGTATGGACGTGTAGCATGGAAATTACATGCAATATGATCTAAACATGTCTATTTCTAACTGGTCTATTTCTAACTGGTCCTCCTTAAACCTTAGTGCGATCAAACATTACCAAAACCAGAGTGTGAATAAACCAAATAAACTTTCTTTCTACAGAAAATAAACTTAACATCCGTAAATTGAAATAACTGAAAATGTGTCTATAATATAAAATCATTTAAAAGTACAAACTTCCACTAAAACCAAATATCCTTAAATGATATTACACCCATATGAGTAATGTGCTCATGAAAAACCTTGGGTGTAGTCCCTTAATAAGCGGACTTGCAATTATAGAGTTTGTCCCAATATGCTTTATAGACAACTAACATTCTGAACTTTTACTTTAACAACCAAGAACTTTAAGTCTATGTACTTTGAATTTGATGTGCTCCTATTGTTGTTGGAATAAATGACTACCAATTATTGTCACAATTTGCACCCTAGTGACAAAATTTTGTATAAATATTCCATCAAAATCGGAGTATGTATACTTGATGATCTCCAACTTATCAGACCTTCGATATGTGAGCATGTAATCTTTTGTTCTCTGAAGATACCTCATAACCCTCTTGCCTACTAACCAATGGTTCATACCTGGGTTGTTTAAATATCTGCCTAACATCCCAACAATGTACGCAATCTCAGGACGTATAAATACTTAAGCATACATTAGACTTCCACTTTTGAGACGTAGGGAATCTTGTGCATTTCCTTAATCTCAAAACAATTCTTGGGGTATTGGTCAAGATTTAACTTATTATTGACAAATAGTATGTCATTAACATATAAAACCAAATATAGAACCTTACTCCCACTGAACTTGTGGTATATATAATTATCGATCAAATTCATCTCTAAATTGAATGAGATAACCATTTGGTAAAATTTGTAATATTATTGACGAGAAGTCCACTTAAGCCCATAGATGAAGTTCTTTAATTTGCAAACCATTAACTTTGCATCATTAGGCACAAGATTTTTTAGTTGCACCATATAAATGTATGGTCAATGTAACCATTGAGAAAACATTAACTTAATATTCATCTGATGCAGCTTAAGGTCAAAACACTACACCAAAACAGGCTTTTAGCGGCACTTTTTTAGGTTTTTAACGGTGTCTTTAAGCGCCACAAAAAGTGCCGCTATAGACAACGCCGCTAAATATCATGACCTTTAACGGCACTTCTACCACAAACGCCACTAAAAATCATGACTTTAACGACACTTTTACCACAAACGCTACTAAAAACATGAATTTTAAAAAAATATTTTAATTAAATAATATTTATTTCTATGATAAATATTATATTATGTTCTTTTAGTGGCGCTTTTTCACAAACGCAGCTAAAAACATGACTTTTAAAAAAATATTTTAATTAAATAATATTTATTTCTATGATAAATATTATATTATGTTTTATTTTTGAAATTTAAACTTTAAACTATATACTTTTAAGGATAAAAAATTAATTAAATTAAAATTTCTATTAAAATTTTAACTTTAAAGCTAAATATAAAAATTAATGAATTTAAATTTAGAATTAAAAAATAATGTTTAAATAAATGAGCAATCTACCTCACAGCTCATCTGATCTATATTAACTCGGCCAAATATAAAAGAAGCTACAAAACACGTAATAATTAACAATCATGGTTAAAGAAGCTAGTACACAAAGTAGCTACAAAACCCTATTTCAATAACACCAAATTCAAGTTCCGACTAAGATAAACGACCATGGAATGAAAAATTAAATAACACTCCACTTGAAGAAGTGCTAAGCCTTGGCTTTTCCAGCTTGAAGAGATTGAATCCTCTACAACACCTTCAATATCTAAAGGATGCAAAACCAAATGATCAGATAAAAATTATATATAGCCATTAAGGCTCAAAAAATATATCTATAACAAACAATTACGTGCAGCTTTAGTAGCAGGTTGAACCATACTAACAAACAATCTCAATCATAGCTCTTCCATGTGTCACAAATAGGCATTCTTTCTAATGATTGTCTAAACTATTCAATTTTTTAACAAGGAACAATAGTATTACTTTGCAAAAAGCAGAATTGAGATTGATTACAAAAATCAATAAAAATAGAAAACAATCATAAATGAGTCAGTAGAAAACAATCATAAATCTGGCTGATAACCAAATTATAGCAATTGTATGAAGACTAAATTAAGCATAAGCAGTGCCAAGCTAACAAAAATAGATCGAACACTTCAAAACAAAGGAGGATATGTTATTCCTGAAATTTCTACAAAAAGAGATTATGCCTGGAGTACTATATGCTTCTATGCCACCTTAACTAGAAACTATTTCACAGGATTGATTGCCAAATACTCAAGCATGCACTTAGACATCAAGTTTTGAATCAAAAAAATTGGAGCCAAGGGAATAGGAACAATAAATCTTCTCATTATTAGCACATGGTGATTTAGTTATGTTGCTGCTTACTATAAAAGTTTTACATTTAAAAAGAAAAAAACAGTTTCTTAATTAAAAAAAATCTTATTAAAGACAAAATAAAGATAAAAAGCTTACCAGAATTAGTTGTTAAATTAGCTGTCTTATCACGATAGCGTCTGTTAGTGTGGCTTCGGTTGCCATTTGTAACAGTACTCCTAGTTTCTTCAACTCCAGAAGATTCAAACTCCTCATCCACATCAACAGATGCAGCAATGCAGGTGATTTTTTCTTTTCGAACATTGAATCCATCATCAACTTTAGAATTTCCTTGCTTCTCCCTAGCACCAACGTCCAAACCTAATAACTTAAAAAAATTCAATCAACAAACAGAAGGCGAATTGGAGGCAGAAATACCTAAAAGAAACATTCAACTGCAAGCTGTAATGGTATCCATAGGAAGAAGAAAATAGTAAGGTGTTAAGATAATTTAAAATGTAAAAGTATGTATATCACAACAGAAATAGCTTCCCAGTAATTCAAACCCCAAGAAAACTTAATTCCTTCAGAACAAAATAGTTGAGAAAATAATTAATATCCTAACCACTCCCAAAACTACCAAACTGTAATAGACAAATAGAAAATTAGTGAAGGCCCTAACATCATAGATTACAGCAAAGAGACCAGACAATCAATAATGGTTAAGAATATTTATAAAATACAATTTACAGGGTATTTTCAGTTTCGTTAATTCCTCTCAAACAAAAACAAGACATGAAGCAGGAAAAACCAAATAATTGATTTTTCTTGAAAGTTAACATCACAAAAAAAATCAATTCTTGAAAGTTAACATTGCAAACAGTTTACACTGCTCACGACCAATATCGTGACACCACCTAAATGAAAGTTGCTCAATAATATTATTTGCATGCAGTACTGACAGCAATTAACTTAAAATGAACATTCAAAACTATATCAAGCCCCATGTAGGTGCCACCGCTTACATGTTTATGAGTACTATATCTGAAACCGCCAGTGCAAAAAGTGCACTTTGTTTCTCAAATGCTGTGTCATCCTGGAATAATGCAAAGAAAATAATTAATAAGATAACTTGGAAAGAAACTCTAATCCTCTGCATTTTTCACAAAACAAGGAAGATAGATAGGAACAGACAAAAACAAACAGATTATCAACTTCATATTCAACTTTTATAATCTCAAACCACTATTGATTTGTTCAGCTTGGTACATCACTCTAAGCTTTACGTGTTATTGGAGCACCAAGACCTCTGTCTAAAATCACCAATTCTTCTTTTAACTAAAAACTCCAGTGCAAATCACCAAATTTTGTACTTTCATCATGATCGATTTGATTGCTCCAATTTCAAGTATATTCTACTAATCAATGTTGCTGAAAATAATGCTAGGGAACAAATATCACCTATGGTATAACCTTTGTTTAAACAAGTAAAAAGAGAATGGAACATTCAGAATTAAAACCTTGACATTAGAAAAAGAAAGAATTGATGACTGACCTTTAATTTCATTTTACTATCAGGTAAAACAAAAATTCATTCAATATTAGAACTACTGCCTACAACTAACAATTCATTAGCAACACCAAGCCAGTCAAAACTTGTTAGAATTTTTAAGATGTAGTTGATAAATTGCCAACAAAGCAGGCACTAAGCACTCGATTAATAAATCAAAATGCAATGCCAAAAATACTCTTTTTTATTGTCCTTTAGGGTCGGGGCAAGGAAGGAGAATTTTCCTGAATGTAGTTTCAATTTTTTTGACAAAACATGTTAATGAGAGAATGCAACACTCTCTTCCATCAGTGCCCTCCAAATCCATTACTATAGTGCAAGGCTCTATACCAGCACATTTTGCCATCCAAATACCTTTAGTGGTTTGAGACCTGATAAGAAGCTCATTTCATTAATTGTTTGAACCGATTGAAACAAATGCAATTTGCTATTACATAAACAAAAGTTACCTTCCCTTAAATGCATCCATCTCCCTGAAATTGGTGTAAAACAAATTGTTTAACAGTGTGCTTTTACCTGTCAAGATCAAGGAAAGTGAAGAGAAACCTTTAATGGCATAAGCAGAGCTTATTTAACAACCATAGAATGATAAAACAGCTAAAAATTGAAATCAATTATGGAATGCGTTACATTCAAAATATAAACAAAATATGGATATAACACTAGCTACAAAAGTAATTTAACAATATCATGTGGTAACAAGTTCACATGAAAGTGAGATATGAAAGATATGCCAAAATGAAATCATTTACGGCAATAGTTACATTCAAAATAACAATAACAAAATATGGATATAACACTAACTACAAAAGTAATTTAACAGTATCATGTAGTAACAAGTTCACATGAAAGTGCAATATGAAAGACATGCCATTTTCTGAAAACTGACATGACTAGGCTTCAAGCTTATCATACTATCATTTGTATCCCACATATTTCTAGTACAATATCATTCAACATAATGCAAAGTAAATAAACAAAGCAGCTTACTATGAACTGGGAATAGACACCTAAGTAACAGGGAAAGGAAAGTATAAAGAAGAAAGTCACAAAGATAACAAGGCATACCGCTGCTTTGCGGTCCCATGATGGAAACCACGGCATATGACAGACCGCATTCATGAAGTTTCACTTCCTTGATAAAACTGTCGATTCCAATATCATTGAATGAACCATCTCCATCAATAAGTTGAACTGAACAACATTCATCGCTTGTCGCTGAGAAACCAAATGTTCATAGCATGTCAAGGTAAAGCAAGAAAGCATCCATAATGCACAGAACTAAACCGCCCTATTCATTTTTCCTTATTAATTGAAAATTAAATTCTCTATATCAATTAATCAAGGAAAGGACATTTTAAGTATACCTCAACTGAAACAAAGTCTATTTATCTTTTGATAGAGAATTTTGACGTACTAAATAGCTTTAACAGCTGGTAATTCAAATTCCAGTTCTTTGCTTTTTTATTTTCCTTAGCTTCCTCAACAACCAAACATGCCATAAACATGAAATTCATCCCCGGTCCCGATCCAAACATCACAACGAATTGCAGATTTACACTACTAAAAGAAACTTTAGAAATCTAAAATACAGTATTCAAACCCAAATTTCCACCCAAAAAAAAAACCCGCATCGCACCCTAAATAATAATAAGAAGAAGAAGAAAAATACTTAAGTAAATTGTATATGCAAATCCTCTTAGATATTGGAAAAAAACATTCTATCTTTACCATTTTTTTGGTCAGTGGGAAAATGTGAAACAAAAAGAAAATCAACCAAGCAAAACCCAAAACTTTCAGCTACTTTTTTCCTACACTTCCCATTTAACTTACCGTTTTAGCTAAGATGGAAAATAGGTGCATGATGACAGACAAATGGATACGATGCAAATGAAAAGGGTAAAAAAAAAAGAAGAGAAGATGAACAATTTTTAATGGAGAAACCAAAGAAAGTTCTCGAAAAATAAAAACCCAAATAAAAAATCGCGAAATCAGGAAGAAGAAAGAACAAAATTAGCGGGTATGGGCTGCAGAGGGTTGCCGATTTAGGGAAATTGGGGGGGGGGAAATTGGGGGCATCGATTTTGGAAAACAGAAGAAAAAAAAAAAAAGAAAGATTTTCATTTAAAAAAAATAATTACAAAACGGCGCCGTTTTGCAAATAAATATTTGTGGCATTTGAAACAAAAACGCTTTTAAATCAAAAACGCCACCATTGTTCAACTTTTTTGCCACCTTTTGCGGCGTTTTTGAAAAAACGCCGCTAAAGTTCAACATTTTTACAATTTTTTATATTAAATTATTTTATCTTTCATATAAATTTTTAATAAATAATTTTTTTTAAAATTTTAAGTAATATTTAAAAGAATTAGATAAATTTGGTCCTATCCAAAATAGATAGTTATATATCCATATCAATCTGTTACTTTTTTTTATTTATTTATCAATTTTTTTAAATCTAATATTTAAATATATCAAATGGTTTAGATTAAATATTTTTAAATATAAAAGCATTAACTGATTGTATAAAATTTTATCATTTAACAAATCTCAAGTAAACTTAAATCCTAAATCATTTAATATATATAAAGTTTATCGATTATCTCTTAAATAATTTAAATTATAATCATAATTTTAATATATTAAAATTAATATTATCTCTTTCACAATTATATAAGAAATTATTTAATATATATAAATTAAAAAACACTAATTAATCTAAACCTCAAACCCCTATCCCCTAAAGCATAAATCATAAAACATAACCCCTAAACCTTAAATCCCAACCCTTAAACAATAAATCATAAACCGTAATCCCTAAACCCATAATCCATAAACCTTAAAATAGTAACTCTTAAACCTTAAACCCTACATCATATACCATAAACCATAAATTATAATCATAATTAATTCAATATTTTAAAATTAATACTATCTCTTTTACAATTATATAAGAACATATTTAAAATATAAATAAAAAAACTAATTAATCTAAACCCAAAACTCTAACCCGACCTCTAAACCCCAAAACCCTAAATCCCTAACTCTTAACCCCATAATGTCTAACCCTTAAACCCTCAACCCTTAAACCTTAAATCCCAACACTTAAACCATAATCCCTAATGCATAATCCCTAAATTCATACTCCCTAAATCGGCCTTAAATCTTAAATTAATCATATATCCTAAATCAAAAACCCTAAACTATAGTGATAATTAATTCAATATTTTAAAATTAATACTATCTCTTTTACGATTATATAATAAATTTTTTAATATATAAATTAAAAACAATCAGTAATCATGTACCAAAAAAACTTTAAAATTATTTTAAATAATAGTATTTTAATTTTTCCATGTGTTTTATTTCAAATTATTTCCACGTGTCATTATTTTTTTCTGAAGATTTTAAATATTCAATTAGAAATAAATTGAATTGTATTTAATTAATATAAATAAATCAATTAAGATAAAAATGTTTTTTAGCGACGCTTATTCAAAAACGCTTCTAAAGACCAGAACATTAGCGGCGCTTTTTTAAAAACTCCGCTAAAGCCCAGAGCGGCGCTTTTTCAAAAACGCCGTTAAAGCCCCGAGCATTAGCGGCGCTTTTTCAAAAACACCGCTAAAGCCTCGAAAGGTCAGAAAATGACGCTGTTGGGCTTAGGTTTTTGCGGTGGCTAACGCTCATTTTTAGCGGCATTTTTTTGAAAAACGCCGCTAATGCTCAATCTTTAGTGGTGATCTCCATAAAGCGCCGCTAATGCTCGATTTTTGCCGGCGTTTTTTGTCCAAACGCCACTAAAAGTGCTGTTAAAAGCCTGTTTTGGTGTAGTGAAATATTCCATTAAAGCCATTATAATCCTTTCTCTAGTGGACCTTTTTTAATGACATTCATTCTTAAGGTTGTTGAGTTTGTTTTTCTGGAACAATTACCTCATCTTGAATAGGGAGTTGTTCAACATTGTCTTATTGAGGTTCTGGATTCACTTCTTGATCAATGATAGGTATGAGGACCAGAACATCGTTAAAAGTGATAGCAGGAACTGAGTTAGAATTCAATTCCTTCTCAAAAGAAATGTCTCTAACTTTATTTCTCCCTCCAAACTCAACATCCTCAAAATATGTTGTAGTTCTCGTCTCAAAAATATGTCCAATTTCTTTCATGTGGCTTATAAGGCCTTGCCTCAAGTGGACATCCCCAAATGTGAAAGTGCTTTAGACTAGGTTTTCGACCTGTCCAAAGCTCATAAGGTGTTTTTGCAACTGCTTTAATGGGTATTTTATTCAGAATGTAAGTTGTTGTTTTTAAAGGCACTGACCAAATGAGCACCTTCACACTTATCATGTTTCAACCTTTCTTCTTTTTACACACAATAAAAAATGAGCTCATTTAGAGTCCATTTCTCCTATTGACAGATGTAACCAATTTTAAATTGGTTAAACTATTTAGGAAGCGATACCAAAACCATAAGAAAAGGTAATTCCTCAAAAAGCTCGATCTTAAGTGCCTTAAGTCTTGAGGCAACATGAAACATCTCCATAATATACTCCCCTATGTTTCCTTGACCCTTATACTTCACAGACATCAAAGAATTTAGAAATGATGTCATCTCAACCTTATTACTTTTAGCAAAACGTTTCTCAATTTCATCAAAGAAACACTTGGCGTAAGTAATCTTTTCAAATTTTGTGCCCCTAAAGGCTTCTAGAATGTTGTGTTTCATGATCATTAGACTCATGCAATTTGAATGAACCCACCTCTCAAAATCCCTCTTAACATTAGGGGTGCTTTCCGTAGTGAGAGGTGCAGGTTGTTCTCCCCTTAGTGCAAGGTCTATGTCCATACAGCCAAGCACTATAAGTAAGCGTCTTTTCCATTCCTTAAAATTAGTCACATTAAGTATGGGTATAGAATTTATATTAGCAGTTATTGTGGCAACAAAAGATGAACTAGCTGAATATAGAACGAAAATAAATAAAAACAAGCTCACATCAATATTCATAAGTAAACAATAAATTCAAGATAATGACTAATCCCATCTCAAGATATCAAACACAATATTAGTATCAAGTCTTTGGAAAATAATATTAACAGTAAATGGTACTCTTGTTGCAGCAATCAAACATTGATAATAAATTATGTCAAATAATGAATTAATATTTGGACTAATTTATTGTTCACATAAATTACCTTATAATTGTCACACATTTATCACCACAAATGTCATTAAAAATCTGTCAAATATTAACTTACCTTTGCGCCAATTAATAAACGCATGAATCATAAAAACATATAATCATTTTGATATTTTAAATAAACTAATCTACACAAAAGAGGTCACTTTGGCAACATTTTCTTTCAACTAATCTATTTAAAATATTAGACATCCTTAATTAAAACCTAAAGCCAAAATCTGAACTTATTTCTTTCAAAAGATCTATCTTAATCTTATCTTTTTATCAAATTAAAAGATAATTGTGTATATATATGTATTTATATACTTTTCCAAAACAACATGCATGTATTATATATGTATATATAATAAAATATATATATTAAAGAATTAAGCCATGAGTATATGTTAACCATTTTTTTTAAACATCAAATTAAATTCCTTATACCATTTAAAAATAATAATAGGACCTATGGCTTTCAAAGAAAGGGCACTAAAGTAACAAATAATAATAACATGATTTGCAAATATATATAACATACAGCAGCACAAATCATGAAGAAAGAAAACAAACTGAATCGCAAGAAATAGATTAAAATGCAAGTATATATTACACAAATATTCCAAACTCTGTAATTGAATCCATCAATTCGAAAATCACCCAAATTAAAAAATATTAAAACAAAACCTTAAAATTTTAATATGAATTCAAGATAATCAATATCTTAAAAAAATACTTCAATATAAACCTTCAAAGATCAACATATATATCTGAAATATAAAACCCATGAAATTTCATGAATCAATCATTCAAGGGAAGAACCTTAATCAACTCTCAATGATTCGATATGATGAGGCTCGGATGCCACTTGTTAATATCATAAATTAAGATATGATATAAAACTTAATTAATCATAAATCAAGATCTTTCATGTCAAATCATTAAGAACAAAACAAGAATAAAACTAGATGCGGAATTGTACCTGAATCCATGGGTCACTAGAAAATTTTCAAATATTAGGGATTTGATCTTCCAAATTAGCACACAAGAAATCTTGATAAGTTGGCTCTCTCTTTGATCTTTTCTAAAGATAGGATATTAGAAAAGTTACATTGTATGTAATTTGGGGACCATAACCCTAATCTATATAACTTTGACACATTAGCCCTAATTTTTAATCAGCCCATCATCGATTAGAAATTAGTTACTAGAGTATCTACATATATTTGACCCATACTTCATTTAATAATTAAAATCCAATAAACCATAACCAAATTAGATCACTTTTAATTTGGGCTAACATATTATGATAGTAAATAAAAACATGTAATTACCCTTATTATATGTGTAATGTCCATATTTTCCAACATCAATATTACACAACAACTGAGGATAGTTTGGTGCAATAGAGGCTAAAACTTTAGGGTTCAACAGTACTTCATTGGCCTGAAATGGTTGCATATACACCTCACTCAACTTTTCAATGCACTTATAAAGGTTTCCAAGTGAACCCACCATGCCTTCCTTGATAAAAAAGTCTAACAACAGTGCCTACAGGCAATGACATTATGTTGAAAAGGAAAACAACAAAGTCTTTGCCGGCTTCGGCAAACAAAACTCTTTGGCCTCTCATGTCAACCAAAAGCTTCAAAGTAACTTTGCCCGCCATTGATAGAGACTCAAGTTCTAAACTTAGATCATTAGCTCCAGCACTGAATAGATACACTGGTGTTGGTGTTTTTGAAGTTGAGAGAATAGAAAAAAGATAATTAGCAAGAAATGCAAAAGGAACACTTAGCAGATTGAATGAATAGCTATCAATATTTTTCATCATATTTTCATTCCAAAAGATTACAATATATAAGAGAAATGGTCACAAGTTATTAACTAATCCTATCAAATCATCTTGGAAAAATAAAGATAAAACTTGTACACCAACTGATTAGGTAAATCAGTACCTAAAAACATCAATTCAATACTAACTTTGCTTGCTTTAACAAGTAATCTCAATATGCAGACCAAAAAAAATATCAGTTTCAACACATGTGAACCCATCTCACACTTCATCTTGCAGTTCGCCAAAAGTCTTGACAGCTTGCAGCTTCCAATGAGCTTGCAACTTCAAGTGAGCTCGCAACTCGCAATTTTGTTTGAGCTCACGACTTTGAGTAGGCTCGTAGTTTCTAATGAGCTTGCATCTTTTGAGCTTGTAGGTTACAGCCTAAGTTTGCCATTGTATGAATGGCCACTTCGCAACACTCCTCCTTGGCCATAATGTTGTGAACTCCAATATTATGTCTTAGACTCTCGAACCTCATCTTTTTAAGAGGTTTTGTGAGAATATTAGCAAGTTGAACATCTAAACTGCAATGAACCAGCTTTACTTTATTTGATTGTTCGACCTCTTGTACAAAATGATACTTTATCTTGAAGTGTTTTGTCTTGCCATAGAAGATAGGATTCTTTGCAATTACAACAACATATTGATTGTCATAGTGTATTTCTATTGCTTCCACTTGCTTAATATTTAAATCAGACATTAACCTTCTTAGCCAAAATGCTTGGCTTACAGTTGCACCTGCTACGATGTACTCAGCTTTGGTAGTTGATTGTGCAACAATCTTTTGCTTTTTTGAGCTCCAACTAAATACATTTGATCCTAAAATGAAGAAGTATCCCGAAGTGCTCTTCATATCTTCAACAGAACCACCCTAATCATTGCATGTGAAACTAGTTAACTTCAGCTCCTTTTCTTTCACATATTTAACTCCATAACTCAGAGTTCCCTTGACATATCTGAGAACCCTCTTCGCAGCTGTAAAATGAACTACATTACAATAGTGCATAAATCTCAAAAGCAGACTAACAAAAAACATAATATCTAACCTCAATTTTGTCAAATAAAGCAAACTTCCTATAAGGCTCCTATAGCTCCCTTCATCAACTCTTTCAAATCAACTTGGCTTGAGAGTTTTTCACCTTGAGCAATGGGAGTTCCTACTGGCTTGCAATTCTCCATACAAAACCTGTTCAAGATCTTTAATGTAAAGCTCTTTTGACTAATGAGGATTCATTGTTCTAACTGAAACACTTCTAGACCAAGGAAATAAGTCATGTCTCCAAGATCAGACATTTCAAATTCAACTCGCATCTATTTCTTGAACTATGTTAGCAGGTTTTCACCATTGCCAGTTACTAGCAAATGATCAACATACAAAAACACTATCAGCAAGGTCTCCTTCCATCCTTTCTTCACATACAAGGTGGATTTGCTGATGCTTATTTCAAATCCCAAGCTTACTAGATGCTTGTCAACTATCTCATAGCAGGCTCATGGAGCCTGTTTCAGGCCATGCAAAGCCTTCTTCAGCTTGCATACCATATGCTTTTCACCATCAGTTACAAATCCTTATAGATGTTCAACATAAACTTCTTCCTTCAAAATACCATTGAGGAATGCTAACTTTACATCGAGTTTATGTATTTTCCACCCTTTCTGCGCTGCCATAGTTGATAGCAACTTGATGGTATCTAATCTAACTATTTGTGAAAAGGTTTCAGCATAGTCAACACCATATTGTTGACTAAATCCTTTTGCAACTAGTCTAGCTTTGAGTTTGTTTACTGAATCATCCACATTTAACTTAGTTTTATAAACCCATTTTACCCTAATGACCTTCCTGCGAACTGGTCTGTCAACCAACTCCCAAGTCTCATTCTTCTTGATCATGGCTTTCTCAGCTTCCATAGCTTCTATCCAGCCTTCTTTTTTTTTTTGCTGCCTCTTCATAATTGATTGGCTCCAACACAACTACATTACACCTTTCATATACATCAGAGATAGGCCTAGTGCTTCTAACTAGTAAGTCATCAAGATAATCATCATCGTAATTTTGAGCTTCATTTGGTTGTACATTCAGCTCAGTCTGACTTAGTTCAACCATCTCAACTTTTTTAGCTTCCCAATTCCACAAAGCTTATTCGTTGAACTTCACATCCCTGCTCTCAAACACTTTGCTCATAAAGGGATCAAAGATTCTGTACCCTTTCTTGCAACTGTTGTAACTAATAAAGATACCTGATTGAGCTCTTCTTTCCAGCTTATTCCTTTTAACAACAGGAATAAGTGCATAGCACAAGCAACCAAAGATCTTCAAGTGTGACACTAAAGGCTTGAATCCAAACCATTCTACAAAATGTGTCATATCCTTCACAGCTTTTATTGGTAATCTGTTGAGCAGATAAACATAAGTGTTCGCAGCTTCAACCTACAGCTTGTTTGGTAGCTTCTTCTCAAACAAAAAACACCTTGGCATATCCATCATTATTCTATTCTTTCTTTCACATATACTGTTTTCTTGAGGAGTGTATGTATTTGTCAACTGATGCTCGATCCCAGCATTTTCGCAAAACCTTTGAAACTTTTCAAAAGTGTCTTCAGTCTCATTATCTGACCTGAGTATTCTTAGCTTGTAACAAGTTTGGTTTTCAACATGTGACATCTCAAAAACTGGGTTAGTAGAAATTGGGTTAATGAACTGAGAGTGGTCACGACCAAACTTTTATTTTGGTAATCTTTTGCCCATTTGATAATAAAGAAATATCAATTATAATGATTGAGTAGTGGTGGAGTTGTCATTGTATTTGAATCCCTTCCCTCTTGTTAATTTCTATTTGGTACAGATTCTTTTAAACCCTTAGCAAAGGTTATCCCATGTTTTTAAATATTTTATGTTAAAATTATCACAATGAGTAATGTGGTTAAGTGGTTGAGTGCTTAAATAAAAATCTAGAGGTCCAATGTTCAATTTTCCACACTCTCAAATTTTTATTTAATTTTTTAAACTAACAACTTTTGCTAGTGTGAACACTCCTTACCATCAAACCTAGTTACAACGCATGGGGAAAGATTCTTCATTGTGTGTGAGTCAACCTTCCCTCATTAAGCCCACTTTTCACTCCCATGATCCCCTTTTTGCTCGTTGTCCCCTCTATATGCCTATTTTCTTCACCCTTATCTTGTGTGTCATACATTGAACCTGGACAAGGTGAATGACACCTTTTGTTGTCCATCTTTTATTTTCCTATTCATTTTTTCCACCCCCTCTTTCGCTCATCCTTATTTTCTCCCTTTTTTCTTTTGTTTTAGCCATCAACCACCATTTTTATTATCTTTCTTCCTCTCCTCCACCACTCATTTACCTCGAACCACCATTGTCACCACAAGACCTCCACCTTGCCGCCACTTTTCTCCTCTATTTTCTCCACCACCGCCCTAAGTGCCACCCTCCTCTGTTGTGACAACCACCTTGCACCACCGATTTTAATACTCATTTTTCTTTTCTTTCTTCTATTTTCTCCTCATTTTCGCAAGTGTCAAACCCCTTTCTTTTTTTATTGTCTACCACCGTAATTGTCGCCTTGAAAACAACCGTAAAATAATAGTATTTTCCCTTCCTTTCTATAGCGATTTTATTATTTATCATAGTAAGATTATTTATTATTGTCTATTAATTCTTCTTAGTATTGGATATCTTAGATATTGTGGCTATTACTCCCAAATCTCAGTCATCTTGTCTTCCGTACCGATTCCTAAATAGTGAGATCAAAAGTATTTGGAATACTTACTTTATTCAAAACTTCTTAATCCTTATATAGTGACTGATTGCCATCTTCCTAACTAGGTGTTTCTTATTTGAAGGATCGATTTCAAGCATATAATTTCCTATGATTCAAATAATGGAATCATATTGGATTAATAAAGAGTAAGTATTGTCATAGAAGCCAAAGCGTAATCGTTTATCAAAGATTTATCAAGGGTGTTTTAATGATAAATTATTCGTTTTATGTTTAGATCTGAGATAGATCTAAATAAATTCGGAAGTGGGCATTAGAAGGAGTTTTCGCATTAGAATTACTACGATCAGGTGTGGGTTTTAACACTAAACAAAATTAAGTCTTTATTTTATGTTGATAAAAAAATTATTATTTAAATTATGTTGTTTGATGATGATACATTATGTATCCATAAAGAGAGATAAACCCATCGTTATGGACTATATCAAGTAAATGTTTTCCAAATCGTATATGTTATGAAAAGCATGTTGTGTGATATTAATGATTATTATTGATTTGAAAAATATGTAAATCTCATCTCATGTTATGTGATCATATGGCATATGTGATTTTTGCATGATTACAAAATGTGAAATTTTGGTACCATGTGTACATATGTGATTTGCATGTTAAACATGCGTATATGAATTTGAGTGATTTTGGCCATATCACATGCATGGGGTGGGATATGTGAAAGGTGGAAGTTATTGGTAGTTTACTTGCTATTTTTGTGGCTTGTCCACGATATTGATTATTGACAGTTTATCTGCGATTTTGGTAGCTTGTCTGCGATTTTGGTAGCTTGTTCGCGATATTGATTATTGGTAGTTTATTTGCGTTACTGTGACACTGTTCACAATTTGTTGTGTTATTGGATGGACAAGTTCTGGGGAACTCGATTTTTGTGAGTAGCGGAGATGGGGAGGATAGTTTTCACAAAATCTGCATCGTTCTACGAAGTGTGCATTGACGTGATCATGCATAGTATAAGTGTGAATTATTGAGTTATATGAAATTGATATGATTATTATGATTGTATAACGTGTATGTTTATATGTATGTGATTGTGTTTATGTTAATCTCACACTGAGCTTTATACCTCAGCCCTTATAGTTTTCTGATGCTACAGATAACCCCAAGGTTAGGATTCGACGACGACATTTGGAGGAGTTTCTCGGAAGTCTTTTTAAATTAAAGTAATTAAATTTTATTTTGATATTTTAGGTTTGTAATAAGTTTATGTATGGACTGTGGCATGGGATTTTATTTTGGGGATTTTTCATTCTCATTTGCATAAATTGCTTGCATGACATTAAGTTTTAAAAACTGCATAAATTAGTATTTGATAAGATTTCGCTTGAAACTCGGTTTTTAAAATAGAATCTGTCAATAACATATATTTCCGCTGCATTTTTGAAAAATGAGCTTTCAATAAAATTAGACTAAGTTTTCAAAATTATTAATGTTTACAAATGAGTTTTCTAAAGGCATTTGATTTCTAAAGTTAATATACAAATGATTAGAAGTATGATTGAAAATCTGAAATACTTTGAATAAATGATTGAATGTCTACGATTGAGATATTAATTATTTCAATTCTTGAAATTTGCATAATTTTTACGAAATTAAAATAAACACTTTACTTCATTTGTTTTGAATTGATAAGCCAATAGTTTTAAAATATTTTTCAAAATTTTGAAAGATTATTTCGACCATTTTCGTGGACAAATGGATTTAAAATGTGATTGAAAATAAATTTGAACATTAGATTTTACTAGTTTTGAACAAACTGTGCAAATGGTTCAAAAAGTATGTTTGAAATTAAATTTTTTTGAGCCATTTCGGTAGCCAATGTAGCTTTCTAAATTCGGCCATAACGACTGTGCCAGGTTTGGTGTGTTACACAGAAGCTTTAAACTTCTAAAAAGCCTCAGCAACTTCGGACTTGGCCTTCAAAAAATACACCCAACAATATCTAGTGTAGTCATCAATAAATAAAATGAAGTATCTGCTATTGCTAAGTGAAGCAATCTTCATTGGTCCACATACATTAGTCTAAACTAAATGTAGCTTCTCAGTAGCTCGTCATGCCTTGTTGACAGGAAATAGAAGCCTTGCTTGCTTCCCAAACTGACATACCTCGCACATTGCAGTTCGCTCAACAACGTTAGACATGTTCTCAACCAAACCATGCTTATACAACATATTAAGTGACCTGTAATTAATATGCCTCAGTCTCTTACACCACAAGTCAGTACCATCAGTTGAACTAAAGTAGGCTTTAAAGGTAACTAAGTTCCATTTTAGAACAAAGCTCATATCACTCATTTTAACTGACATAAGCTCATGACCAGTTGATTCAAATACATCACATTTATTCTTTTCAAAAACAACAGAATAATTCTTCTCAACAAGCTGACCAACACTGAGCAAGTTATGATCTATATTTGGTACAAAAAGAACATCAGTAATAACTTTTGTACCTGCAGGAGTGCTAACCTGAACATCTCCCTTTCCCTTGGCTTCAATGATATGGCCATTTCTAACTCTGATTCTCGAACAGAAGGCTCTATCAATCTCCTTGAACATGCTTTCATCTGAAACCATGTTATTTGTACAACCACTATCAATCAACTAGTTTTTCTTGACTTCGTTGTTGACTGCGAAGCATGAGACAACGAATGCAAGCTCCTCCTAAGCTTGATTTTCATCAGCAGCTTGAGTCTGATTAGACTGTTGCACTTTGTTTTTGTAAATTGTAACATCATGGCCAAATTGGTTGTAGTTTTTACACTACACACCAGGTTTGGTCCAATAAAACTTCTCTGAATGACCCATCTTTTTACAATTAGAGCATGGTGGATATTTTTCCTTCTCACCATCTCTTTTTGGCCTTTCTTTTGTTTGATTCCTTTTCTTCTTGCCTTTGTTTCTTGAAGAGCTTAAACTCTCCTTGTTCCTTGCTTAGTAAGCACCTTCAGTGTACCCCTCTTTTCTACTTGCTATTATTTGCTCCTGTGCATATAGGGCATTTATGAGCTCTGATAGAGAGATTGTTGTCACGTCTCTCAAGTCCTCCAAGGATGAGATCCTGGACTCATACTTTTTTGGCAGTGCTGTGATGACTTTTTCAACAATCCTTCGATCACTGATCTGATCGCTAAGCATCATTATGTTGTTGACAATGGACATGATCTTGTCTATGTATTACATGATTGTTTCAGTTTCTTTCTTGTTCAAGTTCTCAAAGTCTCTCCTCAAGTTCAAAATTTGTTGCTGCCTTATCTTCTCAGTCCCTTGGAACTCCTCCTTCAACTTATCCTAGGCTTGTTTGGGAGTTTCACAAGCCATGATTCTTGTGAAAATAACATCAGACACACCACTTTCAAGGAAAGACAAAATCTTATATTTTTTAACAGCCTCATCATTATTTTGTCTAATTTGAGCTATAATTGAATTAGCTCGCAAAGGTGGTGGTTATCTGTATGAATCAAAAGCTTCCCACAATTCATATGCCTAAAGATATGTCTTCATCTTTACTACCCAAATATAGTAGTTTTCTCCAGCAAAGATAGGAGGTAGAAGGAGTGTAAAACTTCCAGATGATATTGCAGTACAAACAAGATACAATCAACACTTTTTTAAAAAAGAAAACACTCACAAAACCCTTAAAGACTTAGGCTATCGATACCAATTGTTGGTATTTTTTAAGTTGAGAGAACAAAACAAAATATAATTAATAAGAAATGCAAAAGGAACATTTAGCAAATTGAATGAATTGCTATCAATTTTTTCATCATATTTCATTCCAAAATATTAGAATATATAAGAGAAACGGTTACAAGTTATCAACTAATCCTATCAAATCGTCTTGGAAAAATAAAGATAAAACTTGTACACTAACTGATTAGTTAAATCATTACTTAAAAACATCAATTCAATACTAAATTTGCTTGTTTTAACAAGTAATATCAACAAGCAACCAAAAATAAAAATCAATTTCAACACATGCGAACCCATCTTGCACTTTATCTTGCACTTCACCAAAAGTCTTGACAGCTCGCAGCTTCCAATTAGCTCGTAACTTCAAGTGAGCTAGCAATTTTGGCAGAGCTCGTAGTTTTGTTTGAGCTCACAACTTTGAGTGGGCTCGTAGTTTCCAATGAGCTCACGTCTTTAGAACTTGCAAGTTTAAATGAGCTCACAGCTTCACAGCCTGAGTTTGCCATTGCATAAATGGTCACTTCACAACAGTTGGTATGTGGATTGTGTCAGACTCGATCTTTGGTCTACCCTTCTTGCTTTCAATGGTCTCTTGTTTCTATTCTTTATTGCATTTTGTAGTGGAATAGAAAGAAGAATATCTAAGCTTAAATAGATCAATGGTTGCTTCGCATTGAAGTAGCAAAGAGGTTTTAAGTGGAAAACTTGATAAAATTTACTTATAGTCCATCTTCATTTATTAGAATTTCATTTTCATCCACAATATTTAAAAAATCACATTTATAATAATAACTTTTTTTAAAAATTCACAATTCATGCCGTGTTGTTTGTTAAATGCTTAAACAAAAAATTGACTCGTATTTTTCTCACTTAAGTACTTAAACTATTTTTTTTGTCTAAAATGATATCTAAATTTTAACTCTGATACTAATTTTGGTCTAAACCATTAAATTCATTAAAAAAATCTCATAACCAATCAAAGTATGTGCCTCCGTGATAACAGTGACTAAGAAGAGCTGTGAGGAAAAGGAAAGAATATGAGATTTCTCTTTATATGTCATTTATAAGGGAAGAATAAACTAATCAATGGAATTCCTTTTTCTTTTTCTTTTCACAAAACTCATTTAGCTTGTCCAACTTTTGGATTTCTCTTCTTTTTTTTTTCTTTTTCCTCCTTTAATTTTTTATTATTATTATAAAACCTAAAATCTTTAACTTGTCCATGAATGATGAATACAATTTATGTTTATAGTTCATATTTTATAAATTGTAAGATATTTAATGTTTTCTAATCTTATTTAATTAAATTCTTTTCATGAGAGTGTGAACAAGAGTATTCACACATATATGACCGGCCTTTCCCTTCTTGCCAAGACCTAAAAAACCATGAGTAACCACCACAATCTTTCCCTTTTCCCTCACAGCTACTCCTCGCCTCTGTTAAGAAGGAAGAAGAAGATGAAAGTGGGATAGGGAGAAAATATTTAATCTAATTTAATTAATTTAATATTAAATTTAATTTTGTTATTTAATTAAAAAAGACTTAAATATAAAATAGGTACCTAAACTTATCACCTTCTCCCAGATTGGTAATTAAGATTTTTTTCCCAAGTTGGTATCAAAATTTTTTTCCGTCAACTAAATCAGTATTTTTTTGTAACATCGTTAAATTCGAGATGGGTGGTAGAATAGGATTTTGTCACGTGACATTTATGACATCATGATAATGTCATAATTTAAAAAATATATTTAAAATTAATAAAATATTTTAAAAAAATAAAAATCTAAAAAATATATTTAAAATCATAACGTTCATCGACATTGTATACATATATTGGATTCCAACTCAATCAACAAACACAGATATGTTAGAATTCACCCTTCCAACCCTTCCAAGCAACCATAACTCAATAAATTTAAATTACTGCATAAAGTGAGTAGGTGAACTAGAACAACAGGATCCAAGTTTCCAAGTTCTTATCATGATGTTGATCATTCATTTACTAACTTTAAGTACCTATATCTCGAATATATACAGATCTTTAAAAAAATCATATCTTAAAAAACAACTAACAAATTGAAATGTAATAAACATCATATTCGAAATCATGGATTTCAACTATTGTTCATCACAAACACGAAATTACTGTTTACTCAGATCTGGAAAAATCCCAATTTAAGGATTCATATAGATAACTGGAACAAAACATACCTCACCATTTAGGTGCCTTTCAACTAGAGTTATATCTTTAAAAATTCAGATATGAAAATTTCATAAAAAATCATAAAATCTATGGAGGGAGTAACCTTCAACATTGAAGAGGACTATGATTTCGAGAGCTACCACTACGAGAAGGAGAGAAGGGGAGAATGATCTAGAGCGAGAATGATAGCTAGACGGGGAAGCAGATTTGGAGCGGGACACGGAATGAGAGCGAGAACTGGACTTGGAGTCTAAACTGGAATAAGAGTAGGAGCGAGACCTAGACCGTGAATGAGAACGAGAAGAGGAACTGGAGCCAGAGACAGAAGGAGAACGCCGACCTCTCATCGGCTTCGCTATTGGTGGAATACAAAGAGAAGAACGATAGAAATAGGAAATCTTTTTTTTTAGATTTTTTATTTTTTTAAATATTTTTATTTATTTTAAAACCCTATTCTTCCACTTGTTCTGAACTTCACAGCGTTAAAAAAATGTATTGATTTAGTTAAAGGAAGAAAAGTTCATGTACCAATCTAAGACTAAAAAAAAAAAATTTAAGTACCAATTTAGGAGAAATGGAAAAGGTTAAGTACCAAATTTATATTTAAGCCATTAAAAAAATTTGAAAGTGTCGCACTTTTATTGGTTATGAGATTTTTTTAACGAAACTAATGGTTTGGACTAAAATTAGTAACGAAATTAAAGTTTAGGTACCACTTTTGACCAAAAAATAATTTAGGTACCTAAATGGGAAAAGCGTTATAGTTTGGGGGACAATTTTTTATTTAAGCCTTTGATAAACTAAAAAAATTAATTGGTATAAAAATTAAGTATTAAAAAATTAAGTACTGAATTTAAATTATAAAATTTGTTTGGTATATTACTAAGTACGAAATATAATTAGATTATTTGATAAATGTAAATTTTAAAAATTTAAAAGTAAAGCTTGTAAACAATAATATAATGTTAAAATTAATTATTGAAAAATCTTCATGATAAGTAACTCATTATCTATTTTATTATAAACAAGAATAATAGATAAAAGATGGATATGAGAATATGAGGATTTTTATTGCATTCTCTTATTTTTCATCATCATTACAAGTAGTATATTCCTATTTATATATAGGGAGATTAGACTCCTCATTTTCTAATACATAAATAGGAAAGGGGATACAAGGAGATGAAAGGTGAAGAGTTAAGAAGATGAAAGGTAAAGAGTTAAGGAATATGAAAGGTGAAAGGTTAAAGAAGATGAAAGATTAAGGGATATGAAAGGTGAAAAGTTTAACATCTACTTAATAGCATTCATAACACTCCTCCTTGGATGTTGATTATATAAATGATACGCCTCATTAAAAACCTTACTAGGAAAACTCTGTGGGAAAAAAAACCTAGCGAAGGAAAAAAGAGTACAACAAAAAATGTAGCGTGAATTTACTCCCCCTCATGTAAGCATCACTTAAGATCTTTGAGACAACACAATCCAATGTTGAAAATTAACTTCTCAAATGTAGCAAGAAGGAGCGTCTTTGTAAAAACTCATTTTTAAGTGTTGTCGAAAATAGTGGTTTCGGGACCCCAAATCCAACAAGTAAGTTCGTATAATTAGTATTCAAATTTATATGAGTCAGTAATAATTTTTATATTAAATTTTGATTTATTTTAATTAATTGAATTAACGGTTAGTATAAGTAGTTGTCCCGAAAGTCAAGTTGTTTCAGAAAATGAGGTATCGAGACCTTGTTTTGTAAATCGAGCTCATGAATATTATTATTAAATATTTACAGAGTAATTATTTTGGTATATGAAGGTTTGATTAAAAAATTTTAATGTTTAGATAGTTAATTAAGGTAAAAGGATTAAATTGTAAAAGAGGTAAAAGTTAATTGCTATAGATTTAAATTACTAAAGGGACTAAAATGGTGATTAAACCATGGAAAAAAGTCCAAGCGGTGGTGGATGTCAATCATTCCACTAACCTTTAGGTTATTTATTCATTAGGTCCTAATACTTTAATGTTAAATTGAAATAAAGTTTAATTAATTAATAATTAAAGAATAATAATAATTGAAGGACCAATTGTGTAATTGGACCCTCCCTAGATGGTCAAATGGTAAGAATGATGTGGAATTCTCTAGATTGTGATTAATTGTAAATATATCCTCATTAATTTAAAGGGACTAAATTGTAAAAGTTGATAAAGATGGTTTCTATTTCTTAAAAGGGAAAATCAATGGATTTAAATTGTATTAAACCATAAATAACTATAGTGGACGGTAATAGGGCTTGTAATTGTTAAATTTAGGTGTAAATTAAAAGGGTATAATAGTAATTAAGTAAATAAAAGAAATTTAATTAAAATAAAAGCCAAATTGGCTATCATCTTCTTTGAATTTTCTTTTCTATAGCCGAAACACCATAGCTAGAATTAGGAAGCTTCGGCCAAGCTTAGACCCTTCGATTTGGTGAGTAAACATTTCCCTTTTTTAGTAATTTTTATGTTTTTAAGCTCGTATTAGCTTGATCTAGCTAATCCGAGAACTAATCTGTAAAGCTGTTAAATGTTATGGATTATGTCATTGAGAAATTTTGTATATTCTTGAAGTTTAATGATACATTAGTAAGCTTGGTTGTTAAATATGACTATTTTGTAAAGTAGTTTCTGATAATTTTAATGTTTAAGGATTAAAATGTTAAAGTGATAAAATTACAATGACTTGATATGAAATAACAGCCTGTATGGCCTGTAGTGGTGTGTTATACAATTCGGCTGAATTTAGTTTTAATTAATATTGGTTAAATTGCATGTTTGAGGCCTAGGGACTAAATTGCATAAAAATGAAATGTTGGGGGGTAAATTTGTAAAAATTTCAAAATTGACTTAATTGCATAAAATGAGTTGATTTTGCTGTTGGAATTAGTTAATTGAATGGAATTATTATTTTAGATCAAGAATGGGTTGAAAATCGAGGCATTGAGAAGTTGCTAAATAGTCCCTGTACTTTCGTCATCGTTTCAATTTAGTCTAGTAAGTTCGTTCGGTCAATTCTAATAGGTTTTAAATATATATTAAATGAAACTTATCTGTTGATTGTGGATTAATGTATTGATATCCTGCATTTTTTGCGGACTATCGTGTTATATTATAGTGTATTCTAGTGTGTTGGTTGGTCTGGCTCATACGAGTATCTGGTATGTTGGTTGGTTTGGCTTATTCAAGCATCTAGTGGGTTGAATGGTTAACTGTGTACTCACATCCACTTATCGTTCATCGAGATATGTTCTATTGATCTCTGTATGGTATTGAAATGTAAAAATTTGTTAGTATTATTGTGTTAAGCATTACCCACCTGTTATGAGCTGTGATTGACAGGAACTCTGGCAATAACCTTGTGACAGGAACTCTATTCATTAACCTTTTTATTTTAATTATTATGTTTAATTCGGTAAGCTTTATCGTTTAAACGATGAACTTACTAAGCTTTATGACAGCTTGCTTATGTTGTTTGTTTTATTTCTTATAGATATTTTTTGTGGAAATCGGGAGATCAGATCAACTCGAAGAATCACACTACCCAAGAACCTTTGGTAGAATTTGAATACAAACTTTGGTTTATACGACATGTAATAGGAAATTTGGAATATGTTTTGTATTAATCCTTATGTACTCATCCTATATAGTTGGAGTGCTTGTAAGGTTGTTGTGTTAAATGGTCCTTTGGTGTATGTTTCCATGATGCAAGGTTGTGGCTGAATGAGTATAGGAAATGGTAAGCCTTGACATGGACTATGGTATAGTACTTAAGTGATTTCTAATCACTAGGACATATACTTATGAATTGAGATTCTAGATTAATTAGTTTAATGTTGTATATTTGAATTGTGGTGTGAATGGTGGCACATTGGTTAGACACATAGGTTGATTGTTATGACGTGGTTTGAGTGTTCTTGATTATGTTTTGAGGGTTGGTATGCAGGTACTTTTAGTGTGTTTAGCCACCTAAGCATTTGGGAGTGAAAATGACATGATTTGGACTGGTTTTTTATATGCACGGTCTAGGGCATAGGTTGCCACATTACCATGTGCCACATACGAACAACCCACATGGGCATGTACCCCTATTGTGCTAGGTGCAGGGTTCATACGGGCTGACACACAGCCTATGATACGGTCGTGTGACCCAAGTTAGTAGCTAACACGGGCGGACACACGGGCTAGGACATGGTGTATGAGCCAACTCAGTGAGCTCCACGGCCTGAGTACACGAGCGTGTGGAGTAGCTACACGGGCGTGTGGAATGGCCACACGACCATGTTTGAGCCACATAGTCTGGGCTCTGTCACACGGCTTGGACACACGACCGTGTGACCCCTGATTTGAAAATTTCTACTTTTACCCCAAATCTTTTGTTTTGTCTCAAATTGATCCCTAATTGTTCCTAAACTATTTTAAAGGCCTCGTAGGTTCTATTTAAGGTCCATAAGTGTAAGTTCTACTCTTATTTGAATTATTTATGAATTTCATTAATTAATTCGGTAACTTGATGCTTTATGTTATTGATTGTTTTGAATCATTCGGTAATACTCCGTAACCCTAATTCGACAATGAAAACAGGTTATGGGTGTTACAGTCTCAGTAAAAAGATCTACCAAATTCTCACTTGAACGAATTTGTTGAACATTTATATCTGCATTCTTTTGTAGATCATGAGTGAAGAAAATTTTTGGTGATATATGTTATGTTCTATCACCCTTAATACACCATTCTTTAAGTTGTGCAAAGCAAGCTGTATTATCTTTATATAAGACTGTTAGAGCTTCTTTTCCAGAGCATAAACCACACTCTTTTTGTATGTGATGAATTTCAGACCTTCGCCACAAACATTCATGACTATCCTCGTGGATTGCAAAAATCTCAGCATGATTAGAAGCAGTAGTAGCAATTGTTTGTTTCATAGAGCGCCAAGAAATTACAGTACCACCATATGTGAAAGCATAACTAGTTTGTGGTCAAGCATTGTGAGGATCAAATAAGTACCTTGCATCTACAAAACCAACCAGTTCTATTTTGGGTAGGTTAGGGAAGAACAAACTCATATCTTTTGTACCTTGAAGATAACGAAAAACATGTTTAACCTCATTCCAATGTCTTTAGATTGGGCAAAAGCTAAATCTTGCTAATAAGTTAATAGTAAATGATATATCACATCATGTATAACTAGCAAGATACATCACATGCATCAATAGAACTTAAATATGGTATTTCAAGACCAAGAAAATCTCCATCATTTTCTCGAGGACGGAAAAGGGTCTTTATTTACATCAAGTGAGATAACAACCATTGGGGTGCTCAACGGATGTGCGTTATGCATGTAAAATCTTCTTAGAAATTTTTCTACATATGTTGTTTGATGCACAAGGATTCCATTTTTTAGGTGCTTAATTTGTAACCCTAAACAAATATGGTCTATCCAAGGTTTTTCATTTCAACTTCTTTCTTTAAGCACTCCATTGTCACTAAAATCTCTTCAGGAGTCTCAATGATATTTAAATCAGCAACATACATAGAAATTATAACAAATCTTGGTCCAAACCTCTTTATAAAAATGCACGAGGAAATAGGATCATTCTTATATTTTTTCCTCAATAAGTACTTACTAAGGCGATTATACCACATGTGCCCAAATTGTTTCAATCCATAAAGGGATCAATTTAATTTAATCGAGTAATGTTCTCGAAAACATGAATTAGCTGCTCATAGCAGTTTAAAACCTTCCGAGATTTTCATGTACATGTTATTATCAAGTGGGTCATACAAATAGGTTGTAACTACATCCATTAGGCATAAATCAAGCCCCTCTATTATTGCCAGACTAATCAAGAACCTAAAAGTAGTTGCATCTACCAAAGGAGAATATGTCTTTTGATAATCAATATCAGGTCTTTGTGAAAATCCTTGTGCAACCAAACACGCTTTATATATTACAATTTCTCCCTTTTCATTTCTTTTTCTCACAAAAACCCATTTATATCCCTCAGGTTTTATTCCTTCAGGTGTATGAACTACATGTCCGAATAAATATCTCTTCGCAAGAGATTTTAATTCTGCTTCAATTGCTTCTTTCCATTTTAGCCAATCATCTATTTGTCTACATTCTTCAATTGACATTGGTCCATGATCCATATTGTCATTCAAAATATCTAACACTATATTGCATGCAAATATGTCATGTCGATTTGATTTCGGTTCCACTTAATTCTAGGAATGGCATAATTCGTTAAGATGTCTTCATTATCAGGTACCTGATATTTTTCTTGAACTTCAGTCATGTCTAAAATCTCTTCTAGATGTCCTCTTAACATCATCGCTTCTTCGATCTGGCCATCATTTGTTTTTACTCTTTTTCTTTCTCTAGGATTCTTATCTCTGGAATCGACTGGTCAAGCACGCTTCAAACGTACTATAGACTCACTAGCAACTAGATTTTTTTTCCTTCAAGGACATCAATTTTGATTTGAGCATTTACAGCTGGTATATGTGATTTTGTCACTCTTTTTGGATTAGTAAATGCATTTGGTAATTGATTTGATAAAATTTGAAAATGATTTATCCTCTGAAACCTCCAATTCACATTGTTACATATGAGGATCCAGATGAGACAATGATAATTTATTCTTATCTATTTATTTTTCCAATTGTTTATTTGTTCTCCCTAACATTGTAAAAACTGACTCATTAAAATGACATTCAGCAAATCGAGTTATAAATAAAATTCTCATTGATGGCTTGAGATATTTAATTATTGATGGGGATTTATATCCAACATATATTCCTAACCTCCTATGAAGACTCATCTTAGAGCGTTGTGGTGGAGCAATCGAAACATATACATCATACCCAAAAATTCTCAGATGGGAAATATTTGGTTCCTGACCAGAAACCATTTGTAATGAGGAGAACTTATGATAATTTATTGTCCTAACTCGAATTAGTGATGTTGCATGTAGTATGGCATGCCCCCAAGCAGAAATTGGAAGTTTTGACTTCATAAGGGATAGTTTTGCAATCAATTGGAGATGTTTGATTAATGATTCGGCAAGAGCATTTTGTGTATGAACATGTGTTACTGGATGTTTAACACTAATTTCAACAGACATACAAAAATCATTGAAAGTGTGGGAAGTAAATTCACTAGAATTGTCAAAATGAATTGTCTTGATAGGGAAATCTGGAAAATTTGCTCGTAATTTGATCAACTGAACAAATAATATCGCAAATGCTAGGTTACGAGTTCATAACAGGTATATATAAGACCATTTAGTCAAAGGATCGAGTAAAACCATAAAATATCTAAATGGTCCACACGGAGGGTGTATTGGTCCACATATATCTCCTTGTATCCATTCTAGAAAAGTGTTAAATTCATAATTTATCTTGACTGGTGATGGTCGAATGATTAATTTGCCTTGAGAACAAGCATCACATGAAAAATGATTAGCTTGAAGAATCTGTTGGCTCTTCAATGAGTGTCCACATGAATTTTCAATAATTTTTCACATCATAATTGAACCAGAATGGCCTAACCAATCATGTCAAATAATAAATTCATCAGTAAACTTCTGATTTATTATACCATGTGCTTCAATTGTACTGTTTCTCGTGTTGTAAAAACCAGAGGAGAGTCCGAGCAATTTCTCCAAAATATGTTTAGTTCTTTAAGCTATACTCGTAATTTGAAGATATTCATCATTCTCTTCACTTATTATCTCAATATGATATCCATTATGGAGAATATATTTAAAAGTCAACAAATTTCTTTGAGACTTAGGAGAGTATAACGCATCATTAATTTGAAACTCAGTTCCTCTAGGAAACAATATATTTGATCTTCCGGAGCCTTCTATGATTTTGGCGCTACTTGATATAGTACTCACACTAGCTTTTTGCATTATCAAATGAGAAAAATATTTCTTATTCGTAAGTATAGTATGAGTAGTTGCACTGTCTACTAAGCATAAGTTTTCACAATTTATCACTAATTGAATTTGAAAGGTATTCATATTCTTCAAATAAAACAAACAAATGTCACAAAGTTTCAAATATATAAATTTTTTGTAAATAGTTCAAAACATAATATAATAATCATGCTATCAATAACATAATAAATTAACATAAAATTTATTCTTTAAAACTATAATAATAAAATTAAAAGATCGATTATTCCCCTCAGGAGTGGTAAAGAAATCAACAACTTCCAAGTGAGTTGTACAAACGATGCCATAATTATCTTCGTCATTCTCACAAAAAAATTTGTCTCTATTTTCTTCCCTTTTTATCTTTCAATTATTGTTGATATAGTTCCACAAGATGCTTTGGTGTACGACAGGTACAGGACCAATGGTTTTTACATCCACAATGATAACACAAACTTTCCACTTTCCCAATTGTAACTTTATCATTCTTTCCATCCTTATAATCCCACTTTCGGTGGGTATTCTTGAAATGACCACCTCGTCCACGTCCTCGACCGTGACTGCGACCACAGCCACGACCATGTCCTCGACCAGGACTACTAATGTAGCCCTTATCCTTTCCATTATATGATGTCACATTCACTTCAGGGAATGGAGTAAAGCCAGTTGGACGTGATTCATGATTTTTCATTAACAGTTCATTATTTTGATCAGCCACAATAAGACAATACATTAACTCATAATATTTCTTAAAACTTTTTTCACGATATTGTGTCTGCAGGACAACATTATTTGCGAAAAATGAGGAGCATGTTTTTTCTAACATATCCTCATCAATTATTTTCTTTCCACATAGTTTCAATTAGGAAGTGATTCTAAACATAGCAGAGTTATATTCACACACAGATTTAACATCTTATAATCTCAAATGCAGCCAATCATAGTGAGCTTTTGGAAGTATTACGATTTTCTGGTGGTCATATATTTCTTTTAGACTATTCCAAAGGACAAGTGGATCTTTAACAATCAAATATTCAGTCTTTAATCCCACATAAAGGTGATGGCAAAGAAATATCATAGCTTTGGCCTTATCTTAACTAGATGTTTCATTTCCTTTATTAATAGTTTCACCAAGGCCTTTTGCATCTAAGTGTATTTCAACATCTAACATCCAGGATAAATAGTTCTTTCTAGTAATATCAAGAGCTACAAATTCAAGTTTTGCAAGGTTCGACATTGATGATACAACTAAAACGTAAATTTAATATAGATATCAGAAGTCCCTTAACAAAATTTCAAGCAAACATAAGTAATCAAAACTTTCAAGCATAACATAAAATAAGAGTACTCAAATAATTACAACAATTTGGTCACAAAATAAATTACAAGTAATTTGACTATGTTAGAAATTTTAACAAATTACGGGATTAGTGAAACCTTTAAAAAAATGAAACACATTATAAACATAAGTAATTTTATTGTAATGGACATCATGATAAAATGTATTACACAACTGGATCCAAATTAACGAAAAATGCAAGACTCTTGGATTAATTTAAACGCTCGTGCTGATAACGTATTATAAACAAGAATGATAGATAAAAGATGGATATGAGAATATGATGGCTTATATCGCGTTATCTTATTTTTCATCATCATTACAATTAGTATACTCCTATATATATAGGGAAATTAGACTCTTCATTTTCTAATGCATAAATAGGAAAGGGATTACAAGGAGATGAAATGTGAAGAGTTAAGGAAGACAAAAGGTGAAAGTTTAAGGAAGATGAAAGGTGAAAGGCTAAACATCCACTTAATAGCATTCATAACATATTTATCATTTTGTATACTTTTTCAATATTAAAAAATCGTTCATTTGGAAAATAGTTTAAAATTGGGCCTTAGCTGATCTTAGGCTTTATACAACAGTTTAAAATTAGGCCTTGACTTTAACAAATAAAGTTAATTTGGGTCTTCAGCTTTAAGCATCTTTTAACATTAAACCCAATAAAATGTTTGAGGCCCAAATTAATTTTTATTAAGAAATAAATTTTTTAAATTTTCTAAAACAAAATTTGATTTCATTATTATTTTTAAAAACAAACATATGTTGATATCTAAATTTCCACCCTACCTCATGCCAAAATTTCAAAATTTTGATTAAATTAAGTTAGATATACTTTAAGATTAATTTTAAACTAATTGAAACTAAAATTAAACAAAACATAATTCAATTCAATTCCAAATCTTTTAACACTTAAAGTAGAAAAACTCAATTTAGCCCCTATTTCAGTCACAATTTCAAAATTAAATTAATATTAATTTATTTTAAAATTTGAAATAATCACATCCAAAAAGGGAAATTCATAAACAATCGAAAATTTTGAAGCTCAAGTCCATACCATAAGCCTTAACCAAAATTAAGTGCTTATAGAGATTCAATCAACTCATTAATATGCGTAGCATCAATGTCTTTTGCTTCCTCAATTGTTGTTACTTTAATACTAAATCTTTCAGGAAATGACCGAAAAACCGTTTTAACTGGCTTTGAACTTAAGTACTCATCTCCAAGGGTGAAAATTTGATTGGATAGATCACAGAGTTTGGTATAAAACTTACCAATTGTCTCATTCTCTTGCATTTGTTTTGAACTTTGTAGTGAGCATTTGCAGCTTCGATTGCTTCATAGTATTAGTGCCTTCATGAGCTGTTTCAAGAATATCATAGGCTTCCTTGGAAATAATACATTTGGAGATCCTCTTGAACTCTTAAGCATCTACATCATAGAAAATTGCATAAAGAGCTTTTGAATTAGCATTGGAAAGCTTCTCCTCTTTAGTAGTTTAAGTCAATTATGATTTAGGTGTCTTTCACCAAAGACACCATCTAGTAAGAACTAATCTTTAGGCATTTTCATCATTTGGCTTGATGAAAGCCATAATTCTAACTTTCTAGTAGGCGTAGTTAGCACCATTAAGCAATAGGGGACGAGATATTAACGAACCTTCCATTTCAAGCAATGTCAACACCAGAAAATCCAGATGTGTTAAGTGATAGGCTTTGATATCAATGAAAGTTCTAACATAATATTTGCAAGCAAATTCAAGCAATGCCAGAAGCAATGCCAACTACTTCAAGCACTAGTGATGAACAAAGAAGGAAAAACAATAAACACTTTATATGTTCATGCAATTCAGTTTCCTTACATCTACGGGGTTTTGCCCAGAGAGATAATCCACTATCTTAGAATCTTGTACAACAAGTGATTACAACCTCTAACACTCACCAGATTAGACTTCTCACTTTTGCACCTAAGATCTGGATAATTCTCCTCTAAGTTCCCCTTGAAAACTTAGGACAATAACCAAGTAACACACTTAATTTTTCACTACATGCACTCTAAATAAAAATTTATCACTAAACAAAAATAAGTGTTCTCAAATCAGTACATCACCTATACAATTGTTTTCAATTTATAAGGAAATGAGACTTGCTAACATATTAATTACAATAATCCTTCCACTAAAACAACAAGATAATCAGCTCCATGAATATCTTCAATAAGTCCAAGATAAGTTTTTAATCTTTGAGATATGCTTCCAAGTATACCCAATTCGATCCAAAATTTTCAAAGTAGAGAAGTTGATTTCCTTAATCCAATCTAAATCAATCTTTAATATATGTTGCTATAAACAGTGTGGAGTATGCCTCGTATTTCGGTCAAATTTAGGCATAAACAGAGAGTGACGTCGCGACGACGCAACGACAAAAATAGGGGAGACACAAAAATGATACCGCAATAACACGACAGGGGGCGTCGCAACGTGGCGACGTGTAATGCAATTTTCTTAGTTTTCTTCTCCTAGTTAAACTCTGAGTATTTATTTCAATCGAACTCTGATTATTGTAAATTATTTTAATATTATTTTACCTACAAATTTAACCTATAAATAGGCATTTTTATACCCTAGAAAGATCGAACCCATAACACATTTAGGTATTAACTTTTACAAGCTTTCAAGAAATTTCGTGTTTATATTTTAAGGGTTTTTATTTTTTGAGTTTCGGGGTTTAGTTTTGTCTCCATCTTTGTACTCTTCGTTTTTTTATTATAGTGAAATTATCTTTGCCTATGGTTTTTATCTTATTCAGAGGGATTTTTTCATGTAAAATATTTGTGTTCGATCTTTTCACTTTCTTTATTATTTTACTTGTTCGCTGCTTAATCGGGTTTATCCCTAACAAATTGGTATCAGAACTTGATTGATTTTCGTATTTAACCCATTTAGAGACGACATCAACAAGGTTCGACATTGAGAAGTTTGATGGAATCACAAATTTCAATCTATAGCAAGTTTAGATGACGAAAATACTATTCCAAAACTGTTTGAAAAAAGTCATTTTAGGGAAGAAGCCCACATATATAGAACAATTAGAATGAGAAGTGCTTGATGAGAAGACCTTGTTTGCAGTTTAGTTGTGCCTCACGAATAATGTATTCCAGGAGGTTTTGATGGAGAAAACGTCATACACCTTGTGGAAAAGGTTAAAAACCCTTTACGCAACAAAGTCTTTGGCTATGCTAAACCTCCGCATGAACGAAGGTGAGCAGCTTAGAGGTCATATTAGTCAATTTATTACTCTTTTGAATGATTTGTTACCCCTTTTATACAAGTCTTTTGGGGAGACCCTAATTTATGGCAAAGATAATCTCTCGTTCAAGGATGTGAAGGGTCATCTGTTAAGAAAAAAATAAACTAGACAATGAGTTTGGTTCGGATAGCAAGTCAGATAGCCAAGCCTCGATTTTGGTAGCATCAAGGACGTGAAACAAGAGATGTCACTATTGTAAAAAGTTAGGTCACATCAAGGTAGATTGTTACAATTTACAAAATAAAAGGGTCGTTGAAAGCAACAAGGAAGATTTAGCTGGTGCTAATTTTGCCAATGACAAGGGTGATGATTTTTTGTTGGTGCCAACAAGCGAAAGCTCCAAGCTTACGTCCGAGTAGTTCTTGGATTCACGGTGTTCTTTCTACATGTGTCCCAGCAGGGATTGGTTCTCTACATACAGTTCAATTGAAGGTGGAGTTGCACATATGGGGAATGATTCACCCAATAAGGTAATTGGTATTGATACTATTCAGATCAGGATGCACGACGTGTAACGCCCCAAAAATCCCTTATATATTTATTTCTGTATGTTTATGACACAAATATTTGCTACTTTAGTGGTTATGTGTTCTAGGAGTGTTTGGGAGGTCCCAAGTTCAAGCCTTAGCTTGGGCAAATTTTTGTTTTTTTAATGAATAAACCCCTATCTCTAATCAGTAGGCTTATAAATAAATGTTGCTAAAATATGTCAGAATGAGCCTGCTGGTCTAGTAGTTAAGTGGAGTGTAAATATGTTGGAAGTCTTGTGTTCAAATCTCTGTACGATCAATGGGACTTATTTTTACTACTTGTGCCGTGTGGGTGTTGTAGTTTGACCGAAATTCTGAAGAGTTTGAGTGGGGTTTGAATTTGGTGGTTGAGGGGACTGTGCTGGAGTGATTTGGGAAGAAAAATATGGGTGGAAGTGGTTGGATAGAACCGAAACTAGTAGTGGAAAATTCGGCTACCTTTTCTCATTTCCTCAATTTTTTGACAGTTTTCCTTTACTATTTTGGGTTTTTTCTCTCTGTAAAATTTTTTGCATTCATCTTCTTTTCTTTTTCATTTGCTGCCGTGCAGTTTTTCCCAAACCTCCACCTACTGTCGAAATCTTGTGAATTCCATTCTCCTCATTTTCTTTTCTCCCCAAGCCGAATCATAACTGTTCTTCTTTCCCTCTTCACTTTGCTGCAATTTTTTTCTCAAACCTCTTCATTTGCTATCAAATTGTCACCTTACTTGCTGCTATTTTTGTTTCTTCTTCTTTTCCTTGCAACCTGGTGTTGTTTTTCCTGTACCAATGACCTTTTTCTTTCGTGTTTTCGGTAAGTTTATGATATGTTTCGTTATGGCTATCTAACCGATCGGTTACTAAGGTTTTGATTTATGTTTAAGAGGTAATCAATGTTTGAGGGCAGCTAGTCGAAACTTTAGCTTTGAGGAATCGTCATTTTCCTTCAGTGGTAAGGCTGAAATGACTGAAAGCCAAACAGCTTGTTGTATCTTTGTTCAATTTTTGTTAATATCACTTATTCTTTTGTTAACTTTAACTTCGTTAGGCTTGGATTTGTGCCTAATTAAAACATTAATTGGAGGTTACTATTGTCTTGACAGCAAGTAGTCGTTTGGAACGAGGTCCTTCTTTTGTGGAATTTTAGGATACTCATTCGCGGTTTCAAGGTAGGTATCGTGTGATTGAATTGGTAGTATATTCGACTTTGTGTTGTTGCTAATCATGAGTTCAGATTAACGATAAAGTTGAAATGATCAATTTTAGAAACTACTGAGCTCGAAAGTGTTTTGCTGCGAAACCATAACAGGTGTGTAAACACAACACTAAAAACCAGTAATCGGGGAAAAGCTAAAAAGTGGGACTGTCAACGCCACACGGGCGTGTGGTCGCCCGTGCGGTAGGTCGTGTGACTAATCACAGGCATGTGATCAACGAGGCTGGTCGTGTGTGATACATGGGTCAGACAGAATTGGACCATATGGGCCACACGAGGGTGTGGGCCTACACGGCTGAACCACATGGGCATATGGGATTATTAGGCCAAGCTGTGTGATCCACACGGCCAAGGCTATTTTTGGGCTGTGTAGGCTACACGGGCATATGTCATGAGCTTGTGGTCTCATTTTTACTATTTGATTACTAAGGTTGCACGGGTTGCCCGAGTTCACTGTAGACCTACTGTAGGGTCGGTAAGCTTACCTAGACCCCTAATTGATTGAAATGACTGTATGACTGATACGATTATGCATGTTAATAAGCATGATGATGTCTCACTGATTTGATACAGTATGCCATGATTTTATGCATGATATCATGTTTTAGCATGCCATATATGTATATTGCATTGCATTAAGGTGGGGGTGAGGTTTATATTGTTCGGAGGAAGTGCACTAAAAGGCCTCAAGCCTAATTTACTGGCAGTTCAGTTGTAAACCACTGTCTAGTGCCACATTCGGTACTTTTTTGAGTGTAGGGATGGGTGGGTTGATTATATCCCCATATAGAGTGTAGGGTTGGACGGAGTTAGAGTGTAGAGGCTGGTTGGGTAGGATTTGATATTGCATATCTGTTACTGTATTGAATATGGATACTGTAATAGGCTAAGGCCCAAACGCATGACTGCTATTGTATTGTAATAGGCTAAGACCCTAACTGAAACTGAAACTGTTACTGAAATGGGCTTAGGCCCAGATTATGATTGTTTTTTGTCTGCTTGTTTATAGGGGGTTTACACACTGAGTTTTCGTAAACTCGCCCTTTTGTTTTATCTGTACAGGAGACCCCCAGACTTAGGCGGATCGGAGCGGCGGAAGACTTCGCGGTGGCCATACGACCCCTTTTTACACTGTTTCGTACTTAATTAAGTTTTTAAAGTTTTATTTGGGGTATTTTACTGTAATAAAGGCCTCTATGAATTTTTTCTTAAAATTTGGACTTATATTGTTTTATGTTTTATATCTGCTAGAGGTAGAACAAATACGAGTTTTAAAAGAAATGCAGGTGTTTTAGCAAAATACCCTCAGGGACACAAACTGTTTTTAAAAAAGTTTCCGCAACGCATAATGTTTTGAAAGCTAACGACTGTATAAGAATCACGATTTTGTAATTAATAAAAGATATTGAGGAATTCTAAATTGAAAATGTTTTAAAAAAAGCTACGGTTTCCTAACACAATACCATGCGACATCACCAGATTCGGCCATAACGTCCAGACTGAGTTTAGGGTGTTAAACAACGGGACAATTAAAACACTGTCAGGCATTAGGTATGTATCTAATTTAAAAAGAAATCTCATCTCCTTGGAAAATTTAGACTCAAAAGGTTGTAGAATTAACATCGAGTCAAGAAGCATTAAGGTATCTCGTGAGGCTCTCATTTTGATAAAGGTAAAAGGGTTTCTATGTTCTAGAAGAATCAATGGTGACTGGTAAAACAAGACGTCCATCGTCTGTTAAGGAGTTGAAGTTGACTCATTTGAAGTAGAGGCAACTTGGTCATAGGAGGGAAAAAGTATGATCATATTGTATAAGAGAGGTTCTTTTTTGGGTATAGGTCTTGAAAAGACAGGGCACTACGTTCGTGAAAATCAGACTTGGGTCAGTTTTGATTTGGCAGTGCACAAGTCGAAGACTAGAAGTCTTTCAACTTCAAAGTTCAAACACAACTTTGACTCAGTTAATATATTGCATAGTTTGAGATAGGCTCGTGGTGGGCTTTGACAAAGAAGGCATTGTGGAAATACGAGTCAAGGTGTAGATTTGTAGAGTATGCCTCACATTTTGGTCAAATTTATGCGCAAATAGAAAGCGACATCGCGGCAACGAAAATAGGGGAGAAGTAGAAACGATGTCACGGTGACACGACAGGGGACGTTGCAACATGACGACGTGTAATGCAATTTTCTCAGTTTTCTTCTTCTAATTAAACTCTGAGGATTTGTTTCAGTTGAACTCTAATTAGTGTAGATTATTTTATTATTATTTGACTTACAAATTTAGCCTATAAATAGATATTTTTCTACCTAGAAAGATTGAACCCACAACACATTTAGGTATTAGCTTTTACAAGCTTTCAGGAATTTTGTGTTTATATTTTGAGGGTTCTTATTTTTTAGGTTTCGGGGTTTAGTTTTATCTCCATCTTTGTACTCTTCGTTTTTGCCATTATAGTGAAATTATCTTTGCCTATGGTTTTTATCATCTTCAGAGGGGTTTTTCCTCGTAAAATATTTGTGTTCAATCTTTTCAATTTCCTTGTTATTTTACATGTTCATTGCTTAATCGGATTTATCCCCAACAAACAGTTTGAATATCATACATGAACTTGGTTATTAGCAAATATCAAACCCCAAAGATTTTGTTATCAAAATTTATCAACACAAAAAATGACAAATTTATGAGTTGAGCAATGTTAAACATCAATGGGCACTGCTCAAAAATTGCCTTAACGATTATAAAATTCACTAGTAAAAGTTTGTCTATCTTTTGAACAAAATCTATATTTTAGCATTTACAATTGTACTTTCTTTATCTTTTAGTAGTTAAATTGTTAGCTACTCTTTAGACTTAGGGTGTGTTTGATACCATTGGAACTAAAAATTTTCAACATTTAATATTTTAAATGTGTTTGACAATCATTTTAGTTTTTTACTTAATATAAAAATTTCAACAAAAAGATAAGTAGGTAGATAGCTACTTATCACTTAATGTAGAAAATATTAAATTGATTTATTTTATTAAAAATTTAAAATGAATTATCATTTTTTTAGAATGAGATATTCAAATTATCATATTTATCTTTTATCTAAAACTATCCAAAATAATATAATATAATATAATAATAAGATAAAAATTAAATAATAAATAATCTTTTAAAAATAGTATTTATTTTTATCAAACAACATAATTATATCTGTACTTATATTTAGTAATTTACCAAACAATGTTCTAGTATAAATTTAGCACCTACAAAATTTAGCATTAAATTTTTCAACACTTAAAATTTTAATTTATCAAATACACTCTTAATAAGCTTTTCAGAAATATAATTTTATATAAATATCTTTTTAAGTTTCATTCAATAAAATACTATTTCTTTATTTTTTTTATTTTTTATATTTAAAATTTATAACTATCATCTCTAAATTCAAATTCACATTTGCATTTCTTACAAATTTAATTCAAACATAATGTAAAGTTTCCTTAATCCTGGTGATGATCATATCATAGGACAAAAACATTACCTCGCTTGGAAGTAGACGCCCATCATGCATTTGCCTTCAGCTATTCATCCAACTCATGATGACATTTTTCTTTATCAAGGACGGCAACAATTGCGTTTGAGCCTGTCAAATCCAATGCTCACCGATTCTAACTCATTTACTTCTGACATAGCCTGCTTTGGATTTGGCTCAACTGGACGGTATTCTAAATACACAATTCCTTTTACATAAAACGTGTCAAGCCAATGGCCCCCACTGTTGCTTTGGAAAAAGCAATCTGGACGCCGTGCCTACTTAAAAAAAATATTTTGATTTTGCAAAGAAAAATTTTGCTACTGATTTATTACTCCAAATTATTGTTATTCAGATTTTTAACTTTTTTTCAAATCAAAAGTATTTTTTGGAAGTATTATTACTTTTTCGTCTCCCATGTTTCATTCATATTGAATTGCAAATGTTAATCAAAAATTTTTAATATTTACATTTAGTATATAAATATTATTTTTTTAATTTTAATCTAAATACCTGTAATATTTTAATTTATTAGTTTTATGTTTTCTATGTTATGTTAATATTTAATGAGTTATATATTCAAATTACATTTTAAAATAAAATTATTAATTAAAAATAAAAATAAAAACATTTCCTGAAATAATACAAATATGTTAATATCTAATTAAAAATATTTAATGATTATATTTAAATATTTAAAATATAGTTTATATATTCTAATTAAATTTTATAAATAATTAATATTAATTGCTTAAAAATATTTAAAATTTATATTTCATATATTAAAATATTAACAACAAGTTATAATAAATTATTTTTATATTCTTGCTGAAATATCATAATATTAACTAATTTGAACATTATTTAAATACATATTTATTACTTTATAATATCATGTCTAAAATGGACATTTTATTTCTCAAAAACACTTTTTGACATCAATGCTAAACACCTAAATCTTAAACCAAACTTTTCAAAAGTATTTCTCAAAAGTATTTTTTCACAGACACTTTTTAAAAACACTTCTAAAACAATGCTAAACTAGCCCTAAATATTTGCTATTCAATTCAACTCCACTTAGGGGGAACTTGAAAAAATCAAAATTATATTTTATGGTTTATATGAATTGTAACAACTCAGACCCTACCTAGATGTTATGGCCAGATCATGAAGTGTTACATAATTTGATTCAAAATTTCAATTTTCATAAATTTTGATAATAGTCATAAACTCTTAAAAACCCGATTTATTCGAAAACATATCTTATCCGAATTTTAGTATTGAAAACGTTATTTGGTTATGTTTTCTAAAAACTTATAATTTTGCAGCAGAGACTCCTTAAAAAATGATATTTTGGAAGACACTGTTCGTTGTTTGAAAACTACTAATTTTGCTGAAAAGTGAATATTGTCGATTAAAAGTTTAAACGATATTAAGCAAAATACAGAAATAAAGTTCTAAACCCAAAACAGTCCAAAATGTCCGGAGAGTCCAAAATTTACATGACTTTAAAACTCAAATTTAAATAAGTCAAATTTAAGAAAATAATGATTTAACCAAGTTCCCGATTGCATCAATACGCCTAAGTCTGAGGGTTACCTGAAAATAATAGTCAAATAGAAAGTGAGTTTTCAAAACTCAGTGTGTAACAAATAGCTCAAACAGATAATTAGTATCAGACAGATTTAACAGTACAGGGTCATAACAGAACAGTATGGATACAGACATATTTCCTACCCCCGTCCAATACGCATCCTCTCTGACCATCCTAACACACCATATGGAGTATGAAACACACATCCAACCCTACACGCCACTTAGTGTTGTTAAGACACTTACAGAATATTTGCAATTGTGCTGCCAGTATAATGGCGAGGTATTGCCACTCATAGAAACATCTTTCCCACATTATATAGCTCATCCTAGAAACAGATATAATCAGAGCAGAATCCTTACATACTACAGCTTTACATGCATGACATATCATAAACAAATTACACACATAACATTTTTAGGGTTTACTTATCACATGGCATCTAAAAAAAAGAATACTTACAGATAACAGAGTTTACACAAGCAGATGACCATATTTCATATTTTATAGTACATTTAATCACATACTGACCCTCTGGAAGGCCCACGGTCGATCGGGACAACGTGTTTGTGTAACACCCCTAACCCGTATTCGTCGCCGAATTAGGGTTACGAAGCATTACCTAACAAACACAACCATTTTTATAATCAAACTGATCACAAACATAGAAATTAAACCATTTTCGCATGACTATTTATATATTTTACAATCCAAACCTGACCAAAATATACTCAAACCTATACATGCCATAAGATCGAGTTCAAATTTTTAACAAAATACCAAAAGAAGTCGATAGTGTGACAGACTATGCTGATGATCCCCGAGCTCGTAACGCGTCTCCAAAATCTATAAAACAAATGAACAAGAACAATCAAAGTAAGCTTTTATAGCTTAGTAAGTTTATATCATATCTAAAATACATATAAACGAACATATGAAAAATCATTATATGCTTATAATCAAGTTACGTACACAATCATTAATTGCATATACAAATTCCAAATATACTTATCATTTTCATTTCATGAATGCATATCTATGATCTTCCAAATACATATGTCAAAAGCTTATATTTTTACTTATCAACTACATGAATCAAATGCACATTTATACTTCTAATCCACATGTGCCGATTTCATACATGTATATTCAACAATTTCATAGCAACCAATATATGTACTTACTCACTAAACACATAGATCCAAACATTTATAAGCTCATCGAATACATATAAATAAGTATTCATATATTTATTCATTATATATAACCCAAAATTATTTATATATATATCACATGCATATAATCACTTAATTTAACATATTCACCGGCACTTAGCCTGCTAGGCTTATAGCCTGATTCAGATCACCGGCACGTAGCCTGCTAGGTTTATAACCTGATTCAGATCACCAGCACGTAGCCTGCTAGGTTTATAACTTGATTCAGATCACCGGCACGTAGCCTGCTAGGTTTATAACCTGATTCAGATCACCGGCACGTAGCCTGCTAGACTTAAAGTTAAATTAATTCACTGGCACTACATCCGCTAAGCATCGAGCCTGAATACCACGGGTATGAAATTGGTCTTCCACAAAATTCTTTATAAGAAAATCTAGATATTCTTTATATCTCATATAAATCTTTTCAATAATTGTATCTCAGCAAGAATTGAATTATTATTCCAATCTTCGTAGCAAACATACATTTGAATAACATCTCTATAGTTCATATCATTAAATTCGGTTCATAGAACTCAATACCTGCATTCGAATATTATACATATTTTCTTCTATATTATAAGCTTCAACTTATAAAACTCAAAGCAAACATTAACTACATACATATAATTCATGTGATTAATTTCAACTTATCGAGTTCAATACATACATTCGGCTAACATACATGTAATCTATTAAATTTCATCTAACTTATAAAATTCAGCATATATATATTCGGCTAAATATATATATAAATAGAATCTATGCAATTTATTTTAACTTATAAAACTCAAATATACATTAACTAATACATATATATATATACAACTCATACATTATATTTTAACTCATATACTTACACTTATACGAAATAACTATATATTTATATTATTACCTATTCGATATTTCCATATATATAAATATACTTAACATTTAAACCTTGAAATATGTTCAGAACTTATTCGAAAATATACATGTATATTCTTCAATTCCCACAGAGACATTCATTCAAAATTATTAAAGTATATACAATATATACCCTTAATCAAACTCAAAGATTATACTTATTTATACATATACATATTCGAAAATTAACACATATATATGCATATAATTTCTTACTTATACTCAATATATATAAGTATTTATTCATATATATACATGCTTATTCAATCCAACTTATACCAATATTTGATACACATACATATATATATCTTTATATATCTATTCGAACATCATGTAAACATATATAACAAACAACATTAACTAAATTCAAATTTTATTCACATATATACATACCTATGTTCGAATACATCACATACCTATATATATAGTTCCATATCTAAATTATTTACAACGGCATTGATGTATATATATTTGTGTATTCATACTCATTCGAACCTAACACATATATATACATAATTTTCATACTTTCCATTCGATTTATATACTTTTAAATTTTAACTCAACATAAATACATTTGATATTCATACATATAAACTAATTTAATAAAAATTAAATAGCTAATAGACTTACCTCGGACGATGGAAAATCGAAGTCGGACGATTATTCGACTAATTTGGCTTTTCCCCGATCTAACTCCAATTTCTTTGGTTCTCAATCTAAATATATTCAAAATAAGATAAATTATTTATTAACACATTCAATTTAATCCAAAAACACATAATTTGGAAAATTACTATTTTGCCCCTAATATTTTCACTTTTTGCAATTTACTCCCTATTGCATAAAACACAATTTATACAAAATTTGCCCATACCACACAAGGGCCGAATATTCATGGTTCTCATACAAGTTCACACATTGCATTTATTTCACATTTTAGTCCCCCAAAAATTTAATTTCACAATTTAGCCCTATTTACTCAATTTCACTAAAAATTCCAATACAAAACATATTAATCTATCACATATCTTTCATTTTTCATCATCAACTATCACAAAGTCTAAGCATTCATCAATGACACATTTCAAAATCATCAACAATTCACAAAATTAAAACATGGGTTTTGAAGAACACAAAGCAACGATCTCTAAAACATAAAAATCATCAAAAACCGAACAAAATCCATACCTTAATCAAAGCTTGAAAGTGCCGAATGAAATAAGCTTTAAACCCTTTTATTTTCTCTCCAATTCGGCCAAAAGATGAAGAACATGGCATTTTAATTTGTTATATTATACATATATTAACCTTATTGTTAATTTACTATATTAACCTTTACTAATATATATATATATAAAACATATATAATAAGGTTACATTAGTCCTTTGCCATCCACTAACTTACATAGTGGGCTAATTGCATAATAAAACCTCTAAATTATAAAGACAACAACAATTAGGCACTTTCATATTTAACCACTATATTTTTATTTTACGCGATTTAATCCTTTTATTTAATCAGACACTCAAACGGCGAAATTAAAGTACGAAATTTTCACACTAGTAAATTCACACATAATAAACACAGAAAAAATATATAAAAATATTTTTCTAATTCAGATTTGTGGTCCCGAAACTACTATTCCGATTAGGGTCAAAACCGGGTTGTTACAATTTGGCCATAAGGAAAAATCTTAAATTTTGAGCCCACACAGCTTAACTGGGCAGCCCATGTGGCCCACACGCACCCATGTGGCCTACACACCCGTGTAATCCACACAACCCAAATAGCCCAAAGCAAAAATTATACACTGAATTAGAAATACCCAACAAAAATATCGAACAAGAGATTAACACCACACCCGTGTCAAGACATGAATCAAGAAAGAAATACAATCCCCCCACCAAACAGTTTTAACGAAAGATAGTAAAAAGAAAGAAATTAATTTGAAAAGGAATAAGGAAAAAAGGGAACAAAGAAATAATCAATTTGCAAAACCCCACCTGACAGAACTTGAAACAAAAACCTAACCCTTAACTTCCTCATAGCTCAACAACTCTTTTAAGAGTTTTAATCCACTTTGGCCATGCAAGGGATTTCAACTCTAGATCTCTATTTCAATACCAAGACCCACAACCACTGAAGCAAGCATTCAATTAATTTTTAACTTTAAGCTCAACTTTGTTTAAAACTTGGCATTTCCCGAATTAGTTTGACATCCTTATCTCAACAAAAGGAAATGGACATTTAAATAATTTAAGGGCTTTTTGGAAATAATATAAAAAAAATTATTTACATATAATATGGATTGTGTATAAGAACATCAAATCGATATAAGGACTGATAATATGAGATAATTATGAAGTAATAATTATGTCAGAAGGTATGAAATCTTTGTAATCCTAAATTGGTAGCTGACATGTCGATTTGGGTTCTCGATAACTTATAATGTTGGAATTTTGAATAATATCGAATTAAATGAGTTTGGACACTTACATAATGCAAATAGTATTTTAAAGTTTGATTCTCATTCCGCATAAATTCTAATTCAAATAATAATAATTCACTGCAAGAGCATATAATAGTATCTATTTTAGACGAAAAATATTAAATGAGTTTGGGTTTCATATGGTGCAAATAGTAATTTAAAGCTTGAATTCCCTTTGATATGGCTGCACTTCCATTTCCTAATATCTAATCTCCATTCACAATGTGTATGGCAACGAATTGAGGACTCGCTACTTGCTTTTTAGTCTTTAATATATATCTAATCTTCATTCCCAGATCAGGATGAAGATATAAAAGTCTCAACTTATAATTCTGATGAAGAAATCGAAGATTTCTCACCTTATATTCTACAACAAATCAAAAGTACATGGGAAAATTGCCATCAAGATATATCTACCGTTCATCATTTTGGGTAATGTCAATATAGAAGTCATCATGATGGAAGCAACCATTAATAATAATGACAAAAAGTCTTATTATTTTAACATATAATGATAATTAAACATACTAAATAGATCTTTATGTTTTTCATAAAGTTCTTCTATTAATTTTAAATATTCAACTCTTTCAAGTTGATCATTACTATTAGTAAATTTTTCTTTCCAATGTTTTATAAGGGTTTTATAGGACTGAAAATCATATTCTTTTTGTTTATCATTTTTTTTACGTTTTTTTATGTTTTTTTTATAATTTTTTAAAATTTGTCTAGATTTGTTATATAAACAGATTCTGAATACCTTATTCATAATAGGACTATTTTTCCCTTTATGAATAAATATTATACAATATTAAGAAGATTGTTTATCTCCTCAATATCCATGAATTCTAATTGGAATTCATCCCATTCTCTGTATAAAATAGATTTTAATAATAAATCTTCAGCTTCATTTTCTTTAGTTGTTTTTTCATATAAATTTATGATTTTCAATCAGTGGTATTTCCACTGAAAAATTTTCTATAGATTAAATAACTAGATTTTTATCTATAGAAAAAGGTAAATGTTGATATATAAAATTATTTCCTAATAATATGTCTCCATGCATTTCAGGGAAACACAAAATCTTAGGTATTACAAATCTAACATTGTTTATGTATATTGGAATATTTCTAGCTTTATACTGGATTATGGATTCGTTAATTTATAAGCTTAAATATATCAAAGGTCTTTATACTCTTTTAAATTTTAAAATTTAGTTATTATAATTTTAGTTTCGAGACATTGAGTCGCTATACTTTTTTATTTAAAAATCTTGATCCTTTCATCTTTTTTTTGCCGATAAAATTAATAATGTAAAAATAAATAATTTTTTTAGCCCTCAAAATTTATAATATTTGTAAATTTGGTCTTCACCCTTTAAAAGTACATAAAATTTTTAATAAATTTTAAAATTTATTTTTTTATATTTTACATAAAAACATAAAATTTTAATAGTTATAATTTATTAAAAATAAAAATTATAAAAAAATTAAACTCTTTAAAATTCAAAAAATAAAAAATGATTTTAAAAATATAAAAAAAATTAAAATTCTAACATGAGAAGCTATCTAGAACCCAAATTAGCATGTCGATTGTTGATTTGCATTACGAGGATTTCATATCTCTTTCTGACACATTTATTGCCTTGTAGTCACCCCAAATCCTCAACCACCATGTCAATTTGGTGTTCCCATTCATAGTTCATATTATTTCGGTAATTAAAATTTTTTCCATATTATTCAGGTAATTTTTTTCATATTATTCCCCAAAAAAACTATAATTCAAACCAAAAACAATAGTCATCCTATTTTAACTCAATAAATTTTATATTTAAAAATTAGGATAAAATATTCAATCGGTGGTCCAACTTTTGGGGCAATTTCATTTTGGTCACCTAGAACAAAAAACTTGCAATTTAATCACCCATGTTATGAAAGTCTTTCATGTTAGTCACTTGACTATTAACTCCTTAACGACATCTAACATTGCATGCCACCTCATTTCCACACGGGATCATTCTTTTCGTGTTTATTTTCCACATAATTAGATAAAAATATTGCTAATCCCTTTCTTTTACTTTATTTACCTTAAGTGAAACTCTAAAATTGAAAATTACTATCTCTGAATCTTTTTCAGGGGTTGCCTCAACCATGGGGGAAAAGGGAAGTGATATCCACGAAACTAACTAAAAATCTAAGGCAAGTGCACCTATAGATTAATAGTATAGCTAGGCGAGCAAAGATATCGTTCTCACAAAGACTAAAAGTAGAAGTAATTACCGTATTTCTATTATTTAATCGAATAATTGGAGTGATTAATTAAAACTAAAATTAACTAAGTTAATTAATTGCGAACATGACAAAGAATGAATCAGGAAAATAATCGAGTAAACAACCAATAAGTGAAACAATACCCAGGAAAGAATTCACCTAGATTTTATCTGTCACTATCAATCTAAATTACGCAATTTATTCACTTAGTATCTTGATCCATAAAAATCCCTAAATTATGCTAATATCTCTCTTCAAGAATAGGAGCAACTTACTCTAGGTTGATTAATTGAAATTTCTTTTTAATTAAAATCGCTATTATCGCATTAACTCGATCTATGGATTCCCCTATTAGATTCGACTCTTATCCGATAGATTTATGTCATCCTATTTCTAGGATTACATGCAACTCCACTCAATTACACAAGATTTACTATTAAATAGGGTCTATTCCTCCTCTGATTTAAGCACATCAAACATGGATCAATAATCTAGAAATATCAAACTAAAAATTGAGCACACATAATTGAGAACAAGATCTGAGCCTTTATTGTGTAAAATAAAAATCAAAAGACAGAATTCATCATAAAGTTCATCTCGCCTAGGTATTTAGAAAATTAGTTCATGCTTACAAATAAAAACATCCAAAACACAGTATATCCGAAAGAAACAAAGAAACTCATGATAATCTCCTAAGAAATCAACTTCAATTGTTTTTTTTTCGAGTTGTTTTATGTAGTATTCTGTGACAGATCCCTCCTATCTTTTTTTTTCATATATAGGTGTAACGCTCAATTTGTGCAAGTGTATGCAATCGTTATCAAGTAAAAGAGTTATCGTCTCCACACGACAAAACCATGCTAAATGGGTCAACAAGGTGTTAATTGACCCGGTTAAAATTATTCTACATGGTGGACAAGTCTAATTATTTTATGGGTCACAGAACCGTCCACTCTTTATTAAATCAACTTCATGGCCCCACTGCATAATTAAATATAACACATTAATAAATAACATGAAATTAATTTAATTTATGCACAAAATTCATGTAATAAAGCACAAATTTACATATTTTATAAATTCATGTCCATTATCGAGGTTTAAGTAAAGTTCACTAAATTAATTAACAAATACTCGACATTAGTATTATTTTTAAGGAAAAAGGTGGTAAAAACTACTAGAAAAAAAAACCTATATAAATTAGAGTTTACAATGTCTCAAAATGCCCAAAAACCCTAAAAATTACATTTTTCCGTTGTTCAGAATGCAATTTGTGAAATCGAAACGGCCTACCACATGGTCGTGTAGTAGGTCGAATGGAATGGTCTAACCCGTGTGGCCCCTGTACCTTGCTCCAATTTTTCGGTTTTCACTCGTTTTGCTCCCAAATGCTCTCCTAAGTATAAAAACATGACTTTAAAGGACTTACCAGAAACGCATTGACGTTCAACGACAACAATGGACGCATCTAATACATTAAGAAAGGGATTAAAACATGTTACTTTTAAAACTTGCCAAAAAGTGAATTGACGTTCAACGACAACAATGGATGCATTTAATGCAATCCCAATATGCTATTGTGGATGTCCAAATTCCTTATGGATGTTGTGATCTAATGAAAACCTTAGGAGAAGGTTTTTTGGTTACAAAAAACCTATAGGCAATGGTTTAGGAGTTCATGTCGGTTCTTTAAGTGGTTTGATCCCTCATTGTGTCCACACTCAAGAGCACTTCTTATTGGTTTTTTAAGAAAGATCGTAACAATGGAGAGGGGAAGAATGAATGAGCACTACATGTGAGTATTTTTTTTTGGTGGTGTTTCTTTTTTCAAATTCATTAATTTGAAACCTTTTAAAGACAACGTTTGACATTTACAATTACTATCTTTTATATAGGCAAAGATAGAGCCACTTCCTCTTAAGGATTTTTGCTCAAAACCTTAAGTAAACCCTCATAAAAACAAGAAATAAAATTTTCAAACAAAGAGTTCCTCTCAAAGGCTAATTTATAACTTTTTATGTAATGTCCCAAAATTTTCAATGTCAAAATTCGTATAGTACCAGTAACCAAGTAAATAAAATTTCAAGTACAAATGTTGGTTAATGTGGAATATTTATTTAATCAAACATGATAATGAGAAAGACAACAAAAAATGAATTTAAGTAGTATAATAACGTAATTTACAACCGTGTTGAAAAATTCAGTTTTGAGGTCAGATTTCTTAATTCGAATTGTGTAATATTTTAAACTAAAAAGGTTATGAGACGACTATGGATTTAACAAATAGAATTATTAAGTCCATTATTAAATAAATTATTGAAAAGTGATTTAAGTATAGTACAGAGACTAAATTTTTATTAACTTAAACTAGAGAATTTAGATTTGATATTTAGTCAAGTTCTTAGAATGGAAATAAGCCAAAGGCCTAAATGCAATTAGACCATGAGGAAGTTAATGTTAATGGCTAGAAATGATCTAGTCTTTACGTTTCCACTAACTTTAGCTTTATTAAATCATTTTCATTAATTATATATTTGTTAAGTTAATTATATAATCTTTTATAATATAAGTATGATAGTCGGAGAGAGATGAAAAACAATTATTCATCTTCTCCCTCACCATCGTGTAAGAAAACCAAATAGGAAAGAAAATCGTTCACAATTCTTTCTATTGTTGTCCATCAATTAGAAAGGTTAGAAGACCATTTCATTTAAATTTTAGTTAAATGCTTAGCTTATGATAGTATTTGATCATGGCCCATTGGTTGGATTTTGTAAAAACTTGTATGCTATTATATTGGTATGAATTCTTATATTCTCGTGTATTAATATATGTTATTAACTAACATGAATATATGAAGAACATGGACCATAAAATGAGCATAAAAAATATTAAAAAAAACTAACATGAATATATGAAGCTTGTTGAGCCATGTATTATAGGTCCTCCCTAGAAAGGTGAGTATAGCACTTTTCAATTGAGATCACTAAGAATTTATAGTCTTACGCGACGTTGTTCATGCGAGCAAATATATGCTTTCAGATTCTCGAAGCCATCTTGACTAGGAAGCACTATCAACAAGTTGTCATGAGTAGAATTTCAAGTGCCTGTATCTTGTGCATGTATCTAAGATGGGTATATGTTTGGTCATGTTAGTTTAGATTGATTTTTGGTGTCATGAGTAGTTGATATTGGATTGATGTTTTGGAAGCTCCTATGTTTTTGTTGAATCTAATATATATTAAGGTCTTAGCTATGTTGGCATTCATAGTGCCTCTCATTCACTTTATCAATGTCTTGAATGTCATTAAGCTAGGTTTTCATGTTAAACTTAAAGTATACTTGAAGCATGTTATATAATACTATATATTTGAAGGTGTTTTAACAGGTGTCCTTAATGTTTAAAACTTGATTTTTGAGTTTCCTAAGTCCATGTTTTGATGCCAAACCTCTAGGTTCCGAAACAAGTGATTTTCTAGATATTTTTGGGTCCTCGAAAACTTCTACCGGTTCAAGTTATAACACCCCTCGTCCGTCCCCGTCGTTGAGATCAAATTAAGAAATGGTACAGTACAAAACAGACTAATTACAAATAATTAATAGTAAAATTATAGTAAATTTGATCATGTCAAGCATTCAATACTATTTTAAACCTTTTTTCAAGTATCAAATGAGCTTACGTAAGCTCTAAGGTTGACCCGAGAATGAACGGGGATCAAGCTACAACATTTTCAAAAGATAAGTGTAAGGCCCAATATTTGCCCGGCCTTTAATAAAAATATATATCAAATCAAAATAAAAATAAAAACAAAAATTTTTATGTCTAAAACCCTAGCCCAATGACGAAGCGGCCCAACAAGAAAAATCAGAAATGAAAAACCCTAGGAGATCCCAGCGCCGCAGCAACCAGGACCCAGCCTCTGCCCTCGCACGCGCACAACGCCTCCACGCCACACGCCTCCGTACACTGTACCTGCAAATGAAACAAGGACAACGCAACACATAAAGAAACAAAAGAAGAAAAGAAAATAGCGAATGACAGATTTTGTATTTTTCTTCCTTTTATTATTCTGTATTTTTTTAGATATATAGACCGATTGCAATAGAACAAAAGGAAGGAATGTAAAAAATATATTGAAGAGAATCAATAAAAAATCGAAAAAATTAAAGAGAAGGTTTTCCTCTTTTCTCTTTTTATTCTGTTTCTGGATCTATTTTCTGTCTATTTTTTTTATTATTGGATCAGATATATATGTATATATAATAATATATATAAAATAAAAGGGAAAGGGGAACTCACCGGAAGTGGCCGAGGTTGCACCGCCGGAGGGTCTCTCCTCCGTCGCCCGAATCGGGTCCAAGGGGTCGAGAACCTCTCTTTTGTTTCGGGGTTGAGAGAGCCTGGCTCTCAAGGACGCCACAAAACTGGGTTAAATGGCCTTCATTTCCGGCGTCGACCGATGGCCACGAGGTGGCGCGACGGAGGCCTAAGAAGGTCTTCGACCGAGTATGAGGGATGGGGTTTTTTATTTTCCTTTTTTAATTTTTTTATTTTTTGCGGCTGCATATGAATTAGGTTTTTTTTGAGCTTTTAAAGCCTCTTTGGCTTGGGGTTCAGAGGCCAAAAACGGCGTAGTTTTGGTCTCTGACCCGCGACCCGACCCGTCCTATGCCCAAGATCAGCGCGTTTTGGCTTTGGGGATATTTTCCGCGTTGGTCCTTATATTCTTCAGCGCGTTTCAATTCAGAGCTACCTTTTATCTTTTTTAATTTCTTAATTTGGCCATGAAATTTTACTTTCGATTCATTTTGGTCCTTATTAAAACGACGAGTTTAGAGAGACTGGGATAATTTCCCGGTTGGTCCCCCTCGTTCTCGCACGCGTTCATTTGGGCCTTTTATTCTGATTTTATTATTTATTTTGTTAAGATTGGCACCCTAAATTCTGTCTAAGCCTCAATTTAGTCCCTTTTATGCCTTTTTTATTTTAATTTTGAGTTTGAACTTTATTCTAGTCTCGATTTAATCCCTTTCATTTATTATATTATTACTACTACTATTACTATTATTAGTATTATATTTATTATTATTACTTACTTTATTATTATTATAATTATCTACTCATTCATACCTCTTTCAAATTTCAAATTTGATTATATATACATTTTTACAATATATATCAATATACACGTATCTATATTTTTTACAACTTATTTATATATACATACATACTTGTATATCTTCATACATTTCATCATTTTTATATACACAAATCTTTTTATGTATATATACATACTTACATACATATTTTTCACATATTTTACAATTCATATACATATATATATCCACATATATTTTTCTTTATACTTCATAATTTTAATACATACATATATATATACATACGTATATTATTTTTATAATATATCTATATACATACTTTTATTTTTGCTAACATATATATACTTATACGTATTTCTTATCTTACAATTCTTCTATGCATATATATATACATATACATATATATATATATATCTTTTACCTTTTTTAAATCTTATTCATTTCTTTATTTATTTCTTTATTTACATTTTCATCAACATTTTATTTTTAATGGATGTTTTAATTTTATTTGTTTATATGCATTGTTATTTTGTATGCTATTAATTTGTCTCTTTATTTATTTTATTTTCGTTATTATCGCTCGTATTATTTTTACACCATCGTATTTATTATTGTTTTCTTATGCGTATCCAATATAATTTGTTTTTTTACTTTATTCAATATATCAAAACTCGTTTTTTTCGTATTTCGATATTCGAAAAAATCGTACCCTAACTTACGGGGTTTCGATTTTCTCGACAAATCTAAATACGCGAATCATTTCAAACAAAAGTTTTATATGCTCTCGCGAATTAACGAAAGATCGTGTTCTAACTCACGGGACATGATCTCTTTCCTAATCCCCAAATAATCAAATATCCTTCTCAAAAGCATGAGTTTTAAAAGTTAAAAGATAAACTTAATTTTGAAGATTAAAAAATGTTGCGCCCTAACTCACTGGGTGTGACATTTTATTTCTTTGAAATAAGAGTGTTTTATTATTCAATTTATTCAAGTTAAAAGGATCGTACTTTAAAATCTTTTCAAAATTTTGACATTAAGACATTAAACAATCAATTCGGTACCAATTTTGGGCGTCACGAGGGTGTTAACCCTTCCTCGTGCGTAACCGACTCCTGAACCTGCTTTCTCAAAATTCGCAGACCTAAAATTATTTTTTTGGTGAACCGGTCACACCTCGATAAAGGATCGGTGGCAACTCCCAATTTTTATTTTTAAGTTGACAACTAAATTTCTTTTTTGCTTTTCAAAAAAAGAGTGGTTTCGATAGCTTGGCGACTCCACTGGGGACATGAAGAGAGTCAAGCCGTAAAATTGATTATTTTTTGTTGAAAATTGAAAATTTTATTTGAAGAATTACGATCCTCTCTTTGCATTTGTTTGTATAATTACTGTAAATTGAGTTTTATACCTTGGCATCATATTGCATAAAGACGATTTAGTCTTACCCTCTCTAAGTGGGAGTGAGAAGCTACTCCTTCGTAAGGTTTTCACCTCCGTGCAGGATAGTGGATCACTTTCGGGATACATCCGTACCTATGTCTTCGTGAGATTTTCATATTCGTGCAGCCATAGAGAAATGTATTCCCCTGAACCGAACTCGGACTGTATGAGCCTATAATGGGTGAGCCTAACCCTTCCTCGTGCGTAACCTACTCCCGAACCTATTTTCTCAAAATTCGCAGACCTAAAATTATTTTTTTTGGTGAACCGGTCACACCTCGATAAAAGATCGGTGGCGACTCCTGATTTTCATTTTTAAGTCGACAACTAAATTTCTTTTTTGTTTTTCAAAAAAGGAGTGGTTTTGACAATAAGGACACTTATACAAAATAAGGGTCACACGACCGTGTAACAAACTGAAGCTGTGTGGATCAAAAACAAAAAATTTCATCAAAAGTCACACTACTGTGTGGTTAGGTCATGTAACTAACTGAGGCAATGTAAAATCTAGATGATCAAATCTACAGTACTCACACGGGTGTGTGGCCAGCCCTTGTGACAATCTGGGATCATGTGATTCTAATGCCTCCTACTTACCAGTCGACACAGGACCGTGTCACCAGTCCATGTGTGACACACGGTCGTGTACACAGGTCATGTGTTACAAAATGTATGCCATTTGATGCCTACTTCATGCCAACTCTTAAATGTAACCACAAAATACATTTTGACAATTATAAACCTATTCAAAACGTACCATTTCCATGCCAAAACCTAACATTTAATCATCCAATCAATTTTTAAAACCAATATGCCACATTTGGCACCAAAACACAACAAGATTATATAAACTACTTTAACCATTCCAACTATTGAATCCCTTTCATGTCATACATTCAATCCATGCCATAAGTAACATGTATGCAATAACCTATTGAACATGTTCATCCATATTTCCATACCCAAATACCAAAACATTGAACATAAACATTTTATCAAATCCAAAAGTTGCCATAAGTGTTCAAACATCAATTATACCACAAATATACTTAACATTACAACCATTTGACACTCCAATGTGCATGTCATATATAACCAAGATCAAAAAATAAAAAGTCTATCGAATCGGAAGACGGATGCTGTGAGCTTCTAGTAGATTCGATCGCCCCGTTCTGAACGCCCAAAACATACAGGGAAAAGTAGATATGACGGAGTAAGTATTAAAAATAATTAGTAAGCTTATACGATATAAACAATTAACTTACCTTAACCATTCAATAGATATACTAAACATTATTTAAAATCAAGTCCACCTAACATGGCTTAACACAACAACATCAAGGTGAGTTTTATTCATACTTGATCACATAACATTTCAATTACAATCATAAATTATATATAATCTATATTCAATTTCACCACCACTCAATCATATGGAAATATACTCAATATTTGTCCTTAAATTCTTTATTTCACTACTCAGGATCAATAGACATAATTCAAATTGTTCAACTTCCACATTTTTGCACTATGAATGTTACCCGATGAAACACCATAAAAGAAGTCAAATACACTGGTATTAATCACATCTAAACATATCCATTTGTGTCAGGTTACCCATATGGGCTAAACCTTTTATTGACATATTAAATAGCCTAGCCAGGGCTGTATATACAAGTAAGGTTACCCATCCGAGCTAAACCTATAAAATGACATCAGGCTACTCGTCTAGGATGAACACTTCGATCGAGTAGTCTTCTCCGCTATCCTTAAGCTCACATTTGCCAAGTGTGGGCTAGCTTCGAATCAAAAAATATTCCACAAAAAAAATTACCAGTGGGGCAATTTTACAATTTCTCTAAACTTTTGGATTAAGTTGTAAATAAGAAAAATATCTTTAAAAATCTTCTGAAATAATTTCTTTCGAGAATTTTCTCTCTACAACTTTTTTCTTGAATTCAAATGTGTGAAAAATAATAACCTATGACTCTATTTATATAGGGAGAGTTTAGAGAGTTCAATTATGATTAAACTTAATCACATTAATATTAAATTAATATAATATTTATCTACAATATAAATAATAAATTAAATTTAATATTAAAATGGTTACTTTAACATTAAATTAACAAAATACTATCGAGATAAGTATCAAATTAAATTTAATACTAAATCTAGTAAAATAATATTATTTTTGGAATAGTTAATCTGAAATCAAATTACCGATAGAGTCTCAGTAGGAGTGTGATTCTTCCACTGCTCAACCGTCGAAGGACCACCCGCCGATCACCAGAATGTCGCTGTCACTGTCACCGACACTGTCGTGTCTAGTGGTGCCATAACAGGTGCTACACCCTCACAACACCCCGAGTCAATTTAGTTCAGACCAGTAATGGCCCAACTGGTTCGTCCAACCACTGGTTGGACCGTCGGTCCTATTCAATCAGTTTTTGGGTTTCGGCCTTGGTTTTGGGTTCACGGAACCAATTTTTTTTATCTCAAGTCCAATTTTGAAGTTTAATTACTCATTGGACCAATTATCTGACTTGAAAATTAATTTTCAAAAATATCATATTAATTGTAATTAATTTGATTAATTTAATTTTACTTGATCAAAATTCGTATTCCCAAAAATCATTTAGATTTTCCAAATTAGCTTTTCAAGAACATTTATTAATCAAATTCTCTAGCTGAACAATTCTTACATCGAATAACTTAATTCCACATCAAAGAAATCGACTCAATTAAATTATTTCCAAAGTCGTAGAATTTTTTTCTGATTTAAATGCAGTTTGATCGAGCTTTTGTTGAGCTAACAGAGGGACAAATCAGACATATACAATTAGGCTCGAGTAATTGTAGTTATGTCCAGAAGCATTATTCCAATAATTCGCAATTTACTTAATCATGGAGTCAGTCCTCAAGAAGTACCATGATGGAAAACTACTTATTGTATACTTTTTACGAAAGAAATTCATCCAATTGTATTGTCCAATGACCTCTTCATGTGTGTGTTACCCTCATATTCTTTGAGTTAAATTTGCTCACTCAATACAATCCTATTTTATCTCATTGTTACCATTGTATCTTCTTAATGATTAATATGATCACTATTAACAAATGAATGTGATAAATTGTTTGTTCGAGAACAAGCAACCTGTGGTAACGTTCCATATTTATTAATCTACACAATGCCAGTGAGAGGATATCGTTAACTCTTTAATCAATCTATTAATTCCATTGTTGCTAGTAAATTCTTGTCATACACAAGTCATGTATCCAACATACCGACTGTGGGCTCGATCATCTTTAAAGCATAAGCCTCCACTTATATCAAAGCACCTATGTTACATACGTATAGTTAGTGACTAACTCAGGATTTAGGTAAATCACACCATGAACATCACAAGTGAATTAATTTGCAAATGAATTCAAAATTAATTGAACTTGGGTCCAGTACAATGTATTATTATGCTAATAAATACATCTATATCTCTAATCGTGGAGTCAACTGCTCCGATAGCCAAGACTAGCCATCTCCCCAATTGAAATTGTAGACAACATAATAATCCTTCTAGGTATTTAAATCAAATGCTCACTTTGATTCTTTTCAGGATTACGGGCTCATTTAGATTATCTACTGAAGTAAATTGTCTTTCTCGCAATGTAAACGTTCTTACAATGCCACTTATCATCAATTTGAACTTAGACAATCAATAAGCTAATATTTGTTTGTCACAATATCGCTATGCATGCAAAACATAAAAGACAAAAATACAAAAGACATAATAGTGAAATGTGAAATTAACTTTATTTATTTATTCATCGTTCAAATACATAGAAAACAATTACATGTTTACTACAATATGGGCACATTTCCCAACAAGCTGGTATGGTACCATCGAGAGCGGAGTTTTAAATACAAGTAAGCTAATCTGGATAAAGTGTACACTATGCCAAGGGATAAGTGAATTGTCCTAACACCGACTTTCAATGATGAATTTCAAGCCTATTCATGTTGGGTGAAAGAGGTACTCATCAAGTTCTTTGAACTTACAATTGTGTTATTATGTGTTGCAAGTAAGTTAAAGGGTGAGATTGCTAAGAGGGACCCGACCAGAATCGGTCGAGCATAGACAAATTTTGTCATTCAGTTGTAGCATGTATACAGTAAGGAAAACTTGAGGTGGAACCTCAAGCCTCTGTCTAATCCGTGTCTAACTGTAATTAGAAATTAAAATTTTAAATTTAAGCTTATAGTTAGCAAAATCAAGATTATCTGGTAAATACTTTGTGTGCAATAAATAAGTTTTAAAATTGATAGTATTTCATATGTAACTTTAGAATAACCAAATTGAATAAATTTCACTTACTTAATTATGAAATCCAAACATATGTGTCCTTGGCATGTAAATAAGTGAGTTATGGTTTAAATTTCATTAAGTATAACAAGAGGCTTAGTGAATATTTTTTCTTTAATTAAGCAACATAATGGGAGATTCGGGTCTTGCCTATAGCACCCTGTAGCCCGGACTCAATGAGTGGGTCGGGTATGGGGTGTTACACTCATCATTTTTTCACTTCTGCTGATGAGAAGAATTATTATGACCACCCCTTTTGACAATGATGGAGCCACTTACCATGTCCTTATCCACAATTATGCATTTCAAATTTATTATTTTCATTTTAAGGAATTAAGTTCTTGTTGTTCAAGCTTCATTATTTTTCATTAATGTCTCCTTATTTTATCTAACCACAAGTAAACATGATATTAATTTAAAATATTTCTCAAAACCTTTTTTTCACTATATTATTGGTACAAAAGCATATTTGAAGCATGAAAAGTTGAAAACAGTTTTTTAACAAGTCCTTATTAGTAATATTTTCCCCCACATAATTTTAATTCAGAAATTCTCTTCAATACTACAAAGTTATACTCATCCACAATTTTAAAATCTTGCAACTTTAGGTGCATCCAATTATAACAAGCTTTAAGTAGAATTATTGTTTTCTTATAGTTATATATTTCTTTTAAATTGTCTACAATTCAAGTTGATTCGCCACAATCAAATATTCTACTTTCAACTCTTCACATACAATTTCAATCAAATTTCAAGTCTTTAAACATCTTCATTAACTAAGAACTATGTAACTAAATCTTTAAGCACACATATATTATGCATGTATTATAACTCAATAATAATAATAAACTTAACTTAAAAAAGAAAAAGAAACCTTAAAAGAATATTTTTTAGAAAAAAAAACATAAATAAAATTCACCAAATATCTAATGAAATTTGTGAGCAACACTAAAAACATAACAAATCAGATAAACTGGTATTATAAATTTCTCTGCGCATGACAACAAAAATCTTCTATAATTACTTTACACTTGTATATAAGTCTCTACTTGTATAAGTTATTAACTGATTCGCAACTAGTGGACTCAGCCTTGATACATATCAATACGCCCATTGCTTCCTAAGATTTCCTAACAATTTCATTAAGATCAAGAATATGCGAAAAAGCTCTAGATGCTATGAGGCTCCTTGATGGTCAGGTGGCTACTTCAATCACACTCGTAGGAGAAAATTTCCTGGCCAATGCTCATCCCTTTCTCACTCAGGTCCCTTGTAACATTGTTGCCACCCCATCAATATTTTCCCTCGACAACACCGACAGCAACACAGTAAATGATAACTTTGTGGGGTTTGACGTGGAAGAGTCGAGCTGCCGACAAGTAGTTCCCCTAGGCAAGCTTAATGGCATACGATTCATGAGCAAATTTAGGTTTAAACTTTGGTGGAGTACCCACTGGGTTGGAAGCAGTGGAAAAAAGATGGAGTACGAGACTCCGTTCATGCTTTTGGACAAGTTTGACCTGGGTCGCCCTTATGTTATTATGCTTCCACTCATTGAAGGCTCCTTCAGTACTTCTCTTCAGCCTGGGGTTGGTGACAATGTCGACATTTGTGTTGAAGTGGGTCTACAAAGGTCTACGAATCCAGCTTCAAGAGTTGTGTGTACATGCATGGTGGTGATGATCTATATAATCTTGTTAACGAGGCCATGAAGGTGGCTAGGCTCCATTTGGGATCATTCAGGCTCATGGATGAGAAAAGGCCACCAGGTATTGTGGACAAATTTGGTTGGTGCACTTGGGATGCCTTTTATTGTAAGTTTGTAACGTAAATCCTAAAGGGGTGTAGGATGGGGTCAAGGCGCTACAAGAAGAAGGGTGTCCCCTTGGAATGCTCACAATTGATGATGGCTGGCAATCCATATGCATCGACAATGATCCAATTGAAAAAGAAGGTATCGACCGAGCTGCTGTTGGTGACGAAAAGCCATATAGGCTTGTTAAATTTCAAGAGAGTTATAGATTTAAAGATTATGAGAGTACCATAACACTTTCTAATAAAGGAATGGATGCCTTTATTAAGGACCTCAAGTAGAATTTTAGCACCCTAAAAGATGTTTATGTGTGGCATGCTTTATGTGACTATTGGGGTGGGATTAGACCCAATGTCCTAGGGATGCCCGAGTCTAGGATTATTGATACTCATGTCTCACCCGGTTTGCTAAGGACAATGAAGGATTTTGTTGTATGCAACATTGTAAGGGATAGGGTAGGGTTAGTTCCACCGGAGCTGGCCCACCAAATGTATGAGGGCCTTCACTCTCATCTTAAGTCAGTCGGGATCGACGGCGTCAAGATTGATGTGATTGAAGTAAACTCCTCCTCATCAACTCTTTTCGTTTTTGTTACATTTTATAAAGACTTGTTGGAGCTTACACTGTTCTTGCTTGCAGGTGTTTGAGTTGCTATCAGAAGACTATGGTGGTCGTGTGGAGCTAGCTAAAGCTAATTACAAGGCTCACACGGTTTCTTTGAGGAAACACTTCAATGGAAATGCTGCCATTTCAAGCATGCAACAAGCCAGCGGCTTCTTTTTCCTTGGAACAGAAACCATTGCCCTTGTGCGTGTTGGTATGTCTTCAAAATATATTTCTACTTATAAACCAATGCAATCCACCAGCTTTCTTCTTTTTGGTGATATAAGAAATTTCAAATCTGTAGGAGATGATTTTTGGCATAGTGATCCCTACGGGGATCTAACTAGGGCATTTTGGCTACAAAGATGTCACATGGTGCATTATACCTACAACAGCCTTTGGATGGGCAACTTCATACTTCCTGACTGGGATATGTTCCAATAATACCACCAATGTGCTGAACTCCATGCTGCATCACGAGTTATCTCTGGGGGACCAATTTATGTAAGCGATTTTGTTGGAAAATACAATTTCGATTTGCTCAGAAAAGTGGCATTGCCAGATGGGTCTATTCTGAAATGCCAACACTATGCGCGTAACACAAGAGATTGTCTATTTGAAGATCCATTACATGACAACAAAACAGCACTCAAGGTTTGGAACCTCAACAAAGTAAGCCATTAGTTTACTTTACAACAAATTCAGCAAAAAAGGAAAATTGAGTATTCTATTCTCATAAGTATGTTCTTGTTTGTAATGCAAACAGTTTTCAGGAGTTTTAGGAATGTTCAATTGTCATGGAGGAGGGTGGTGCCCTAGCTCACGAAAAATCAAAAGCTTCCCTGAGTTTGCAGTTCTGGTGGATTGCTTTGCAAGTCCTAAATATGTTGAGTAGAGCAATAGAAAGAGCCCGATTTTTGTGGAAGTTGTTAGCATGTATGCTATCTATATGTATCAGTCAACAAAGCTGAAGCTCATGAAGTGGTCACAGAAAATAAAGGTCACACTTGAGCCACTAAAATTCGAGCTACTTATAGTTTCACCAGTGAAAATCTTACCTAAAAAACAGATTCAAATCACTCCAATTGGACTAGTAAACATTCTTAACTCCGGCGACGCAATTCAGTTATTAGCATTTGATGTTGACAAAAATGTGGTCATAATTGGAGTGAAAGGGAGGGGAGAACTGAAGGTGTTCGCATCAGAAAAGCCATGGGGTTGTACGATTGATGGGAGACGTGCTAAGTTTGGCTATGATGAACAGATGGTTACAACTGAAATCCCCTGGGTCAATTCCCCCATGCCATCAACCGTAGAGTACTGTTTTTGACTCATACTACTCTTAAGCTCAACTGCAATCTCTCTTTTCTATGTGTACTCAAAAATCTGATGCTCAACTAGGGATATTTTACACTTGAACGTGTATGGCTGAATCTGGTTTTAAGGGTATTCCGAAATTTGATGTTGAAAACTACATGTTGTATTTTCTAGATAGGCCTTCTTTTTTCTCTTACTAGTTCTTTCATTAGTTTGTTTGTGCTATTTTATCTACATGTTGGATTTGGCTATTGTTCACTTTTGGGATCACGAAACCTTTTAACTGGGGAGTGGCAGAAGCAGGTCCAATAGTAATTTTTACCTCTTGTTCATATTCTTTTTATTCCATGCCTAGAACACAAATCTTTTTACATTGATAACAATATCAATATCAATTAAATTAGGACTTAATCAACCTTTTAATTTATAGTTTTAAACACCCGTCCCTCAATAATTCTTGCGAAAAACTAACTTTTTCTTTGCATTTTTTAATAAAAAGATGGCACAATTTTTATTATTTTCGCCCTAAAAAACCTTTTACTAATTTGAAATATTGGAAAGTGAAAATCGACGCACTCAAAAGAAAACGAAGAAAAACTAAAAACTAAAAAACAATTTTTTTTTCATCTTGAGCAGTTTTGATCAACTATTCTATTAGTGATTCATCTAAGGTTTGTTTGTGTTGATTTTTGAGAAATGATTAGTAGATTTGAAGATTTTAATTGTGTATAATCAGATTTTTCATTCAAGTATTGTAGCTTCGGGATTTTAGTTTCAAAGCCAAGCTTGTTTTGAGCGATCTTTAACTTTTTTATCTTGTTTGCTTCAGATTACTTAAGAGCTTTATTGAAGTTATATACTCTTTGTAGTGTGAAATTTGTTATACCCCCTACTTGAAAGGGAAATGCGGCATCATGAGAAAGTACCAAAGAGGTATTCATGGATGACCTTCAACCACACATCTGTTACCTCCCCACATGAGGTGTACTCGGATGGACCACATTCTTACAACACTTGGTTGGTCGCTAGGTGATTAGTCGCCTAGAAGCATCATCATCCTAGCAACCGCTTTTAGTTGAACACACTCACTTCAAAGAGGGGACCTCCTAGGCGTAACAACTCCGTACTATGACAACCAAGGGAATGTTAGAATAGTACCATACATGACGACAACTAGCTTGCTACTTAGCCGGCCACATGAGTGGGCCACCACCCATACTATCAATGACGTGTAACTACCAGCTAAGGGTCTTTCCCCCTATAAATACCTTCTAAGATAATGAAGTTGTTAGGAAAAATCCAATTTGAAAACGGTTTTTTATCATAGCAGAAGATTAAAATTTTGATTTGTGATATTTATAGCAATAAACATTTCTTGAAATGTACCTATGCTTTGTGCGAGATGATCCTAGATGTTCCTAACTTTCAATTGAATGATCTTCTCCGATATTCTCGCACCACGGGTTGCTTCGAGTGTGGGCTCAAACAATCATGAATCAAACACAGAACCAGAAAAAATTTTCTTATTTTCAGCAGGAAAGTGAATCTCCCTCTTTATAGAAACTGATAGAATTGTTATTCCCAGAAAATAGAATTTATACTCAGAAAATAAATTCTCACTATTTTTTGACAGAATAACAATATCTCAAAGTTATGTGAAACTTTTGTTGTCTTTTTTAGCGCTACTAGTGTCATCTATTTATAGAGAGAGGCGGGAGAATCCTGGTTGAATTAGTAAATTTTGAATAATACTTATTTCATAGAAAAACTAGTCCCATTGTTCTACTAGGAAAGAAGGGCAGCAAATTCTAGCTAAATAAACTAGGGTTGTCGCCCATCATATTTATTATAAGGGGATTTAGGCCTCTTCTATTGTAACGGTTTGATTTTCAGTGGTGACGGAAAATAAGATTTTAGAACCTTATTTTCATTTAAGAACAGTCCATTAAAGAAAAACAAAGAAAAAAAACTTGGTTTTCAAACGACATGTGGCCAATATTTCAAGTAAGTCCCTAAGCTATTTTTCTTTTATTTTTATTAGATTTTTAATCGTAGGAGTTTGATTTAGCTAGCCTGTGTATCAATTTTTTCAATTGTTATACTTTTAGCAAGTTGCCATCATAGAAAAATTGATGAATTAGGATTGAATTTGATAGTTAATAAGCTTAGATCATGATAATGACTAAATTGTAAAGTTAATTAAGCTTGTTAGATAACTTTGTAACATTAGTGACTACATTGAATAGATGAAAATTGTCATGAAATTATATTATAGATACGAAGTAGAAGGTCCCTAATGAAAGAATGTGAAATTGAATTTGGTTTGATGTTAGATATTGAAAAATACGAGTATTACGAATATATGGATTAAATTGAATAAAATGCAAAATATGTTTGACTATGTATTTAAATTTTAATTGGATGTAAACTGATGTTGTTTATATTATTGAATTATCAAACGTAGCTAAAGACGATGCCGGGCCGTTGCGAGAGAAGGGAAAGATTAGAGTCGTAAACGAGTGACGAACATTTTGGTTTGTAATTTTATGATTCGATACCATTCCATTTATTTACATACATATACATGCTTGTTGCATATTAACTACTAAGGTAAGACTATTACTTGTCTTGAATTGAATTGTGTGACAATATTAAATGTCGAGATTGCGAATTGATCTAAAAATAGTAGAAACGATTATGATATAAATTGCTAAATGTCATGTGATATGTGATACGAATTGTTGATGGAAATGGTATGAAATTATGATATTGAATTGGTTTATAATATGAAATTGAAGAATTGGTTACCCTATTAGTTGCTCGGTCAGAGTAGGATATTTTTGGCATGCCATAAGGTCAAGTATAATGATTAGAATCCATCGTTACTTAGCAACCCGATGTGGTCGAATGTACATATTCCAGTAGCCATCATTTTCGGGTATCCCGAGATGACAAAAAAATAGATTATGAAAGTCATCGTTGTTGGGCAACCCAAGATGACAAAGTAAGATCCATGTATCCATCTTAAGTCTGTGTCGGGTTAATAAAACATGAATTGGTCATATGATAATTGAAACAAAATGTGATTGAAATTGATACATTTTGTATATATATGAAAATTCACAACAGTATGTGAAAGATCATGTGAACCGGTTTATACAAGCCCTGAGAACCAACATGGAAATGAGTGAACGCCTTCTCGCTGCCCTTGCGAACGACGAGAGGAAATCAACACTAAAAACAACAATCGAATAAAATACTAAGTGCGGTGTCTACAAGTGTACTGGTTAGTTGTAATATAATTGTACAACGAGGTACGAAGTACTCTAAAGATCAAACCCACAGGAGTCGACGATTGAACTAACTTTAGCTACAAGCATGCACAATAAAGAGTTTAACCAACTAATCACTAAACACTATAGTACGACAAACCATAAAGTCAAGAATAATTATACTAATTTTTGAGCTAGCTACAAAGGACTAAATTGTAAAGTGTTCATAGTTATGAAATTAACAATTAAATAACAAATTGTAGTTGGTTGATTTTGTTGAGGTTCACTGATCCTCAAATTAGGGATCAAAATTTCTTAAACTCCTAAAATGGCTCTGTTTTAGCTCTCGGTCTCAACTTTACCAAATTAAACAAATTAGTCTAGATTATCTCTTGATCTCACTGCTAATCCGAGACTAATGAATTGGTGCTCAACAAGATTATGAATCGATCTCACTTGCCTAGATTTTTCCTTAAGGGCATCAATCCTATGTTTTTAGGTGTATCCAATTTAGTCCAAGTTATTGCAACTTAGTCCCTTATCCAAAAAGAAGGTTACCGACATCTCCATCAACCAACTCTCTTTAAATTTTAGTTACCCATATTAAAAACGAAGCTAATAAACATGAAATAAGAAGCCATTACACCATTAACATAAAACTTGAGAAAAAGATGAAAGTTAGGATTTTTAATCTAAGAAACTTAAAAGGAAAGTAAATACAAGTTCCTAATAGTAAAATACTAAACACAGAATACTAAAGATGAAATTTTTAATAGCTAAAAACAAAGGAAACTGAAATGGAATTAAAACAAAACTAAAAAGTGTGATTACAAGCAAAGTAGAGGTCCAAAAAATGCAAATAAACCCTAGCTACAGTGTTAACTAACTTAACTAACTTGAAGATTAACAAGAACAAGAAGAAAATTGTAGAAATATTAAATATACAGCTAAGGAATAAGATGAAAAATACGAAACCCTAGAAAGATGAAGATAAACTAAGAGAAAATTATCTAAAGCTAAGCCTAAAGTGTTTTGTTCTCTCTCATCAGCCAAAAATGGTTGCTTTTAGCAGCAAAATCTGACCCACTTTGTTGACCAAAATGTCGTTGAACAAGCCTTATCTGATTGGTGCCTTGGTTGGACTGTAACACTCCATATCATACCCAATAGCTGGATCCGGACTACAGAGTGCTACACTCCATATCTGAATTTAACTAACACATTCCTTAAAACATTCCGCATACCAAAATAAATTAATGCCAACATCATTTATAACACAATCAGCTAATTGGCTTCACCAAATTACATGAATTTAATACAATTATATTTAAGGTATAATAAAAATTTTACAAAAGTAGCTTTAATATGTGGACAATTTTACTTAGTCTTAGAAATATAATTTTTTGACCATACATAATTACAACTCAACTCTGACCATGAGACTCCGCCTCTAGGTCACCTCGCTGCATGCATATTACAATTGGAAGTTAAGCCGCTTGAGCTCAGCAAATTCTGGCCTAGTCCCTCCACAAATCCTTGAATTTACTATTATATCTGCAATATAATAAAACACAGGTAAGTTTGAATAAACTTAGTGAGTTCTCCATACTATGCATCAGCATAATGCTAATAAGCTAGTACTTCATGGTTCTGAATTCATGTTTGGCTTTGTCTGTACTAGGATAGTTCATCAATCTTACTGATGCAGTCTTGACATTGTACAAATTGGCTTAAGTTGTACTTGATACATTATCTTGATGACACTATCACTTATTTAATTGTGTATCATGAAGAATAATTCGACTTGCTTGATTGCCTTGGATGTATCACAGACAACCCAAAAATAAGAGATCACACTTTAGACTATTCGCGGTCTTACCTATATAAGGCTTAAACTTATGGGATTCCGTAAACATATAATTGGGAATACAAATGTATAGATGTTTAACATTGTAGCAGATAATACTCGCAGATTATTTCTTAAATAGTTGTCCTAGAAGACTCTTATGCAAATACTTCAATAGTTTTCCTCGCAGACCCTTATAGGTTCTAACTTGCGGACTTATGAAAGAAGACCCATAGGTAATTCTCTTAACACATCTTGCACCAACAAATACAGATAACCAAATTAAATAGATCTTGGTGAATCGTTCCTGTTGCAGGCTACTATTAGTAGTTTGTCCTAACAGACTCAAATTCGTAGTACGATCCTTGTGTATTCATGTTTTAGACCCAAGTATATGGATTCATACTTGCTAAACATATCAGCGGATTCATTAAAGAAAACCCCTATAGAGACATGGGTTCATAGACGATTAGCCATACTGCAGATACATATACATTTCGCATAGAGTCTTAGGAAAATGCATGTTTGAATAAGCATTTCATCCATTACGGATGAATAAAGAAAATAAACTCATATCAATCAAGTAAATGAATCTGGCAAACTATCATATCTTACATACGACTCGCATAAACAGATAGCTTGTACCTTTGGATTCACGCATAGAAATAGATTACAAGTAAACGAACTCATTCTTGTCAAACTTATAAAAACGGATCCAATTATTTGCGGAAACATAAATGCAGACATATACACGGATTCATGGAAGTTGCAAATTTATATACGCATATTATCTCCTGAACCTCTTTAGGTCATGTGGATTCCTGTACGAAAGGCCTCATGTAGAAACAAATTCACATATGCGAATTATCTCGTAGACCTCCACTAGATTATGTCATGTAAGCGAGTTTGGTGAACCTTCCTGGATTATGCATTGGCCATGGACTTGTATTTCACATATACGGCTTAAATTCTTAGACTCCGCAAAGTCTCATGCTCCCCTTAAATGGCTTACATATCCATGTGCACATATTCTTCGTACAAACCAACCTAACCTCCACAAAGCCGACTACAATTATTATTCATTATCTGTACAATCCACCCAAACCTCCGCAAAGCCAAATAACACGTGGCATAGAGTGCACAACGTGACATTTCACCCTCTATCATCCGCTAATACATCACTCCTTACTCCGCATAATAATTTATACATGCAATTCATGCACAAGCACTTAGCCAAAACTATTATTTAATGCACAACATATATTACGCCAAGCATTTCATTTACTTAACGTGGTTAAACTTACAACTAGTTATGCATTTTCATATCTACACACAACATGTCACAGTATATCATCATTCAACCGTAAAATAATTCATTATTTGTAGAACAAAAGTTAACATACCCAACACACAATATTGAAAAAGTAAACATTTATTTAAGACCTAACTTCAAGAACTCACCTGGAAGTTGACGTCAAATCCATCATTTACCTTTTCCCTTGCTACTTGAGTCTCCTTAGTCAACAAAACATAACAACCATTTCAAAATTACAACAAAGACAATTCATCATCATAAGTATCATAATTTTCTTACATGTAAAGGACATTTAAATGATTATCTGCAACCTTACTCAATATAGAACAAAATCAATAGATTAACTGAAATTCTTAACTTTCTTCCCTTTTCTTAAATCTGTTAATGTAGAGTGGTTAGAAAGTTTACTAGCTTATGAAATTTTTGGTTTCTAAGGCTCAAAATTCATCCTATTCCCTCCATGCATAACACTTCTTAATACTTCACTTTTTCAGAACAAACGAAAGAAGAAAATTATGAAGATAGAACATAAAATTGAAAGAATGACACCAGGGAATAACATCTCTCCCTTATCTAATCCTCTCACACTTCCTTCACTAAAACAAATTCAACAGCCATTTGTAGATATCCTAATCATCATGTCTCCCACTAAGAAGATCTTTAGTTCAAGAGTAACCAAACTAAAGGTTAAAATCCAACCTTTCTTCAGTCATTCTACAAATTCCTCTTATTTACATTAGGACCTGTCCAATTTGTAACCTTTTCAAGTTAATACCCAAATTCACCAAATCTCTCTTATTTGTAAGCTTGTTTTAAACGATCTTTAACTTTTCTATTTTCTTTGATTCAGATTACTTAACAACCTTATTAAAGTAATATACTCTTTATAGTGTGAAATTTGTTCCATTACATGGAAGGGAAAAGTGGCATCACGAGAAGGTACCAAAGAGGCATTCATAGACGACCCTCCCCCTCGTATCACTTAGCTCCCCATTTAAGGAGTACTCGAATGGACCATCGTCTTACAACACCTGGCTGGTCACTAGGGATCAGCCGCCTAGGAGCATCATCATATCAACCACCACTTCTAGTTGAACACACTCACTTCAAATAGGGGACCACTTAGGTGTAACAACCTTATACTATGTTAACTAAGGAAATGTTAGAACAGTACCATACATGAAGACAACTAGCCAGCTACTTAGCCGACCACATGAGTAGGCCACCACCCATATTGTCGATGACATGTAACTACCAACTAAAGGTCTTTCCCCTATAAATACCTTCTAAGACGATGAAGTTGTTGGGGAAAATCTAGTTAGAAAATGGTTTTCTATCATAGCAGAAGATTAAAAATTTGAAAACTGAGTCGATTTGTGATATTTATAGCAATAAACTTTTCTTAAAATATACCTATGCTTTGTGCGAAACGATCGTAGACTATAACACCCTAAGGCTGGCCGAATAGTTTAGGCCCAAATTTGGTGTGCCACATTAAACATTGAAGTGATTCTCTGTTAACTCTTAACCTATCCTCCAACTCACCACTTAATTATAACATGAAATATGCTAAATTATTACACAGCAACGGAATAAACTTATACATAGTATATAAAACATACAGGCTTACAAAACAAATAAGGGAAAGGTTCGCATGTCAAATAGTAGAAAGACTTAAGAGTTCGAAACACACAAAGTATGAGTTCATACAAAATCATAAGTTCCAATATAGAAGTATAGGTTCGCTAAATACCAATAGTTCACATAGTACTTGAAGTTCGCAATTTACAATATGGTTTTGCAAACAAACAGACTTCGTAAACAAAGGAATCATGCATGCAAGGGTTTTCATTCTTTAGTAGGGTTCACATACCTATATGGGCTCGCACAATTTGCCTAGGTTCGCTAAGTATATTATGACAAAAGGAAATACACGTAACACTTATACATGAATAAACATTAAACTTTATTCATAATAAAAGATACTAAAATATTCTAAGACATGGTTCGCAAAATAAAATAAGTTAACTTTAAATAACTTAATTTCAATATTTGAGTCAACTTATGATAAATCCAAACCCGCATAAGTAATATAAACTTCATCATCTATTTTCCCAAGTTCGCCAGTAACTATTCAGGGATGAGTATCTCCCAGTCATCTACCTCGCCACTGCCATCCACTGTCATCTACCCAGTTCGTCATTTTTCCTGCTTATCAAAATATATATATAAGTTTGTAAAAATAGTTTCAATTGTGCTTGTAGAAAAATCTTACTTGAAAACTTAGTTTGAAGACAGAACTTGTAACGCATGAAGCATGTCCACATACTTATCTTATCAGAATGGTTAAGAAACATAAGATATGTTCTCGGACTTAACACACTTATCAAAATCTTGTCTCGTTGGATATATGGATCTCCTTATAACGCCTTAGAATGACTCAAAGAGTCCTTATAACATGTCTCATAAGTGCAGCACAAAGCAATACACTCCTCTCTACACCAACATGTCCTAGTGATTGAAGCTCAACTCGACATTTCCTTATCTCTCCAAATATCCCAAGGCCTCAACACTCGAAATCACAAAACTTATAGGTGAGTATTCACAATCATTTGGTATACCAGTATATCCAACATAAGGCTCGCAAAGGAGTATGTACAGAGACTTATCACAAAAAGCTCGCATAGGGAGCTTGCTTGAAAACACTTACTCACGTAGAGCTCGCACTAAAGTGCCTAAAAACACACTTTACAAAACCATACTTTAAAAACATATCTTAAAACATATGCTCGCTTAGGAGCAGGCGTAAAACATATATTTAAAATCATATCTTAAAAACATATATTGAAAACAAAGTTTCAGAACTTAAAAATAGAGGTTTGAAGAAAACTTACTTTTGGAACTTAGTTTTAGAAACAAAGTTCTCGAAAATCATAACAGTTTCCACACGATATACGAACCATAAACATTCATGCTGGAAAACATATCAATTAGCACACTTATAGTAATTATTAACTGCTCACCGAAAAATTGAGAAACTAAACAAGCATGGCTTTACCTTTATCCTTGCTAGTAGATGGTCCAGCTGATTCACAATATAAACGAACACATAATTACTAAGCAGATAGAACTTACAAAATTCACACATGTAAGCGAACCTAGCTTTTTGGACAATCAACCCTAACAAGATAGAGACTTACCTTAGTTGTTACAAACTTGGTTCAAAACAGAGACTTGACGACATAATATTCGACGAGAGAATTCTCATGGAATAAAGGTCGTATTTATAGGCACTAAGTGTCCTGGATATCTTAAATACCCTACTTGACTTAGGAAATGTGTTACTAGCACGTAAAGTATTACTAGATACACATAATATTTATTTCTTAAATTGAGTCTGACTTTAACTAACGAACCCTCAGTTTACAACTTAACTGGAAAACAATAGTTCGCTAAACAAACTAGCGAACCAAACTTGTAATAAATTTGGCAAACCCCTTACCATATTTTTTGGCGTAAATTGCTTCGCCAAAACACTTGGCGAACTCCTTACTGATACCTTTTGGAAAACTTCTTACTAATCCTTCTAGCGGTTACTAGTTTGCCAAAACACTGGCGAACTTTTTGCTGATATTCATTTAGCGAACACCCAGTTCGCCGAAGCACTGGCGAACCCCTAGTTTGGTGAAGCACTAGTGAACCCTCACTTACGAGGCCAAAACTTCTAAACTCGGTCTCGGAATGTTACAACTCTCCCTTACTTAATACATTTTGTCCTCAAAATGTTCTTTGTTAAACAACTGAGGATATTGTTCTTATGGTTCTACCACAACACCTTGACTAAAGGAATCATTTTGCTTCACAAGACTTTCACCTCACGAGCCACAATCTTCACCGGTTCTTCCATGTAAGTTAAATCATGTCGTACTTCAATATCGTCTACTGAAACTACATGGGATGGGTCTACACAATATTTCCACAGCCTAGATACGTGAAACACATCATGAATACAATCGAGTTCGTGAGGCAACTTAAGTCGATAAGCTACAGGACTAATTCTTTCTATCACTTTGAAAGGACCAATGAATTTTGGACTTAGTTTCCCTTTACGTCCAAACCTTAGGACCTTCTTCTATGGCGATGCATTAAAAAATACATGTTCACCTACTTGGTACTCAACATCTCACCGTTTCAAATTAGCATAGGACTTCTGTCTGTCTGAAGCAGCCTTAAGCCTTTCACATATCAACTTCACATTGTCTTCGGTTTCGCGAACCAACTCAGGTCTAATAATTCATTTCTCATCCAACTCAACCTAACACAAAAGGTGTTCGACACTCAAGTAATTTGGTGCTTCGCACTCAAGTTGTCGTTAGTCCAATGAACTTAAGTTAGGTAGACTTTCATTTTCTTAAAGGCATCCCTGCTAATTCATTGGGGTTCAATGTGTATCATCTCGAGGGTAAAGAGTGGGAAGAATTTCAATCAAAATGGAAACAAACTGCTAGTTTCTTCACCTCTAATACACCCGAAGTAAAGGATGGAAAAAATTCAGAATGGTCAATTGACTTAAAACCAGCTCTAGATGATGTAGAACAAACAAAATAAATGCCCACTGCAGAAGAGGTTCCTACAGTAGGAAAGGTTCCCGTTGAACCCACTAATCAACACACTGAGGAGGAGAACTAAATTTTATTTTTATTTATCTTTCATTTTGTTGTTTTTGAAACAATGTGATATCTTTTTATCTTTGCTAATGAATCAATTCCTTGCCTTTCATCACTGTCTTACTTATTATATTACAACAATAACTATCTTTCACACAAACATAATTTCCACATACCTGATAAACTAAGTCAGGTTCGGCGTATTATGCATACAAGGCTCCTTTCCAAACTAACTGTCCAAGAATTGGCTAAATCAGACTCTGATACCAACTTGTAACACCTTCAACCTGACCTGATTCGTCGAATTCGGATGTAACACACAATACTTAACAATTTAACAAACAGATTACAAACTCTCATTTCTCTAATTAATTTAATTAACAAATTTAACATAGGAAAACAAAGGAAGTATTATACAATAACTTGTTATATATATTCTTATAGCATAATAGATTATTAATGGCAGACTCGTAAAGCATATTCCTAGTGTACGCCACAAATCCACTATATGCATAACAGCCCACTTCACCGTTACCTTGGCATACACCTTACATCGTCCCTCTAGCTCAAACTCCTCCCAATTACCTAAACAACAACACAACAAACCTTGTAAGTACAAAAGTACTTAGTGAGTTTTACCATAACATTACCTTGATGGATACTTTATAGTATTGTATGAACTACTTGTTTTGAAATGTACCCATATTGTAGTAAACATGTAACTATTTTCTATTTATTTAAACGATGAATAAATAAATAAAGTTAATTTCAAATTTCACTATTATTTCTTTTGTATTTTTTTCTTTCATATTTTACATGCATAATGAAATTGTGACAAGCAAATATTAGCTCATTGATTGTCTAAGTTCAAACTGAAGATAAGTGGCATTGTAAGAACGTTTACATTGCGATAAAGATAACTTACTTCAATAGATAATCTAAATAAGTATGTAATCACGTAAAAGAATCAAAGTGAGAATTTGACTCAAATACTAAGAATTATTATTATGTCGTCTACAATTCCAATTGGGGAGATGGCTAATCTTGGCTATTGGAGAAGTTGACTCCATGGGTAGAGACATAGATGTATTCATTGGTAGAATGATACATTGGACTGGACCCAAGATGAATTAATGCTATATCCATTTGTGAATTAATTCACTTATGACGTTCATGGTGTGATTTACCTAAATCCTGAGTTAGTCACTGACCATGCGTATGCAACTCATGTACTTTAATATAAGTGGAAGCTTATGTTCTAAATATGATCGAGCTCATAGCCGGTATGTTGGGTACATGACTTGTGTATGGTATGGCTTTACTAGCTACTATGGAATTCATAGCTCAATTAAAGAATTAATGATCCTCTCATTGGAATTGTGTGGATTGATAAATATGGAGCGTGGTCACTAGTTGCTTGTTCTCAAACGAGCAATTTATCACAATCATTTGTTGATAGTTATCATATTAATCATTAAGAAGACACAATGGTAATAATAAGATAAAATAGGATTGTATTGAGTGAACTGATTTAACTCAAAGGAATCAAGGATATCATATGAGGGTATGTAACACCCGAACCCGAGACCGACACCGGAGTCGGACACGAGATGTTAACAAACTTTGAAAAATTTTTCCAGACACTGCCCAGTCTGAGTACTAGTCGCTTCAAAAATCATATCTTGAGTTTCACAACTCAAAAATCAGTTTTGTGATTTTTCCCTGAAACTAGACTCATGTCCCCACCTATGGATTTTTTTCTAGAATTTTTGGTCGGGCCAATTAGTACAGTTTATTAGTCAAAGTCTCCCATGTTACAGGGGTCGACTACACTGACCTTTTCCCATTACGACTGGGATATCTCTCTGCACAGAGCTTCAATACTGATGCCGTTTGTTTCTATGGAAACTAGACTCAGAGAGGAATCCATACATATATGGTATGATCCCTAATTATCTCTGGTCAATTTATAGTGAATTTCCAAAGGCGGAACAGTGAATCCAGAAACTGTTCTGGCCCTGTTACACAAGAACCCGAATATCTCTTTCTGTACTGTTCCTATAATTGTTTCGTTACTTCCATATGAAAGTAGATTCATCAAGGTTCGATTACATAATTTATTCACTATTTAATTCCACTCCTACGAATTCTTGTGATTTTTCCAATCCACACCACTGCTGCTATCAGCTTCTGTTTTCAAAGTGAACCTTACCTAATTTGGGGTTTCATGGACCAACTAGGGCCTTGTCATACATAAGCCCACATATGATCATACTTAGCCATTCTAGTGGCTGATCATTTGCTCAACACTTCCATTCCAACATAGTTACATCATGAAACCATCTATACATTCATAAATACGAATGGTCTAATGCCATACTCCACTTCTACAAGCCATTTTCGCATGGCTGTACACTTATACATTTCATAAAGTACTCGAAAGACAACAATGGGTAGTCCTATACATGCCATATCAAAATTCAACCAAAATAGTACCCAAAAGAGCCTTTGATAGTGTGGACGACTTCGACTTCAAGATCCCGAGTCCGATAGCTGGAGAACCAAAAATCTATAAAACAGAGGAGCAATGTAACGAGTAAGCAATTTATGCTTAGTAAGTTTGAGCAAGGAATTCCAGCATGCACAAAGAATAGCACACATTTAGCTAAACGGAATATTTCATAATACGCAATTTACCGATATCAAACTTGCTTCACAACATTAATAACCCTTATGTACATACACAATAAACTAACTTGGCCGAAGGCCGGTAGCTCGTTTATCAACTGAGCGAACATTTATTGTAAGGGCTCGATTAAATTCAACACATACGTAACATATCCCCATATTGGGATGTTTTTCGAGTATTCGCTGGAATTTTACAGCAAGCTCATTCATTACCAAATCACGTACCTTCGGGATTTAACCGGATATAGCTCCTCGTTCAAATGCCTTCGGGACATAGCCCGGTTTTAGTAACTCACACAATGCCTTCGGGACATAACCCGGATTTAACAACTCGCACGAATGCCTTCGGGACTTAACTCGGATTTAACAACTCGCACGAATGCCTTCGGGACTTAACCCGGATTTAATAACTCGCACGAATGCCTTCGGGACTTAACCCGGATTTAATAACTCGCACGAATGCCTTCGGGACTTAACCCGGATTTAGTATCTCGCACAAAGGCCTTCGGATCTTAATCCGGATATATTCACTTAGCACAAAGCCTTCGGGACTTAGCCCGGACAGCATTCAATTAATCATGCACATCTAACAATAATTCATAGCACATTCATATTTCATTTTCGTTTACGAAACTCAAACACAAGGCACATATTGTCCTTGCACATTCGGCTCAATAGCCACACATAGAGCATGATTTAATCACATCGAAATTTAAGATCTCTTACTCAAGAACTTACCTCGGGTGTTGTCGAACGATTCCGCTAGCTATTCAACCACTTTTTCCTTCCCTTTATCGGTTTTATTTCCCCTTTGCTCTTGAGCTTAATCAAACAAATAAATTGATTTCATCATTTTAAGCATCAAAAGATAAACACAAGGCACTTAGCCCATATTTATACATTAGACATTAAAGTCTCATACATGCAAAAATCATGCATCAACACAACATATTAGCTAATTTCTTTCCCCTTGGCCGAATATGCATGTCCATTTTTGGGGTCGATTTCAACACTTAATACACACATATACACACTAGTAAAGCATCCTCCCCCTTTTCATCGATTTAACACATGCATTGCTCATCAACATGCAAAGTTACATTCGGCCTTAGCACACATCTTGCTAGCCGATTCTTCTCCCTTTAGCAACCAATGCACATATGTGCTCACACAAAAATGCTAAAAAGGAGGTTCAAGAATCATCAAGCCATCATCACATGCATCATTAACAAGCTTCATATTTTGCATGCAATGGCATTAACACAACCTCCACCTAGGCCGAATCTTAACTTATCCTCATGCCTCATCACCACAACATCAAACACCAACCAAGAATGATGCATCCATGGTCAAGTGCCATTTCCATCACATAGCAAGATTTAGACCATGGGCTAGGTAGAACTCAAGCTAACAACTAAAACATGCATGCATCTCATGGAACATCATTAAACATACCTTGGCCTAGCTACATGCATGGCCGAATCTCTTCACCTTTCTTCTTCTTTCCTCCTTAAAATTTTTGGCCAAGGATGAACCAAAGGATGAGAAATTTTTTTTCTTTTTTTTTCTTTCTAATTTAGGCTAAAATGGAGGTGAGAAAGGATGAACACAAACTTTTCTCCTTTCTTCTCTTGAGCTCACGGCAATGGGGGGACAAACACCACACACACATTTTTTTTTCTTTTGTTTTCCATTTCTTTATTACCCATACTCCTTATTTTATTCTTCCACTAACAAAACATGTTTCATGACATGTTTTGCCCATCCTTCCTTGTCATGGCCGGCCACTACTCATTAGGGGGGAATTTGACATGCAAGTCCCCCCTTTGTCCACATGCACTAGTAGGTCCTCACACATTGACCTATCACATTTTAGAATTTTCTCACATAAGTCCTATTGACTAAATTCACATGAAATCAACCCAATTGAAGCTTGAAATTTTCACACATTCATAATTACATATTCTACACAATAAGTATCACATTCAAACATTTCGGTGACTCGGTTTAGCGGTCCCGAAACCACTTCCCGACTAGGGTCAACTTTGGGCTGTCACAACTCTCCCCCACTTAAGAAATTTTCGTCCCCGAAAATCTTACCGGTAAATAGGTTTGGGTATCGTTCTTTCATCGAGCTCTCGGTCTCCCAAGTAGCTTCCTCGATCCCGAGTTTGAGCCATAACACCTTTACTAGCGGAACTCTTTTGTTTCGCAACTCCTTCACTTCACTAGCTAGGATACGCATCGGTTCTTCTTCATAGCTCATGTCGACTTGAATTTCAACCTCTGATGGGCTAATTATATGCGATGGATCAGATCGATAGCATCGAAGCATCGAAACATGAAAGACATCATGAATCTTTTCAAGCTCCGGGGGCAAAATCAATCTATACGCAACTGGACCAACTCGTTCGGAGATTTCGTACGGCCCAATGAATCTTGGGCTCAACTTGCCCTTACGGCCGAACCTGAGTATCTTTTTCCAAGGTGAAACCTTAAGGAACACTTTGTCTCCCACCTGATACTCGATGTCTTTTCGTTTCAAATCTGCGTACGATTTCTGACGATCCGTGGATACCTTCAGACTTTCACGGATTACCTTTACTTTCTGTTCAGCATCTCTAATCAAATCAACTCCGAAAATTTTGCTTTCACCGAGCTCGGTCCAAAACAATGGTGTACGGCATTTACGACCGTACAAAGCCTCATAAGGTGCCATCTTAATACTTGATTGAAAACTATTGTTGTAAGCGAATTCAATCAAAGGTAAATACCGTTCCCATGAACTACTGAACTCGAGGATGCAACATCTCAACATATCCTCAAGTATCTGAATTATCCGCTCAGATTGACCATCGGTTTGGGGGTGAAAAGCAGTGCTAAAATGCAACTTGGTACCCAGAGCTTCTTGCAATTTCTTCCAAAATCGTGAGGTGAATCTCGGATCTCTATCCGACACGATAGAAACAGGTACCCCGTGTAATCTCACAATTTGATAAACGTACAATTCAGCTAGTTTATCCAATGAAAAATCCGTACGTACGGGGATGAAATGAGCCGACTTAGTCAGTCTATCAACAATAACCCATATCGCATCCTTCTTACTTGCTGACAAAGGCAGTCCGGACACAAAGTCCATTGTGACTCGATCCCATTTCCACTCGGGTATCATGATCGGCTGGAGTAATCCTGAAGACACTTGATGTTCCGCGTTCACTTGTTGACATATTAAACATCTCGAAACAAAGTCAGAGATGTCCCGTTTCATACCATGCCACCAAAATTGACGTTTCAAATCGTTGTACATTTTCGTACTCCCCGGGTGAATTGACATTCGGCTACAATGGGCTTCGTTCAGAATCATCGAAATGAGTTCCGAATTCCTTGGAACACACAAATGATTTCTGAACCTCAAACAATCATCATCATCAATTTGAAACTCCGATTCCTCGTTCGGAAAACACTTAGACCGTTTTGCAACCAATTCATCATCGACTTTCTGAGCTTCACGAATTTGGTGAGTCAATAATGGTTTAGCTTTTAATTCAGCTACTAACACACTGTCTGGTAAAACAGACAAATGCACGTTCATCGCTCGTAAAGCAAACAATGACTTCCGGCTTAAGGCGTCCGCAACCACGTTAGCCTTTCCCGGGTGGTAATCAATGACAAGCTCATAATCTTTCAACAACTCAAGCCAACGTCTTTGTCGCAGATTCAAGTCTAGTTGAGTCATCAAATATTTGAGACTTTTGTGATCCGAAAATACATGGCACTTCTCACCAAACAGATAATGTCGCCATATTTTTAAAGCAAACACGATGGCAGCTAGTTCGAGATCATGGGTCGGATAATTCCTCTCGTGTGGCTTCAATTGTCTCGACGCATAGGCCACGACTCGACCTTCTTGCATCAATACGCGACCCAACCCAAGTAGGGATGCGTCACTATAAATGACAAACTCTTTACCTGATTCGGGTTGCACCAAAATTGGAGCTTCAGTCAAATGAGTTTTCAGTTGGTTGAAACTTTTCTGACATTTCTCCGTCCACTCGAACTTAACATCCTTTTGAAGTAGCTTCGTCATTGGTGTGGCTATCATCGAGAAACCTTTCACAAATCGTCGGTAATAACCGGCGAGCCCCAAAAAGCTCCGAACTTCAGTAATATTTCTCGGAGGTTTCCAGTCAAGTATGGCTGAAATTTTGTTCGGGTCAACTCGAATACCCGACGCGGATACCACATGACCCAAGAAGCTAACCTCTCTTAACCAGAACTCACACTTACTGAACTTAGCATATAACTGCTTATCTCGCAAAATTTGTAGCACTAGCCTCAGATGCTCAGCATATTCGGTCTCATCTCTTGAATAGACCAAAATGTCATCAATGAACACAACTACGAACTGATCCGAATACGGTCTGAAGATCTGATTCATCAAATCCATAAATACCGCAGGGGCATTAGTGAGCCCAAACGGCATCACTAAGAATTCGTAGTGACCATATCTCGTTCTGAAGGCAGTTTTAGGAATATCTGGATCTCGAATTCGCAACTGATAATAGCCCGATCTCAAATCTATTTTTGAGAACACTGAGGCTCCCTTCAGTTGGTCGAACAAATCATCGATGCGCGGCAACGGATATTTGTTCTTTATCGTCACTTTATTCAGCTGACGATAGTCAATGCACAACCTCATGGTTCCGTCCTTCTTTTCACGAACAATACTGGTGCACCCCAAGGTGAGAAACTTGGTCGAGCGAAACCTCTCTCCGTCAGTTCTTGCAACTGAGCTTTCAACTCATTTAACTCGGTTGGTGCCATACGATACGGAGCTATCGAAATCGGCGTAGTCCCAGGTACAAGCTCAATACCAAACTCTACCTCCCGAACATGTGGTAAACCCGGTAATTCTTCCGGAAAAACATTCGGGTATTCACAAACCACCGGCACAGATTCGGGTTTCTTTTCTAATTCTTTGTCATCAAGCACATATGCAAGGTATGCTTCGCACCCTTTTCTTACATATTTCTGTGCCAACATTGCTGATATTACAGCTGGCATCCCCTCCAAGTCCGCAGACTCAATTCGGACTACTTCGTTATTTGCGCACCTCAAATCAATAGTCTTGCTCTTGCAATTCACAATCGCATCATGCGCAGTCAACCAATCCAACCCAAGGATAACATCAAATTCATCAAACGGCAAAAGCATCAAGTCCGCTGGAAAATAGGAACCTCGAATTTTCCAGGGGACATTTCTTACACACTTTGTCGACAAGCACGTAACGACCCAAGGGATTTGACATCCGAATTACAAACTCAGTAGACTCAATAGATAAAGTCTTACTGGATGCTAAGGTTTCACATATGTAAGAATGGGTAGAACCGGGGTCAATCAAAGCAATTACATTAGTATCAAAGAGGGTGAATGTACCGGTAATAACATCAGGCGAAGAAGCATCCTCGCGGGCACGTATAGCATAAGCTCTAGCAGGCGCACGGGCTTCGGATCTGGTTATATCATCTCTAGATCCTCTCTGACCACCACCAGCATTGCCCATATTTCCAGATGGTCTACCTCGAGCAGTGGTAGCACCCGGTCTCCCACTCTGATTTGCATTCTGTCCCGACAACCTCGGGCAATCTTTAATGAAGTGGTCCACTGATCCGCATTTGTAACAGGAGCGGTCAGGAAATCTACAACTCCCCGAATGCCATTTACTGCAATATCGGCATTTCGTCCTGTCTCGACGTTCATTCCCAACACTGGCGACCGAAGTGCCTCGTGTACCCACAGGGGGTCGATCACGATCTCGTCCAAAAAGGCCCGAAGTGCCTCTAAACTGGCCTGCATCATCTCGAAATCTCTTCGATGTCTGTTGAAGAGACCTCCCCGAGGATGTTTTACGAAACTCTCCAGTTCCCTCATCAACTCTTTGCTTTTCTTTTCTAAGCTCTTCGGCTTTACAAGCTCGTTCAACAAGTACCACGAACTCTTGTATTTCAAGAACGCCAACGAACATTTTTATATCTTCATTCAGCCCATCCTCGAAGCGTTTACACATAACAGCTTCGGACGAAACACATTCCCGAGCGTATTTGCTAAGTCTAACAAATTTTCGCTCGTAATCAGTAACCGACATGGAGCCTTGCTTAAGCTCAAGAAATTCCTTCCGTTTTTGATCAACAAATCTCTGACTGATATACTTTTTCCGAAACTCAGTTTGGAAAAACTCCCAAGTTACTTGCTCTCGGGGCACAATAGAAGTCAGAGTACTCCACCAATAGTAGGCAGAATCACGTAGCAAGGAGATAGCACACTTTAGGCATTCATCGGGTGTACAAGATAGCTCATCGAGTACCCGGATAGTGTTGTCCAGCCAAAATTCAGCTTGCTCGGCATCATCGCTATCCATAGCCTTAAATTCAGTAGCCCCATGTTTTCGGATTCTGTCAACTGGGGCTTATGTGACCTTATTTGGTCCGTTACCGGCGGTATTGTAGGTGCGGGGGTAGTATTTGTTCGGGAATGGAGGTTGTGGAACAGCCATATTAGTTCGAATGTATTGGTTAAACCAATCATTCATCACGCTATAGAATGCTTGTCTAGCTTCATCATTCTGATTACTAGCATTAGGTTGAGAGTTTGCCGGCACTGTCCCTTGTACGGGAGCAGGCGCTACACTCTCAAGATCATCAGCTACCTCTCGGTCACGATCGGGATCCATTACTATAAATAAACACATTTACAATTGTCGGAAATCACCACACTATCAAGTAATCACATAAAATGGCATGTATAGCTAGACCCAAAACATTACGGTAGTCCTAGAATCGACTAAACCGTAGCTCTGATACCAATAAAATGTAACACCCGAACCCGAGACCGACACCGGAGTCGGACACGAGATGTTAACAAACTTTGAAAAATTTTTCCAGACACTGCCCAGTCTGAGTACTAGTCGCTTCAAAAATCATATCTTGAGTTTCACAACTCAAAAATCAGTTTTGTGATTTTTCCCTGAAACTAGACTCATGTCCCCACCTATGGATTTTTTTCTAGAATTTTTGGTCGGGCCAATTAGTACAGTTTATTAGTCAAAGTCTCCCATGTTACAGGGGTCGACTACACTGACCTTTTCCCATTACGACTGGGATATCTCTCTGCACAGAGCTTCAATACTGATGCCGTTTGTTTCTATGGAAACTAGACTCAGAGAGGAATCCATACATATATGGTATGATCCCTAATTATCTCTGGTCAATTTATAGTGAATTTCCAAAGGCGGAACAGTGAATCCAGAAACTGTTCTGGCCCTGTTACACAAGAACCCGAATATCTCTTTCTGTACTGTTCCTATAATTGTTTCGTTACTTCCATATGAAAGTAGATTCATCAAGGTTCGATTACATAATTTATTCACTATTTAATTCCACTCCTACGAATTCTTGTGATTTTTCCAATCCACACCACTGCTGCTATCAGCTTCTGTTTTCAAAGTGAACCTTACCTAATTTGGGGTTTCATGGACCAACTAGGGCCTTGTCATACATAAGCCCACATATGATCATACTTAGCCATTCTAGTGGCTGATCATTTGCTCAACACTTCCATTCCAACATAGTTACATCATGAAACCATCTATACATTCATAAATACGAATGGTCTAATGCCATACTCCACTTCTACAAGCCATTTTCGCATGGCTGTACACTTATACATTTCATAAAGTACTCGAAAGACAACAATGGGTAGTCCTATACATGCCATATCAAAATTCAACCAAAATAGTACCCAAAAGAGCCTTTGATAGTGTGGACGACTTCGACTTCAAGATCCCGAGTCCGATAGCTGGAGAACCAAAAATCTATAAAACAGAGGAGCAATGTAACGAGTAAGCAATTTATGCTTAGTAAGTTTGAGCAAGGAATTCCAGCATGCACAAAGAATAGCACACATTTAGCTAAACGGAATATTTCATAATACGCAATTTACCGATATCAAACTTGCTTCACAACATTAATAACCCTTATGTACATACACAATAAACTAACTTGGCCGAAGGCCGGTAGCTCGTTTATCAACTGAGCGAACATTTATTGTAAGGGCTCGATTAAATTCAACACATACGTAACATATCCCCATATTGGGATGTTTTTCGAGTATTCGCTGGAATTTTACAGCAAGCTCATTCATTACCAAATCACGTACCTTCGGGATTTAACCGGATATAGCTCCTCGTTCAAATGCCTTCGGGACATAGCCCGGTTTTAGTAACTCACACAATGCCTTCGGGACATAACCCGGATTTAACAACTCGCACGAATGCCTTCGGGACTTAACCCGGATTTAACAACTCGCACGAATGCCTTCGGGACTTAACCCGGATTTAATAACTCGCACGAATGCCTTCGGGACTTAACCCGGATTTAATAACTCGCACGAATGCCTTCGGGACTTAACCCGGATTTAGTATCTCGCACAAAGGCCTTCGGATCTTAATCCGGATATATTCACTTAGCACAAAGCCTTCGGGACTTAGCCCGGACAGCATTCAATTAATCATGCACATCTAACAATAATTCATAGCACATTCATATTTCATTTTCGTTTACGAAACTCAAACACAAGGCACATATTGTCCTTGCACATTCGGCTCAATAGCCACACATAGAGCATGATTTAATCACATCGAAATTTAAGATCTCTTACTCAAGAACTTACCTCGGGTGTTGTCGAACGATTCCGCTAGCTATTCAACCACTTTTTCCTTCCCTTTATCGGTTTTATTTCCCCTTTGCTCTTGAGCTTAATCAAACAAATAAATTGATTTCATCATTTTAAGCATCAAAAGATGAACACAAGGCACTTAGCCCATATTTATACATTAGACATTAAAGTCTCATACATGCAAAAATCATGCATCAACACAACATATTAGCTAATTTCTTTCCCCTTGGCCGAATATGCATGTCCATTTTTGGGGTCGATTTCAACACTTAATACACACATATACACACTAGTAAAGCATCCTCCCCCTTTTCATCGATTTAACACATGCATTGCTCATCAACATGCAAAGTTACATTCGGCCTTAGCACACATCTTGCTAGCCGATTCTTCTCCCTTTAGCAACCAATGCACATATGTGCTCACACAAAAATGCTAAAAAGGAGGTTCAAGAATCATCAAGCCATCATCACATGCATCATTAACAAGCTTCATATTTTGCATGCAATGGCATTAACACAACCTCCACCTAGGCCGAATCTTAACTTATCCTCATGCCTCATCACCACAACATCAAACACCAACCAAGAATGATGCATCCATGGTCAAGTGCCATTTCCATCACATAGCAAGATTTAGACCATGGGCTAGGTAGAACTCAAGCTAACAACTAAAACATGCATGCATCTCATGGAACATCATTAAACATACCTTGGCCTAGCTACATGCATGGCCGAATCTCTTCACCTTTCTTCTTCTTTCCTCCTTAAAATTTTTGGCCAAGGATGAACCAAAGGATGAGAATTTTTTTTTCTTTTTTTTTTCTTTCTAATTTAGGCTAAAATGGAGGTGAGAAAGGATGAACACAAACTTTTCTCCTTTCTTCTCTTGAGCTCACGGCAATGGGGGGACAAACACCACACACACATTTTTTTTTTCTTTTGTTTTCCATTTCTTTATTACCCATACTCCTTATTTTATTCTTCCACTAACAAAACATGTTTCATGACATGTTTTGCCCATCCTTCCTTGTCATGGCCGGCCACTACTCATTAGGGGGGGAATTTGACATGCAAGTCCCCCCCTTTGTCCACATGCACTAGTAGGTCCTCACACATTGACCTATCACATTTTAGAATTTTCTCACATAAGTCCTATTGACTAAATTCACATGAAATCAACCCAATTGAAGCTTGAAATTTTCACACATTCATAATTACATATTCTACACAATAAGTATCACATTCAAACATTTCGGTGACTCGGTTTAGCAGTCCCGAAACCACTTCCCGACTAGGGTCAACTTTGGGCTGTCACAGGGTAACACACACATGACGAGGTCATTGGACAAAACAGTTGGATGAATTGTTTTCGTAAAGAGTATAGAATAAAGAGTCTTCAATCATGGTACTTATTGTGGACTGACTCCATGATTAAATAATTGCAAATTATCGAAACGATACTTCTAGACATAATTGCAATTACTAGAGCCTAATTGTATATGTTTGATTGGTCCTTTCGCTAGCTCAACAAAAGCTCGATCGGACTACATTTGAATAAGAAGAAAATTCTACGACTTTAGAAATAATGAGTTAATTTATTCGAGGTGGAACTAAATTAGGTGGTCGTGAGAATTGCTCAACTAAGGAATTTGATTAAAGAATTTTCTTGAAAAATTAATTTGGAAAATCTAAGAAATTTTTGGTAAAATTAATTTTAATCAAGTAAAATTAAATTAATAAAATTAATTAAAATTAATATGATATTTTTAGAAATTAATTTTCAAGTCAGACAATTTGCCTAATGGGTAATTAAACTTGAAAATTTGATCTGAGATAGTAAATTGGGCCTGGGAGCCCAAAATTGAAACCAAAACCCAAAAATTGGTCGAATTGGGCCCAGTATGTGAAATCAGTCGACGGTCCAACCGTGGCTAGACCGAACCGATTGGGTTGTCACTAACCCGAATCAAATCGGTAGTAATGGAACCGGCTCGGGGTGTCGTAAGGGTGTCGCACCTGTATCACTAGACACGACGGTGCTGACGGTTGCAACAGCGGCGTCCTGGTGGTCAGCGATGGTTGGTCTTCGGTAGTTGAGCAGTAGAAGAGTTACACCCCTATTGGGATTTTACCAGAGAATTTGATTTCAGATTAACTATTTCAAAATAATATTATTTTAATAGTTTTATTTTAAATTTAATTTACTACTTATCTTAATAGTATTTTATTAATTTAATATTAAAGTGGTTATCTTAATATTAAATTCAATTTAATGTTTATCTACAAGATAAACATTATATTATTTTAATAAGATTTAATATTAAATTAATATAATATTTATCTATCAAGATAAATATTATATTAATTTAATATTAAATCTTATTAAAATAATATAATGTTTATATATAGATAAATATTATATTAATTTAATATTAAAGTGATTAAGTTTAATCATAGTTGAACTCTCTAAACTCTCCCTATATAAAGAGAGCCTTGGGTTATTATTTTACACACACTTCAAGTCAAGAGAAAGTTATTGAGAGAAAATTTTCTGAAGAGATTATTTCAAAAAATTTCTAAAGATATTTTTCTAATTTATAATTTGACCCAAAAGTTTAGAGAAATTGTGAAATTACCCTACTGGTAATTTTTGAGAAAATTTTTCTGATCCGTAGCGAGCCCACACTCAACAGACGTGAACTTGAGGATAGCAAAGAAGACTACTCTGTCGAAGTGCTCATCCTATACGAATCGAAAAGGTACAATTTTGATTAAGTGTTTATTGCTTTAGATAGCACAACCAAGATTTTGTTTTGGAAAAATTTTTAAAACTCTGTTTTCCCTAAATTTATTTTCCATTGCATTTTTCAAACCTGTTTTTTCCAACACTACCGTGTGCTAACCAATTTTCTGCATCATTTATTTCAAGCGGATATCATCATAGTTTTATCATTCTCATATACACCAGTAATCATGCTCTTATCATACTCAATCTTCCTTATCAATCTACATGAGGAATCCTTCCAACCATTTCATAGATCTCTTTGTCACGTAATAATTTCTTAATAAAACATGTCCTTAGAGTCTACTTCCAACAAACCATGACTTATCACGTACCTAATTTCAAACAGTTGTCTACTAACATTCTTTTCACATCACAACTATACCTACATTCTTACCAATTACTATTCTTCTCAATAGAACCTTAAACATATCATCATACAATTACTGATTATTATAGATATCATTAACCTTTATATATAAATACTTTTAATTGAAGAATTTACATAAGAGAGTCAGGGTAGAGACTCACCTAATTCTCACTTACTGCAGTTCTAAGTCCCAGACTTAGTCATGACTCTTGAACCAACAACAACCACTGCTTCGAAACATAATTTCATTGTTACAATTCTTATACATATAATTTACTCGTCATTTCAATCGCTGACAACCTCATGCAAAACCTTGCACTTACAATTTACTATTCAAATATCACATATAGGCTTACTCATTCTGAGCTTAGCATGCAAAGTAGAATTACTTACCCTAAGATGGAATAACTACTCATCATTAAAGAACCATAGTTTCCAGATTATCGAGGAAGAGATACATTTAGATTTGAGAAAGGAGTTAGAGAGCACCACTTAAGAAGAAATAAAAGGAAGAAAAAGAACCTCCTCCAGAACCCACCACACTCATATATATAACCCCACCTGTTTAGTGAATCTTTACAAATGTCACACATTTCAGAATTTGCTTCATTAATGGTCTATAGTTTCTGAGAGAAATATAAATAAGTACACTGCCTTCACAATTATTAGGCTAGGCTATCTAGTTGATTTCTAACTAGATTACTTATAGTCTAATTAGCACAATATTCTAAACAAACCAAGGCGTATAATACCTTTGGCGTTAACCCATACCATACTTGTCCTTTATCATTTAACACGAACTTCTCCTTAATATAGCAGAATACCATGAAATGAAATCCCTATTTACATGTGTGGCAGATACTATATGCCCATACGTATACGCCACAATAGAAAATTTGGCGGAATACACTTCGCTAGACAGGCTATTTTACTACTATATGCCAAAACCTTAAACCCACTAGATTTTGGGTGTTACAACTCCCCTTAACAAAATTTCATCCTTGAAATTTCTAACTTTGGAAAGCTACAATATATAACTGTTAACTAAATCTTCGCGCCAGGCGCATACAACTAATTTGGCGAATCATGACTTTTCAGAGTTACGCACTTTGAAAATCCCCAATCAAAATCAATACCATTAGTTTGCTTCATTGGGCAAATTCAGAATTTGGTGGTTATTCGCTAAAATTTAAATGTTACACTTACTCTAGGACAAGTGTCAACATTGTATTGGAGAACCTAAACAATTTCCATGAATTAAACTTCTTGCACAAGTTTGTTTCTATAAAACAGATATACAAACATTTCCTCGGCACTTTTGCTGAATCATTCGAATCCCTAACCTCTTTTTTTGCTCAATCCTTTAGTCTTTATCATCTTCAATCTCATATTTCTTAAAGGTAATCTTTTCTTCTCTTTACTTCCTTTCTTTTTCCCAATTACTTTTGGTGATGTTTAGAAAAAATACTCGAGGTAGAGGTCAAACCAAAGTAGCCAAATCATCACTCCCAGAATTCCCTCCTCTTTCTGTCCCCAAGGTTCTGATGATACTCCCCCAAGCATATCAACTCCCTCGTACGAATGTAATACCACCCAAGATTTAGTAAAATGGGGTAATTACTTAATTTGCTTAAAGTGTACTTAAAACCTTAATTTTTCTGCTTCTTCTTCTTTTTTTTTTTAAAAAAAGAAGTAATTCCCTCGTTATGGAAAATACTTCATTCTTAAGGGTTACTTGAAACCTTACGGGGTATTTAAGAAATTACATGATGTCTGGTTGGGGGGAATGGAATAACACTCCCCCATTATTCATTGAATAGTAAAGTATTCATTTATTTGGTTGAAAGAACGACTCATTCAATGGAATGATCATTATTTTCCTATTCCTTGTCCTCCCGTAATAGTCATTCTTTGGTATCACCAAATAATGGTTATTCCATGCAACCTTAAATAACAAAACAAAATCTTTTAATATGATTTAATATAAAATAATATTTTTAATTTTTAGAAAATATAAAAAAATATTTTAAATATTTTAATATAAAAATGTTTTTAATATACATTTAAATAGTATTCTTTAATATTAAATTGATGTTAAAATCACATTAAAATATTAAAGGGCATATTTATGATTCGTCTATTTTCTTTTTGTTATCACATATTTATTCCTCTCAACTAAATGCATAAATATTATTACAATACTCATTCTATTTCATCCAACCAAACCACTATTATACCTATATAATTTCATTACAACTTTATTTCACTCTGTTAGAATGATTTTTCCATTAGTATAGTAATTCCTTCATTTGGTTCACCGTAAGGTCACATAATGCTATTGCAATTCAATTGGAACAGGGATTCATTGGTAAAGGGCTAGGAATAGGCTATTCAAACTCCACCAAAAATTAAATTATTTTTCCCAAAATATCCTATACAAAATTTAAAAATGGCAAATCTTATTCTTGCCGAAATCATATATCAGAATCAGAGTTAACAATTTTCTTATTTTTTAGAATAAGAGAGAAACACTCTCTAATAGCTTTTGATTAGTGTAAGCCTTGGACCTTCGAATATAAACATGAACATATAAAAAACTAAGATGGCTAGACGAAAAACAAGGTTGAAATCACTAAGTTATTTTGTAGATCTACGTTTTCCGGAAAGATATATGGAAGGAGATTGAGATGATGTAGTGGGTAAACTTTTGAGTTGTTCTGGGTTAGCAAATGGGGTTTTCTGGGTTCCTTCATTTATGAAAAGAAACAGAGTAGATGAAGGAGATCAAACGGCATCCACTTACGGAGAAATAGAGTAGATGAGGGAGTGTGAACGACAAAATAAAAAATAAAAAAAAATGGAGAAATAAGAAGAGGGGAATGAAAAGAACCAAAGTTAACAAGGTAATTTATATTTTATATTTTTTAAGATTCAGTTATTAATATTTTAATATATTATATCATTAAATATAAATTTAAAAACTTGATTGATGGTAATAATTTTGTATTTTATCAAATAATTTATTTAATTATAAGTGAATAATAATATAAATAAAATATTTTTATCTAAGGGTAAAATTGTGATATTTAATCTATTCTTTATTGATTTATTGAATCATTTGATTTAAGTATGTATTCCTACCCAAAGTTATTACATTTGCATTTTAATGAATTAAAATTTTTGAAGAAATCAAAGTAATTTAACCAATTACTTGCACCTCCTATTCTACCATACATATATTTGTTATACTCTGTTGTACCTTAATTCTCATATTCAAGGATAAATATTAGAGGTTATTCAATGATGAACTAAAAAATTTGATATGAGATTATACAAAATTAGCCTGGCTTACCATGTTTGTTCTGTTGTACCATAAATCCATAATAGTAACTCACCCTATCATATCACATAAAAGATTGGTCTACCATTTCTATATTTGCTTTGGTCTATGATCAACATAAATCAATTTTGAGCTCAATTAAAATGGTGGGACATGAAAAGACTACTGTTTTATGATTTAAAACCAAGTGATTTGACCAATGAACCAAACCAAAAGTCATTTTACCCATATAATTAAATGAAAATTACAATATATATATATGGTGCAAATACCCTCATCAAAATTGAAATTATACAAATTGATCCTTTTCAGTTTTGAGAAACAAAGGATATTTTATACTCCTTTTGATTTTAAGAAATATAACCCATTTCCATTTTTATTTTCTTCAAAAATGAAAAACATTAAACAAAACATATTTAATTCAAAATTTTAAAAATGAAAATTAAAATATGTGAAAATTAAAAATTATTATTTTCATTAAAAATCCTTTGTAAATGTGAAAAAGATAAAAAAAAATAAGGGTTTTTAACTTTTTAGATAGTACTGGTTAAGAAAAACCGTAAAAACTTTTTCCTTTTTTTTTCTCTAAGTCATTTGCTTCTTATATTTTGTTTACACGTCTTTTTTTTGGTTTGCGGATATATTTTGTGGGTATAGTTTTTGTCTTCACAAGTTGTGATGGACAAATGACGGGTGCCTGTCGTTCACTAAAACTCCATCGGCCACCAATAGTTTTTCTTGGAAAGTCGATGACTTTCCGTCAACTTCTTAATTTGTTTTTGTTTTGAGAGTATTTTAGAATAATAAATGATTTCATGTATCGATTTAGACCCGTGTTATCTTAAGTTTTATATGGTTTTTGTTTATTTTTTCATTATTTAACAAGTCTTCAGTTTTAGAAGTTTTTGTCTGCTCTTGTAGCACGTTTTTTAGTCTTGCTTATGCATGCAATAGTAATTTTATAAGTGATTTTGGGGATGATTTTATTGTCGTTCTCTCTAATTTGATGAATGCTCGATTCTTTTGTTGATTTTTGCTCGCTACTTTGGACCATCCGGGGCTGATTTTCTTATCGTCATTGAATGAATTAATTTACCTTTCAAAAAAACTTTAAGAAAATGTTTGGAAAATCCCTAATATTAGATTTAGTTGTAATTGCTTATAATTATATAACGGCGATATGTTTGGATAACCATTGTAATTGATGGGTCCCACTAAATTGGGTGTAAGTAGAATACTCCAATTACACTTTCTAATTTTTTGAGGGGAGTGACATTGGACTAATTACTCCGTTAATTACACACAAATTTAATTTTAAAAAAAAATATTTTTATACAAGTTATAAATTTTATAATATAAGTATAATCGTGTATGAGTGTTTGTGATGATTATGGTAAAATAAAATTTAAATTATAAATCTAAAAATAATATATTATAAAAATAATTTGTGCATTTTATAAAATTACTAACATTTATATTATTTAAATACTAAAAAAATTCTAAATTTATGGCTAAAAGTTTATTATAAACAATGTTATAAAGTGTTATAATATATTTATTTATATAAAAATTATGGCTAAGTATGAATAGAAATTATTTATGTGTTCAAACTATATATTATAAAAATAATATACTTATTCATAAAAATGTTAGAGTTTTTTTTTATCATAACTTATTTATAAAAAATAACTTTATAAAGTTATGACAAAAAATATATATTATTTATAAAAATTGTTATGAAAGTTTTGAACAATTTATAAAGTCCTATAATAAGTCTTTCTCCAAATTAAGTTTATATAAGTTTTTATAATTAAACCTACAAACTATTTGGACGGGTAACCAAATATTTTAAGGTCGATGTTAATTATACAAATAGAAAATGTTTTCTTGCACCATATCGTGAGGGTATGATACCATTTGAGAGCTCACAAATTAACTAAATTAACAGCACCACCTTAGTATAGCATAAGAAAAAAAAAAGCAAGGTTGGATCGTATTAGCATGTTGCATATTTCATAATTCCAACCATAGAGGGAATTAAGACGATCCATACTTCGTAAAGTACATGAAAGAATAAGATCTTCAAATTCAGATGGTAATGAACTCGATCAATGATCAATAGATGATTAAATATTAAAAAAAGAATAACTCAACAAGTATACATTACAACAATTAGATAAAATTTCATATGATGCTTATTTTTTTGCTATTTTTATTAGTAATCGTGTTATCAACTACTTTTTTAACTAATAATACATATAATGATTTGATTTTGATTTTTGTTACTTGCTTAGAACCTGTTTTTATCATACATTCAAATTTTTATCATAGTTAATATTTTAAAAAATATAAATTATGTAATTTGTATTGCCAAACATGACATAAAGAATTACGATGTAATTACACTCTGTCAACCAACAACGTCAAAAGAATTACAATTCTTTATAATTACAAATTACTACACAATTACTTTGTGATCAAATAGATCCTAAATGAATTAACTTTGGTTCAAATGTTAAAAAATTCAAAAGAAAAGAAAGATGGGTGTAAATAGGCTGGTGGGCTGAAAAAAAAGAAGCCAACAAATGTAGAGAAAAGAAAAAGGAGGGAGGACATTTTGGTAATTGGAGGCGCAATTTCTTGTCCGGAGAAGTAACAACTGCCCAGGCTTAAGCAAAATGGGGTGTGCTCTGCAATTCTCAAGAGACTCCCCACCAAAAAAAAGTCCAACAAAATTAAACTCTCTCTCTCTCCCATCGGATCCCATATCTGAATTCCCTCAAACAAAACAAAGTTTATGGCTTTTCAAGGGAAGAAACTCATCAACAATCCCGACGGTTTGCTTTTTTTTTTCTCTTCTTCACCATTTCCTCCTCCCCCTATTACTCTAATATCCCCTCTCAATTTTCTTTTCCAACCATAAACCTACAAACTTAATTTTCTGTTCTTTTCTGTTACACACTTCTCTTCCTTTCTCTATCTCTTCATCTTCTTCTTTTTTTCTTTTTGAAGTTCACGATAGTATTTGCCCGCATTTCCTAATTTCATGTTTACTTGCGTTCGTATTGGGAAATTTTGGATTTTTTTATTGTTTTTGTGCTTTGCCCTTTGATTATCGTTTACAAAATGGATGATGCATGTAATTTTTGTATATTACTTGAATAGTAGTGTTTTTTTTTGTTTATTATTTGATTAGTTGTTTTATGTTTCTGTAGTTTCCTTCATTTGGTCTTGAGTAAATGAAAGCTGATAATGAAGCAAGGCTATTTGCTGAAATAGGGAAAACAAACAAGGGTTTAGAAAAGATTCTTACTGTTTCTTTTCCTAGATTTTCTGCGTTAATTACACTGTGTTGGGCTATATCAAGCTATATTTACTCTTTGTTTCTCATTTGCATTACTTTACCATGCTCTTTCCACCAACGATTTGCCAATTCTAGATTTCTGCTTTGTGAAGAAAACCAATTTTGAGGTTCTTTTGTTATGGTGTTGGCAGATGTGGTGACTGAATTTATTGAGGGTCTTGTGGAAACATATCCCGGACTCCAGTACTTGGATGGTTTCCCGGAGGTGATTTTGTTATCCGCTTTGCTTATGTTTAGTCAGTGAATTAGACTTTATAAACACAAACCGATAACTTGTTTGCTTCCAGGTGAAAGTTGTAATTCGTGCTGATGCTTCAGGTGCAACATATGACAAGGTTGCAGTCATATCAGGTTCGAGCCCTACAAAGCTGCTAACACTTGATATCTGTCTTAGTTTGTTCAAATTGAAATTGAAATTCTATACTTTGTTACCTTTAATACCTTTTAAGCTATGGTGATTTCTAGACAGCATTTAAAGCTGCAGTCACCTTTTGGCTTTTTTGTTTCTACTGATTTTTGCAATCAACTAGTTTAGTTTGCCCTTTGTTAGGTAATTTTGGGATCAAACTTGTAGTTTCCCTCAGCATGTATGCTCATTATTCTGACTGTCCAGAACCAATTATGGATTACTTGCAATGCATCATTGGGCATAAACTTTGAGAGCATGAATGATTCTTTTTTTCCTCGTCTCTACACTTCTCATTGAAATTTATTTTCTTTCCATGTAGCTACATATGCTTTACCTGTATGGCTTTTATTTATGTATATGGATATTCCATGTTACATCTTGTTTACTCTTCTACAAGGTTGTATTTAAAAATAAAATAAGTAAAGAAAAGGAATGTGAAAAGGTATACTGGGTTTTTCTGCCTTAGGAAATGATGGTCATTCCAAGTGATATTGGGTCTCTTGGAATCTACGTTGGCTAATAAAATTGTGAAAAATAGTACACTGCTAATTTTATTTAATATAATTTGTGACATAGGAGGTGGAAGTGGGCATGAACCAGCACATGCTGGATTTGTGGGAGAAGGGATGCTGACGGCTTCCATTTGTGGAGATGTTTTTGCTTCTCCTTCTGTTGATTCAATTTTAGCAGTATGCTTTCTGTTTCCCACCTCTTTTTGGTGGTTTAGAAGGAAATGTATCATCCTGCTAATTATCATTGACATCTTCATGTTTGTGCCTGAAATTAATTCATCAGGGCATTCGAGCTGTTACTGGTCCTATGGGATGCCTTCTGATAGTAATGGTATTTCTCTTTCCTAATTAATCAAGTTATAGGTTTATATGACATCAATTGTTGTATTGGGGGATTTAATGCTATCATGATGTGTGCTTTAAACTTTTCAATGCTTTAGAAGATATCTCTGTTTAATTATCTCCAACCCCACCAACCCTGCCTCAATTAAATAAGGAGGTGAACCGGGGTGGAGATGGTGGTGATTGAAAGAGGTAAGTAAAATGAAAAACCCTTAACAAACTCATTAATGTAAAGGTTAGAAGCATGTTTAATCATGAAGCAACGAGCATACTATGGCTAATATTTCTTTGCTCTAATTCATGGTATAACTTGGATTTGGACAGAATTATACTGGTGATCGTTTGAATTTTGGGTTGGCTGCTGAGCAAGCAAGGTCTGAAGGTTATAAAATAGAAGTATGTTTTCATGCTAGACATAATCTCTTGAAAGAACACTTTTATTTCTTTGAATGTCCAAAATTTTGTGAGGGAGAATAAAATCTATATATGCATACGATTCCTTCTCTTTGCAGACGGTAATTGTTGGAGATGATTGTGCATTACCTCCGCTTCTAGGGATTGCTGGACGAAGAGGCTTGGCAGGAACTATTTTTGTTAATAAGGTTCTTTCTCTCTCTCTCTCTCTCTAGCAAAGTAGCCTTTTCCCCCTTACAAATCTTATTTTCACTAAAATTTTGCAATTGATCCTCTTCCCCTTTGTGAATGCAGATTGCTGGGGCTGCAGCTGCAGCTGGCCTTTCTCTTGCTGATGTTGCTGCTGAGGCAAAACGTGCATCTCAGATGGTTGGAACTATGGGCGTAGCATTATCTGTTTGCACGTTGCCTGGTCAGGTTACTTCTGATCGCTTGGGCCCAGGAAAGATGGAACTTGGTCTGGGAATTGTGAGTTACTTTATACCTGTGTTTCTGCAAAACCATATGGAATTAGTTCTCTTTTTACTTTTTTGTTTGATCACTTTTAGACATTAGTTCTATACTCTTAACCTTTGACTCTTGTCTGGCACTGTACTTCTCTTTTTTACCTGATTTGATTCCTACTTCAATACTTATCTTGAGCTAACAATTGTTGTCTTTCAGCATGGGGAACCTGGTGCTGCTGTGGCAGACCTCCAGTCTGTGGACGTGGTGGTTTCTCATGTTCTTAAGCAAATATTATCATCGGTATGTTCTTATTGTGGAGCCAGCCTATCCTTTTTAACCCCCTGCCGTCTTCAAGGAAAACATAATTCGTGCTACATGCATCTCATTCCACCAATGGTTATGGTATCTGATAATGTGTACTATTTTCTTTTGTGAGGAAAGTATCCTTGAATTTTTCTCAAGTATTTCAGTGTGATACTATCATATCTTGTTGTCTGTCTTTTATATTTTTATTTTATTTTAGTTCTGCTTCTACTTTGGGGGTACAAACATAATGTGCCTAGTATCACTAGCAACTATTTAAGTTTTATTTTCGACTGAAATGATATTTCTTTTAGTTCTATTTTGTCTAATTGAGCCTTCCCCTTTCGATTTTGGCTCATTAAGTCCAATTACTAGTGAACCAAGGCTGGCCATTCAATCATGCTGATGTGGTAAATATGGCTTAGATCACCATAGACACCATAGAAGACTGCTAAAGAACCATTCAAGACAATTAGAAACTAAAAGGAAAGAAAAAAAATTGAGATTTCTCTCTGGTTCTTTTCACCATAGCAGCAATACTTATACTTCAAAAGTTATTGCATTTGGGGATTACATTAGGTTCAAATGTTGAAATGTGCTGCTTATGTGGGCCATTGGGCCATTTCTAATATATTTTGAAGAGAACCATGCATCTTTTGAAGATTCAAGGCTGTTGCTATTAATACTTATTAATCAAGATTGTTTTCTGTGGCACATGATCTTTTTGCCTTTTCTATTGTTGTTGACTAAAAAAGGGGCCTTTTAGATTGATAAAATAGCATAACAGATCAATATATAGCCAGTAAATGCTTGATCTTCCATTAATACAATAACCTGCCGTGGATCAGCCTTTTCTGCTTTACTCATCGTATCAACCTAGCAACGCTACCTCTTTTCCTTCCTTTACAATGTATTATTTATCTCAGAACTTTATCATCTTGTTACTTTAAATTTTACTTATGTAATCTTTCAGGAAACTAACTATGTTCCAATTACACGAGGCAATAGAGTGGTACTCATGATTAATGGGTATGTATGTATATTGATTTTCTTTTCTGCTGTTGATTTTTTCCTCTACTTTCCTTTTGGGGGCCAGAGGGTGTTTTCTGATCAGTTTGGTTTTGGGGTTAGCAATGGCCTGGTGCTTATATTTCACATTCTACCTTTTTAGCTAGGAAATAGACGAGACTTTCATAGCAAATAACCATATTACTTGGTGTTGATACAAAATGATGAGAGTAAGAAGAGGTAGAGAAAAAGGATGAGGATTGACGATTATGGCCTTAAGCTAGAAATAACAATACAGTGATTGAAGAGTATGGCTTTAGCCATCTTGTGTTGCTTGGGGGAATTTTCTAACCTTAAAATTAACCTATTTTTAGGAATTTCTTTTGAAAATAAACCAGTTTTTAGGAAAATGAACTTCGTTTCATTTAAGAGGTCAATTTAGGTTCATTTATTTGATTCAAACTTGATAAGAACTTAAACAAAGGGCTCATCACTAAATTTTACGCTTAAGCTTGATGAATGCTTATATTATCTTCCTAATTGAGCTCTGTTTGCCATATTCATACATCCCTTTGCATTTATGTTCTGTGTTTCTTATTATTTGTCCTAGTCTATTCAACATTTTTATACTTTTGTTGTCATCACTATGATAAAGATCTATTGACTTGTAGCTTGGGTGCCACTCCTGTGATGGAACTAATGATTGCAGCTGGAAAAACTGTCCCTAAGTTACAGCTGGAATTTGGACTTGCTGTTGAAAGAGTGTATACAGGGTCATTTATGACCTCTCTTGATATGGCTGGTTAGTTGTTGATATAAAAGTTCTCTTTGTTGCTACTTGCAAGTATTGTTCATTATCTGTACAATGTTTCTTTCAGGATTTTCAATATCTATAATGAAGGCAGATCAAACTCTGTTGCAACGCCTGGATGCTCCCACTAAGGCTCCACATTGGCCTGTTGGTTCTGCTGGTCTGTCATTGTGTTAGAATATTGATACTTCTTGTTAATGTTTCCTCTTTTTCACTTGTCTATAAAATGCATTAGGAAGAAATTTGTGGAATTAGACGTTTTATATTGCATCACATATTGATGATCTAAATTGCATTGTGAACTGAAGAATATACTCTCAACCTCCATATATAACAGTTCACAATTTTATATTGAAAATTTAAATGAAGTTCAAAGGTTATTTTGGGTTCAGTTCAAGCTCCTTGTTTTGTTGTAGGTAATCGTCCACCTGCCAAGATTCCTGTTCCATTGCCACCATCTCGTTCAACAAAGAGTGAGGAGGTAAGTTCAGTAATCAATTACTCTATAGAAGAGTAGGAAAGGACAGGCCATTTGTTATAGGAAAGTAAACTAATTAAAGTTTTCATTTAAAGTAAAACTAACATCTCTTTCATCTAGAACCTAGATATTAGGTTTTTTAGCTGCTATCACTAAATCTTCATTCTTTGATGTTACCATTGATAGATATTGACAACGGCTAACCAAATGCACGATATTATACTTGCTAGATAGGTTATGACAATATAATAGCAGTACTACTACCAACAAAGACTACGTAATGACATTATAATAACCACTCATTGTGTACCAAAAATAAAAAGTTTGTTTGCTTTGTATGTCCTGTTGTTGAATACAAATTGGCCAAATGTGACTGCTTGTCCTTGTCCCAGAATAACAAAAAGAAATATGGATTACACTAAGAAGCTACTAGTGTTAGGCTTGTTTTTTCTTCTTCTTTTTTTTTTTCTTGAAAAGTAAAATAATTTCACAAATAACTGTCAGATGTTTTGTTGTCCATAGAAGGAAAACCAAAATAAAATTAGAAGCATAAAAAAAGGAAAATAACAGAAATATACATTGATTAGATGAAATTCAAGTTGGAACTGGATCCTGTGATTATATTCCTTTTGGTACCTCAATGCATTACATGTGGGTAGTGGGTGGAGGTTGTTAATATCGTTAAATAGACTCTGATGCCTTTATATTTTCTTGAGGACATGACATTATTCATATCCTGTTCGGTATGGGGAAAAAACGGTTTCTTGTTGTGTTTGACTGCTATCTTACTAAATTCATGTTTGTTCCTGGCAGTCATTAAGTCGGCCACTGCAGCTTAGTGAACAGGGCCGCATTCTAGAAGCGGCTATTGAGGCAGCAGTAAATGCAGTAATTGTTATGAGGGACAGTTTGAATGACTGGGATAGCAAAGTTGGTGATGGTGACTGTGGGTCAACAGTAAGTTGTGCACTCGAGCTGTCTGGGTTATCATTTTGCCTTTTGGTTTACAATTTAGTGCATGATATATGTGATTCACCTGCTTTTGCAGATGTACAGCGGTGCAACAGCAATCCTTGATGATATGAAAAAATAGTATTCTCTTTCTCCATTTTTTTTATGTTTCTTTTGTGACTTAATCAAGGGAAATTCTTCTAGCAAAGTAACTGTGGCAATTCTAGGCCAGATTGCCAATATATATACTTATGCAAGCTGTCTGCCTCCATAGTAATTAGGTTTATGTTTGATATCTATAGCTTTCTGATGCAGTTCAGAGGTTTTGATGAGTCATTATCTTTAGACGTGTAGGAAGAGGTATATTTATCTTATTTATAGTGCTTTCCAGTAGTATTGAGTGTAATATTTATTTTAAGACTCCTTCCAATGTGGAGCTTGTCATGGCCCTTGTATAGATCTTTTTCTTGGTCATACAGCCACTTGATTTCACTTTATTATACACTTCTATTATTGTCATTGCATTGCAAGACCAATCCCATAGATGCAGTTGGTTGAGATGCTTCAAAGACTTGAATGCCCATAACACTGCAGAGGATATTTCTGGTAGGAGATTTTTTAATGTATAAAGTTGTAGTCAAATGGGTTGCTGGAGATTGGAGCATGTAACATGATTTCTTTGTTTGTTATCTCCGGTGTAACTAGTTTTTCCTCCATTATCATTTCTGCAGTAGTTGATTTGCAAGTGTAATGTATTGATTGGTGGCTGACAGCTTTAGATACGTAACTTTTAAAATTTTTAATGTGTAAGAATGTTTTTTTTTTTTTTACCTAAGTGATTATCATTACAAACAAATATTTTTGTTATATCATTGGATCTTACCTGATGAATCATTTTCACCTGTCCCAGTTATCCTCTGAATGATGCTGCAGAAACAGTGAATGAAATTGGATCTTCTGTTAGAAGAGTTATGGGAGGAACAAGTGGAGTCCTGTAATTTATTTGCCTGTTCTCTGCTTGATTTATACTTACTGATATAACTAGAAATATATAACTCTTGATATTCTCTTTGAGCAGATATAATATATTTTCTAAGGCAGCATATGCACGGTTGAAAGCTAACTCAGATTCCACTGTCACAGCAAAGCAATGTGAGATGATGCCCTTCATCTGAGACATTTTTTATTTAGACACCTTGTCTCACTGACGCTTTATTTTAGGGGCTGAAGCATTTGAAGCTGCCATTGATGCAGTCAGTAAATATGGTGGGGCTAGTGCTGGTTATCGTACATTACTGGATGCCCTTATTCCTGCATTATCAGTTCTTAAGGAGGTTATATAGATCGACTGCCCTTTTGCTCTTTTTGTTGATGCAGTCCAAGATTTCATACTAATATTTTGTTTTGCAAGCAGAGATTAACTGCTGGTGATGATTCTTCTACTGCTTTTGTTCTTTCATCTGAAGCTGCATTGGCAGGAGCTGAATCAACTAAAGACATGCAGGCTCAGGTTATTTATCATCTTGCCTTCACCTTGTTTGGTGTTTAGAATTTTGATTGCATTTAGCTGTTGTTTCCTTTGGTCGGCTGTCATTGGCAATAAAATTTCATTAAAGTGCTATATCTCAGAGGGATTACTAAAGTAGGAAGCTTTTTCAGATAGCTGCTAATAAACACTAAACATATATTACTTGACGCTGGACAAATGGGATCCTGATGCTTTTGTTGCATCTTTTCAAGATATATACTTTCGCTTCATTGACTCGTAGGCAGGTGAGGTTTTATGGGACGAGTAAGGGTCAGGATTACTGCTACTAAATTAAGTCCAGATTTAGTCTCTTCACTCTTTCTAACATAAACCACAACCCTTGATTTGCAACATAAATATCGATGTTTGAATTAGTCTCTAAACTGCAGTTAAGATAAATACTTGGTGCTTGAATGTATATGTATATGTATATGTAAAAATTTATGTGTTAGTGTGGTGTTGGGATGTTGCAGGCGGGGCGGTCAAGCTATGTGTCTGCGGCAATACTTGCAACAGTTCCAGATCCTGGTGCTATGGCGGCAGCTGCCTGGTATAGGGCAGCTGCTTTGGCTGTGAAGGCTAAATATGAAAAAGCCTCCTCATGAACACCCTTGCTTCCATGTTTCAACAATCAACACTGATATACCTTCTTTTTGTGCTTTGCCGGATGATTTTTGTTTGACTAGTTGGCTTTCCGCTTATGCATTTTCTTATACTTTTTCCTTTTGTTTTTTTGGGGGTGCATGAAGCTGAGAGAGCCATTTTCATCCATACATATACACATCATTGAATTTTATAACTTTTCCCAAATGTAAACCCTGTTTCTAAATAGAGTTAAATTCAAATTTGTCACGGATCATTAATATTGAGTCGTTTGGATTTTATATTTTCTTATCTCTCTTTTAAATCAGATTTTACCTATTAAAATTTATAAAATTTTCATTGCTATTGAGTTATAATATTTTTTCTTAATCGGATATCTAAAATGAAATGTTAAAAATATTAAAAAGGTCTATTTTTGCTTATTTTCAAATAAGATTTTATACTTTTTAGTGTATTTGAGAGCAAAATTTACTCGAAAAAGGTTTCGAATTTTGAGTTATTTGATATTTTTAGTTAACCCAAATAAGTAATTCCAGTTACAATTTCAAGTCGAGTTGAATTTTAAAAATTCAAATTCGAATAATTTAAATAATATATTGGTATAAATATTTTTGGTTTTTGTCAATTTTAAAAATGAGCAAATTGATTTTTTTCAACAAAAAGTAAAAATCAAAATAATTTTTAAATATTTATAAAATAAATTATATTTTAAAAAATGATTTAAAAAATCTAAACAATATATAAAAAACTTAAAATTAAAAAAAAGTCAAATAATAATTTGGGGACTTAAATAATTAATTAATGATTCAAGTTTATCATACTAAAATATTTTATTTTTTCTCTTATTTTGCTTTAAAAGAGTTTTAAATATATGTTTAACATGAAATTAGTTATATTGTAACAAAATTTTAAGTTGACATGTTTAATTTTTCTAATTTTACTCAATTTGATGTTACTTGACTTGAATTTCATTCAACTCAATTAACTCGAAAATTTTTTACTTGATTTGATCGAATGCTCACCCTCTACAAATAAATTTTGGCTTAAGGGTGTAAAAAGTCCTCAAAACTTTTTCAAAAAAAGCAATTAAGCCATTGCTTTTTTTTTTGCACTCAATTGTGTACTTGAACATTTAAAATGCATTAAAAAGACCCTCGAATTTTTTCAAAAAAAAATTTAAGCCCCTTTTTTTTTGCACTTAATTGGATACTCGAACTGTCAAAATGCATCAAAAAGGTCATTTGACTGTTAAAGTTAATTGCTCCTAATTGTTTTCAATTAAAGCCACTCCGTGTCACAACCACGGCATGACATGTGACAAAAAAAATATAAAAAATAAAAATCAATAAAAGTTATAAAAATTATTAAATATTAATAAAAATAAAAATATTTAAATTTTATTAAAATTAGAAAAAAAAATATAAAAATCATAAAAATATAAAATTTTATAAAAATTATTAAAATTTTATAAAATACATCAAGAAGGTCATTGAACCATTAACTTTTAACTGTTGACCGTTAAAGTTAATAATCCTCATTTTTTTTTCCAGTTAAAGCCATCACGTGTTACAACACAACGTGACATGTAGCGAAAATGATAAAAAAAAGTACGAATCAATAAAATTTATAGAAAAATTATAAAATGCTTCTTTTGGTACAATAATTTTTATATTTTTTTACGAAGTCTTTACATTTTTTATAATTTCTTACGATTTTATAAATTTTACAATTTTATATTTTATGATTTTTATAAAAATTTACAATTTTTTATAATTTTTATTAAAATTTAATAATTTTATAACTTTTATTGATTTATTTTTTATAATTTTGTTGCCACATGTCACGTCGTGGTTGTGACATGAAATGGCTTTCACTGAAAAAAATTAAGGGCAGTTAACTTTAACAGTTGACTGTTAAAGTTAATGGTTAAAGAGTTTTTTTGATGCATTTTGGTAGTTTAAGTACCTAGTTAAGTGCAAAAAAAAAAAAGTAATGGCTTAATTTTTTTTTTTGAAAAAGTTTGAAGGCTTTTTTGATGCATTTTAAAAGTTCAAATACCTAATTGAGTGAGAAAGAAAAACACAAAGACTTAATTGCTTTTTTCTGAAAAATTTAAAAACTTTTTATGCCCTTAAACCATAAATTTTTATTCTTCGATTTTCATTCAAATATGAAAGGCTAATTTATTTTAAAATAAAAATTGGGTTTATTTACTGTGGTAATTATAGTAAGCCTTTTTATAATGGAAACAATGAGAATAAAAATATTATCAACCCTCAAATAAAAATAAATTTTTTTAAACCATAGATTTATCATTTATTCTATCTCATTAAAATTTAATTTTTTTATTGTTTATTTAAATAAGGATATAAAAAATTTTGTAACACTCTAAATTCAAATAGAGTTCAGATTTGGAAAACAAAAACGCTTATGTGATTGTTTTACTTAGTTATTTTTCTATTTTTTTTTGCTAGAATAGTTTTTTTTTAAGGATGAATAGATGATATGTACTCTAAAGTTATTGGAATCGGACTGAATTGGTCGACCAGGTCAATACACCGATCTAAAGCAAAAAGGTTGAACTGATTGATTTGTAAACTGATGTGGATTGATTGAACTAATTTTTTTTTTATTTTTAATAATTTATTTAATTAAACCAAACCATCTATTGAATTGAAAATCGGTGACATAACCAGTTTGATTACAAAAAATATGGATGTGCTTTGTTTTATTTTATTTGTTTGTTTTTTTAAAGAAGTTGTAATTTTGGAGGAGAATAATCTTTCTTCATATGTTTAATTTTGTTCAAAATCTTAGATTTTAAATGAAAAAGAACAACAAATCAAGAAAATTACTAAAAATTAGAATTAAAATAAGATTATATCCTTATTTAAACAATAAAAAAATAGATGTTAAACCTTTTATTTTGATGAGTAATAAATTTATAATTTAAAAACATTAATTTTGATTATTGTTTTTATTAAAAAATTCTCATAACTTTATTTGTAGATTTTATTTAGATACAGGGGGTTATTTATGTGTAATAAAAGTATAGAGCTTCTATTAATAAGTTACAATAAACGTCGATGATGACGGTAGAACAGTTGAAAGCAATAAGAAAAGTAAAATAAGAGGAGTTTTAACTCTATCTATTTTAAGGGTTGAGAAACCTTGTTCTAATAAAAGTTAAATAGAAAAATAATAGTTCTATACGGATTCAACTTGTGTTGTATAGATCCCATTATTTTGTCACTGTATTTATTTTTTCAACAAGTTACGAGATTCGGGTCACACAATCTCTAGCAATAATATATTTAAGATATTTTACTATTTAACCAAAATAAAAAAAAGAATATCTAATCAAACTATTTAAAAAATTAAAAACAGATGAAAAGAGAATAGGGATAATTTAGGTCTTACTTCCAGTACCCTTCTATATCGGTTGGATTCGGTAATTTCATATAAGGGTAGAAAATAGAAATATATGATTTATTTAAACTAGTGCAGGGCACAGCTATATAATAACTTTTAATATATATTTTTTACTATTCTCCCTATCCTTTTTATGGTTTATGTTTGAGGTTCATCACTGTAGTTCCTTACAATGTTGTCTCTAAACATAGTGGCTGATCCATGGACTAAATTTTGGGGGCTAATAAAATTTTAAAAAATTTTAAGAGTTCAATGAGAATTTTTTTTAAAAAATTGGGGGTCTAATTATAATTTTGTGAGATTAATGAGAATTTTTAAAAATTGTAAGAGAGCTTAATTAATTTTTAAAAAAAAATTAAAAAGTATAGTAAGAATTTTCAAAAATTTGAAAGGCTTAATTAAAATTTTCTAAAAACTTCAAAAAACTTTTAAAATCTTTGATAAAATTTTCTAATAAAAACTTTCAAAAATCTTTGATAAAATTTTCAAAATTTTTGAAGTACCAAGGCCTTCTAACTCCTTATAAAGATTCCCTTCGTCCAAGCACTTGTTGGTATAAAAACTTTACATAAAAATAAAATTTTGTATATATAAAATATGTGTCGAAATCGCTTTTTTGAAAACAAAAATTTTAGTTGTCGACTTAAAAAACAAAAATTGGAGTCGCCACCGATCCTTTATTAAGGTGTGATCGGCTCACCTTAAAATGATTTTGGTCTACGAAATTTAAGAAAATGAGTCCGGGAGTCAGTTACGCACGAGGAAGGATTAGCACCCTCGTAACGCCCAAAATCGGTACCAAATTGATTCTCTAATGTCTAGGTGTCGAAAGTTTGAAAAGATTTTAAAAGGAAACTTTTTATCTCATGAATGCATCAAAATAATAAGACATTCTTATTTCAAAGAAATAAAACACCACACCCAGTGAGTTAGGGCACAATGTTTTTAAATCTTCAAAATACTCGAATATTGCCTTTTGCTTTTGAAAATTCTTATCTCGAGGAGTCAAAATATCAGGACCAGTAAGTTAGGACCCAACATTCTTGAACTCCCAAGAATAAGCTTTTATTTAAAATTTACGAATTTAATGCAAAATGAATACTTGTTTTTCTAAATTTATCGAAAAATAATCGCAATCTAGTAAGTTAGGATACGATCTTTCTCGAGAATCATGAGTACCAAATATTTTGAAAATTTATAAAATATGATGATTTTAATACTTTGACAAAACCAAAATATACATTTTTTGAAAAGATATGCTAAAAAAGGGTTAATGTATAACATGAAACCAATATTCTAATTTCAAGCACATATGAATAAACAATTGCCAATATATATACAAGTATAATATACAAGTAAATTTGCAAACAAAAAGAAGGAATGAAATACATCAAATAAAAAAAATAGAAATACATGTATTAAAAATAAAATAAAAGTATAAAAGCATGCATATGTATATATTTACAGAAATAAAAAAAGCATACATGTATTGGTGAAACTTGAAAATATATATATGTATAATATACAAAAGATAATAGAATATGTGAAATAATAAAAATTTTATAATGATTTTTAAAATGGGAACATAAATATATTTAAAATGTGCCCATGCTATAAAACGTATATATATAGTATAAAATATAAAAAAGAAAGTAAAATAAAAACAAAAAGAGTATGTATATATGTAATATATGCGTGGAAAGCTTAAACAATATATTGAAACATGCATATATATATATTATACAGAGAGCATGCGCATGTATGTAGGCATAATAATAATAATATGCAATATTATAGTAATAAATAAAACAAAACAAAATAATAGTACGGCGTAATTGTGATAAAAACAAAAAAATGGGTTAAATTGAATTAAAAACGAAAAAATGGGGCGAATTTAGAATAATATTAAAAAAGGGATCAATTCGAACGCGCGAGCAACAATGGGGGACTAAAAAGGAAATTATTCCTTCCCTCCCAAAACGCCACGCAGCAGGGTATCGAATTGCAGCTAAAATAAAATTTGCGACCCAATTTAAAAAAGAGAAAAATAGGATTTAACTGAAACGCGTTGCAAGAGGGAGGGGCCAATTGTGCAAATTCCCCATTGAAGCCAAACGCGCGGATCCTCCCCTTCGGGTCGGGTCACCGCGCAGGTCAGGGCCTGGACGAAACGACGCCGTTTTGAGGTTTCAATAAAACCCAATTTTTCCTTTTAAAAATTTCATAACCCATTTTAAAACAAAAAAATGTTGCACCCTCCCCCCTTTTTGTTCTCTGCTAGGGTTTTATACCCAAGCCGTCGCGCCACCGTTCCACCGTGCGCCACAGCTTCGATCGCGACGGAGGTGGCGTCGATCGACGCTTCCGGCCAGAGAGGTAAGCTTCCTTTCTACTTTGCTTTGTTACTTCTTAAAAAAAAAACAAAAACGCAAAAGAAAAAAAATAAAACTGCAAGAACCCGATTCACCTTAAGAAAAAAATCTTTGTATTTTTTGTTTTTCTTTTGATTTCTCTCTTGTCTATCTCTCCTCCCCTTTTTACAGATTCGATAACGGCCTTTATAGCCGAACAAAAATAACAGGGAAAAAAATATCCCTCAATCTTGGTTCTATTTTTGCTATTATTCTGCTATTTGCTGTGCTATGCGCCTCTTTTTCGCAGGTTCGGTGGTTGTTGATGTGTGCGTACGTACATGGAGGCACAACTTGCGCGGAGAGGGAACCTGGCCCCGAGTCGTGCGGCGGATGGAATGCTGGAGGCCGTCACTAGGGTTTCCTGATGCTTGTTGATTTCGGGCTTGGGATAGTTTGGGCATATTTGGGCTTGTACAGCTGCCCCTCTTTGCTCGTTGTCGTGTAACGGGAACAGAGCAAAGACTAAAAAGCCCAATTGTGCCCGATCTTACTAAGCCTCGATTTCTTCAGTGCAAAATGGCTTCAAATAGCTTTATTCCCTCCTACAGCCTCTTCATAGGTATAAGAACTAGTGCTTCAATCCACTCCACTGCAATGTCAGAGAGATAGGCTTCGTACGTTGTAGCCTCTGAAAAAGAACAAAATTTGCTATCTTTAATCTGTTCCACTGAAACTTCAGGGAGATAAGACTTATAGCTTTAACTTGTTCTACTACAACTTAAAAATAAATCTGATGCGATCTGCTCTGCTGCAACTTCAGAGAGATGAGATATGTGATTTTAATCCACTCCATTGCAACTTCAAGGAGTTCTGTCTGCTCCACTGCAACTTCAGGGAGATAAGACTGGATGCGATCTGCCCTCTGCAACTTCAGAGAGATAAGATCTGTGGTTTTAATCCGCTCCACTGCAACTTCAGGGAGATAGGATTATTATCTTTAACCTGCTCCACTGCAACTTCAGGGAGATAAGATTCGCCATTTTCAGTCTGCCCCACTGCAACTTCAAGAGGATAAGACTTGCTTCCTTAATCTGCCCCACTGCAACTTTGATCTACTTCGCTGCCTAGGGAGATAAGATCTGTATTCTTCAATCTATTCCACTGTTGCCCAGGGAGATAGAAATATTGGCTTCAATGTACTTCACTGTAACCTCAGGGAGGTAAAATCTGCCATCTTTGATCTGCTCCACTACTGCTTAGGGAGATAAGATCTGTAATCTTCAATCTATTCCACTGCTGCCCAGGGAGATATAATTACTGGCTTCAATGTACTCCACTGTAACCTCAGGGAGGTAAAATCCGCCATCTTTGATTTGCTCCACTACTGCTTAGGGAGATAAGATCTGTAATATTCGATCTACTTCACGCCAATACATGAAGACAAGATCTGTTCTCTTCGATCTACTCCACCACCAGTATGGGGAGACAAGATCTGCTGTCTTTGATCTACTTCACGCCAATACATGAAGACAAGATCTATTTTTTCCTTCGATCTGCTTCACCACCAGTATGGGAAGGCAAGATCTGTTATCTTTGATCTACTTCACGCCAGTACATGAAGACAAGATCTGCTTTCTTCAATCTACTTCACCACCAGTATGGGAAGACAAAATCTGTTATCTTTGATCTACTTCACGCCAGTACATGAAGACAAGATCTGCTTTTTTCTTCGATCTACTTCGCCACCAGTATGGGAAGACAAGATCTGTTACCTTTGATCTACTTCACACCAGTACATGAAGACAAGATCTACTTTTTTCGATCTGTTTCGCCACCAGTATGGGAAGACAAGATCTGTTATCTTTGATCTACTTCACGCTAGTACATGAAGACAAGATCTGTTTTCTTTGATCTGTTTCGCCACCAGTATGGGAAGACAAGATCTGTTATCTTTGATCTACTTCACGCCAGTACATGAAGACAAAATCTGTTTTCTTCGATCTACTTCGCCACCAGTATGGGAAGACAAGATCTGTTATCTTTGATTTACTTCGTCACCAGTATGGGAAGACAAGATCTGTTATCTTTGATCTATTTCACGCCAGTACATGAAGATAAGATCTGCTTTCTTCGATCTGTTTCGCCACCAGTATGGGAAGACAAGATCTGTTATCTTTGATCTACTTCACGCCAGTACATGAAGACAATATCTATTTTCTTCGATAGAATTACTGGCTTCAATGTAGTCCACTGTAGCCTCAGAGAGGTAAAATCTGCCATCTTCGATCTGCTCCACTACTGCTTAGGGAGATAAGATCTATAATCTTCGATCTACTTCACGCCAATACATGAAGACAAGATCTGTTCTCTTTGATCTACTCCACCACCAGTATGGGGAGACAAGATCTGTTGTCTTTGATCTACTTCACACCAATACATGAAGACAAAATCTGCTTTTTCCTTCGATCTGCTTCACCACCAGTATGGGAATGCAAGATCTTTTATCTTTGATCTACTTCACGCCAGTACATGAAGACAAGATCTGCTTTCTTCGATCTACTTCACCACCAGTATGGGAAGACAAGATCTGTTATCTTTGATCTACTTCATGCCAGTACATGAAGACAAGATCTGCTTTCTTCGATCTGTTTCGCCACCAGTATGGGAAGACAAGATCTGTTGCTACTCCACTATTGCTCAGGGAGATAAGGCTTTATACTTTCACCGATTTGTTCTCTGGGAACATGACCTGTATGATTCATTTATGAACCTAATTATGCCTAATGATTAGGATGTCATGATCAGAATGAATCAAATGCTCCTAACTAGACATGTATGAATGACATTTGAATGAATGTAGAATGTCATGAAAATGATATCATTACTCTAAGTTTATTAAGGTCCTATCGCTTAATGTACTATAGCGCCTTTATGCTCAGCTGGCGAACCCAAATAAGCACTTGACCATATTGCCCCCATTGTAATCCTCCAAGTTTGATCCACTAAGATGCCAAAATTTATACCATCTTTTCCCGTTGTAACCCAAGAATAAAAGATTTGGCCTTTTCTCAATCCTCTGTTATCACAATTCAAGGATACAGAATGTGAAACTTTTTGGTCTCTTACACCATTCCCAGGGTGTTGTACCAAATGCTCATGCACAAATGAATAAATCTTCTCCAAGAACAACTTCTTATTATTATTCAGTGATCATTGCTTGCTTATTCATTGAAGCTTTGTCACCAACACGACATCTTGCCATTTTGTTCAATTAATACTTTAGACAAGACAATTCAAAGGGATAGTCTTAATTTAGACTCTTCTTTATCAGATTTCCAACCTGGTGCTTTCTAAATAATAGTCCTGTTTGAGGTTCCTATATTATTCAGAAACTTCTAGAGTACTATGCAAAACTTCCCTTGTGAAAGTTTTATTAGTCTATTAATCATTACTCTAATGCAACACACTTGCAAAGAGAACAAAATGATAGATAAAATTGAATTGGTTCTGAGCATAGCTCGAAATCAAAAATTTATCAAAGATAATAAAGATGGATAACAAAGACATTGATTTAGGAATGCGTATCTTGGAAATGAATAAAGTGTTCCAAGAATAACAAAAATGGTATACGGATTAGGTGCCCCAGATATTTCCGCTTGAAATTCTTTGTACAAACTTTCTGAAGACCATTATGAGTTTAACATGTGTTTAGGAGTACTTTGTCGATGCCCCAAGATGTCGCCTACCTTTTCCTGTTGATTCAGGTATAGCAAGACCACTGCATGCCTCATGATGATCAGTATTTGAGCTACTCCAATAATCTCATGCCACATTCTGATCAATATTTGAGCTACTTCGATAATCTCATACCCCATTCTAATCAATATTTGAGCCGCCCTTTTCGGGTTTTCAACTCAAATCCCCTTTGGTCTAAAGCGCCCTTTGCGGGTTTTCACCTTAGCCTCTCCGGTTTTACTTTTTCCATTTTTCATTTTCATCTCTTCATTTTTTCACATCACTTCTTTTTTTTGGACTCAAACTTCCCTTTGCGGGTTTTTACCTTAGCCTTCTCCTTCTTTAAGCGGAGTATTTCCTGACTGAATCTGAGTTTACAGGACTTTGCAGGTTTATCATCCATCTCGCTCAAAATCAAAGCTCCTTTGGAAAAAAAACCTTCTCTATAATCAGAAGGTTCATCCCAATTTGGCATCCGCTTCTCTCCAAGATATTTTTTGTAGAGGGAGGATCTACAACATTTGGTCACCCTCGTGGAATTCTCTAGGATGAACCTTTTGTTTTAGGCTCGCATCATTTATTTCTGGTACATCTAACCGTGATGAATAACTTTTAGTCTTCTTCCTTCTATCAAGTTCAATTGATCACATTGCGATTGGATCTGTTCTGCTTCATCCAACTTGCTCAGCCAATACTCGGAGAGAAAAAACTTTAATAGAAAAAATCATGATGAACTAAAGAGAAAGGCACTGCTCCGGTAGAGTTTTCACTGCATCATTCATGATATTAACCTTGAACATACTGTAAATTTTTGATATCGTGCTATTGTTCAGATTGCAATGACAGTGCTTAACCTGGACATATCCTGGTATGACCATGTGTAGACATTTTTGAATTCTTGAAGTAACTCAACAATGTCTTGCTTTGTCTTTGAAGTCATATCAATTCCAATTTTCGCCAAGCTCACAATTTTTAATGATTCTTTGTGAGGTAGGATCTGTCTATCCTCTTATTCTACCATCCTCAATAAGTCTGGAGATAAGCTACAATCCATGTCATCTTCAAAGTTGTGAGATCCCTCTAAACACATGTCTCACTCAAAAGGAGATCTGAGTATATAGCAGCGTCACTCATGTCATTGATATTTGGGGACCCATGGTGGGTATCGAAGAATATACAAAAGAATGTATGAATAATATGAATGAATGAATGAATAATTTGGCAGAAAAAATCTGAAAGAATGAAAAAAAATTGTAAAGAATGAAAGAACATTTGCTCAAAGATGATTGCAATAATGTATTTCATTAAAATAATAATGTTCAGACGTGAGCCTATTTCACAAAGAAATTCCTATTGCTTCTAGGCTGAAAGCAGCAAGTGCGTCCTGAACATTACTCTAACAGACTCTAAATACTTCAGGGGTTTCCTCTGCAGTCCCATTATTTAAAACACCTCTAAGACGAATATCTAACAAGAACCCTTTTAATTGTGTCTGTATATATGGCATCGATGTGCAAACTTCTCACCACTTCTTCATACATTGCAGTCCCTCCGCTATCAATCATGATTGGGTAATGGATTTTCTGCACTTGATGAATCACCAAACTTGACAACACCCATGTCGATGAGTCTTTCAACTAGTTTCTTGAAGGCAGTGCAATTCTCAATCGAGTGTCCCGTAATTCTCGCATGGTAGTCACATTGTGCGTTCGCATCATACCATTTGGGATACGGAGGTTGTAGAGGCTTTACAGGAAAAGGAGAAACAACACGTGCATCAAACAAATTCTGATACAGCTCCCTATATGGTATTGGGATTGGTGTAAACTGGGGCCTCTCAGTGTTTTGTCTTGTACCAGCTTCCTGTCTCGATGAACCTTGTTGGTTAATAGCCACCTTTCTTGGCTGATTTACCGTAACTAATTTAGAGTAACCTATGTTGTTCACCTCATCTTCTCTTCTCCTTGAGACTGACCTCTTGTTACTCTCTCCAGCATCGATCTTTCCATTTCTTATGGCATTTTCGACCATCTCACCATTCAAGATTATGTCGGGAAAGCTTTTTGTGGCACTCCCCAACATATGTGTAATGAATGGTGCCTTCAGTGTGTTAATGAACAACATGGTCATTTCTTTTTCCAAGAGCAGTGGTTGAACTTGGACTGCGACCTCTCTCCATCTTTGTGCATACTGCCTAAAGCTTTCGTTCGGCTTCTTCTCCATATTTTGAAGGGTAATTCTATCAGGGGCCATGTCTGTTACATGACTATACTGTTTCATGAATGCTTGCATTAAATCCCTCCATGAACCAATCATGCTACGGCTCAGTTGATTATACCATTTAGATGCTGCCTCTGCGAGGCTATCTTGGAAACAATGTATTAATAGCTGGTCATTGTTAACATATCCAGCCATTCGCCTGCAAAACATGGTGATATGAGCTTCTGGGCAAGTTGTCCCATTGTACTTCTCGAATTCTGGCATCTTAAACTTGTGAGGGAGTACCAAATCTGGAACTAAGCTTAGCTCTTTAGCGTTAATCCCGCGATAGCTTTCAGTGACTTCCATCGCATTGAATTTCTCCTCTAGCCATTTGCACCTTTCCTCTAACTACCTTGGTAACTCCTCCTTTAATCTTTCCTTTTCAGCCCCTTCATCGAAGTCAGGAATGACAAAGTTAACAGGGTGGTTTCCGAGATTAGAACCCAATCCAGCTTGAAAATTCGAAGTACCGGCCTAGGACTGCTGAGGCTTGATTGTAACAGTAGGTTTGTACAGATATTCAACTTGAGTTCGCACATGTGGAGGAGTAAAGCCTAGAGGATAGAGTGGTTCATCCTCATTACCCTATTCGACATCAGCCATGAGACCCTTTTCCTTATCACCTCCTCCAGTCAATAGTTTGGTTAGCTTTGCCATCATAGTGTTTTGGGATTCCTGCATCTTTTCTGACATATCCTGTTGCATCTTATCCAACCGCTCCTGCACCTGTAGCTGAAGTCGGTCTTGCATCTCCTTCTGATACTGTTCGAGCTTTTCCAATCTTTGATCCATATCTTTAACCCTTGCTCAAGTGCCGTAACGGTGTTTGGTTGGTTGGTTGGTTTCTAGGTTAACTGAGCAATGATTTTAGTTAATTAGGATCCTTTAATCGTGTTTAATGCATATGATGTAATGAAATGCAAATGCATGAAATGAATGCGAAAAGAGATGTTGATTCATGTTCATTTTTTTTACTAGAAAACTTTACTAGAAAAGAAATCTCTTTACATAAAGCGGACATTTATACGGCTTTACCCTCATACTCCAAGTGAAGACATTGACCCTTCAGATACTAAGATATATCTCACGAATTTGATCTCCTTTTTGTTTGATCTAGGTCATAAATCCTTGCTCATTCACGTTCATTAGCTTCTTTATGAGATTGGGACCTTTGATGAATTTTGAATAAACTTTGACAATTTGGATCCTCAGGTCATGCAGCAAAGTCGTATACTCCTCTTGTTAGGCTTTTCGTGCCATGTTTTCTTCGGACCACCGTATTATCTTCCACATTATCAAGAAACCCGTATTCCATAACAAGCTTTCTAATCTAGTAATCGAACTCAAATCAACATCTCTTTTCTAATATACAAATGCAATGCAATCATGATGTCATGCAATCAAAACAAAATAAACCCAAGTCAGTATCACACCAAAAATATATAATCCAACACAAATATGAAATAGCAAGAACATATATTTAGGAATCCACTAGGGTTTGGTATAGCTCTACCTAGGGCAAGTTCCTAAAGCTCACTATATGAGGCTTAGTTTCTAGAGTAAGGGTACCCGAACCAGCAGATTCCTCGATCCTCACCCATTATAGGCTCATGTGGATCGAGTTCAGCTCAGGGGGATACATTTCCCTATGGCTGCACGGAGATGAAAATCTCACAAAGACATAGGTACGGATGTATCCCGAAAGCGGTCCACTACCCTGCACGGAGGTGAAAACCTCACGAAGGACTAGTTTCTCGCTCCCACTTAAGGGGGTAAAACGGACCATGCAATGCAAAATGCAAAGTTGCCAACATACCAATATGAAAAATCAATGAATGCGAAGAGAACTCATGATTTTTTTAAAAACTTTTGACTTACGACAAAAGGACAAAGCATAATCAATTCATGGCTCGACTCTCAAAGTCCCCAGTGGAGTAGCCAAGCTGTCGAAACCGCTTTTTTGAAAACAAAAATTTTAGTTGTCAACTTAAAAAACAAAAATTGGAGTCGCCACCGATCCTTTATTAAGGTGTGATCGGCTCACCTTAAAATGATTTTGGTCTACGAAATTTAAGAAAATGAGTCCGGGAGTCAGTTACGCACGAGGAAGGATTAGCACCATCGTAACGCCCAAAATCGGTACCAAATTGATTCTCTAATGTCTAGGTGTCGAAAGTTTGAAAAGATTTTAAAAGGAAACTTTTTATCTCATGAATGCATCAAAATAATAAGACATTCTTATTTCAAAGAAATAAAACACCACACCCAGTGAGTTAGGGCGCAATGTTTTTAAATCTTCAAAATACTCGAATATTGCCTTTTGCTTTTGAAAATTCTTATCTCGAGGAGTCAAAATATCATGACCAGTAAGTTAGGACTCTACATTCTTGAACTCCCAAGAATAAGCTTTTATTTAAAATTTGCGAATTTAATGCAAAATGAATACTTGTTTTTCTAAATTCATCGAAAAATAATCGCAATCCAGTAAGTTAGGATACGATCTTTCTCGAGAATCATGAGTACCAAATATTTTGAAAATTTATAAAATATGATTATTTTATACTTTGACAAAACCAAAATATACATTTTTTGAAAAGATATGCTAAAAAAGGGTTAATGTATAACATGAAACCAATATTCTAATTTCAAGCACATATGAATAAACAATTGCCAGTATATATACAAGTATAATATACAAGTAAATTTGCAAACAAAAAGAAGGAATGAAATACATCAAATAAAAAAAATAGAAATACATGTATTAAAAATAAAATAAAAGTATAAAAGCATGCATATGTATATATTTACAGAAATAAAAAAAAGCATACATGTATTGGTGAAACTTGAAAATATATATACGTATAATATACAAAAGATAATAGAATATGTGAAATAATAAAAATTTTATAATGATTTTTAAAATGGGAACATAAATATATTTAAAATGTGCCCATGCTATAAAGCGTATATATATATAGTATAAAATATAAAAAAGAAAGTAAAATAAAAACAAAAAGAGTATGTATATATGTAATATATGCGTGGAAAGCTTAGAAAATATATTGAAACATGCATATATATATTATACAGAGAGCATGCGCATGTATGTAGGCATAATAATAATAATATGTAATATTATAGTAATAAATAAAATAAAACAAAATAATAGTACGGCGTAATTGTGATAAAAACTAAAAAATGGGTTAAATTGAATTAAAAACGAAAAATGGGGCGAATTTAGAATAATATTAAAAAAGGGATCAATTCGAACGCGCGAGCAACAATGGGGGACTAAAAAGGAAATTATTCCTTCCCTCCCAAAACACCACGCAGCGGGGTATCGAATTGCAGCTAAAATAAAATTTGCGACCCAATTTAAAAAAGAGAAAAATAGGATTTAACTGAAACGCGTTGCAAGAGGGAGGGGCCAATTGCGCAAATTCCCCATTGAAGCCAAACGCGCGGATCCTCCCCTTCGGGTCGGGTCACCGCGCGGGTCAGGGCCTGGACGAAACGACGCCGTTTTGAGGTTTCAATAAAACCCCATTTTTCCTTTTAAAAATTTCGTAACCCATTTTAAAACAAAAAAATGTTGCACCCTCCCCCCTTTTTGTTCTCTGCTAGGGTTTTATACCCAAGCCACCGCGCCGCCGTTCCACCGTGCGCCACAGCTCCGATCGCGACGGAGGTGGCGTCGATCGACGCTTCCGGCCAGAGAGGTAAGCTTCCCTTCTACTTTGCTTTGTTACTTCTTAAAAAAAAAACAAAAACGCAAAAGAAAAAAAAATAAAACTGCAAGAACCCGATTCACCTTAAGAAAAAAATCTTTGTATTTTTTGTTTTTCTTTTGATTTCTCTCTTGTCTATCTCTCCTCCCCTTTTTACAGATTCAATAACGGCCTTTATAGCCGAACAAAAATAACAGGGAAAAAACATCTATCCCTCAATCTTAGTTCTGTTTTTGCTATTATTCTGCTATTTGCTGTTGTATGCGCCTCTTTTCCGCAGGTTCGGTGGTTGTTGAGGTGTGCGTACGTACATGGAGGCACAACTTGCGCGGAGAGGGAACCTGGCCCCGAGTTGTGCGGCGGATGGAATGCTGGAGGCCGTCACTAGGGTTTCCTGATGCTTGTTGATTTCGGGCTTGGGATAGTTTGGGCTTGTTTAATGGTTTGGGCCTATTTATTAGTTTGGGCTTGGGCATATTTGGGCTTGTACAATATGCATAGGTATTCTTTTAATAATCTCATTATAGATTCTGATTATATCTGTTCTTTTTAGCACAATACCTAAAACTACCCAAACCCCAACCTATAAATAGAAGGATAGTGCGCTTCAGTATTGGTAACAATGTCTATGCCAATCGAATTAATACTCACTCAACAACTCATTAAACACTTTTAACGTAATTATATATTATTTCTCTTAGTATATTACTTATCTAAAATACAAAATTTCATTTTTTTTAAAATAGTTTTTTTTCAAACATTTTATAATATTTCAAATAGGAAAGTGAATAGTGAATGATGTCCTAAATACATCTGTAATCTATTATATATATATAAAAGCCTGAGTTTGATTTTTTTTTAAATCAACGAGAATATCTTGTATTTTCTAACATATTATTAAATTAAATTTAAAAATAATTATAATATTAAAAAGTTTTTACAATTACAATCATTTAAAAAAACGTTTTTAAACAATTTTTTCATTATATTATTTTTTTGCTACATATTAATTATAAATTATTATAGTCAATTTATTGACTATTAAGAAAATAAAAAATAAAAATTGAATAGTGAAGAATTTATTTTACGATATATTAATTTTTATTGTTTGTACAAATGCTTTAATGATATGAATTTTTTTATTAGTATTATATTTGATTATCAAAATAATTAATATATTTTAATAATATTTATTATTTATTATTTTAAATAATGATTACATAAATATATACTGTAACACATCACACCCTATTCAATTGTCAGATCCGAAATGTGAGATGTCACATTCGTTGCCGAAGCAACTACAATTTCATTTCAATATTCAATCATGCAAACAAAAATTGAGTTTTTAAAACTTCTAATAACATTAATTGTTCAAATCCGGGTACAATTTCATTTCAATATTCAAAAGACAAATCATGCAAAAAAAAAAATTGAGTCTTTAAAACGTCTAATAACATTAATTGTTCAAATCTGGGTTATAAATAGGCTTATGAAAGCTCTTATGAAACTCCGGTAACAAATGAGGAATTAAAATGTAAAAACAACTAATACAAGGGTATTGTCGCGACATTGAAGAATAAGTGTCGTGATAATGAGGGCAGTGGTTTGATGTCGCAACTTCAATAGGGATGAATCACGACCATGAAGATAGTAACTTGATGTCGCGACTTCAATAGGGGAATGTTGCGACATTGAAGGTAGAGGGTTTATTGTTGCGTCTTTAGTAGAGGAATTTCACGACATTGAAGGAATTCCCTAAATTTTTGCATCTTTTGCCTCAACCCAACCAAGTACCATTCCGTTTGATCCAAGTGACCTAAAAATTCAACTTACTACATTATAGGTATTAACACGAACACCAAATTACTACCCTAACATATCAAACACCTATTAATACATGATCACAAGCAAGAAACAAATCAATCACAAGCATAACATGGCCAATTAGGCAAGCAAACCATTAACTCACTAGATGATTACATATACATATCACCAAACCTATATGGTCATGTTCAAAATGTAAACATTTCTTATCATACATACCAAAATGACAATTTGAACCTAAGGACAAACTTAAAAATTAGGTATATGTCATATTCTATAAACATAACAAAATTATACATACTTTGTTGAGTCAAGAGTTGAATTTTGGGTGCTGTTGCACCCCTCAAATCCTTGAAATCTAACGATACCTTTTGCATGAAAATAAACAAAACCGTATGCTGAGCAATAAGGTTAAGTGGTGTTAACAGATTTAAAGCATAAATCAAACATAGCAAAATACCAAATATACATAACATAAAATCCAAATGCTATCTAATTCATACTTGCATTTCTTGTCTCATGAACCTAATATCACACTTTGTGTTATTTATCATGCCATATACCAACATTTAATTCTTATACCATACATTTTAATTACATGGATCACAAGGATAATTACACTTTCTCATTTCATTCTCAAATCCATTGATTTGTTTTATAACCATATCGACCCTTAGGGCTCGTAATAACTAGAGCATATGATCTTTCACATTACATATTTTACTCAGTTAACATTAGTATGCATGATACACATTTCATCATTACATTCCATACCAAATGTCAATAAACAAGGTACATATTTCATAATCCCTATTGACTGAACATGGACTCAAGACAGATACACAGATCATCCAACCACCATACCAATATATTCGGCACCCAGTGCCTCATCGGTACATCCAAAATACAATATGCGCTCTGCGTCTCATCGGTAAAAACCAAAGTAAAATCCCATACACTAATCCTATGACATGCCAACTATACTTGACTCTACCTGAGATTGTTAATAAGGTATTCAATGATTCAAATATATATACATGGTTCACATATCACAGTTTAACACATTACCAGTTCACATATACTCAAATAAATTTCACACCATTGCATACTATCATATGCATACTATCTCATTTTTCATAAGTTACTTACTATTTCATACTTACCTATTCATGAGACAAGTGAGATCATTACTTTAAGCAATCTAATTGTAACAACCGAGTACATATAAATCGAACTCAATCATGAAAGCACAAATCGGGAGAGCTACTCGTCTACAACCCTTGCCTTTCCTTTATCTCGAGATGGCTTGACGTTGTTTTTAGCTATGTACGATAATTCAATTATAGAAATGGTATTATTTTTCACCAAATCACATGAAAAACACATAATTAAACATAATTTGCATTTTATAGAAATGGTATTAAACACATAATTAACTAATCATTTTAGTCCTTACATCCAAAATGCTCATATTTTTCAATATTTAACATCGAATCAAAATCTAAATTTCATATTATTTCATTAGGGACCTTGTACTTTTAATCTATAGCATAATTTCTTAACAACTTTTAATTTATTCAGTTTAGTCTCTAATCTCATAAATAAACTATATAGCTTAGCTTAATTTCTAGTTAAATCCAACAATTTTCACTACTTTCTAACTTAGTCTTAACTTGATCTAAGTTCCTCATTCACAATTTCATCACAATCAAGCTTAAACTTACCAAACCCCTCTAATGGTAACATGATATACACTTGATAATTGGAGAATGTAAAGCATGAGTGTGATGAATTAAGCTTAGATGATCATGAAAACATAAAAATTTCGAAAGAAAAACATGTTTACCTTAGAGATTTTGGACCAATTTGAAAAAAAAAAGAAAATTAAAACTTTTCTTTCTTTTTCTTCCTCACTTGGACGTCACCAATGAAAAGATGAAGACTTCATCTCTCTCTCCCCATTCTTTATTATTTATATAAGATTAATAATCTAATTAACTTAACTAATCATGCTTAATTTCCTGATTTAAGACTATTATATATATTACAATTATGATATAAAGGTTAAGTGGGTTTAATCATCACGCTTCCACTAACTCATAAATTGGTAATGGTTAAATAACCATTAAATTCCTTAGTTAATTACTATTTCCATGCATTTTTAAATTAAAATTCAATAGCGATTGTACTTTTACAATTTAGTCTTTAAATTATATTTAATGATTTTATCGATTTAATTACTTGACTTTCCTCTAATATGCTTTTATACTAAATAAGTATATTCTTCTATTTATAATTTCACAAACTTGATTTACAGAATTGGATTCAGAAACGGACAAAAATTAAGTCGTTACATATATTGTATGTTGGAAATAGTACATATGTTTCAATTATGATTTGAAATTTTTTTAATATTATTAAAAAAATTATTTATCTACAAAATATCAATATTTTAATGTGATACTCTAAAACTTATTTTTATTATATCTGAATTGTTAAATAAGTTAATATATTTTAATTATATTTAGCAATTCGAATAACAAATTAAAAAATTAATTAGAATAATTAAAAATGCATTATTTAAAACTAATTAAAAATAAGCACGTAAAATCACATGCAATGCATGTGACATTAGAAACTAGTATATATAAAAAATATGAGTTTAGAAAATTTTTTAAATTGATGAGAGTACCCTTTATAATTCATTATATTACTAAGTTGGTATTATTATTTTTTTGTTTTTTGTTAAAAAAATAGAATTTTTATTCATTTAAAGTTGAGTTGAAATTGAATTCAACATATTAAGAATAAGTAATTAGAAAATAAAATTAATTAATTATTAACAAGGGGGAGGAATCCACTTATTCCATGTAAAATAAATATTTTTTACACCCACTAAAATAAATTTACCAATTAGTGACGAATTTTTAGTGTGATACTTGAAATAATGTTATAAAATATACTACAAACATGACAAAAACAAATAAGATTGTTGGTATATTTTATATGACAACATCAAAAAACGTCATAGGTTAACGGCACTATATGTTTGACGCCAAAATTTGGAGGGAAATGTTTTTGTGACGTCTTTAAAGAGCTATTATAATTTTTCATCGTTACTAACTTAAATTATTATTAGTGATGACTAAGTTTTTATTTTTATGTCACTATTACCAGTCCTTTTTTCATGTCAATTTCACCTTATTTGTAAAACATAAAAGTTGACATGTTAGTTTTGTCATAAAAAATAAGTTTAACGATATTTTGTCACTCCTTGTTATTCTCTCATAATTTATATGAGAGGTTCTGCCACTTAATCTTTGGTTCCAAGATTTACCAAAATAATTGGGGAAACATTTTTAGTGAAGACTAAAATAATGTGACAGGATATATTACAAACATGACCAAAATAAATAATTATCATGTTTAATAGTTGATGATAAAAAAATATATTATAGGATTATGTCACTATATCTTTGACACAAAAAATTACCTTTAAAAAAATTAGTGAAAAATGTTTTTTATGACACCTAGATTGTGAGAATTTTTTGTCGTCATCAATATAAATAAAATATTTATACTGTTATAAAATAAAAGATAGAGAATAAAGAACAAGGAGAATGAGAGAGCAAAGAGAGAGCGTATTTTATTGATCAATCAGAATATTTACAAGGCTTCTCCAAAGCCTCTATTTATAGGTATAAGAAATATAAATAAAGTAGAGATCTATTTAAAGTACATCAAAACTTATTTGATATTGATGGATATCCTGTAACACCCCCTAACCCTTATCCGTCGCTGGACTAGGGTTACTAGGCATTACTGAACAAAACACATCTCAATACAAACGTTCAATAGAATTCAAGAATTTAACATTGATATGCAATTCGTTTAAATACCTGTTTAAATCAACTATTTCTAAATCAAAATATAAGCATTGTATATATATGTATAAATGGAAATATATTAAGCTTAGCCAAATTTTAAGTAAGTATAATTATAAATTCTACTTTAACCTTTTTAAAACAAAACATAACATTTTGATCCCGTTAAACCATAAGAAAATAAGCCATTTTCGTATGGCTATTAATTTCATATACAATATATCAAAGTACGACTTTCCAAAACATTTATCTAGCCTGTACATGCCAAAGTTAAAATTTAAACAGTTTAATACCGAGACAATAGATAGAGTGATGAACTTGCTGACGATCCCCGAGCTTGAAGCTTGATCTTAAGTCTAAAAATCAGAAAGACATAAACAAACAAAGTAAGCTTTTATAGCTTAGTAAGTCTATAGCATAACAGAAATTATAAAAATAATTATGTAATTTCCTGATACACTTAATGAATTCGCAAATACTATATATGTTAACTATTACATATAGTCAAAAGCATACTTAATTATCAACTCTTAAAACCGAATGTAAATTCACCATAAACATGAATAGCTGAATGCTTATATACATATATGCTTAATAAATATTAGTTCCAAATGTATATACACTTATTATAACTAAATGTATATATGTATTTATCACCTGCATATATCTAAATGCATATATGTGCTTATCTCTTGCACTTCATCGAATGCATATATATATTATTCAAATACATATGCCAAAAGTATATACTTATACTTATCAACCACATGTGCTGAATGCACATATATATATTTACTATATTCCACATATGTCGAGTGCATACACATATATATATCCAACAATTTCATGATAACCAACATATATATGTACTCACTAAACATAAAGATTCGAACGTTTATATGCTCATCAAATACTTAGAAACAAATGTTCATATATTTATCCATTACATATAACCAAAATCATATATATACCCAATGCAAATAATCACTTAATTTAAACAGATTCACTGGCACTTAGCTTGTTAGGCTTAAAGCCTGATTCAGATCACCGGCACTTAGCCTGCTAGGCTTATAGCCTGATTCAGTTCACCGGCACTTAGCCTGCTAGGTTTTAAAACCTGAAAATCTCAATTTCTCATATACAGAATAATTCCTCAAATATTTATTAACAGCAAACACATATTCACTGTAGTCCATGCTCAAACATAAATGAGTTTGCAAATCATATTTTCAATCCAATTCAAGTTCTAATAACTTATAATCATATAAATATATATTCGAACCTCATTTATAAAAACATAAACTTTTATGTCTTTAATTCAATCTAAAAACTTGTACACAAATGTACATATAGATATATTCAAACTCCCGTATACATATTTAACATTTATACCTTTTAAATAAAAATTAAAAGCCCATACAAGTATGTTTATTTATATTCGAACCTATATGAATTTATATATATACACATTCTTGCCTTTACCTAAGTTCACAACTTATTCATGTATATATAAATATACTTAACTAAATTTAATACAAATAATTTACATGTACTTATGTATACACACCTATTCGAGCATAATATATATATTTTGTATCTAAGCTCAATATGAAAACATATTTATGTACATCCATACATATTCAAAACTATACATACATGCTTAACATTCATATCTTATAATATAATCAATACTTAATTATATATATAAATGTTCCATCTCACATATAATCACCTTATTTAAAAAAAAATACCTATACAATTACAATGAACATATCACTAATCAAACCCAAAGTTTTTTTTTACATATATATATATGTATATTCGAAAACCCATGTATACATGAGTATAATACGTACCTTTAATCAAAGCAAGAATTTATACATGTGTTTATTTTCTCATATTCGAATCTTATGTTTATATATATAACCTTCAAACAATCAATTAAATTCAGAACATATTCATATAGATACATATATAAATATTAATACATTATATATTTATATATATGCTTTTATAGCATTCCTACTTTAACTTAATTCAGAAATTTATATAAGCATATATATATTCGAACACTTTATACACATATATATACCATTTATAATTCTAATTTATTCAATCAAATTACTTCAAATTAAAGCTAAACAACAACTACAATCGATATACATACATATATACTAATTTAATATCATTAAATAGCTAATAGACTTACCTCGGATATAGACGGAGACGTTCGACTATTCGACTACTTTTGTTTTCCCCCAATCCAATTCCGTTTTCTTTGTTTCTTGATCTAAACATATTCAAATTTAGCCTTTTTATCCATCAAATCATTCAATTAAATCCAAAAATACATAAATGGGCAAATTACCATTTTGCCCCTAACATTTTACTCTTTTTTTAGTCCTTTTTGCACAAAACACAAAATACTCAAAATTTAATCACACCATACTAAGGCCGAATGTTCCTAGTGTTCATACAAGTCCACACATTTCATTTATTTCACATTTTAGTCCCTCAAAAATTTATTTTCACAATTTAGCCCTAATTACTCAATTTCACCAAAATTTCAAAGACAAAACATGTTAATCTTTCACATATCTTTCATTTTTCATCATCAACTATCACAAAGCTCAAGCATTCATCAATGGCACATTTCAAAATCATCAACAATTCACAAAATTAAGACATGGGTTTTGAAATATTCAAAGCAACGATCTAAAAAATGTAAAAATTATAAAAAACCGAACAAAAACTAACCTTGAATTAAGCTTCAAAAGATGGCCGAACCTAGCTTAGGTTTCTTTCTTTCTCTTTTCTCTAGTTTCGATCAAAATAAGATGAAAATGTGGCTTTTAATTTGTTTGTCTTTTAATATATATTAACTTTATAATATAATATAATATATTATTATAACCTTTATACATAATATAAAAACTATAAATTATAAGCATAATGCCGTCCACTATCATGATTAATGGCCTAATTTCCTATTAAGGACTTCACGTTATAAAGACATTAGCAAGTTAGCACTTTACACATTAATTAGTCAATTTCATATTTTACGCGATTAAGTCCTTTTATTAAATTAAGCACACAAACAATAAAATTAATACACGAAACTTTCACACATGTAAATTACACATAATAAACACAGAAAATAATATTAAATTTTTTTAGACTCAGATTCGTGGTCCTGAAACCACTATGTCTGATTAGGGTCGAAATCAGGCTGTGACATATCCACTTTATAAGATATTCATAACACTCCCCCTTGGATGTCCATTGATAGATAATATGTCTTGTTAAAACCTTACCAAGATAAAAACCAATGGGAAAAAAATTTCTAGTGAAGAAAAAAGAGTACACATATGTATAATACGCATAATATGCTGCCTCGTTAAAAACCTTATTAGGAAAACCCAATGGGACAAAACCTAGGTTAAGGGAAAAATAGTACAGCGCGTATTTACTCCCCCTTATAAAAACATCACATAATTTCTCATATTCTATGTATTCAATCTTAAATACTAGTTTTTCAAATTAATATTTGAATGTATTTGCTAAGCATTTATATCACCATTCTTTTGAAAGTCACGAGTGAGGGAAATTTTGGGTGAAATATATTTTGATCTCTTCAGGAGTTTTAACAATAATTATAGCAAATTTTAATCATGATTCTTCTATAAAAACACAAATAAGTATTTTGGATCATTTTATAATCCTCCTTCAACTACTATTCAATATGTCAAATTTACCACATATGTTCAAATTATTTCAATTCATATAAATGAAGAATTTCCTGAGAATTCCAATATACTTCTGGCATTCTAAACCCTTTAAGGATTTTAATATAAACTTTACAGTATATAGTGATTCATAAAAGGTTGTAACAACAACCATTAGACACAAGTTAAATCTTTTATGGACTGTCAGTTTAATAATATATCTAAAGGTTATTGCATTCACCACAAAAAAATATTATATCTTTTCATAATCAATTCCAAGACTTAGCAAAAACATCATATTTTTATTTTGTTTTTGCAAAAGTACTTCATTTGGATCCTTACTGGCTTTATACCTTTAAATATTTGGACTACTGGTCCAAAAACTCCACGAATTTGAGCAGCGTCTTTCTATTTTGACCAATCTATTCCATATCTATATTTCTCAATAGATTTATTTAAGATCTCCTTTTATTTCATAATTTAACAATAATATTGCATGCAAAACCATTGTCGACCACTTTTATTATCGGTTTAACATTTTTTTGAATTGACATAACTTATCGAGATCTTTTATTTTCACTATTTTAATCTTCAGTTTCAAGTACCTGAATCTCTTCTGGAGTTTTACTTATTAGTTATGTCTTGGGTCTCTTCTAGAGCACTCGCCTTCACTATATGACCATTTAGATTTATTATTTTCTTTTATGAGAATTTTCATATTTGAAACTTGTAATGAGTTATCCTTGTTGAACTTTTGGTTCAAATTACTTTCCCCCCTAACTCATTATAAGTTATTATTTCTCCCCCTAATGTCGGAAAAACTATCGAATTAAAATAGTAATCACAAATCATGTCATAATTTAATCTCCAATACATTCAAAACATCTAACAATACAAGGAGACTTGTAATTATTCTCAACTTTCTTTGAGGATTCACTCATCTTTGTGCGTTGCGGTGGAGCAATTGGAACATATACGCACATACAAAAATTCAAATATGAGAAATATTTAGCTCTTGACTAAAAATCAATTGTAATGGGGAGTATTTATAACTTATTGGCTTGATGCATACAACACGTAAATCAACATAATCTCATCTTGAAATAGGAATTTTAGTTCTCATAAGTAACGGTTTAGATATTAATCAGAGGTGTTCAATCAATAATTTTTCTAAACCATTATGTGCATAAATAGCAAATTTTTACAAAAGTTTTTCAAACTCAATCAATAAAAGACTGAGATATAAACTCATCAGTATTAGCAAGATGAATTGTCTTAATTGCATAATCTGAAATTAATTATTTAAACAAGTAATCTTGCAAATGACAGGTTGCAAGTTAATAACACATACATGCTTCTTTTGTAGATGCATCTACCAAAATCACATAATATCAAAACCATCCACATGGTGGATGAATGAACCCATATTCATTTAAAAAATGAAAGACATTAAATCTCAACTTTAGCTAGTGAGTTTTTAAGAATAAATTTTCATTGAGAACAAACAAATGAGAATTCTTTAAATTAAAGAATCTTCTGGTTCTTTAATGAATGTCCATATGAATTCTCAATTAATTTTTGCATCATATATGATCCACGATGGTCTAATTGGTCACGCCAAGTAGTAAATGCATTTGTATTAGTAAATTTCTGGTTTACTTTAACATGCATTTCAATTGTACTAATAATGTCAATATAAATTGTGAAAAATTTATAATTTTACTATCAGTCCTTTTACTTTGTATCCACATATAAGTATTATTGTGACATTTATTATTAGAAATGTCTAAATCAATGTGAAGTTTATAATGTCACTAACTCAACAAAATAAATATAATTTTCAAACAATTATATGCAATATTCGTTTCAGGGAATATCCCAAAATCTTCAAATATAAAAAAATGGTTATAAAATTTATTATATTTATTGCAGACATTTACTTCAAGGAATGTGCAAAAAAAAAATTGCAACTTTAGATGCATCCAACCATAACGAGCTTTAGATAGAATTACCATATTCTATTCCTCATAAGCAAATCTTTCACAGTCAAATATTTTGCTTTCAATCCATTAATGGGGATGATGACAAAAGAAGATCACAAAAATAGTCATAGTCAAATCAATTTAATAACAAGAGTAATCAATAATTCAATCCTCTTTTGATTCATATGAAATATAATCTTTTCCTCATTCACAATCTCAATATGAGATCCATTATGAATATCTTTTAAAGCCAATGGATTAACCATCACAAGATATTAATATATTAGCTATTCTGGAGCTTTCGACTAATTTTGTACTACCAAATATTGGAATAATATTTAATTGTTTCAGTACAAAATAAGAGAAATATTTTTTATCTGTAATGGTAGGATTTATTACTATATTCTGATATTATCCCTTAAAAAATATTTATAGAAACAAAATATTAGTGCATACGTCACAAATGTGGTCAATAATCTTTCATATCACATTGATAAGTTATCTTTACCCTTTGAAGAGTTACCTTGAGAACTCTCATTGTTTTCTTATTTATTACTATGTTCCCACTTTTAGTGGTTCATGATTATATCTTTTATTTTCTTTATGTTTACATTCACTTCGGGGAATGCAACAAATCTAGTAAGATAGACTTTTAAACGTCTACATTGATTCTTTATTTCATAATAACCATTACAAACATATGTCGATTTTGAAATCCATCTATTCATGTTGTCATGATTAGTCTTCAATTATAATAGACATGATATAATAAATAAATCCTAGTAAAATATACCTGAAGATCTGAGTGGTTAAAAGCTCTAATGATTACCTATAGTGTGCAGGCCTTAATTGAAGAATGAAATTGTAATAACTCTAGAAGGTAACCGATAACAACTTGAGCAATAGATTTGGAGTGATTGTATTATAAAATAAAAAAGAATCGTGCTGATAACGTGTTATAAAATAAAAGACAGAGAATAAAGAACAAAAAGAATATGAGAGCAAAGAGAGAGCGTATTTTATTGATCAATCAGGATATTTACAAAGCTTCTCCAAAGTCTCTATTTATAGGCATAAGAAGTATAAATAAAGTAGAGATCTACTTCTAATGACTATTAGAATTTAAAGTACATCAAAACTTATCTGATATTGATGGGACATCCACTTAATAAGATATTCATAGCATATACATATTTTTAAAAAATCTTTTGTCTCTATTATTAGTGAGAACTTGATACGTTATTATAATAATACATAAAAAATGATGCCACCAATTAGTCACATACTTTGACCCACACTTAAATAATTCCACAAAATATAATACAAATGGGATGATGAGAAATCAATTATTAATATTAACGTAATTTAATGATCCATCAATTTTTAAAGGATAACTGAAACACAATGAATTAATCAAATATGGAAAAAAACAACAACAACTAAAACATGATAAATATACCAACATTTAACAGATACACAAATCATCAATTAAGTATTTAAATTGGAGAAGAGCATTGAATCAATTGATTCAGAAATCAATACGGATTGATTGAGTTAAAAAAATGGTCTAAATTAGTCAGGAGTATAAAATATAGATTTCCTTTTGCATAAAAAGATTTAGGCTTTTTTTAATTAGTCAACTTTTAAACTTGAAATTAAGATTAAATTAATTTTATATATTAATAAAAATGATTTAATTTTCATTTATTATATATGTATGTACATATTACAGATTGCATTTAAACTGAAAATTAAATTGCTAAGTATTTTCATTTATTAAATTAAAAAAATCCATTTGAACAAGCCCACCCTCTACTACCAGTCCCTAACGTTTTCAACCTATTCCATTTTTTCCCCCGAACAATAGGTGGAAAACCTAACCAAGTACTTGAAAATTTTTTGCAATGAAAATCAAAGTGTCCATTAAAAACTCCAATTTCAATTATGCAACTTTTATCGTGGATACCCCTGTTGTTTGATCTACATACTTAATTGATGCCCCTTCTAATATCGTTAGGCCTTTTTCTAATTTTTACTTAGAATTTTGAGATTCATTTAGCCATCTAGGGATTTAAGATTATTGATACAAGATTTAGTTGGTCGCACCGTTAGTCAGTTCATCTTATTTGTTGACATAGATAATTAGAGTAGGGAGGAAGAAACTCTCTGGTGAAGAAGGAAAAATAAAAATCAAGATTATCTAAAGAACCGACCCCCCTCAAGAGGGTATTTAGAAATGTGTATTAGGGGATTTTTCAACTAAATCTTGTATTAACAATGGTGCGGTGAGCGTGGATCGAGCTCCTTCAGATAATTTCAAAACCCATCATCATTCGGTATCTAGCATCATCACCCTTCAATGTCGTTGACGGTCATCGATCAACAACTTTCTTACCGTTGAACATGTTATTAGTCTCTGCATACAACCAAACTGAGCCATCGGACATTGGCCCTATGCCAGTCTCCCCAAAGCACACCACAAAATGCCACCATCGTTTGATAGCCCCCTCATTGCTGAAAACTACCAAAATAGTTGATACTTTCCTCCCTCAACCACAGAAAATCTTGCCGATATCCGATTCAATGGCTGATGGGTCCTGTAAGAGAGTTAAAGAAAAGAAGAAAGGTAGAGAAGAAACCTGAAGAAAATGCCTCTGCTTTTTCTGAGATGGAACGGTCTGTTAATTGGTGGGATGCACTTTCTAAGAGAATGAATGATTCCTTAATCACTAGTCTTTTCTTTAGATAATACATCGATGTCAAAGCTAGTTCCATGTATTAGCCTTAAAAAAATGTTGAATCCTTGTTGTCTTTAATGGAGGTATTACCTCTAAAATTTTATTTTTAGGATTTTTTACTAGCCTTGGTAGATAAATGGGAAGCCCTTTGTACAACAGCTCTAATCGACCTCATATAGTGTCAACAACTACTTTGCTCTGTTTTATAATAAACTGTATGATGCCTGTAATGGCCCAAATTTTCCCGGCCCGTTAGTCAAATAAAACCAAAATAAGAGCAAAAATTAAATGTCCAAAAGTCCATATTACAGTGGCCCAAAACCATTTACAAAGACCTAACCCTCCAGCCCAATCACTAGCCTAGCCCACTACACCCAGCCCAACACCCAAAGAGGATCAGAAACCCTAGCAGCTTGCAGCAAGCTATTACGCCGCAATCGGGCTCTGTCCTCTCATGTGCGCCTCCATGTGCTGTGCCGAGCCGCGCCACGCCCCAGCGCCACAGCAGCTCTTCTTGTTCGCGCGTGCTAGGCCTCCGTACCCACACGAGCCTCCGTATGCATGCGCCCACGTCCACAGCCCTCGTACACCTGCAACAACCAAGAGAAACGAAACCAAGCAGCAAGCAGAGGAGTAATAGTACAACAAATTGACAGAGAATGAAAAAATTGTAACATGAAAGAAAAGGAAAAGAAAAACAGAAAATGAGGGATTTTTGTATTTATTTTTGGGCTATATAAAGCCAAACACGAAATTTGTATAAAAAGGGGGGGGGAACGAATGTAAAAAAAAACAAACACAGATTCAGAACACAAAATTGAAATACAAGAGGTGATTTCTGTTTCTTCTCATTCGCAGTTTGTTTCTCCTTTTTTATTCTTTCGATTGTTTATTAAAGAAAGAAATAGTAGCAGTAAGAGAGGTAGGGCGTACCTGAAGGCCGGATTTTTGCTCACTCCGCAGCCATCGGAGTTGAGGCGAAGATCAGAAGCCTTCGAAGTCGATTCGTCAAGCGGCGCAGGAATCTTAGAGTCTCTTAGGTTTTTTAGAAATAAATTATATTTAGGGTTTTTGTTAGTTTCTGGGCGACACGAAACGCCGTCGTTTAGAGCCAACACGATGGCTTTGAAACAGCGTCGTTCAGAGACCTAGATCTGGGCGGTGACTCGACCCGAGGGAAGGATCCGTGCGTTTCATTTCAGTGGCCTAATTGCGCGCCGAGTCCTTATTTTGCGCTGTATTTCAATTCGATCTTTAAGTTTCTTCAATTTTGGGCAGCATAATTTGTTGCGGAGTTCATCTAGGTCCGTGTTAAGGTGCTGCATTTTGAGGGAGGGGAATATTTCCCATTCGGTCCTCATATTATTCGCGCGTCACGATTTTTCCCTCCATTTTGATTTATTTTCGTTTTTCTCCTTTTGATTCTGTTTGGATTTTAATTTAATCCCTTTTTACATTTGTTTTTATTAATTCATTTATTATTTTATTATTATTAATATTATTGGTATATTCGGTCATATTTTCATCTATATTTTTGTATATTATCTTATTATATATCATCATTTTGAGCTCTATTTATTTTATTATTATAATTTTATAATGTGTTATTTTATTCTATAATGTATTCTCTCTAAATTCACTCATTATATATTTCTAGATTTGTGAATATACCTTTTTATAGTTTGCTATTATATAATACTATTATACGTATACGTATTTCATATTTAATTATTTTCATTATACATACATAATCTATTTTTAATTTCACGTTATTATATAGATATTTTATTTCTTTCAAATATTTCAACATCTTAAATCTATTTCAACTTATGTCAATATTGTTAATTTATTCAAATTTATTTTAACTTTTTAATTTATATACATTATATTTATTTCTTAAATTATGTTTAAATTTTTTAATTTCATTAATGTTATTTTTTCTTGATTTTTAATTAGTTTCCTCTTATTAGCTAATGTTGATATTTACATAGTGTATGAAATTATTATTTGTTATGCTTGTTTGTATTCGTTCATTAATTGCTTATTGTTCATTGGTGTACTCTTTAATTTACGAATCACCATTTCACGATGTACATCATTATCGCTCGATCACGCTTTATTCGTTTAAAAGGTTACGTTTAATATCATTTGAGTATCAAAACCAATTTATTCAAAAACTTTTAAGAAAAGGCAATACCCGATATTTGGAATCCCCGAGAGAATTGAGCCCTAACGTATTGGGTTTTAATTTTTCTCGTTGAATCTAGATAATCAAATTTTCTTTAATCGAAACAAAAATAAAGAGCTCATTCTCGGGAATTCGACACGTTGTGTCCTAACGATTGGATATGACATGTTGTTTTCTCGAGGCGAGAATTTTTCTAATAAATAAAAATAAAGGCAATATTTGATATTTAGGAGTTTTGTGAAATCGAGCCCTAACTTACTGGGTTTTGATTTTCTCATTTGACCCAAATAATCAAATACCCTTCTCAAAATGCATAAGTTTTAAAGGTCAAGAGATAAACTTAGTTTTGAGGATTTAAAATGTCGCACTCTAACTTACTGAATGTGACAATTTATTTCTTCGAAATAAGTGACCCTTACCATCCAATTCATTTTACTTAAATTTTCTTTTCAAAGAATCGTATTCTAAAATCTTTTCAAAATTTCGACATTAAGACATTAAACAATCAATTCGGTACCAATTTTGGGCGTCACGAGGGTGCTAACCCTTCCTCGTGCGTAACCGACTCCCGAACCTATTTTTTCAAAATTCGCAGACCTAAAATTGTTTTCAAGGTGATCCGATCACACCACAATAAAAGATCGGTGGCGACTCCCATTTCTATTTTTAAAAGTCGATCCCCGTTTTTTCAAACTTAAAAATGGTTTCGACAATGCCTATTAAGCTATCTGTTTGTTGTTGCTCCACGATAAGATTGGATTGGAGTTTGGATATTGTGTGAAGGACCAATGTTTCTAGCTTTGTATGTTCTGTATTGACTTTGGGAGCTATTTTCTAAAGAGCAGTTAAAGCTCCAGCTTTTATCAAAACATTTCTATTGTTGTCATGTTGGGCAATGTAGCATATCAATGCTAATATACGTGGATGGGTGTTTTTATCCCCACTAATTAGTAACTTCATTAACAATGGTACACTTTCGAATTTAATTATCGACTTCGAATGCTCCAAACAAAGGTAATTATTGATGGAAAGAAAATTTTTCAATGCAATTACTGCTTCTATTGCAACATCTTGATTTGTACTCCTCAGCTGAGCCATCAATGGACCGACCACTTGACTCTATTTGGTCGAGAAAGACCTTGCCAATGAACCAATGGACTTAATTGTAGAAACTCTTGGTTTTGTATTGTCAAGCTCTTTGATTACTTTCAATAGCTCGTCAACCACTGCCTTTGCAATTGGAGAAGAACTCGTGAAGGTCGAACGTTGAAAACCATCATCTGGTTTAGCAATATCTATGTTGGTGGGATGTGATTTCCAAGAGGATGAGTGGTATGTTCTCTTTTAATAGCTTTACTGTGTCTGTGTAACACCCCTTCGTCAGTTACCATCACAGTATTAGGGTTACAGGATGATACAATAATTAACGAGACAAGAATTTACAAATCCAAACAAATTTCCATTTAAACAATCATTATCGAACAACAATCAATAAACATGGCATTCAATCAAAATTGGGGGTTAAATCAAGCCTAAAAAATCTAAAAGCAATTCAGAAATAATCAAGGATTAATTTGGAACAAATCATAAAATCAAGGCAAAAATAGGAAACAGGGGTCACATGGCCGTGTGGCCAGACCGTGTGACAGGCTAAGGCCGTATGAAGTTGAACAATACGACCGTGCCATCAAACCGTGTGGAATAACTCAGACTATGTAAGTTGTGCCACACGGCCGTTTCGCCAGGCCGTGTAACTTACCGTGACCTTGTGAACAAAATTGTTATCAAAATCCAACAAAACACACAGCCGTGCCATATGGTCGTGTGAGGGTCGCTTGTGTGCCAAATCGTGTGGAAGCTCGCGTGTCCTTAAATGTACCTTCAAATGCAAGATTTCCAATTCATGCTTAATTAAACCACAAGCAACAATTTAATCAAACTTTCAACTTGTTCAATTCATATAAAAAGCATACCAAAACATGTTATTTACCTAATTCTAACCAATATACCATAAGGAACCATCACAACAACAATAAAATCTAATGATCAACTTCATTTGCTATCAAATTCACACTTAAGCAAACATCAATAAATCTAATGATCAACAAATACTGGACTCCAGTATATTCAGTGGACAGTAACAAATTAATAAACATCATCTCATCACAATCTAATCACAAACCGCGCACAATATAACCTATTGGCATGCCAACATGTATCCTATATTATGTTCATCCGGGCTCAATATATATAATTGTTTAACAATGTTCAAATCAATTATGTTCTCAACTCAACAATTTATATCAATTCAATAGTACCTAAATATTCAACAACCACAACTCACAATCAATATAACATTTCAAATTATAATAAATTAAACTGTACACACTTACCAGAGCTAAACAACAAATATGACAATATTAGGGGTTAATCAACAATTTTCTCTTTTCCACAATTAACTACCGATTCTTGATTTATATAGTAATTTTTATTTCAATTATTAGTTCCAATTACATTATAAAAGTCCATTTAATGCATATGACTTCTTAATTGTCATTTTTCACAATTACCCTAAATTTTTATATTTTATTTAATTTAGCCCCTAAAACCGTGACAAGCTTAATTTCATAATTAATCCATAACCATGTTGATGAATTCATTTCCATCCTTCATCAACCATCTAAATCTGAAATTTCAAAAGAAAACCATGCCAAATTTAATATATTTTTAATTTAGTCCTTGAACTTAAAAACTAAATAAAATCACTTTACAAAATAGTCTTATTTCAACATCAAGCTTCAAACTAAACAATTTAATATCAAGAACATCCAAAAATCATTAATTGTAATTTTAACAAACTTTAACAGTTTTGAAAACAGATATACGTGTTAGCTGGACCTAGTTGCAACGATCTGAAAAACATAAAAATTACAAAAAATTGACTTCAAAAGGACTTATATGCGTAAACATAAGCTTGGCCGAACTTAGAGCATTCATCCATGGTGTTTTGGTTCTTCTTTCGGTGAAGAAAACATAAAAATGAAAAAGATGTTTATTATTTCAATTTTTAATTTTAAAATAATGTATAATTTATCATTAACTGTCCATTCATATTAGGGAAGGTTATTTGCTTTAATATCCTTAATAATTTATTAATCATGCATTTAAGTTAAAGAAAATCAATACTAATTAACTTTTATGTTTTTTATAATTTAATCCTTTTTCCTTAATTAACCATCCAAACGTTAAAAATTTCAGACCAAAATTTAATAGATCTATATAATTACTCTGTAAATATTTAATAAAAATATTTATGGGCTCAGTTTATAGAAACGAGACTCCAATACCTTATTTTCTAAAACCACTTAATTTTAGGGACAAACCACTTGAACTTAACAATTCATTCAAATAACAAAAATTATCTAATCAATATTTAATATAATACTACATTTGACTCGTAAATATTAATAAATAATATTTACAAACTCACTTGTCGGAATTGTGATCCTGAAATCACTGTTTCCAATACCATTAAAAAACAAGCTGTTACAGCCTGACTCTTGAACATTTTCCTTTTCGTGTATTTATTGTCTTTATTTTGAACTATTCTTTTTAAGTCGATTCTCGAATACAATTGAAGTAATAAAAAACTTGTATTTAAAATTTCAATTAATATCAATTCTAAACAAACCCTACTCTATCCCTTTTCTAAAAATCAAATTTGAACTTCACAAAATTATGCCTCCCATGAAAATTAGAATGGTGCATGAATTTGATTAGGTTTATATATATAGAAAAGGAAATTTTCTTTATTTTGAACTGTTCTTTTTTCTGATGGTGTGTACTGGTACTTACTTTAGTTGGTCATTCATGGCATTGCAGATATATAAACTTAACAGTTGACAGATTTTCAGGTCATGGTTGGTGACAAATTTGATTGGCTTTACAATATATATCGTTTTTATTTATTTATATATTTAAGACCATGTATGCAGGATCCCTAATCTGACTTTCAAGTGGCTCTGTTGACCTAACGCTCTTTTTTGTTTATGTTATTAAATGGGGTAAAAGATTGGTTTAGTTGTTCACAGATAGCTAATGAAGTTGAATATTGTTCTTGTTCTGCTAGAAACATGCCATCGACCGAATGAGTGGTATTTCCATTTTCTTGAAATATTATCTTTCACATATATGTAGTCCTTAGTTGTACAGTCATTACATGTTTTGATTGAAAATGCTACAGAGAAAGTAAATCCAGAATCATAATATCTTTAACATGAAAGGTCATTGATAATATCAATCAAGTTTTTTACCAGGTTATTAGGCAGGTCCCTTCATGTTCTGCATTCATGAGTTCAACCTGCAACACCTTGTATCATTCAAAATAATAAGGGTTTCGACTGGTCAAACCATCGCTTAATGTGTTCCGATAAATATGTCACTTCTTGAAGATAAATTGCTTTTGTTCAGAACACTACATTCTTACTATTCTTGTGACTTTTTGTCTATGTATCTGTTTCCCTTGTTTTCTTTGATTGTCTTCTCAGTGCTGGCTTCTATAGGCTGGTTTAATTTCTTGTGATTCTTGTCGTTTTACATTGAAATTCCATATGTCCGTTTCTAGAGCCTTAAAGTCCAGCTAAAATTTTATTTTGTATCTCTAGTTTACTGTTTTTGGGGTGCTATCTTATTTTTTTGTATAAATTCTTCTGATGACTAATATACAATGCCGCCAATGAGCAACTGTTGGTTTTTGTCCCTTGTTGAATTAACTAATGAAGAATGTCAACACTATGAGTACTTGCTGATATGTATGAAGAATATAGGCCATTGATGAAGCTCGCACCCTATTGGATAATATGCCAAAGAAGGGTACTCGGGGCATAAGCTTACTGCTGCCAAATTTGTAGCAAATCTGATTACAGATAAATTGTTAAATTAAATGTAGGTTCAAAAGCTTGCAACGTGGAACACTATGGTTTGTTATAATGTCATATTCAAAACATAATTGCAATTATGGATGAGATTTAATTCTAGCATGATTTGTTGATTTACGATCACGACCTTCGACTTTTTTATAATATGCTAATTTATGATCATGATCTTTGACTTTTTTACAATCCGCTAATTTACGATCACGACCTTCAATTTTTTTATGGTCCGCTTATTTACGATCACGACCTTTGATTTTCTTACGGTCCACTGATTTATTATCACGGCCTTCAACTTTCTTATAGTCCGCTAATTTATGATCACAACCTTCGACTTTCTTATGGTACACTTATTTAAGATCATGACCTTCGACTTTCTTATGGTCCACTGATTTATGATCACGACCTCTGACTTTCTTACGGTTCATTGATTTACGATCATGACTTTCGGCTTTCTTACGGTTCATTGATTTACGATCATGACTTTCGCCTTTCTTATGGTTCACTGATTTACGATCACGGCCTTTTACTTACAAGATTTTATGAGTCTCGCAGTTCGCTGATTTACGATCACGACCTTTTACTTACGGGATTTTACGAATCTCGTGGTCTGCTGATTTACAATCACGACTTTTTACTTACGGGATTTTATGAATTTCGTGGTTTGCTGATTTATGACCACGACCTTCGGCTTTCTTATGACCCGTTGATTTACGATCACAAACTTTGGCTTTCTTATGGTCTGTTGATTTACGGTCACAGTCATCGGCTTTCTTATGGTTTGCTGGTTTACGATCACGACCTTTGGCTTTCTTATAGTCTGCTGATTTACGATCACGACCTTCGACTTTCTTATGGTTTGCTGATTTATGATCACAACCTTTTACTTACAAGATTTTATGAATCTCACAGTCCGCTGATTTATGATCACAACCTTTTACTTATGAGATTTTACGAATCTCGTGATATGTTGATTTATGATCACGATCTTTTACTTACGGGATTTTACGAATCTTGCAGTCCATTGATTTACAATCACAACCTTTTACTTACGGGATTTTACGAATCTCACAGTCCGCTGATTTACGATCACGACCTTTTGCAATCTTATAGACTATAATACATGTCGAAACCATCTTTTTGAAAAAAAACAAAAATTTTAGTCGTTGACTTAAAAATAAAAATGAGAGTCGCCACTGATCTTTTAATGGGTGTGATCGGCTCACCTTGAAAATTATTTTGGTCTGCAAAATTTGAGAAAATAGGTTCGGGAGTCGGTTACGCACGAGGAAGGGTTAGCACCCTCGCAACGCCCAAAATTGGTACCGAATTGATTAATTAAGGTCTTAATTTCGAATATCAAAAATTCGTGAAGAATTTTAAAAAATATGATCCTCCCTTTTATTGATGTTAATTTTATAAAAGATGCTTGGATAAATCAACGCGGATGCTAAAGACCTCATTGTCTCAGAGTAATATAATGTCACACCCAATACATTAGGGCACGACATTTTTAGTCCTCGAGAATAAGATCGTCTTTTGATTTCTAAAATTTGTGCGGTGAAATTTAAAAAGGATATTCAATTGCTTTAAGTCAGATGAAAAATCGAAACCCAATACGTTAAGGCACAATTTCTCAAAATTCCTAGCATTGAATATAGCCCTTATTATTATTTTAAAAATTCTCATCTCGAGGAATCAACATGTCATGTCCAATACATTAGGACATGATGTATCGAATTCCCAAGAATGAGCTTTTATTTATGCATTTTGATTAAAGAATAATCTCGATTATTTAGATTCAACGAGGAAAATTGGAATCCAATACGTTAGGGCTCAATCTTCTCGAAAATCCCAAATGCCGAGCGTCGCGTTATCTTGAAAGCTTTTGAATGAAATGATTTTAATATTTAAACGATATTAGACGTAGTCTTAAAAACAATGAAATAATAACGTACAACGCGGAATGGTGATTCGTAAATTAAAATGTACGCGAATGATCGACAAAGAAGCAAGAGATATGAGCAAGCCATACCATACACGTAAGAGCAATTATCTCACATCATATACAAATTACTAATATTTAAAAAAGGTTAATTGAGACATCAGGTAAATTAACACACATGAAATTGCGCAAATATAAAATCAAAGATGTAATATACATATTAACTTAAGCAAGTATTACGTAGTAAATAACAAATATAATAATAATATAAAAGATAATATATATATATAATAATGTTAGCAAAAGGGTTGAAATAAACCAAATATGTAAAGTAGGGTTTGAAAATAAATTATATAGATTGATTTAAAAAACATATAAACATATTCGAAAGAAAACTAAAGGTGAATAGTTATAATAATATGAAATCAATGATATATTCATAAAATAAAATAATTTAATAAAATTATATACATATATAATGGTATGGTGTAAAAGTATTGTCATATAGATTTTTAAAATATATAGATATAGAAGAGAATTTTAAAAATAAATATTATAAAACTGTAAAAATTGTAAAAATTATATTTAGTTAACATAAAATTAAAATAATAAGTATTAAATTTTAATAATAATATATGAAAACTTAGAATAATACACGAAAGAAAAATTTTTAGATAATGGTTCAATAGATTTAAATAATATCAATAATGAATTTATACTAATAAGTTTAATTATCAAAATAACATTAGATTTAAAACTAAAATATATTAAAGAAAACAGAACCAAAATATTTAAATTAATTAAAATGAACAAATTAAAATAGAAATTAAAATGGATTTAATGCTTAATCGGAAAAGAAAATAAATAAAAAGAAAAAGAAAACAAAATTAAAAGGCAAAATGAAGCTTGCGCATTACATGAGGGATTAAATGGGAAATATTCCCTATCCTTCAAAACGCATAGTGGCAAAAGGGACCAAAATGAAACAACAGTGACATATCAGGCAGAATGTAAAATAAAAATAAAAAGATTGATTTGGATGCGCTTTAAAAGCGAGGGACTAATCGCGCAAATATCCCACCAGAGGCCAAGACGCGAGGATCCTAGGACCGGATCGGGTCAACCCGCGGGTATACAAATACGATGCCGTTTTGGGGCCACTGATTCAGGCCCCGAACGGTGCCGTTTAAACACCTCATAAGAAAACACTTGAAACCCTAAATGAGATAGATCTGCCATTAAAACACAGAAAAAAAATTTATCTCTCCCCTCTCCTCCTGCGCCGTTTCAAACATGAACCCCCATTTAAACTCTAATTTGGGCGGAGTAGACTAGGGCCCCGTCAATGCGCTTGTAAAGGTAAGATTAATCCTTCTCTCTTTCTGGCGCTGCAACCCCAAGGACACCTCCAACTCCGATTTCGGACGGAGTGAACGGAGCCTCCACGGTGCGCTCACGACGGTAAGAACCTCTCTCTCTCTCTTTTTCTTTCCTTTGCCCGCGATTAACTGAAATCAAAGCTTTAGAATCCCGACCGAAAACCAAAGAAAAAATAAAATAAAGTAAACAAATAAATAAAACAATTACCTCATTGAACTTTTGGTTTTTTTTATTGCCCTCTGATTTTTTTTTTAATTTTTGTGTATCCTCCCCTTGTTTACAATGCGTATTTGGCTTTTATATCGCCAGAAAAATAAAAAAAATTACAAAAGAAATATCTTTTACTCCTTTTTTGTTTGCTGTTGTTTTCTGTTCGTCTTTTCTTGTTTGCGTCTGTGTAGGTACGGTCGTACGCACAGTGCGTGGCGGTGTGCGAAGGCTGTACAGAGGCGTGCGACGTAGAGTGGCTCAGAGGCGTGGCTCGTGGGGCACGTGAGGGCAACGGCGGCTGAAGGCTTAGGGTTTTGGTCTCTAGGGTTTGCAGGAATTGTTTTGGGCATTGGGCCATATTGTAATTGGGCCACTGTTTTAGGAATTTAGATTGGGTATAGGTTAAATTTTGGGTTTATTTGGGCCATTGAGCTCATTGCTTGTAAATGGACACTTAAAATTAAACTATTGTTGTATATGTATACTTTGGTTTATCATTTGTTTTTGGACCGGGCGAATATTGGGTATTACAGCTACCGCTCTTTGCTCGTTGTTGTGTAACATGAACGGAGCAAAGACTTAAAAGGGCCAATTTTGCCTGGTCGTGCTGGACCTTGGTACTATTCTTCTTTACGTAGCCTCGTTCTATCCTATTGCATCTTCAAAGGTACAGGAATTGTGCTTCGATCCACTCTACTGCAACTTCAAGGAGATAGGACCATTGGCTTCGATCCGCTTCACTACCGATGCAGGAAGGCAAGACCTGCTATCTTTAACCTGCTCCACTGCTGCTAACGGAGATAAGGCTGAGGTCTTCAATCTGCTCCACTAATGCTTAGGGAGATAAGATCTGTAATTTTCAACCTACTCCACAGCTGCTCAGGGAGCTAGGACTTACAATCTTCTACCTATTCCACTGTTGGTCAGGGAGCTAGGACTTACAGTCTTCCACCTATTCCACTGCTGGTCAGGGAGCTAGGATTTACAATCTTCCGCCTATTCCACTGCTGTTCAGGGAGCTAGAACTTACAATCTTCCACCTATTCCACTGCTGGTTAGGGAACTAGGGCTTACAGTCTTTTACCTATTCCACTGCTGGTCAGGGAACTAGGGCTTACAGTCTTCCACTTGTTCCACTGATAGTCAGGGAACTAGGGCTTGCAGTCTTCCACCTATTCCACTGCTGGTCAAGGAACTAGGGCTTACAGTCTTCCACCTATTCCACTACTGGTTAGGGAACTAGGGCTTGCAGTCTTCCACCTATTCCACAGCTGGTTAGGGAACTAGGGCTTACAGTCTTCCACCTATTCCACTGCTGGTCAGGGAACTAGGGTTTATGATTTCACCGATCCGTTCTCTGAGGAACATGACCTGTATAATTCATTTTAAGAACCTAATTATGCTTAGTGATTAGGATGTCATGATCAGAATGAGTCAAATACTCCTAGCTAGGTATGTATGAATGATGTTTGCATGAATGCAGAATGTTATTTTTTGACAACGATCTTTTTTTATCGCTTAAGTTATCATTGTTCGAATTTTATTAAGGCTTTATCACTGACGTGCTACAACACCTTTTTGCTCGGCTGGCATCTCCAAAGAAACACTTAATCATATTGCGCCCACCATGAACTTCAAAGTTCAATCCACTAGGACACAAAACTTGTACCATCTTTCTCCCGCTGTAACCCAATGGTAGAAAAATCTGGCCTTTTCTCAATTCTTTCCTATCACAAGTCAAGGATATTTAATGTGGAACTCTTTAGTCCTTTACACCATTCCGAGGGTGTCATACCAAATGCCTATGTACAAATGAAGGATTCTCTTCTCCAAGGAAACCCCCTCTTATTGCTTGGTGATTATTGCTTACTTGTTCATTGAAGCCTATCACCGACACGACATCTTGTCACTTTGTTCAATCAATGTTTTGACAACAAAATGTAAAGAGAAAGTCTTAATTTAGACTATTCCTTTTTAGATTTCCAACCTTTAAACCTGGTGCGTTCTAAACAATAGCCCTGTTTCAGGCTCCTATATTATTTAGAAACTTCTAGAGTAATATGCAAAACTTCCATTGTGAAAGTTTTATTAGTCCATTAATCATTATTCTAATGCAACATGCTTGCAAAAAGGTCATATCAATGGATAAAAATAAAGTTGGTTCTGAGCATAGCTCGAAAGGAATAAATTACCAAAAATGATAAAGAAGGATAACAAAAAAATTGATTGGGAATGTGCATCTTGGAAAAGAATGAAGTATTCTAAGAACAAAAAATTTAATATAAATAGTATGAAAATTGGGTGCCCCAGATATCGTAGCTTGAACTTCTCTGTACAAACTTTCTGAAGACCATTCTGAGTTTGACATGTGTTTAAGAGATCTGCAGTACTCTGTCAATACTTCAAGATGTCGTATACCCATTCCTGTTAATTCAGGTATAGCAAGGTCATAATATGCCCCAATCTGATCACAATTTGAGCCGCCCTTTTCGGGTTTTCAACTCAAATCCCCTTTGGCCTAAGGTGCCCTTTGTGGGTTTTCCCCTTAGCCTCTCCACTTTTTACTTTTTCATTTTTCATTTTTCATATTTTTTCTGATTCAAAGTGCCCTTTGCCAGTTTTCACCTTGGGCCTTTCTTCTTCTTCAGGTGAAGTAATTCTTGGCTGAATCTAAGTTTACAGGATCTGGTAATCTCCCTCAAGATCAGTGCTCCTCTGAAAAGGTCTTCTTTACAACATAAGGACATTCCCGGTTTGGCATTCATTTCCCTCTAGAATCCTTTCGTTGAATAAGGATCTTTTTCAACATCCAGCCCTCTCATGGAATTCTTTGAGACGGCCCTATTTATTATGGGCTCGTATAATTTTTTTCTGGTACATCCGACCCTGATGAACTGCTTTTAACCCTTTTTCTAGGTCCAACTGATCACATCGCGATTGGATCCCTCCAACTCTAGCTCAACTAATACCCGGAGAGAGGGGATTTTAATAAGTAAAACTACCTCAATCCTGTAAACCAAAGAGAGAGGTGTTGCCCCAGTACAGATGTTCGACAAGCGATGAGGGCAAATGGTAATTTCTCATACCAGTCCTTGCAAATCTCAATCATTTTTTCAATTTTCATGATGTTCATCTCTAGGAAATTCGGTGACGAACTGTGGTGTCTGCTTCTAAATTGATTTTAGACCTCAGCTATCGTGCTATTGTTCAGGCTCAACGTATTATCCAATATAATCTTCTTTAGAATTTTATATCGGCATATGCTGGCATTGGCGTGTGAAGTAGCCTCTAATGATCTCAAAAATAAAGCAATGCCCATTAGAAGTCCTCGATAATGGTGATGTTCGTGCCCCATTTCGCTCAAAATTTGAGTCACCCTTTTCGGGTTTTCAACTCAAATCCACCTTTGGTCACAAAGCGCCCTTTGCGGGTTTACGCCTTGGCCTCTCCTTTTTCTTTTTCATTTTATTTGTTATTTTGATTTTGATTTTGATTTCCCTTCTTTTTTCTTTCTTTCTTTCTTTTTTTTGTGAACTTTTTGATTGATTGATTTTTTTTGTTTTTTTGTGAATTGGATCTAAACTCATGGGATTAGACAAGTCCATGGTATCCCTTTCGAGGAATCTTCTGTGATATTGGATTTCTTTCATAGAGCCTTTTGGGGTGAAACTATGACTGAAAACTTTTGATCTTCCTCTTCCATCAGGATAAAATCCGACAACATCTTGAAGGGATGGAAACTCGACTTCAAATGGGCAAAGCTATGTTGAGTCAACGAGAAAGGCATTGCCCCGGCAAAGGATTGCATCGTTCATACTGCAAATTTTTGACATCGCGTTGTTGTGCAGATTTCATTATCAGCGATTAGCCCGGGCATGTCCTGGTATGATCATACAAAAACATCTTTGAACTCTAGAGGTGACTCAACAAGGTCTTACTTCATCTTTGCAATCAGGTCAATTCTAATCTTCACAAAGCTCACAATTTCTAATGATTCCTTGTGATGTAGGATATGTCTATCCTCTTGTTCTACCATCCTCAACAAGTTCGGAGATAAGCTACAATCTATGTTATTTTCAAAGTCATGAGATCCCTCTAAACATATGCCTCGCTCAAAAGAAAATTTGAATTTGTAGCAGCATCATTCATGTCATTGATATCTGGGGATCCATAAAGAATGTAATTATGAATGATTATTTTTACAATATGATTATGAATGAATGATAAGGAAGAAAATCCAAAAGAATGAAATAATAAAAAATAATTATTCAAAATAATGGAAGAACATTGGTTCAAAAATGATCATAAAGATGTATTTCATTAAAATAATAACATTCAGACATAAGCCTATTTCACAAAGAAGTTCTCATTGCTTCTAGGATAAAAGCAACAAGTGTGTTCTGAATATTACTCTAAGTAAATTCTAAATACTATAGGGATTTCTTTCGCAGTCCAATTATTTAGAACACCTCTAAGCTGATAAGGGTGAATATCTAACAAGGACCCTTTTTCATTTGTGTCTTCATAAATGGCATTGATGTTGACGTACCAGTCTAATATTGTTGGGATCTGATAGAAAAGAGTGCCCCTTGTGGACGCCCATCTGGCTGGACCTGGACACTTATCGAAATACAATCTGGGGAATAGGCAAGATCCTCATTATCAACCCCAAAGTGGACCATCGAGTCTTTCACCTCTTCTAACTTTCCAGCTAGCAATCGGTCAAACTGGCTCATCATAGTTCTCTGTAATTCTAGCATTTGATCTCTCATTTCCTGTTGAAATTTGGTCAATTGCTCTTGCATCTGTATTTGCATTCGCTCTAATTTCTCCAACCTTTGTTCCATTTCTCTAGCCTTTGCTTGGATACCGTAAGGGTGTTGGTGTTCCAAATTAACTGAAATAAATTTACTTAATCGGACCCTTTCAATGGATTTTAATGCATGTAATGCAAATGCATGAAATGTATGCCTAAAGAGACGTTGATTCTGCTTCAATTACATTTAGAAAACTTTTCTAGAAGACAAATTTCTTTACATAAAGTAGATATGTGTATACGGCCTTGCCCTCATATTCCAAGAGACAACATCGATCCCTTCCTTCACCCATACATTAAATCTCGCTAGCTTCAAAAGAATGTATCTTCTTGCTTCTTTTGCTTGATTTTGATCGCAATCCATTGTCTGCCTATCCTCGTAATGCTGATCAGCTCCTTTAAGGAAGTTAGAATGTCGATGGCTCTTAGATAGTCATCTTGAATCTTCGGGCCACGAAGTAAAGGTCACGAGCTCTTTCATCACCTTTCCTGTGTTTCTTGGAATATATTCGGGAAGTCGTACTATTTTCCACTTTATCAAGGAATTCGTATTCCATGATAAGCTTTCTAATTTAGTAATCGAACTTGAATCAATATCTCTTTCCTAAGATGCAAATGCAATGCAATCAAAACACAATAAGAGGGGTTAGTACAAAATAGAAGCAAACAAGGAAAACAAAAGTACCTAGTCGGGTAACCACTAGGGATTTGGAGGGGCTCTACCTAGGATGGGTTCTTAAGGTCTTCTATATGCAGTTTGGTTTTAAAGTTGAGGTACCCGAACCAGCAGATTCCTTGATCCTCACCCATTATAGGCTCATACAGACCGAGTTCAGTTCAGGGGAATACATTTCCCTAGGGCTGCACGGAGATGAAGATCTCACGAACACATAGGTACGGATGTATCTCGAAAATGATCCACCATCCTGCACGGAGGTGAAAACCTCACGAATGAGTAGCTTCTCACTCCCACTTAAAAAGGGTAAGACTAAACAGTCTTTATGCAATATGATACCAAGATATAAAACTTGATTTACAGTAATCATACAAACAAGTGCAAAGAGAGGATCGTAATTTTTCAAATCGAATTTTCAAAATTTGACAATAAGACAAAAAATAATCAATTTTGCGGCTTGACTCTCTTGGTGTCCCCAGCGAAGTCGCCAAGCTGTCGAAACCATTTTTTTGAAAAAACAAAAATTTTAGTCGTCGACTTAAAAACAAAAATGGGAGTCGCCACCGATCTTTTAATGGGTGTGATCGGCTCACCTTGAAAATTATTTTGGTTTGTGAAATTTGAGAAAACAGGTTCGGGAGTCGGTTACGCACGAGGAAGGGTTAGCACCCTCGCAACGCCCAAAATTGATACCGAATTGATTAATTAAGGTCTTAATTTTGAATATCGAAAATTCGTGAAGAATTTTAAAAAATATGATCCTCCCTTTTATTGATGTTAATTTTATAAAAGATGCTTGGATAAATCAACGCGGATGCTAAAGACCTCCTTGTCTCAGAGTAATATAATGTCACACCCAATACATTAGGGCACGACATTTTTAGTCCTTGAGAATAACTTCGTCTTTTGATTTCTAAAATTTGTGCGGTGAAATTTAAAAAGGATATTCAATTGCCTTAAGTCAGATGAAAAATCGAAACCCAATACGTTAGGGCACAATTTCTCAAAATTCCTAGCATTGAATATAGCCCTTATTATTATTTTAAAAATTCTCATCTCGAGGAATCAACATGTCATGTCCAATACATTAGGACACGATGTATCGAATTCCTGAGAATGAGCTTTTATTTATGCATTTTGATTAAAGAATAATCTCGATTATTTAGATTCAACGAGGAAAATTGGAACCAAATACGTTAGGGCTCAATCTTCTCGAAAATCCCAAATGCCGAGCATCGCGTTATCTTGAAAGCTTTTGAATGAAATGATTTTAATATTTAAACGATATTAGACGTAGTCTTAAAAACAATGAAATAATAACGTACAACGCGGAATGATGATTCGTAAATTAAAATGTACGCGAATGATCGACAAAGAAGCAAGAGATACGAGCAAGCCATACCATACATGTAAGAGCAATTATCTCACATCATATACAAATTACTAATATTTAAAAAAGGTTAATTGAGACATCGGGTAAATTAACACACATGAAATTGCGCAAATATAAAATCAAAGATGTAATATACATATTAACTTAAGCAAGTATTACGTAGTAAATAAAAAAACATAATTGTTAGAATTAAGTGACTCAAATCCTTATTTAATTAAAATATTATGGTAAAATAAAATAAAAGTAAAATCCCTATAGAATTATATTTCTTTTATTTTATTTTAGAATAAGGTTTCTAACCTTATTAAACTCCATCTATTTGATATTATTTGAATAAGGAGTTTCACTCCTATTAGAATAAGGTTTACGAGCCTATAAATAGGCATAGTCTATTCCTCTTGTAATTAAGTTTTCGACATAGTGCATTTTCTTCTCCTCTGCCCGTGGTTTTTTCCCGAAAGGGTTTCCACGTAAAATTTGTGTATTCTTTATTTTTCTATTTCTATTTTTCTTTGCGATATATTGTCATTACCGACATTATATTTTTTTCAAATTGGTATCAGAGCTTTTGGATTGTTTATCTCAATCACGGTAATGACGTCTTTCAAGTACGAAATTCTGCTGTTAGATCGCAACACCAGATTTGCATTGTGACAGATAAAGATGTAAGCAATTCTTTCACAGATGGACTTAGAGGAAGCCCTACTAGGGGTAGATAAGATGCCTTCAACTTTGACGGAAGAAGAGAAGAAGCGCAAGGATCGAAAGGCGTTAACACAGTTACATCTGCATGTGTCTAATGAAATTTTGCAGGATGTGATGAAGGAAAAGACTGCTACTGGATTATGGAAGAGGTTGGAACAGATATGTATGTCGAAAACTCTAACTAGCAAACTACATATGAAGTAGCGTCTTTATGCTCATCGTTTGGAGGAAGGTACATTTAGGGCTGATTCTACTTTGTTCGTTGCCCCCGTCTTATTCAACCTTTAGAGATACGATTTTACATAGCTGCGAGTCTCTCACAGTTGATGAGGTTTATGATTCTTTAACCTCGTATGATAAGATGAAGCATCTTGTGGTTAAAACTGACTCTCAGCGAGAGGGTCTTATTGTTCATAGAAGACAAGATCGAAATGCTGATGATGATCGTGGAAAGACACAGGAACAGAATCATCGTAGTAAATCTAAAGGTAGATCGAAGTCTTCAAACAGAGGTAAAACTTGTAACTTTTGCAAGAAGAAATGGCACATTAAATCTGAGTGCTATAAGCTACAGAATAAGATCAAAAGGGAGGCTGCGAATCAAAATGGAAAACAACTAGAAAATTCTGGTAAAGCTGATGTTGTAGAAGATTACAGCGATGGTGAACTTCTAGTCGCTTCTGTCAACAATTCTAAAGCGAGCGAGGAGTGGATCCTTGATTCGGGTTGCGCCTTCCACATGAGTCCCAGTCGGGATTGGTTTACAACTTACGAAACAGTGTCTGAAGGTATTGTGTTGATGGGAAATAATGCTTCATGTAGAATTGCAGGTGTTGGAACAATTAGAGTTCAAATGTTTGATGGAGTTGTCAGAACACTCAGTGACGTATGACATGTTCCAGAATTAAAGAGAAATTTAATTTCATTGAGTACTCTTGATTCAAAAGGGTACAAATACACAGCTGAAAGTGAGGTTTTTAAAATTTCCAAAGGTTCCCTCATTGTGATGAAAGGGCAGAGAAAGACTGCCAAGTTATATGTTTTGCAGGGTTCTACTGTTACTGGTGATGTAGTTGTGTCATCCTCTTCCTTGTCAGATGATGATGTTACTAAAATTTGGCATATGCGCCTAGGGCTTATGAGTGAGCATGGCATGGCAGAATTGAGCAAAAGAGGACTTCTTGATGGGCAAGGAATTTGCAAACTGAAGTTCTGTGAGCACTGCATTTTTGGGAAGCAAAAGAGAGTTTGATTCACCGGAGGAATCCATAACACGAAGGGAACGTTAGAGTATATTCATTCTGATATATGGGGGCCATCTAGAGTGCCTTCGAGAGGTGGAGCTAATTATATGCTAACTTTTATTGATGATTTTTCCAGAAAAGTGTGGCGTTCTTCCTGAAGCAGAAAAGCGATATGTTTTCCGCATTTAAGTCTTGGAAAACCATGATTGAAAAATAGACAGGAAAGCAAATAAAATATCTCCGCACAGACAATGGCTTAGAGTTCTATTCTGATGAATTTAATAAACTGTGCCAGTCAGAAGGGATCATGAGACACTTGACAGTTCGTCATACTCCACAGCAAAACGGCGTTGCAGAACGAATGAACAGAACGATCATGGAGAAGGTTCGATGTATGTTGTCAAATGCCAACTCATCAAAGTCATTTTGGGCAGAAGCAGCCTCTATTACATGTTTTTTGATCAACCGATCTCCATCCGTTGCCATTGAGAAAAAGACTCCACAAGAGGTATGGTCTGGTAATCCTGCTGACTATTCTGATTTAAAGATCTTTGGTTGTCCTGCGTATGCTCATGTGGATAATGGAAAATTGGAACCAAGATCTATTAAATGTGTTTTTCTTGGTTATAAAGCTGGTGTAAAAGGGTATAAGTTATGGTGTCCTGAAAATAGAAAAGTTGTGATTAGCAGAGATGTTGTTTTTGATGAAACTGCTATGCTACCTAACTTATCTCTTAAAGACTCTTCCAAGAAAAAAAATCAAAAGCGGGTGGAGCATCAGATTGATCTAGAATCTACAACAGAATCGACTACTAAAGCTAGTACAAAAATTCAAAATAGAGTTGCCTTTTCACCACAATACTCTATCGCCAAAAACAAAACTAGAAGAGAAATTAAACCTCCAAAGAAGTATGCCGAGGTTGATCTAGTTGCTTATGCTTTAAATATGGTTGAAGATATAGATGCAAATCAAGAGCCATCTAATTATTCTGAGGCGGTTAGTTGTGAAGACTCAGAAAAATGGATGTTTGCTATGCAAGAGGAGGTGGAATCACTACACAAAAATCAAACATGGGATCTTGTGAAACTTCCTAAAGGTAAAAAGGTTATTCGTTGTAAATGGGTGTTTAAAAAGAAAGAGGGGACTCCAATAGTTGAAGAACCCGGATATAAAGCAAGGCTTGTTGCAAAGGGTTACAGTCAAATTCCAAGAGTGGACTTCATAGATGTGTTCTCTCCAGTGATGAAGCATAGTTCGATTCGAGCTTTGCTTGGTATTGTGGCCATGCATGATTTGGAGCTTGAGCAGTTAGATGTAAAACTACATTTTTGCATGGAGAACTTGAGGATGATATTTACATGCAACAACCAGAGGGTTTTACAGTTTCAGAAAAAGAGGACTATGTTTGCTTGCTGAAAAAGTCCCTTTACGGTTTGAAATAGTTACCAAGACAGTGGTATAAGATGTTTGATTCCTTTATGACTTCTCATGATTTTAAAAGAAGTAGCTTTGACAATTGTGTTTACTTTAAGAAAAACAGTGATGGTTCTTTTGTGCATCTACTCTTTTATGTTGATGACATGTTGATAGCAGCGAAAGATAAAGGAGAGATAAGAAAGGTCAAAGCCCAACTAAGTGAAGAATTTGAGATGAAAGGCTTGGGACCAGCAAAGAAGATACTTGGTATGAAGATTCTCAGAGATAGAAAAGTAAGTAAATTGTATCTAAGTCAGAAAGGGTACATTGAGAAAGTTCTTTCAATATGCAAAATGCTAAGCCTGTTAGTACTCCTTTAGCAGCCCATTTCAGACTTTCATCGGCTTTGTCTCCACAATCAGATGATGAGATTTAGTACATGTCACATGTTCCATACTCTAGTGCAGTGGGATCTCTCATGTATGCCATGGTTTGTTCATGTCCAGATTTATCATATGCAGTTAGTGCAGTTAGCAGATACATGACGAATCTTGGTAAAGAACATTGGAAAGCAGTTCAGTGGGTTTTAAGATACTTACGAGGTACACCGATGTTTGCTTACAATTTGGAAGAACTAGAGATGGAGTCATTGGGTATGTTGATGCTGATTTTGCTGGGGACCTCGATAGAAGATGATCTCTCACCGGTTATGTCTTTACAATCGGAGGTTGTGCAATCAGTTGGAAAGCCACTTTGCAAACTACAGTCGCTTTGTCTACCACTGAAGCTGAGTACATGGCGATTACTGAGGCTTGTAAAGAAGCTATATGGTTGAAGGGACTCTTTAGTGAACTCAATGAAGACCTTCAAATCAATACAGTATTTTGTGACAGTCAGAGTGCCATCTTCCTTACAAAAGATCAAATGTTTCATGAGAGAACAAAACACATTGATGTTCGGTATCATTTTGTTCATGATATTATTGCTCGTGGTGATATTGTTGTGAGCCAAATTAGTACTCATGAAAATCCTGCAGATATGATGACTAAGTCACTTCCTATAACCAAGTTTGAGTATTGCTTAGACTTGGTTGGTGTTCATTGTTGCAAATAAACCCTTAAGGGGTTTTATGGAAGAGGTGGAGAAACTTGTTCGTTGAGAGTTCGCGATGAAGAACTTGTTCATTAAGAATTCGTGTCAAGGTGGAGATTGTTAGAATTAAGTGACCCAAATCCTTATTTAAATAAAATACTGGGGTAAAATAAAATAAAAGTAAAATCCCTATAGAATTATACTTCTTTTATTTTATTTTAGAATAAGGTTTCTAAACCTTATTAAACTCCATCTATTTGATATTATTTGAATAAGGAGTTTCACTCCTATTAGAATAATGTTTACAAGCCTATAAATAGGCATAGTCTACTCCTCTTGTAATTAAGTTTTCGACATAGTGAATTTTCTTCTCCCCTGCCCGTGATTTTTTCCCGAAAGGGTTTCCACGTAAAATTTGTGTGTTCTTTATTTTTCTATTTCTATTTTTCTTTGCGATATATTGTTATTCCCGACATTATATTTTTCTCAATAATAATATAAATGATAATATAGATATATATATGTTAGCAAAAGGGTTGAAATAAACCAAATATGTAAAGTAGGGTTTGAAAATAAATTATATAGATTGATTTAAAAAACATATAAACATATTCGAAAGAAAACTAAAGGTCAATAGTTATAATAATATGAAATCAATGATATATTCATAAAATAAAATAATTTAATAAAATTATATACATATATAATGGTATGGTGTAAAAGTATTGTCATATAGATTTTTAAAATATATAGATATAGAAGGGCAAATTACCAAAAAAGCCCTTTTTTTTCAAAATTTACCGAAATGGGCCCTTTATGTAATTATTTACCGGAATGGTCTATTTTTTGCGAAATCGCGTCCACGTCAGTGCGATTTGCTGACGTGGACACAAATCGCGCCCCCTAGGACGCGATTTGCTTACGTGGCATGAACAGTTTTTGTTTTTTAGCTTGGAAAACTTTGAAAGGCCATAACTTTTCGCTCGGTTGTCCGATTGAGACGAATTTTTTTTTGATTTCGAATAAATTTTCGAGATCTACGCGCTTACAAACTGTCGAAGGACAGTTTTCATCAAAAAAGATCCTTTTTTGCCCCTAAATTTCGATTTTTTCGGTTTAAAAAGATGCTTGCTCTTTTCCCTTAGAACCTTGGTTCAAATCTTAACAAGTACAATTTTTTTTGAATCAATTAACTCTTCAATAATACATCAATAGCAACAAATACAAAAAAGATTCAAAATTGTTACCAACAAGATTTGAACCAAGGTTCTAAAGGAAAAGAGCAAGCATCTTAACCAACTAAGCTAAACTAATTAATTGACATATTATAAAAATACTGTTATTATCTTAATTATATTACTTACGTTCTAACGATTTATCGGACCTATTCCATACACGTGTCAAATCAAAAAAAATAATACAACAATTCTGTAAAAAAAATCTGGTGTTTACTTCAAATAAATAAGGAAAATAATGATTTGAATGTTTCAAAATTCAATTTTGAACCGAAAAAATTGAAATTTAGGGGCAAAAAGGGATCTTTTTCGACGAAAAGTGAGGCAAACCGCCTTCGGCGGTTTGTTAGCGCGTAGATCTCGAAAAGTGATTCGAAATAAAAAAAATTCGTCTCAATCGGACAACCGAGCGAAAAGTTATGGCCTTTCAAAGTTTTCCAAGCTAAAAAATATAAACTGTTCATGCCACGTCAGCAAATCGCGTCCTAGGGGGCGCGATTTGTGTCCACAACAGCAAATCGCGCTGACGTGGACGCAATTTTTGGCGCATACCCTGACATCGCGCTGACGTGGACACGATTTCGCGAAAAACGTACCATTCCGGTAAATAATTACATAAAGGGCCCATTTCGGTAAATTTTGAAAAAAAAAGGGCTTTTTTTGGTAAATTGCCCGATATAGAAGAGAATTTTAAAAATAAATATTATAAAACTGTAAAAAGTGTACAAATTATATTTAGTTAACATAAAATTAAAATAATAAGTATTAAATTTTAATAATAATATATGAAAACTTAGAATAATACACGAAAGAAAAATTTTTAGATAATGGTTCAATAGATTTAAATAATATCAATAATGAATTTATACTAATAAGTTTAATTATCAAAATAACATTAGATTTAAAACTAAAATATATTAAAGAAAACAGAACCAAAATATTTAAATTAATTAAAATGAACAAATTAAAATAGAAATTAAAATGGATTTAATGCTTAATCGAAAAAGAAAATAAATAAAAAGAAAAAGAAAACAAAATTAAAAGGCAAAATGAAGCTTGCACATTACATGAGGGATTAAATGGGAAATATTCCCTATCCTTCAAAACGCATAGTGGCAGAAGGGACCAAAATGAAACAACAGTGACATATCAGGCAGAATGTAAAATAAAAATAAAAAGATTGATTTGGATGCGCTTTAAAAGCGAGGGACTAAGCGCGCAAATATCCCACCAGAGGCCAAGACGCGAGGATCCTAGGACCGGATCGGGTCAACCCGCAGGTATACAAATACGACGCCGTTTTGGGGCCACTGATTCAGGCCCCAAACGACGCCGTTTAAACACCCCATAAGAAAACACTTGAAACCCTAAATGAGATAGATCTGCCATTAAAACACAGCAAAAAAACTTTATCTCTCCCCTCTCCTCTTGCGCCGTTTCAAACATAAACCCCCATCTAAACTACGATTTGGGCGGAGTAGACAAGGGCTTCCGTCGACGCGCTTGTAAAGGTAAGATTAATCCTTCTCTCTTTCTGGCCCTACAACCCCGAGGACACCTCCAACTCTGATTCCGGACGAAGTGAACGGAGCCCCGACGGTGCGCTCATGACGGTAAGAACCTCTCTCTCTTTCTTTTTCTTTCCTTTGCCCGCGATTAACTGAAATCAAAGCTTTAGAATCCCGACCGAAAACCAAAGAAAAAATAAAATAAAGTAAACAAATAAATAAAACAATTACCTCTTTGAACTTTTGATTTTTTTTATTGCCCTCTGATTTTTTTTAATTTTTGTGTATCCTCCCCTTGTTTACAATGCGTATTTGGCTTTTATATCGCTAGAAAAATAAAAATAAAATTACAAAAGAAATATCTTTTACTCCTTTTTTGTTTGCTGCTGTTTTCTGTTCGTCTTTTCTTGTTTGCTTGTGTGCAGGTATGGTCGTACACGCAGTGCGTGGCGGTGTACGAAGGTTGTACGAAGGCGTGTGACGTGGAGCGGCTCGGAGGCGTGGCTCGTGGGGCACGTGCGGGTGACGGCGGCTGAAGGCTTAGGGTTTTTGTCTCTATGGTTTGCAGGAATTGTTTTGGGCATTGGGCCATATTGTAATTGGGCCACTGTTTTAAGAATTTAGATTGGGTATGGGTTAAATTTTGGGTTTATTTGGGCCATTGAGCCCGTTTCTTGTAAATGAACACTTAAAATTGGACTATTGTTGTATATGTATACTTTGGTTTATCATTTGTTTTTGGACCAGACGAATATTGGGTATTACAATACAGTTTGCAGTATTTCTGTAAATACAGTTCATTGTAATTCTACAATATATTTTGTGGCATTTCTATAAATACAGTTCACAATATTTTTGTAAATGCAGTTCACAGTAATTCTACAATACATTTTGCGGCATTTCTGTAAATATAGTTTGCGGTATTTTACAACACAGTTACCAACATTTCTACAAATACAGTTCGCAGTATTCTACAACATGGTTCATTTCCTTAAAACCATTTATTCAATAACCATTTAACTTCTATACTACACTGTCAGACAACAAAATTTACTCAACAAATTTTTTAGTTAAAACTTACATAGTAAGCCCCCAATTACACGTTACACGCGTGTAAGTTTGTCTCAGAATAATCACTTTATAACTCTTTTTCGACAAGGTGGAGGACAAATTGTTATAGAGTTATAATAAAATATATCTTAACTTGAACCGAAATTTGACTCGAAAAAACCCCCCTTATACACATTTCTAAAGGCCCTCTTGAGAGAGGTCGACTCTCCAGACAATTCTGTTTTTTTTTCCTTCTTCACTAGAGAGTTTTTTTCCTCTCTACTCTAACCATCTATGCGAGAAAAGAAGATGAACTGACTAACAGGGCGACCAACTAAATCTTATATTAGCAAGGATATAAAAAATTGTCTAATTCTTTTTGAATCCATTGTTCTTTGTCAATAATTTTTTTGTATACTTGGTTTATTAAACCACTTTTACATTTCAAATTAGAGAAATGACTGCTTAAATGGGTTCTCGTTATTACATTGTGTGTTTTTTCTCCCCTATTTTCATTTTATTCTTTGCAATTTAAATATTTTATTTTATATATAAAATGGACTGATTGTTGAAAGGCCTTCACCTTCTAATCCACCTATTTGGTCATCAACAAAAAACTTTAATTAGCATTAAGCTTAAAGTATCAGATTCAACACTTTAAAAATAAAAAGGTACCATATTAAAATTATCCTTGAAGTAGAAATGTCCTTTTTTTTTTCTTCCAAAAATCCAAATTAAGAGCCCTAAAAGTTGGAGAAAAAGTACAAGTAAAATCCTTACACCTGTAATAAATCCAATCGTTTTCATGAACCCTAGCAAGGCATTTTGGTAAACACAAGTAAATGCAATAGTGCCTATCCAAATAGTTAGCCTTTGCTCTGCAATTAGCGACTTACAAATTTTAATTTTATTAAAAAAAATGAAAAAAATAAATTTTAAGTTAATCGAATCGAGTTGTTCGAGTTAGTTGAGTTAATTCGAATAAGTAATTCGAGTTTAAATTTTACAATTTAAATAATTTGATAGATTAGTGTAAATACCCTTTGATCCCTATCAAATTTGAAAATAAGTAAACTGATCTTTTTTTCAATAAAAATTACAAATAAAAATTCAAAATAATTTTCAAAAATTTATTTTAAAAAATATAAAAAAATTAAAAAATATATAAAAAAATATAAAAAAGTTATTTTTTTCTAAAATAATAACTTTGGGACCTAATTAAGTCAATTAATAATTCAAGTTTATCATATTAAATTATTTTTTTATTATCATTTTGGTTTGAAAAAGTTTTCAAATATATATAGTTTCAAATTTAAGTACTCTAACATGAAATTAATTATACTGTAACAAGATTTTAATTTAACTCGAACAATTTTACTCGATTTGACTCCAATCAAATTGAAAAAATTTCAAATCGAATTAGAATGATAAAATATGACTCATTAACTTAAAATATTTTCACTCAATTTAATCGAATACCCACTCCTACTCATAATATTCGGAAAATGTACCTTCTCCAACTCATCCACGCCGCCCCTCCCCAAAGGGAGGAAAAAAAGTAAAGAAAGGATCCCCGTTGGAAGATGTGGTGGCGGTTAGGTTTGAAAAAGAGGAGACAAAATAACCAAAATCATTGTCTACTAAATCCTCCAAAACATGAAAACATATTTTACGAAAGAAGAAATAAAATAGAGTAGGCAAAATCAAACGTAATTGTGTATTGAATATGATTGGTTTGGTGGGCTGGCATTGCCGGCCTATTAAATTGAGTAATGGGCAGAACTACCTACACATCACTACTCATTAATGATTTCATAAAGTTGACTGTTAAAGCCCTATTGCATTTGCCCCCACTTAATTGCCTTCTCCATGTGATTCATTCCTTAGCATCTAAGCATCATCACCTAAACCTTACATTTGGGATACCTCATTTTCTTAAATACATAATAATTTTTAAAAATAAAATAACCCAGCAAAATTTTACTAAGATTATTGGTTCCTTAGCTCATCTTCACGGTTAAAAGTTATTTGGATTGATCGAATTTACTAGTTAAATTGAGAATCAATTGAAATATTAGTTTAAAGAAAGACATTTCATGAATCGATACAGATCGATTGACTGACGATTGAACAAATTTTTATGAACAAGTTAATAATAAATAAACAGAATAACAGATGTTATATAAAGAAAAATGTAATTTGCCTGATTTTAGTTGCAATTCAATGAAAGTTTAGCGGTGAAATGTAAATTGAGTAGAATTAATGAGTAAGTGGAGAAATATAAATGTTGTGTTGGAAAAAAGGTTGAGTCGGTTCTCCTAATTAATGCAACCAACCAATTTAATGATTTTATTGGAGAATAAGAAAAGGAAGTAGCCTCAACCTCAATCCCAACACTAGTCGGTATATGGAATTTGAATTTTAGTTTATAGAATTACTCCTTCAGCTGCGTCACGCACCCAAAAACCAAACCGAAAAAGGAAATTTTGTGCTCAAGTTGAAGAGTGGGGAAGAGCGAGGCGGCTCATTTTGCATGGGATGTTCTTAACCTACCCAATTCATTCAAACACTTCCATTTTCACGCTTCATACTCATCCCATTTCTGTTGCTTTTTTAGAATCATCACACTTGCTTAGCTATCATCTCCATCCCCTATGAGGACTTCCTCCTCAAATACTGCAATGATGGAGATTCAGGCTAATAAACCAGCTGGGACGGGCATGGTGGTTGGAGGTTTGAGCCCTTTGAGTGAAACTCTATGGAGGGAGAAGACCGATACGGAGTTTATGGGAGATGTATCCGCCAGGCTCACCTGGGAAGACCTCACCGTAATGGTAACTCTCAGCAATGGGGCGACCCAGAAGGTGTTGGAAGGGCTGACTGGTTATGCTGAACCCGGTACACTCACCGCTCTCATGGGCCCTTCCGGCTCCGGAAAATCCACGCTTCTTGATGCACTCTCCAGCCGCTTGGCTGCTAACGCCTTCCTCTCCGGAACCATTCTCCTCAATGGTCGTAAAACCAAGCTTTCTTTCGGAACTGCAGCCTATGTTACTCAAGATGACAACTTAATTGGCACGCTTACTGTTCGGGAAACCATTTCCTACTCCGCTCGGCTCCGTCTCCCCGATACGATGCCCTGGTCTGCGAAGCGGGACCTCGTTGAAGGTACGATTATCGAAATGGGGCTCCAAGATTGCGCTGATACTGTTATTGGGAATTGGCATTTGCGTGGGATCAGTGGAGGAGAAAAGAGGAGGGTCAGCATAGCTCTTGAAATTTTGATGAGGCCCAGATTGCTCTTCCTTGATGAGCCAACCAGTGGCCTTGACAGGTTATGATCTTTCTTCACATCGTCTTTTATGGTTTTTGATTGTCAGATTTTGTTTTTTCTGACTTGAGATGCATACGGCAGTGCTTCAGCATTTTTTGTCACCCAGACTTTACGAGGCCTGTCAAGAGATGGTAGAACTGTAATAGCTTCAGTTCATCAGCCCAGCAGTGAAGTCTTTGAGCTATTTGATCAGTTATATTTGCTGTCTGAAGGCAAAACCATTTATTTTGGCCAGGCTTCTGAAGCATACGAGGCTAGCCTTCTCAGCCATATTTCTTCCGTCACTTGATATCATTTTCAATCCCACTGCAATATAAATATAATGTCTCTTGGATTGTAAAATGCAGTTCTTTGCTCAAGCCGGATTTCCATGCCCTGCCTTGAGAAATCCATCTGACCATTTTCTTAGATGCATCAATTCTGACTTTGATAAAGTTAAGGCTACTCTCAAAGGATCCATGAAATTACGGGTATCCACTTCGTTTCCCCTTTGTTTAATCATCTTCCCTCCTACTTTGGTACACTACACTTATATGACTGGAAAACAAATTGCCTTGATTGTAATTAGTTTGAGGCAAGTGATGATCCCCTGGAGAAGATTACCACAACTGAAGCTATCCGAACTCTTATTAACTTCTACCGTACATCACATCAATGTTATGCCGCGAAGGAAAAGGTTGATGAGATATCCAAAGTTGTAAGTGCTTAACTAGCCAATCCTCTTATACATTATTATTTTGCCAAATTAATCTTATTTCTACTCATCCCACTCAACAATCAATTTTTCCATATGGTACAGAGAGGAACCGTGCTAGATTCCGGAGGCAGTCAAGCTAGTTTCTTGATGCAGTCTTACACTTTAACCAAGCGTTCATTCGTGAACATGTCTCGAGACTTCGGCTATTATTGGCTAAGGCTGCTCATATATGTTGTTGTCACTGTTTGCATTGGAACCATTTATCTCAATATTGGAACCAGCTACAATTCAATTCTGGTATTGTTTCTGTATATCTGTTTAGAAAATATTGGTTTTATGTCCGGAAGAACTGTATTTAAGATTGTAAAATCTTGTGAAACAGGCAAGGGGTGCATGTGCTTCTTTTGTGTTCGGTTTTGTCACATTCATGTCAATCGGTGGGTTCCCTTCCTTTGTGGAGGACATGAAGGTAAGTCATGGCCAGCCAGAAAACTTACTAGCCATGGCGGGGATAAACATTTTGACTATCTGATTTTTGCAGGTTTTCCAAAGGGAGAGGTTAAATGGCCACTATGGTGTAACTGCATTTGTTATAGGGAATACACTGTCGGCTATGCCATTCCTCATAATGATAACCTTCATCTCTGGAACTATTTGTTACTTTATGGTTCGTCTTCACCCAGGCTTTGAACATTATATGTTCTTCGTGTTGTGCCTTTATGCGAGTGTTACTGTGGTTGAGAGCTTGATGATGGCCATTGCCAGTATCGTCCCCAATTTCCTCATGGGGATCATCACAGGAGCAGGGATTCAGGTTTCTCTCTCTTCAACCTTGTTCTGCATTATTCCTATTGTATTCACCAGCATTTGGAAGACCTATATATATGCTTGTTTTTTTTTCTTCAAGTACCTGTGTTGGACATATAGATAAAAGTTCCTCCAAATAAAAAGAAAAAATCTGACACTCACATTGCTCCTGGGTGATATCGCTAAAAGGTAGTCTTTCTTCCAGGGAATATTCATGCTTGTTTCTGGCTACTTCAGGCTCCCAAACGACATCCCAAAACCTGTGTGGCGTTACCCAATGTCCTACATCAGCTTCCATTTCTGGGCTTTACAGGTGATTAAATATCGCAAATTAAAATTGCAGAAATTATTTCGATATCGGCTCATCAAGGACTAAAAATACGACACCAAGTATATTTTTGTTTCAGGGACAATACCAAAATGATCTGAAGGGCCTGTTGTTTGATAATCAACCACCGGAGCTTCCCAAGATTCCTGGCGAATACATCCTTGAAAACGTGTTCCAAATCGACGTCGGACGGTCGAAATGGATCGATCTAAGTGTGATATTCAGCATGATCATAATTTACCGCATCATCTTCTTCTTGATGATAAAGATCAGCGAGGATGTTACCCCTTGGATCAGAGGTTTGGTAGCCAGGAGAAGGATGCAACAAAAGAATGGAACACAAAATACGATGGTTGCGCCCTCTCTCTCGCAATCTCCTTCGCTGAGGAATTATGTCGCAAATCGAGCTAATGGAAGGGGTAAAAGGTAGACAACAGGGTATGCATGCATTCATGCGATCACCTTTGAGTCTCGAGATACAAACAATCCTACAACGACATCAGTTTCCTAACATTTAAACCTTATGCTTTACTTCATCTATATAGAATTTGCTTTAAAATTATATGCAACAATCTGTATTGTGCGTTTGAAGTTAATATATATACAAGCAATGCCATTAATATATTCCACCAATGGGAGCTATGGAAGATACAAGCTTCGTGATAAACGAACTGCTCATCCGTTTTTGCTTCCCGACTATTACTTCATACTTCTAAACTTGTCTCAGTTTTTATTCAAAATACAAGGTGAAGGTGATGCCTTCAATCTTGTTTTATAAGTAACATAAACTCATAATATTTATGAGCATCATGATTTGATATACCCATAGTACTAGTCTCGCCATTGTGGATGTTGCGGGTCACATAACACATGATGATTATCATGGACGTGTTTTTGTTTTTTAAAATCACAATTTTTTTTTCAAAACTTTATATTATCTTCATATTTTAATATTTTAGTATTAATCATACTATTTTATAGAGTGCTTTTATTTACAAATTTTATAATAAAAATTCCTTGAAAATACATACCAACATTATCATTCTAAGTCATGAGCAAGAACAATCATAAATTTTAATAAATAACATCTACATAATATCATGCATAAAAAGTTTATTTTACATCAATTAAATAAAAAATATACATATGCAAATATAAAAATCTCATTTCTTATAAATTACCACCTAAATGGATGGCGTGGGTGGTCTAAAGCATCTTTATTTTCATCCTCTTGATTGAGATCACTTCCCCTTCCATGTAAAAAAATAGAAGTAGAATTCACGTTTGTATCTATTGAAAGGAATGAATGCATCACATCATATGTAAAACGAAGAGGGATATAACTTTAAGATGTTTCATTGATAAAGTGCATGTGATGTGGTAATGATAAACAACATGTTCATAACTTGAATTTGGTAAAAGGTAGATAAAAAGCATTTGGTTGATAAGGATGAGATCTCTGAAATGATGGCATAATGGTTTTATTTTATAATTAGGCTACGTAATGATGAGCTTATAAATGAATCATGAAAGTGTCCTCCCATCCTCCCATGAGTTCTATCTTCTCTACCTCTTTTATTCTATGAACTAGTAGAAATATTTGTTTCAAACAAACCTAGATCAACATCATAAGGATATCCACTCTGATGTGAGTCTCAAGGTCTAATTTCAAGCCCATAAATGTGATGGGCTTACATTAACTCAAGACCTAATAATAAGATCAAAGGCCAAACAAATCAAAGTAAGATTGAACGAGACCACACAAGACTTTGTTACAAAGGCTTTAGACGTGCATATGAGGGAAAAAGAGAATCAAGATTCATTTTCTTGTTTTCATGAAAATCAAGAAACTAAATCTTGGTCCAATTATGCGGTTTTGGGAGATTTCAAGACTCAAGAAAAATAAGATTTCAAATCTTGGAATTCTTGATCCTAGAAACCGAATCTTGAAGCTAATGCACAATGGATTCCATGTACGAGCTTAAACGAGCCAATTCTGAGAGTGAACGGATAACAAGTCCAAGTTCTTGAAAATCAACCCATTGGTATGTCCACAAGCCCATAATGAAGTTTGGAGAAGGGCTTAGTTGAATATTAGGCCAAATTATCAAGTGGCCCAAAGTGTAAACATTTTAATTTTTTTGTCCAATTTTATTTAGTTAATGTATCAACATGTAAAAATTTGTCCCAAGGAGCCCGTTCAAACCCTTGGATGAATTTCTGTTTCAATTCCACACTTAGACTTATTTTCACATGTTAATAGTTAGTTATTTGATGAGTTGTCATATTAAGTTGTCATGCTTAGTTGGCACTGATTTGCCATAATTTACTGTGGCAAATAAGAGTCTTTTCAAAACTTAATGAGCTTTTTTTGGGTACCATTTTATGATTATTTTGATTAGTTTTCCAATTTAGCAGTTTAGATTAAATTTTAGTAAAATAAGTGTTTTTGAGACAACCCGATTTTCAATGGTGATGGAACAGTGGTTTTGGGACCACAAATTTCTGTCGTATCGACTCGTAAATATTATTTTTAGAATATTTATAGTCATTATAGTCATATTAAAATTTGGTTAAGAAATTTTAATGTTTATATAGTTTATTAAAGAAAAAGGACTAAATTGAAAAATATGCAAAACTTGCTAATTAAAGAAATTAGGTGATGAAATGGTTTAATTATTAATTGAGGAAGGAATTAAGTGATAATTAAGCCCTAAATAATATAGTGGGGCGACAAATTGATGGAAAATGACAAAATACTGAAATTATAATGGTAAACTTGTAATTTAGTTAAGTAAAAAGAAATAGGATTCTTTTTCATTTTACATTTCCATACCCGAAATTCATGGTTTTTCAAGCTAGGAGAATCGAACAAGCAAATTTTTATGCATGTGAGTGAATTTCCTACTCGTTTTTTTTAATTTTTATATTTTTGATATCGTTGCAACTAGGTCCAGCTAGCCCGTACCTTTGTTTCTGATTCTGTTAAAAGTTTTGGAAGTTTATATTTTTTAATATTGGATTTTTTATGAATATCATGTATTTGGAGCTTTGATTATGTTATTTGATGAATTTGTAAAGTAATTTTTACTAGATTTTGATTTTAGGATTGAATTGTGAAAATGTCAAAATATGAGGGTTGGATAGTGAATTTGATATTTATTAGGGGCTTTTTGAAGGCCTAGTATATTTGGATAAAATGTTTACTTGAGGAAATTGGTTAATTTGATGAAATTCGAGTTAAGGGACTAAATTGGAAAAATGGTAAAAGTTTAGGGTAATTGTATAATTTTGAAAAGTAAAAGGGTATTAATTGTAAAATGGTTTAGAAATAAAATATGTGCTAATAAATGAAGAATTTTACATTTTAAATCAAAATCCCGTAGATAATCGTGGAAAAAAAATAGCGGAATAGTTCGTGAACCTCTACAATGACTACAATTCAGTCTAGGTAAGTTCATACGGTTAAATTTAACATTTTTATTAATTAGTAATTGGTATTATATATATATTCTATTGCTAGAAATGAATTATTGTTTGAATTATAATATTGAATTGGATATTCGGTTTGAATTGAACGTGAGATTTGAGTACATTTGTGTTTTAGTGTATGACGGGGGGTTTGGAGTGGAGATGGTATTGGAGGGAGATATCAACATATTACCCAAGTTAATCAGGATTCAGCATTTGTTGCGAACTTTCCTGTTTTACTTTCTGTTTGGCATGATTTGGGAGGATCAGCTCTTACGAGCTTCTGTTCAGCTCTTACGAGCTTTTGTTGGCGTATTCAGGAAGACCAATTCTTATGAGCTTCTGTTGACGATGTGCTCTTACTTGTAAGTCATTCTTCGAATAGAAAATCGGTAAGGTAATTTGTTTAATGAATTTGAAAGATATGTTATTTATTTCGTATTGATATAAATACGAATATATTTATCGATTGAAGTTGTTAATGACAACGAGTTTTCTTAGATGATTATTATTGTTTGAATTATTATAGTTAATTCAGTAAGATTTATCGTTTACCTTGTCGAACTTACTAAGCTTCATTAAGCTTACTTGTGTTGTTTAATGTCATTGTAGATTCTCGAAAGGTTGGACGATCGGATCGACACTCAAGTCACACTATCTAGCTTATCTTGGTAGTTTTTGAAACGTTTAATTCAGATTATATGGCATGTAGCTTTTGTGCGGTTTTGGTTACTGTTTGGTTTATGTAAATTTTTTGAATAATATTTTGTGCAAATAATCAACTTACAAATTATATGAGAATGAGGTATTATTGATATGCTATTATGTATGATATATATAATTGAGTTGTTGTGATTGTGGTACCTTTGATAGGTATTTTAATTAGGTATTGCTTGAATGAGTTGATGAATTCAATTGATGTTTACTTTGTTTTGAAATTGTATATACTTGTGGTATCAATGAGGGTACATTGGTTAGACACATGTTAGGTTGGTTTTGATGTGTTTTTGGTCTGATTAATGTCATTTTGATTTGGTGTTTTGGTTGGTATTTGAGTTTCTTAAGTCTAAGCAAACTTGAAATGGTAAACTTGTGTTTTAAGGTTCATTTTGAGGCCACATGGCCTGAGACAAAGGCATGTGTCTCAGCCATGTGTGACACACTGTGACAGCCCAAAATTGACCCTAGTCGGGAAGTGGTTTCGGGACCACTAAACCGAGTCATAAAAATAATTAACCGTCATAATTGATGCTCACTATATGTACATGTGCATGTGTGAAAATTTTGTGTTTGAATTTTGTTAATTGTAAGTGAATTTTATCAAATAGGACTTATGTGAGAAAATTTTGAAATGTGATAGGTCAAAGCATAAGGGCCTATTAGTGCATGTTGAAAAAGGGGGGACTTGCATGTCAATTTTCCCCCCTATTAGTAGTGGCCGGCCATGACAAGCATGGTAGACCAAGTGTGATGGGCAAGACATGTCATAGACATGTTGTGTTGGTGCATCATGGGTGGAAAAAAAATAAAATAATGAGCATGGAAATTAAATAATGAAAGGGAACATGATGAAAACAAAAAAAAAAAAGTGTGTGGTTGTCTCCCCCCCCCATTTTGCCGAAACTAGAAAGAAAAAAAAAAGGTGTTCATCCTTTGGTTCATCCTTGGCCAAAAATTTTAAGGAGGAAGGAAGAAGAAAGGTTGAAGAGGTTCGACCATGCATGTAACTAGGCTAAGGTATGTTTGATGATGTTCCATGAGATGCATGCATGTTTTAGTTGTTAGCTTGAGTTCTACCTAGCCCATGGTCTAAATCTTGCTATGTGATGGAAATGACACTCGGCCATGTGATGAGGCATGAAGATGAGTTAAGTTTCGGCTAAGGTGGATTTGTGTTGATGTCATTTGCATGCTAAGTGTAAAGCTTTGTAATGATACATGTGATGGTGATTGATGACTCTTGGATTTTCTTTTTTGGCATTTTTGAGTTAGACATCAAGTTCTTTGTGTAACCCATGACCAAAATTGAATGGTATGGTGTCTTGATGCATTCGGCCATGGTAGAAAATAGATGTGAAATGGTAGTAAGGTGAAGTGCAAAATGTTAGTATTTGATTACTAGTGTATATATGCGTATTAGCCGAGTTTTGAACTTGAAACAAGATGATATTTATAATCAATACAAGTAACCATACTTGTAGGAAGTATTAAGCATATAATTGGCCCCAACATAGACATGCATATTCGGCCATAGGAAGAAGATTTGATGTTGCATGTATTCGGTTAGAGGCAAGCATATTGATGCTTTTGTCTTGGCTTAGCAAATTCGGCCAAGGGGGAAAATTAGCTAAAATGTTGAGTTTGATTCATGATTCCGTACATATGTGACTTTAATGTCTAATGTATAAATATGGGCTAAGTGCCTTGTGTTCCTCTTTTCAATGCTCAAATGATTAAATCAATTTATTTGTTTAATTAAGCTCAAGAGCAAAGGGGAACTAAATCCGATAAAGGGAAGGAAAAAGTGGTCGAATAGCTATCGGAATCGTTCGACAACATCCGAGGTAAGTTCTTGAGTAAAAGAGCTTAAATTATGATTTGATTAGATCATGTTTTAAGCAAATTAAAATCATGCTCTTTGTGTGTGGCTATTGAGCCGAAATTGCAAGAATGATAAGTGTCTTGTGTTTGAGTTTTGCTAACGAAAATGAAATACGAATGTGCCATGATTTATTGTTAAATGTGCATGGTTATTTGAATGATGTCCGGGCTAAGTCCCGAAGGCTTTGTGCTAAGTGACCATATCCGGACTAAGATCCGAAGGCATTTGTGCGAGATACTAATTCCGGGCTAAGCCCGAAGGCATTTGTGCGAGATACTAATTCCGGGCTAAGCCCGAAGGCATTTGTGCGAGTTACTAAATCCGGGTTAAGTCCCGAAGGCATTTGTGCGAGTTACTATAACCGGGCTATGTCCCGAAGGCATTTGAACGAGTAGCTATATCCGGTTAAATTCCGAAGGTACGTGATTTGGGAATGAATGATCTTGCTGTAAAATTTCAGTTAATACGCTTGAAACATCCCAAAGGTATGTTATGTATGTGCTTTGAATTAGTTGAGCCCTTACAAATAAGTATTCGCTCAGTTGATAAATGAGCTACCGGCCTTTGGCTAAGTTGACCTTTGTGTATGAATAAAAGGGTTGGTAACGTGAAGTAAGTATGATATTGAAAAATTGTGCATATGAAATTATCCGTTTAGCTACATGAATGCTATACTTTTGTTGTGCTGGAATCCCTTGCTCAAAACTTACTAAGCATAAATTGCTTACTCCGTCTCCCTGATTCTCTGTTTTATAGATTTTGGTTCTCCAGCTATCGGACTCGGGATTTTGAAGTCGAAGTCGCCCACACTATCAAAGCCCCCCCTTTTGGTACAATTTTGGTTGAACTTCGAAATGGCATGTATAGGACTACCCTTTTTGTTGGGGGTCATGGACCCTTTGGACTTGTATAATTTTGGATAGTTATGCGAAAATGGCTTATATATGTTTGAGTATAATGTTATAATCATTTGGTATGGATATGGTTATTGAGAGGTGTGGATATGCTTAACAAGGATTGGCCATGGGAATGGTTAATCACTATCATAATTCGTGCTATTTATGCTAAAAGGGCTAGTTGAATCATGGAAACTATGAAATAGGTAAAGTCTACCTTAAAGGCAGATGCTGACAGCAGCAGTGATGTAGATTTGGAAAATCACTAAAAATAGTAGGAATGGAATTAAATAGTGAATAAATTATGCAAACGAACCTTGATGAATCTATTTTCATAGGAAAGTAACGAAACAATCATATGGACAGTATGTTAAGAGATATTCAGGTTCTCGTGAGACAGGGCCAGAACGGTTTCTGGATTTCCTGTTCCGACTTTGGAAATTCATTATAAATTAACCAGAGACAATTAGGAGTCATGCCATATATGTATAGATTCCACTCTGAGTCTAGTTTCTATAGAAACAAACGGCATCAGTATTGAAGCCCTGTACAGGGAGATATCCAAGTCGTAATGCGCAAAGGTCAGTGTAGTCGATCCCTGTAACATGGGAGACTTTGACTAATAAACTGTACTAATTGGCCCAACCAAAAATTCTAGAAAAAGATATGTAGATGGGAATATGAGTCTAGTTTCAGGGAAAATTTACGGAACTGGATTCCGAGTTTCTGAACTCAAGATATGATTTTTAAAGCGACTAGTACGCAGATTGGCAGTGTCTGGGAAATTTTTTTATAAGTGGTTTAAAGTCTGTTAACACCTCGTGTTCGACTCCGGTGACGGTCTCGGGTTCGGGGTGTTACATTTGATTGGTATCAGAGCTACGGTTTAGTCGATTCTAGGACTACCGTAATGCGTTGGGTCTAGCTATACATGCCATTTTATGTGATTATTTGATAGTGTGGTGATTTCTGACAATTGTAAATGTGTTTATTTATAGTAATGGATCCCGATCCCGACCGAGCGGTAGCTGATGATATTGAGAGTGTAGCGCCTGCTCCCGCACAAGGGACAGCGCCGGCGGACTCTCAACCTAATGCTAGTAACCCGAATGATGAAGCTAGACAAGCTTTCTATAGCGTAATGAATGATTGGTTCAACCAATACATTCGAACTAATACGGCTGTTCCACAACCTCCATTCCCGACAAATACCACCCCCGCACCTACAATACCTCCGGTAACTGACCAAATAAGGTCATATAAGCCCCCAGTTGACAGAATCCGAAAACATGGGGCTATTGAATTTAAAGCTACGGATAGCGACGATGCCGAGCAAGCTGAATTTTGGTTGGACAACACTATCCGGGTACTCGATGAGCTATCTTGTACACCCGATGAATGCCTAAAGTGTACTATCTCCTTGCTACACGATTCTGCCTACTAATGGTGGAGTACTCTGACTTCTGTTGTGCCCTGAGAGCAAGTAACTTGGGAGTTTTTCCAAACTGAGTTTCGGAAAAAGTATATCAGTCAGAGATTTGTTGATCAAAAACGGAAGGAATTTCTAGAGCTTAAGCAAGGTTCTATGTCGGTTACTGATTACGAGCGAAAATTTGTTAGACTCAGTAGGTACGCTCGGGAATGTGTTTCGTCCGAGGCTATCATGTGTAAACGCTTCGAGGATGGGCTGAATGAAGATATAAAAATGTTCGTTGGCATTCTTGAAATACGAGAGTTCGTAGTACTTGTCGAGCGAGCTTGTAAAGCCGAAGAGCTTAGAAAAGAAAAACAAAAAGTTGATGTGGGAATTGGAGAGTTTCGTAAAAGATCTTCGGGAAAGTCTCTTCAACAGGCATCGAAGAAATTTCGAGATGATGTGGGCCGGTCTAGAGGCACTTCGGGCCTTTTTAGACGAGATCGTGATCGACCCCTTGCGGGTACACGAGGCACTTCGGTCGCCAGTGTTGGGAATGAACGTCGAGACAGAACGAAATGTCGATATTGCGGTAAATGGCATTCGGGGAGTTGTAGATTCCCTGACCGCTCCTGTTACAAGTGCAGATCAGTTGACCACTTCATTAAAGATTGCCCGAGGTTGTTTGAACAGAATGAAAATCAGAGTGGGAAACCGGGTGCTACCACTGCTCGAGGTAGACCATCTGGAAATACGGGCAATGCTAGTGGTGGTCAGAGAGGATCTAGAGATGCTACGACTAGATCCGAGGCTCGTGCGCCTGCTAAAGCTTATGCTATACGTGCCCGCGAGGATGCTTCTTCGCCTGATGTTATTACCGGTACTTTTACTCTCTTTGATACTAATGTAATTGCTTTGATTGACCCCGGTTCTACTTATTCTTACATATGTGAAACCTTAGCATCCAGTAAGACTTTACCTATTGAGTCTACTGAGTTCGTAATTCGGGTGTCAAATCCCTTGGGTCGTTACGTGCTTGTCGACAAAGTGTGTAAGAAATGTCCCCTAGTAATTCGAGGTTCCTGTTTTCCGGCAGACTTGATGCTTTTGCCGTTTGATGAATTTGATGTTATTCTTGGTTTGGATTGGCTGACCGCGCATGATGCAGTTGTGAATTGCAAAAGCAAGACTATTGATTTGAGGTGCGCAAATAACGAGATAATCCGAGTTGAGTCTACGGACTTAAAGGGGTTGCCAGCTGTAATATCCTCAATGTTGGCCCAGAAATATGTAAGAAAAGGGTGCGAAGCATACCTTGCGTATGTACTTGATGACAAAGAATTATAAAAGAAACCCGAATCTGTGCCGGTGGTTTGTGAATACCCGGATGTTTTTCCTGAAGAATTACCGGGTTTACCACCTGTTCGGGAGATAGAGTTTGGTATTGAGCTTGTACCTGGGACTACGTCGATTTCGATAGCTCCGTATCGTATGGCACCAACCGAGTTAAAAGAGTTGAAAGCTCAGTTGCAAGAATTGACGGATAGAGGTTTCGCTCGACCAAGTTTCTCACGTTGGGGTGCACCAGTATTGTTCGTGAAAAAGAAGGACGGAACCATGAGGTTGTGCATTGACTATCGTCAACTGAATAAAGTGATGATAAAGAATAAATATCCGTTACCGCGTATTGATGATTTGTTCGATCAACTAAAAGGAGCCTCAGTGTTCTCAAAAATAGATTTGAGATTGGGCTATTATCAGTTGCTAATTCGAGATTCGGACATACCCAAAACTGCCTTCAGAATGAGATATGGTCACTACGAATTCTTAGTGATGCCGTTTGGACTCACTAATGCCCCTGCGGTATTTATGGATTTGATGAATCGGATCTTCAGACCATATTTGGATCGGTTCGTAGTTGTGTTCATTGATGACATCTTGGTCTATTCAAGAGATGAGACCGAACATGCTGAGCACCTGAGATTAGTGTTGCAAATTCTGCGGGATAAGCAGTTATATGCTAAGTTCAGTAAGTGTGAGTTCTGGTTAAGAGAGGTTAACTTCTTGGGTCACGTGGTATCCGCATCGGGTATTCGAGTTGACCCGAGCAAAATTTCAGCCATACTTAATTGGAAGCCTCCAAGAAATATGACCGAAGTTCGGAGCTTCCTAGGGCTCGCCGGTTATTACCGACGATTTGTAAAAGGTTTCTCGATGATAGCCACACCAATGACGAAGCTACTTCAAAAGGATGCTAAGTTCGAATGGACGGAGAAATGTCAGAAAAGTTTCGATCAACTGAAAACTTATTTGACTGAAGCTCCAATTTTAGTGCAACCCGAATCAGGCAAAGAGTTTGTCATTTATAGTGACGCATCCCTACTTGGGTTGGGTTGCGTATTGATGCAAGAAGGTCGAGTGGTGGCCTATGCGTCGAGACAATTAAAGCCACATGAGAAAAATTATCCGACCCATGATCTTGAACTAGCTGCCATCGTATTTGCTTTAAAAATATGGCGACATTACTTATTTGGTGAAAAGTGCCATGTATTTTCGGATCACAAAAGTCTCAAATATTTGATGACTCAAAGAGACTTAAATCTGCGACAAAGACGTTGGCTTGAGTTGTTGAAAGATTACGAGCTTGTCATTGATTACCACCCGAGAAAGGCTAATGTGGTTGCGGACGCCTTAAGCCGGAAATCATTGTTTGCTTTACGAGCGATGAATGTGCACTTGTCTGTTCTACCCGACAATGTGTTAGTAGCTGAATTAAAAGCCAAACCATTATTGATTCATCAAATTCGTGAAGCCCAGAAAGTTGATGATGAATTGGTTGCAAAACGGGCTGAGTGTGTTCTGAACAAGGAATCGGAGTTTCAAATTGATGATGATGATTGTTTGAGGTTCAGAAGTCATTTGTGTGTTCCAAGGAATTCGGAACTCATTTCGATGATTCTGAACGAAGCCCATTGTAGCCGAATGTCAATTCACCCGGGGAGTACGAAAATGTACAACGATTTGAAACGTTGGTTTTGGTGGCATGGTATGAAACGAGACATCTCCGACTTTGTTTCGAGATGTTTAATATGTCAACAAGTGAAAGCGGAACATCAAGTGCCTTCAGGATTACTTCAGCCGATCATGATACCTGAGTGGAAATGGGATCGAGTCACAATGGACTTTGTGTCCGGACTGCCATTGTCAGCAAGTAAGAAAGATGCGATTTGGGTTGTTGTCGATAGACTGACTAAGTCGGCTCACTTTATCCCCGTGCGTACGGATTTTTCATTGGATAAACTAGCTGAATTGTACGTTTCTCAGATTGTGAGATTACACGGGGTACCTATTTCTATCGTGTCGGATAGAGATCCGAGATTCACCTCACGATTTTGGAGGAAATTGCAAGAAGCTTTGGGAACCAAGCTGCATTTTAGCACTGCTTTTCACCCCCAAACCGATGGTCAATCTGAGCGGATAATTCAGATACTTGAGGATATGTTGAGATGTTGCATCCTCGAGTTCAGTAGTTCATGGGAATGGTATTTACCTTTGATTGAATTCGCTTACAACAATAGTTTTCAATCAAGTATTAAGATGGCACCTTACGAGGCTTTGTACGGCCGTAAATGCCGTACACCATTGTTTTGGACCGAGCTCGGTGAAAGTAAAATTTTCGGAGTTGATTTGATTAAAGATGCCGAACAGAAAGTAAAGGTAATCCGTGAAAGTCTGAAGGCAGCCACAGATCGTCAAAAATCGTATGCGGATTTGAAACGAAAAGACATTGAATATCAGGTGGGAGATAAAGTGTTTCTTAAAGTTTCGCCTTGGAAAAAGGTACTCAGATTTGGCCGTAAGGGCAAGTTGAGCCCGAGATTCATTGGGCCGTACGAAATCTCCGAACGAGTTGGTCCGGTTGCGTATAGATTGATTTTGCCCCCTGAACTTGAAAAGATTCACGATGTCTTTCATGTTTCGATGCTTCGACGTTATAGATCCGATCTGTCACATGTGATTAATCCCTCAGAAGTTGAAATTCAATCTGACTTGAGTTATGAAGAAGAACCGATTCGTATCCTAGCTCGTGAAGTGAAAGAGTTGCGAAACAAAAGGATTCCGTTAGTTAAGGTGTTATGGCTCAAACACGGGATCGAGGAAGCTACTTGGGAAATCGAGAGCTCGATGAAAGAACGATACCCAAACTTATTTACCGGTAAGATTTTCGGGGACGAAAATTTCTTAAGTGGGGGAGAGTTGTGACAGCCCAAAATTGACCCTAGTCGGGAAGTGGTTTCGGGACCACTAAACCGAGTCATAAAAATAATTAACCGTCATAATTGATGCTCACTATATGTACATGTGCATGTGTGAAAATTTCGTGTTTGAATTTTGTTAATTGTAAGTGAATTTTATCAAATAGGACTTATGTGGGAAAATTTTGAAATGTGATAGGTCAAAGCATAAGGGCCTATTAGTGCATGTTGAAAAAGGGGGGACTTGCATGTCAATTTTCCCCCCTATTAGTAGTGGCCGGCCATGACAAGCATGGTAGACCAAGTGTGATGGGCAAGACATGTCATAGACATGTTGTGTTGGTGCATCATGGGTGGAAAAAAATAAAATAATGAGCATGGAAATTAAATAATGAAAGGGAACATGATGAAAACAAAAAAAAAGTGTGTGGTTGTCTCCCCCCCCCATTTTGCCGAAACTAGAAAGAAAAAACAAAAAAAGGTGTTCATCCTTTGGTTCATCCTTGGCCAAAAATTTTAAGGAGGAAGGAAGAAGAAAGGTTGAAGAGGTTCGACCATGCATGTAACTAGGCTAAGGTATGTTTGATGATGTTCCATGAGATGCATGCATGTTTTAGTTGTTAGCTTGAGTTCTACCTAGCCCATGGTCTAAATCTTGCTATGTGATGGAAATGACACTCGGCCATGGATGCATCATTCTTGGTTGATGTTTGATGTTGTGGTGATGAGGCATGAAGATGAGTTAAGTTTCGGCTAAGGTGGATTTGTGTTAATGTCATTTGCATGCTAAGTGTAAAGCTTTGTAATGATACATGTGATGGTGATTGATGACTCTTGGATTTTCTTTTTTGGCATTTTTGAGTTAGACATCAAGTTCTTTGTGTAACCCATGACCAAAATTGAATGGTATGGTGTCCTGATGCATTCGGCCATGGTAGAAAATAGATGTGAAATGGTAGTAAGGTGAAGTGCAAAATGTTAGTATTTGATTACTAGTGTATATATGCGTATTAGCCGAGTTTTGAACTTGAAACAAGATGATATTTATAATCAATACAAGTAACCATACTTGTAGGAAGTATTAAGCATATAATCGGCCCCAACATAGACATGCATATTCGGCCATAGGAAGAAGATTTGATGTTGCATGTATTCGGTTAGAGGCAAGCATATTGATGCTTTTGTCTTGGCTTAGCAAATTCGGCCAAGGGGGAAAATTAGCTAAAATGTTGAGTTTGATTCATGATTCCATACATATGTGACTTTAATGTCTAATGTATAAATATGGGCTAAGTGCCTTGTGTTCCTCTTTTCGATGCTCAAATGATTAAATCAATTTATTTGTTTAATTAAGCTCAAGAGCAAAGGGGAACTAAATCCGATAAAGGGAAGGAAAAAGTGGTCGAATAGCTATCGGAATCGTTCGACAACATCCGAGGTAAGTTCTTGAGTAAAAGAGCTTAAATTATGATTTGATTAGATCATGTTTTAAGCAAATTAAAATCATGCTCTTTGTGTGTGGCTATTGAGCCGAAATTGCAAGAATGATAAGTGTCTTGTGTTTGAGTTTTGCTAACGAAAATGAAATACGAATGTGCCATGATTTATTGTTAAATGTGCATGGTTATTTGAATGATGTCCAGGCTAAGTCCCAAAGGCTTTGTGCTAAGTGACCATATCCGGACTAAGATCCGAAGGCATTTGTGCGAGATACTAATTCCGGGCTAAGCCCGAAGGCATTTGTGCGAGTTACTAAATCCGGGTTAAGTCCCGAAGGCATTTGTGAGAGTTACTATAACCGGGCTATGTCCCGAAGGCATTTGAACGAGTAGCTATATCCGGTTAAATTCCGAAGGTACGTGATTTGGGAATGAATGATCTTGCTGTAAAATTTCAGTTAATACGCTTGAAACATCCCAACATTAAGGTATGTTTCGTATGTGCTTTGAATTAGTTGAGCCCTTACAAGTAAGTATTCGCTTAGTTGATAAATGAGCTACCGGCCTTTGGCTAAGTTGATCTTTGTGTATGAATAAAAGGGTTGGTAACGTGAAGTAAGTATGATATTGAAAAATTGTGCATATGAAATTATCCGTTTAGCTACATGAATGCTATACTTTTGTTGTGCTGGAATCCCTTGCTCAAAACTTACTAAGCATAAATTGCTTACTCCGTCTCCTTGATTTCTGTTTTATAGATTTTGGTTCTCCAGCTATCGGACTCGGGATCTTGAAGTCGAAGTTGCTCACACTATCAAAGCCCCCCCTTTTGGTACAATTTTGGTTGAACTTCGAAATAGCATGTATAGGACTACCCTTTTTGTTGGGGGTCATGGACCCTTTGGACTTGTATAATTTTGGATAGCCATGCGAAAATGGCTTGTATATGTTTGAGTATAATGTTATAATCATTTGGTATGGATATGGTTATTGAGAGGTGTGGATATGCTTAACAAGGATTGGCCATGGGAATGGTTAATCACTATCATAATTCGTGCTATTTATGCTAAAAGGGCTAGTTGAATCATGGAAACTATGAAATAGGTAAAGTCTACCTTAAAGGCAGATGCTGACAGCAGCAGTGATGTAGATTTGGAAAATCACTAAAAATAGTAGGAATGGAATTAAATAGTGAATAAATTATGTAAACTAACCTTGATGAATCTATTTTCATAGGAAAGTAAGAAAACAATCATATGGACAGTATGTTAAGAGATATTCAGGTTCTCGTGAGACAGGGCCAGAACGGTTTCTGGATTTCCTGTTCCGACTTTGGAAATTCATTATAAATTAACCAGAGAGAATTAGGAGTCATGCCATATATGTATAGATTCCTCTCTGAGTCTAGTTTCTATAGAAACAAACGGCATCAGTATTGAAGCCCTGTACAGGGAGATATTTAAGTCGTAATGCGCAAAGGTCAGTGTAGTCGATCCCTGTAACATGGGAGATTTTGACTAATAAAATGTACTAATTGGCCCAACCAAAAATTCTAGAAAAAAATATGTAGATGGGAATATGAGTATAGTTTCAGGGAAAATTTACGGAACTGGATTCCGAGTTTCTGAACTCAAGATATGATTTTTAAAGCGACTAGTACGCAGATTGGCAATGTCTGGGAAATTTTTTTATAAGTGGTTTAAAGTCTGTTAACACCTCGTGTTCGACTCCGGTGACGGTCTCGGGTTCGGGGTGTTACACACACAGCCATGCGACATGGCCTTGTGTCCCCTGTAGGTTCAATGCATACAAGTCAGACAGTTACACAGCTTGGCACACGGGCATGTGGCTTTGCCGTGTGACCCAAGTCAGTGAGTTACACGAGAATGGACACAGGTTGGGACACGGTCATGTGACCCCTATAGTCTAAATTTTTCAAAATTTTCTTAAAATTTCCAAATGTTTTCGATTTAGTCCCGGATTGTTTTTATAGTATTTTTAGGGCCTCGAGGGCTCGATTAAGGGATATTATGGTTGTATTTGAATGAAATTTGATTATGTTTGTATTAATGTATGATTTTAATGGTTTACTATTTTGTTGGTCTGGTAATGCTCTGTAACTTTATTTCAGCAACATATACGGGTTAGGGTGCTACATTTAGTGGTATCAGAGCTACGATTTAGTCGATTCTCGGGCTGAACGTAGCATGTGTTTAATCTGATCTAATTTTCATTTTTTTATAGATTTTAAAGATGTCAGACAAATTTGATCATGTTGACAATGATGAGGTTAATAATAATGTACCGACTTCTGATCATGGGACGACTAGTAATGTTCTAATTTCTCCGGCTCAGGAATATGAGCTTAAGAATATGTTCTTTCGGTATATGAACCAGTGGTTCAGCGAGTTTATGCAAATAAGAAATCTGACTCAACGACCTCCACCCCTGATTGTACCCCTGTTGTACCTCCAGTTGCACCTCCACCTCCTCCTGTGATTGAACCTAATAGACATATTCCGATTGAGAAACTTAGTAAGTGTGGTGTTGAAGAATTTTGGGGCAGATCAGAGGATGATACTGTTAAAGCTGAGTACTGGCTTCAAAATATTTTATAGGTTTTCAAAGAAATGGCTTGCTCTCTTTATGACTTTTTTAGATGTGTTGTTTTGTTATTAAAAGAGGAAGCATATAGTTGGTGGTCTACGATAATAGTTGTGGTACCGAGGGAGAAAATTTCCTAGGAATTCTTTTAGACTGAGTTTAAAAAGAAATATTTCGGGAAAAGGTATTTGGACAAGAAAAATAGAGAATTTCTCGAGTTACATCAGGGAAATAGATTGGTAGCTGAATACGAGAGAGAATTTGTGTATCTCAGTAAATATGCCCAAGAAATTATGCCTACTTAAGAAGAAATGTGTATCCAGTTTGAAGATGGTCTGAATGATGAAATTTGAATGATGATCGGAGATAATGAAATACAAGAATTTTATGTCTTGTCTGATCATGGATAGAAAATGGAAGAAGTGTACAACTGTAAAATACAACGGGATAGATGTATTCGAGAATTTTACAAGAGAGGTTCTTCCAAGTCATTTTTTTCATCACCAGTGAATAAGACAAAAGTTGATTTTAGCCGAGCTATCTCAGTGTCTGAGCATTCGAATAAAAACAAGAAGATTCTACATGATTTCAGAATACCTACTAAACCTGCTGATAGTGTGGGAAGTGTACGAAATGCTCTGCTGATAGTGTGGGAAGTGTACGAAATGCTCCGAAGCCCAATTGTAGATATTGCGGGAAATATCATCTTGGAAAGTGTAGAGGTAAATTGAGAGCTTGTTATAGATGTAGATCGACTGATCATTTTATTCAGAATTTTCCTAAAGCTCCAAAAGAGGATAACGATCCAAAAGAAAAGCAAATGTCTACCTCTTAGAAAAGTAGACGTTCAGGCCAGAATAGTGCTACCAGGACTACTCATATGGAATGAAAGACACTGTCATTGGGTCAGAGGTTAGAGCATCTGCTTGCACTTATACTAGTAGAGCCAGAGAGGAAGCTACTATTCCAGATGTGATTACTGGTATATTCTATCTCTTTGATGTTACTGTGTATGCATTGATTGACCTTGGGTCAACTCATTCTTATATTTGCACTGCATTAGTAACGGAAAAGAAATTACCTATTGAATCTATTGATTATGATATTCAAGTTACTAATCCAGTAGGTCAAAGTGTGATAGTTAACTTAGTTTGTCGCAATTGTCCACTGAAAGTTAGAGGTTGTGAGTTCCCTGCCGACTTGATGTTGTTACCCTTTCGAGAATTTGATATTATTCTGGGTATGGATTGGTTATCGTTGCATGATGCTGTGGTAAATTGTAGACAGAAATGGATTGATTTGAAATGTCAGACAGGAGAGATGGTTTCAGTTGAGTCGGAGAGTCCGAAAGATCTTAGAATTATTTAAGCTTTTACTACTCAGAGATTGATTCGAAAAGGTAGCAAAGCATTTCTAGCATATATTATTGATACTAGAGATTCAGAATTGAAGTTAGATCAGTTACCAGTTGTTAGTGAGTTCGCTGATGTATTTTCTTATGAGTTGCCGAGTATACCTTCTGATCGTGAAGTTGAGTTTTCGACTGATTTGGTTCCTGAAACTGCACTGATATCAATATCACCGTACATTATGGCACCAGTTGAACTAAAAAAATTGAAAGCACAGTTGCAAGAGTTATTAGACCGAGGATTTATTTGACTGAGCGTGTCTCTCTAGGGTGCATTTGTTTTGTTTGTGAAAAAGAAAGACGACTCTTTGATATTATGTATAGATTACAGACAGTTGAACAAAGTCACGATAAAAAATAAGTATCATTTGCCACGTATCGACTATTTATTTGATTAATTGAAAGATGCCACAGTGTTCTCGAAGATAGATCTAAGATCCGGGTATTATCAATTGAAGGTTAAAGCCTGTAATGTGTCAAAGACTACTTTTAGAACTTGTTACGGTCATTATGAGTTTTTGGTAATGCCATTTGGTTTGACTAATGCCCCTATTGCATTTATGGATTTAATGAATCAGATTTTTCAACCTCATTTGGATGCTCAACATTTGAGAATCGTATTACAGACTTTGACAGAAAAATAGTTGTATGCAAAATTTAGCAAGTGTGAATTCTGGCTTCACGAGGTTAGATTTTTGAGACATATAGTATCAACTAATGGAATCCGAGTTGATCCGAGTAAAGTTTTTGTTGTGATGAATTGGAAAACTTTGAAAAATGTTTCAGAAGTGAGAATTTTTCTGAGTTTAGCAGGTTATTATTGACGCTTTGTTAAAAAAAATCAATTATTGCTTTGCCAATGACCAGATTTTTACAGAAAAATGTTGAGTTTATTTGGTCTGATAAGTGCCAACAGAGTTTTGATCAACTAAAGAACATGTTGACGGAAGCCCCAGTGTTGACTCAGCCTGAATTTGGAGTAGCGTATGCTGTTTATAGTGATGCGTCTCTCAACGGTTTGGGTTATGTGTTGATGCAGTCAGGAAAGGTAGTAGCCTATGCTTATTGACAGTAAAAGTCACATGAAAAGAATTACCCTACTCATGATCTTGAGCTGGCCGTGGTTGTATTCGCTTTGAAGATTTGGAGACATTATTTATACGACGAGAAATGTCACGTGTTCATAGATCACAAAAGTTTAAAGTATTTGATGACTAAAAAAGAATTGAATTTGAGACAGAGACGGTGGTTAGAGCTATTGAAAGATTCGATCTGGTTATTAAATATCATCTGAGAAAGGCTAATGTAGTTGCAGATGCAGTCAGTTGAAAGTCGTCATTGTTTGCACTTTGAGCGTTAAACGCTCATTTAGTTTTGAATGAAGATGGTTTTGTATTAGTAGAGTTGAGAATGAAACCCCTACTTCTTCAATGAATTCGAGAATTGCAAGATGAAGATTTGAAGTTAGTGTTGAAATGACAGATGGTTCAAAATAATTTGAGTTTAGAGTACAGTGGTTATGATAATGGTACATTGTGTTATCGCGAGAGAATTTGCGTTCCGAGTAATTTATATTTGAAACATGATATTCTTTATGAAGCTCACAGTAATATGTACTCTATTCATCCGGGTAGCACGAAAATGTATTGTGACTTAAAATAGATGTACTGGTGGCTGAGTATGAAATGAGGAAATTTATTAACTTATAGCTAAATGTTTGATTTGTCAGTAGGTGAAAGTAGAACATGAGGTACCGTCAGGTTTACTACAAGTTGGAGCATGTCACGATGGATTTCATATTTGATTTACCTAGAACTCCGAGAAAGAAAGATTTGATTTGGGTGATTGTTGATAGATTGACTAAATCGGCACATTTTATTCCAGTCAGAATAGACTTCACACTTGAAAGATTAGCGGAACCATATGTATCTGATATTGTGAGATTACATGGAGTTCCAACATCTATTATTTCAGATCGAGATTTGAGATTTACATCGAGATTTTGGAGCAAATTTCATGAGGCTCTAGGCACTAAGATTAATTTCAGCACATCATTTCATCCTCAGACTGACGAGCAATTAGAGCTAGTGATTCAGATTCTAGAAGATATGCTGAGATGTTGTATAGTCGAATTTGAAGGTAACTGGAAAAGTACTTATTGTTAACTGAATTTGCTTAGAATAACAATTATCAATCCAGTATAAAAATGGCACCGTTTGAAGCTCTTTACGGGAGGCAATGTAAAACACCGTTGTATTGGTCTAAGTGGAGTGAATCCAAAATTATGGGAGTTGATTTAATCCGAGAAAAAGAAGGCAAAGTTCAAATTATTTGGGATAGTTTGAAAGCTGCATCTAATCGTCAGAAATCGTATCGGGTATGGAAAGAAAAGATATAGAATTTGCAGTTGGCGATTGAGTATTCCTGAAATTTTCTCCTTGGAAGAAAATGATGCGTTTTGGTAGGAAGGCAAAGCTGAGTCCGAGATTTATAGGACCGTACGAGATTGTTGAAAGAATCATCACTGTAGCTTATAGATTAGATTTGCCCTCTGAACTCGAAAAAATCCATAATGTATTTCATGTTTCAATGCTGAGGTGGTACATATATGATTCCTCGCATGTGATTCCTTATAGTGAGATTGAGCTACAACCAGACTTAACGTATTCGGAGGAACCGGTAAGAATTTTAGCTCGGGAAGTCAAAGAACTACGAAACAAACGAGTTCTGTTAGTAAAAGTTTTAGGGCACCTCATGGTTTTGAAGAAGCTACCTGAGAAACCGAAGAATCAATGAGACTACAGTATCCGAATCTATTTTCAGATAACAATTTCGAGGATGAAATTTCTTAACGGGGAGAGTTGTAACATCCCGATTTTCAGTGGTGACAAAATAGTGGTTTTGGGACCACAAATTTCTGTTGTATCGACTCGTAAATATTTTTTTAGAATATTTATAGAGTATTTATAGTCGCATTAAAATTTGGTTAAAAATATTAATTTTTAGTTAGTTAATTAAAAAAAGGACTAAATTGAAAAAGATACAAAACTTGCTAATTAAAGTAGTTAGGTGATGAAATGGTTTAATTATTAATTGAGGAAAGAATTAAGTGATAATTAAGCCCTAAATAATATATTGGGAAGTAAATTGATGGAAAATGACATAATAATGAAATTATAATGACAAACTTGTAATTTAGTTGAAATTAAAACAAAATTAAGTAAAAAGAAATAGGTTTCTTCTTCATTTTACATTGCCATAGCTGAAATTCATTGTTTTTCAAGCTAGGAGAATCGGCCAAGCAAATTTTTATGCATATGAGTGAATTTCCTACCCGTTTCTTGTAATTTTTATGTTTTTGAGATCGTTGCAGCTAAGTCCAGCTAGCCCGTACCTCTGTTTTGATTCTATTAAAAATTTTAGAAGTTTCCATTGTTTAATATTGGATGTTTTTGATGAATATCATGTATTTGGAGCTTTGATTATGTTATTTGATGAATTTGTAAAGTAAATTTTACTAGATTTTGATTTTAGGATAGAATTGTGAAAATGTCAAAATATTAGGGTTGGATAGTGAATTTGATGCTTATGAGGGGCTGTTTTAAGGCCTTGTATGTTTAGATAAAATGTTGACTTGAGGAAATTGGTTAATTTGATGAAATTCAAGTTAATGGACTAAATTGTAAAAATGGTAAAAGTTTGGGATAATTATGTAATTTTGAAAAGTAAAAGGGTATTATTTGTAAAATGGTGTAGAAATGTAATATGTGCTTATAAATGAATACTTTTACATTTTTGATCAAAATCCCGTAGATACTCGTGGAAAAAGAAAAATAGTGGAATAGTCCCTGAACCTCTAGAACGACTACAATTCAGTTTAGATAAGTTCATACGGTTAAATTTATGTATTAATTGGTGATTGGTATTATATATATTATACTGCTGGAAATGAATTATTGTTTGAATTATAATATTGAATTGGATATTCGATTTCAATTGAACGCGAGATTGGTGTATGACGAGGGTTTGGAGTGGAGATGGTATTGGAGGGAGATATTGGCATATTACCCAAGTAAATTGGGGTTCAGCATTTTTTGCGAACACTCGTGTTTTACTTTCTATTTGGCGTGATTTGGGTGGATCAACTTTCACGAGCTTCTGTTAAGCTCTTTTGAGCTTCTGTTCTGCTCTCACGAGCTTTTGTTCAGCTCTCACGAGCTTTTGTTCACTCTCACGAGCTTCTGTTGGTGTATTTGGAAGGACCAACACTTATGACCTTTTGTTAAAGATGTACTCTTACTTGTAAGTCGTTATTCGAATGGAAAATCTCAGTAAGGTAATTTGTTTAATGATTTTGAAAGATATGTTATTTATTTTGTATTGATCTAAATACGGATGTATTTATCCATTGAAGTTGTGAATGACAGAGAGTTTTCTTGGATGATTATTATTGTTTGAATTATTATAGTTAGTTCAGTAAGATTTATCATTTAACTTGTTGAACTTACTAAGCTTCATTAAGCTTACATGTGTTGTTTAATGTCATTGTAGATTCTCAGAAGGTTGGATGATCGGATCGGCTCTCAAGTCACACTGTTAAGCTTATCTCGGTAGTTTTTGAAACGTTTAATTCGGATTATATGACATGTATAGGCTTTTGTGCGATTTTGGTTAATATTTGGTTTATGTAAATGTTATGAATGATATTTTGTGCAAATAATCAACTTACATATTATATGAGAATGAGGTATTATTGATATGCTATTATGTATGATATATATTATTTAGTTGTTGTGATTGTGGTACCTTTGACAGGTATTTTGATTAGGTATTGCTTGAATGAGTTGATGAATTGAATTTATGTTTACATTGTTGTGAAATTGTATATGCTTGTGGTACTAATGAGGGTACATTTGTTACGCAGATGTTAGGTTGGTTTTGAAGTGTTTTTGTGTGACAGCCCTAAAGTGACCCTAGTCGGAAAGCGGTCTCGGGACCGCTAGACTGAGTCACCAAATTATTTGAATGTGATAATTATTACCTAAAATATGTGAATATAAATGTGTGAAAGTTTTAAGCTTCGATTTAGTTAATTGCATGTGAATTTAGTTGATAGGACTTATGTGAGAAAATTTAGAAATGTGCTAGGCAAATGCAAGTGGCCTAATAGTGCATGTAATCAAAGGGGTGGACTTGCATGTCAATTTCCCCCCATTTAAGTACTAGTGGCCGGCCATGACAAGGGATGATGGGCAAAACATGTCATGAAACATGTTGTGTTAATGGAAAAATAAAATAAGAAGCATGGGCAAAACATGTCATGAAACATGTTGTGTTAATGGAAGAATAAAATAAGAAGCATGGGCAATAAACTAATAAGAAATTGAAGGAAGAAAACAAAGAGAAAAAAATGTGTTCATCATTCTCATGCATGACCAAAAAAAAAGAAGAGAAAAGCTCTCATGTTGTTCTTGGCCGAATAGGAGAAAGAAAAAGAAGGAAAAAGAGCTTTGAGGAAATCGGCTATGGTGGTTTGATAGACTAAGGCATGTTTGATGATGTTCCATGAGATGCATGCATGTTTTAGTAGTTAGCTTGAGTTCTAAATAGCCCATGGTTCAAATCTTTACTATGTCATGGAGATGATATTCGGCCAAGGTGGATTGGTGTTGATATCATTTGCATGCTAAAAGTGAAGCTTTGTAATGGTGCATGTGATGGTGGATTGATGATTCTTGAATATTCTTTTTAGCATTTTTGAGTGAGACATTAAGTTCTTTGTTTAACCATGGCCAAAAATTGAAATGGTATGGTGTTGTGATGCAATCGGCCCCAACATAGACATGTATGTTCGGCCACATGAATAAGTACATAAGTTATGTGTATGTTCGGCCATAGGTAGCCTATTGATGGCTTTAGCTTGACTTAGAAAATTCGGCTAAGGGGAAATATTAGCTAGTATGTTGAATTCGATTCGTGATTTCGTACATATGTGACTCTAGTGTCTAATGTATATATGGGCTAAGTACCTTGAGCTTCTCTTTTGATGTTCGAATGAATTGTATTAAATTGCTTGATGTGATTAAAAATGCGTATGACCATTGTGTATTTGAGCTAAAAGGTGGCCATATGACCTATCAAACTCCTTGTCATATTCGGCCATAAGCTAGCAAAATGAGACTTTAACGAGTTAAATTTGTTTGAATTAAGCTCAAGAGCAAAGGGGAACTAAATCCGATAAAGGGAAGGAAAAAGTGGTCGAATAGTCGTCGAAACCGTTCGACAACATCCGAGTTAAGTTCTTGAGTAATAGAGCTTAAATTATGATTTGATTAGATCATGTTTTAAACAAATCAAAATCATGCTCCTTGTGTGTGGCTATTGAGCCGAAATTGCAAGAGTGATAAGTGTCTTGTGTTTGAGTTTTGCTAATGAAAATGAAATACGAATGTGTCATGATTTATTGTTAAATGTGCATGGTTATTCGAATGATGTCCGGGCTAAGTCCCGAAGGCTTTGTGTTAAGTGACCATATCCGGAATAAGATCCGAAGGCATTTGTGTGAGATACTAATTCCGGGCTAAGCCCGAAGGCATTTGTGCGAGTTACTAAATCCGGGTTAAGTCCCGAAGGCATTTGTGCGAGTTACTATAACCGGGCTATGACCCGAAGGCATTTGAACGAGTAGCTATATCCGGTTAAATTCCGAAGGTACGTGATTTGGGAATGAACGATCTTGCTGTAAAAATTTCAGTTAATACGCTTGTAACATCCCAACATTGAGGTATGTTTCGTATGTGCTTTGAATTAGTTGAGCCCTTACAAATAAGTATTCGCTCAGTTGATAAATGAGCTACCGGCCTTTGGCTAAGTTGATCTTTGTGTATGAATATAAGGGTTGGTAATGTGAAGTAAGTATGATACTGAAAATTTGTGCATATGAAATTATCTGTTTAGCTACATGAATGCTATACTTTTGTTGTGCTGGAATCCCTTGCTCAAAACTTACTAAGCATAAATTGCTTACTCTGTTTCTTTGTTTCTCTGTTTTATAGATTTTTGGCTCGTCAGCTATCGGACTCGGGATTTTTGGAAGTCGAAGTCTCCCACACTATCAAAGCCCCCTTTTGGTACAATTTTGGTTGAACTTCGAAATGGCATGTATAGGACTACCCTTTTTGTTGTGGGTCATGGACCCTTTGGATTTGTATAATTTTGGATAGCCATGCGAAAATGGCTTATATATGTTTGAGCATAATGTTATACTCATTTGGTATGGATATGCTTAACAAGGATTGGCCATGGGAATGGTTAATCACTATCATAATTTGTGCTATTTATGCTAAAAGGGCTAGTTGAATCATGGAAACTATGAAATAGGTAAAGTCTACCTTAAAGGCAAATGCTGACAGCAGCAGTGATGTAGATTTGGAAAATCACTAAAAATAGTAGGAATGGAATTAAATTGTGAATAAATTATGGAAACGAACCTTCATGAATCTATTTTCATAGGAAAGTAACGAAACGTTCATATGAACAGTATATTATGAGATGCTAAAGTTTTCGTGAGACAGGGTCAGAACGGTTTCTGGATTCTCTGTTCCGACTTTGGAAATTCATTATAAATTAACCAGAGATAATTAGAAGTCATTCCATATATGAATAGATTCCTTTTTGAGTCTAGTTTCTATAGAAACAAACGGCATTAGTATTGAAGCCCTGTACAGGGAGATATCCAAGTCGTAATGCGCAAAGGTCAGTGTAGTCGATCCCTGTAACATGGGAGACTTTGACTAATAAACTGTACTAATTGGCCCGACCAAAAATTCTAGAAAAAAATTTGTAGATGCATATATGAGTCTAGTTTCAGGGAAAAATCACAAAGCTGATTTTCGAGTTGTGAAACTCAAGATATGATTTTTAAGGTGACAGTGACACAGTTAGCCAGCTTGCCTGGAAAATTTAAAATGGATTGTGCAAAGAAGTGATTTAAGTCTGCAAACCCCTCGTGTCCGACTCCGGCGACGGACTCGGGTACGGGGTGTTACAATTTTATTGGTATCAGAGCTACGGTTTATTCGATTCTAGGACTACCGTAATACGTTTCGGTCTAGCTATACATGCCATTTTGTGATTATTTGATAGTGTGGTGATTTTTGACAATTGAAAATGTGTTTATTTATAGTAATGGATCCCGATCCCGACCGAGCGGTAGCTGATGATCTTGAGAGTGTAGCGCCTGCTCCCGCGCAAGGGACAGCGCCGGCGGACTCTCAACCTAATGCTAGTAACCTGAATGATGAAGCTAGACAAGCTTTCTATAGCGTAATGAATGATTGGTTCAACCAATACATTCGAACTAATACAGCTGTTCCACAACCTCCATTCCCAACTAATGCCACCCCCCGCACCTACAATACCTCTGGTAACTGACCAAATAAGGTCAAATAAGCCCCCAGTTGACAGAATCCGAAAACATGGGGCTACTGAATTTAAAGCTACGGATAGCGACGATGCCGAGCAAGCTGAATTTTGGTTGGACAACACTATCCGGGTACTCGATGAGCTATCTTGTACACCCGATGAATGCCTAAAGTGTACTATCTCCTTGCTACGCGATTCTGCCTACTATTGGTGGAGTACTCTGACTTCTGTTGTGCCCCGAGAGCAAGTAACTTGGGAGTTTTTCCAAACTGAGTTTTGGAAAAAGTATATCAGTCAGAGATTTGTTGATCAAAAACGGAAGGAATTTCTTGAGCTTAAGCAAGGTTCTATGTCAGTTACTGATTACGAGCGAAAATTTGTTAGACTTAGTAGATACGCTCGGGAATGTGTTTCGTCCGAGGCTATCATGTGTAAACGCTTCGAGGATGGGCTGAATGAAGATATAAAAATGTTCGTTGGCATTCTTGAAATACGAGAGTTCGTAGTACTTGTCGAGCGAGCTTGTAAAGCCGAAGAGCTTAGAAAAGAAAAACAAAAAGTTGATGTGGGAACTGGAGAGTTTCGTAAAAGATCCTCGGGAAAGTCTCTTCAACAGGCATCGAAGAAATTTCGAGATGATGTGGGCCGGTCTAGAGGCACTTCGGGCCTTTTTAGACGAGATCATGATCGACCCCCTGTGGGTACACGAGGCACTTCGGTCGCTAGTGTTGGAAATGAACGTCGAGACAGAACGGAGTGTCAGCATTGTGGTAAATGGCATTCGGGGAGCTGTAGGTTCCATGACCGCTCCTGCTATAAGTGTGGATCAGCTGACCACTTCATTAAGGATTGCCCGAGGTTGTCTGAATAGAATATAAATCAAAGCGACAAACCGGGTGCTACCACTGTTCGAGGTAGACCATCTAGAAATACGGACAATGCTAGGGGTGGTCAGAGAGGATCTAGGATGCTACGACCAGATCCGAGGCTCGCGCTCCTGCTAGGGCTTATGCTATACGCGTACGCGAGGATGCTTCCTCGCCAGATGTTATTACCGGTACTTTTACTCTCTTTGATACTAATGTGATTGCTTTGATTGACCCTGGTTCTACTCATTCTTATATATATGCGAAACCTTAGCATCCAGTAAGACTTTACCTATTGAGTCTACTGAGTTCGTAATTCGGATGTCAAATCCCTTGGGTCGTTACGTGCTTGTCGACAAAGTGTGTAAGAAATGTCCCCTAGTAATTCGAGATTCCTGTTTTCCGATGGACTTGATGCTTTTACCGTTTGATGAATTTGATGTTATTCTTGGTTTGGATTGGTTGACCGCGCATGATGCGGTTGTGAATTGCAAAAGCAAGACTATTGATTTGAGGTGCGCAAATAACGAGATAATCCGAGTTGAGTCTACGGACTTAAGGGGGTTGCCAGCTGTAATATCAGCAATGTTGGCCCAGAAATATGTAAGAAAAGGGTGCGAAGCATACCTTGCGTATGTACTTGATGACAAAATTAAAAAAGAAACCCGAATCTGTGCCGGTGGTTTGTGAACACCCGGATGTTTTTCCTGAAGAATTACCGGGTTTACCACCTGTTCGGGAGGTAGAGTTTAGTATTGAGCTTGTACCTGGAAGCCTCCAAGAAATATTACCGAAGTTCGGAGCTTCCTAGGGCTCGCCGGTTATTACCGACGATTTGTAAAAGGTTTCTCGATGATAGCCACACCAATGACGAAGCTACTTCAAAAGGATGTTAAGTTCGAATGGACGGAGAAATGTCAAAAAAGTTTCGATCAATTGAAAACTTATTTGACTGAAGCTCTAATTTTAGTGCAACCCGAATCAGGCAAAGAGTTTATCATTTATAGTGACGCATCCCTACTTGGGTTGGGTTGCGTATTGATGCAAGAAGGTCGAGTTGTGGCCTATGCGTCGAGAGAATTGAAGCCACACGAGAGAAATTATCCGACCCATGATCTCGAACTAGCTGCCATCGTATTTGCTTTGAAAATATGGCGACATTATTTGTTTGGTGAGAAGTGCCATGTATTTTTGGATCACAAAAGTCTCAAATATTTGATGACCTAGCGAGACTTGAATCTGCGACAAAGGCGTTGGCTTGAGTTGTTGAAAGATTCTGAGCTTGTCATTGATTACCACCCGGGAAAGGCTAATGTGGTTGCGGACGCCTTAAGCCGGAAATCACTGTTTGCTTTACGAGCGATGAATGTACACTTGTCTGTTCTACCCGACAATGTGTTAGTAGCTGAATTAAAAGCCAAACCATTATTGATTCATCAAATTCGTGAAGCTCAGAAAGTCGATGATGAATTGGTTGCAAAACGGGCTGAGTGTGTTCCGAACAAGGAATCGGAGTTTCAAATTGATGATGATGATTGTTTGAGGTTCAGAATTCGTTTGTGTGTTCCAAGGAATTCGGAACTCATTCCGATGATTCTGAACAAAGCCCATTGTAGCCGAATGTCAATTCACCCGGGAAGTACGAAAATGTACAATGATTTGAAACGTCGGTTTTGGTGGCATGGTATGAAACGAGACATCTCCGACTTTGTTTCGAGATGTTTAATATGTCAACAAGTGAAAGCAGAACATCAAGTGCCTTCAGGATTACTTCAGCCGATCATGCTACCTGAATGGAAATGGGATCGAGTCACGATGGATTTCGTATCTGGGTTGCCAGTATCGGTAAGTAAGAAAGATGCGATTTGGGTTGTTGTGGATAGACTGACTAAGTCGGCTCACTTTATCCCCGTACGTACGGATTTTTCATTGGATAAACTAGCTGAATTGTATGTTTCTCAGGTTGTGAGATTACACGGGGTATCGATTTCTGTTGTGTCGGATAGAGATCCGAGGTTCACCTCGCGATTTTGGAAGAAATTTCAAGAAGCTTTGGGTACCAAGCTGCATTTTAGCACCACTTTTCATCCACAAACCGATGGTCAATCCGAGCGGATAATTCAGACACTTGAGGATATGTTGAGATGTTGCATCCTCGAGTTCAGCGGTTCATGGGAACGGTATTTACCTTTGATTGAATTCACTTACAACAACAGTTTTCAATCAAGTATTAAGATGGCACCTTACGAGGCTTTGTACGGTCGTAAATGTCGTACACCATTGTTTTGGACCGAGCTCGGTGATAGTAAAATTTTCGGAGTTGATTTGATTAAAGATGCTGAACAGAAAGTAAAGGTAATCCGTGAAAGTCTGAAGGCAGCCACAGATCATCAGAAATCGTATGCGGATTTGAACGAAAAGACGTTGAATATCAGGTGGGAGATAAAGTGTTTCTTAAAGTTTCGCCTTGGAAAAAGATACTCAGATCTGGCCGTAAGGGCAAGTTGAGCCCGAGATTCATTGGGCCGTACGAAATCTCCGAACGAGTTGGTCCGGTTGCGTATAGATTGATTTTGCCCCCTGAACTTGAAAAGATTCACGACGTCTTTCATGTTTCGATGCTTCGACATTATAGATCCGATCCGTCACATGTGATTAATCCCTCAGAAGTTGAAATTCAATCTGACTTGAGTTATGAAGAAGAACCGATTCGTATCCTAGCTCGTGAAGTGAAAGAGTTGCGAAACAAAAGGGTTCCGTTAGTTAAGGTGTTATGGCTCAAACATGGGATCGAGGAAGCTACTTGGGAAACCGAGAGCTCGATGAAAGAACGATACCCAAACCTATTTACCGATAAGATTTTCGGGGACGAAAATTTCTTAAGTGGGGAAGAGTTGTGACAGCCCTAAAGTGACCCTAGTCGGAAAGCGGTCTCGGGACCGCTAGACCGAGTCACCAAATTATTTGAATGTGATAATTATTGCCTAAAATATGTGAATATAAATGTGTGAAAGTTTTAAGCTTCGATTTAGTTAATTGCATGTGAATTTAGTTGATAGGACTTATGTGAGAAAATTTAGAAATGTGCTAGGCAAATGCAAGTGGCCTAATAGTGCATGTAATCAAAGGGGTGGACTTGCATGTCAATTTCCCCCCATTTAAGTACTAGTGGCCGGCCATGACAAGGGATGATGGGCAAAACATGTCATGAAACATGTTGTGTTAATGGAAAAATAAAATAAGAAGCATGGGCAAAACATGTCATGAAACATGTTGTGTTAATGGAAGAATAAAATAAGAAGCATGGGCAATAAACTAATAAGAAATTGAAGGAAGAAAACAAAGAGAAAAAAATGTGTTCATCATTCTCATGCATGACCAAAAAAAAAGAAGAGAAAAGCTCTCATGTTGTTCTTGGCCGAATAGGAGAAAGAAAAAGAAGGAAAAAGAGCTTTGAGGAAATCGGCTATGGTGGTTTGATAGACTAAGGCATGTTTGATGATGTTCCATGAGATGCATGCATGTTTTAGTAGTTAGCTTGAGTTCTAAATAGCCCATGGTTCAAATCTTTACTATGTCATGGAGATGATATTCGGCCAAGGTGGATTGGTGTTGATATCATTTGCATGCTAAAAGTGAAGCTTTGTAATGGTGCATGTGATGGTGGATTGATGATTCTTGAATCTTCTTTTTAGCATTTTTGAGTGAGACATTAAGTTCTTTGTTTAACCATGGCCAAAAATTGAAATGGTATGGTGTTGTGATGCAATCGGCCCCAACATAGACATGTATGTTCGGCCACATGAATAAGTACATAAGTTATGTGTATGTTCGGCCATAGGTAGCCTATTGATGGCTTTAGCTTGACTTAGAAAATTCGGCTAAGGGGAAATATTAGCTAGTATGTTGAATTCGATTCGTGATTTCGTACATATGTGACTCTAGTGTCTAATGTATATATGGGCTAAGTACCTTGAGCTTCTCTTTTGATGTTCGAATGAATTGTATTAAATTGCTTGATGTGATTAAAATGCGTATGACCATTGTGTATTTGAGCTAAAAGGTGGCCATATGACCTATCAAACTCCTTGTCATATTCGGCCATAAGCTAGCAAAATGAGACTTTAATGAGTTAAATTTGTTTGAATTAAGCTCAAGAGCAAAGGGGAACTAAATCCGATAAAGGGAAGGAAAAAGTGGTCGAATAGTCGTCGAAACCGTTCGACAACATCCGAGTTAAGTTCTTGAGTAATAGAGCTTAAATTATGATTAAATTAGATCATGTTTTAAGCAAATCAAAATCATGCTCCTTGTGTGTGGCTATTGAGCCGAAATTGCAAGAGTGATAAGTGTCTTGTGTTTGAGTTTTGCTAATGAAAATGAAATACGAATGTGTCATGATTTATTGTTAAATGTTCATGGTTATTCGAATGATGTCCGGGCTAAGTCCCGAAGGCTTTGTGCTAAGTGACCATATCCGGACTAAGATCCGAAGGCATTTGTGCGAGTTACTAATTCCGGGCTAAGCCCGAAGGCATTTGTGCGAGTTACTAAATCCGGGTTAAGTCCCGAAGGCATTTGTGCGAGTTACTATAACCGGGCTATGACCCGAAGGCATTTGAACGAGTAGCTATATCCGGTTAAATTCCGAAGGTACGTGATTTGGGAATGAACGATCTTGCTGTAAAAATTTCAGTTAATACGCTTGTAACATCCCAACATTGAGGTATGTTTCGTATGTGCTTTGAATTAGTTGAGCCCTTACAAATAAGTATTCGCTCAGTTGATAAATGAGCTACCGGCCTTTGGCTAAGTTGATCTTTGTGTATGAATATAAGGGTTGGTAATGTGAAGTAAGTATGATACTGAAAATTTGTGCATATGAAATTATCTGTTTAGCTACATGAATGCTATACTTTTGTTGTGCTGGAATCCCTTGCTCAAAACTTACTAAGCATAAATTGCTTACTCCGTTTCTTTGTTTCTCTGTTTATAGATTTTGGCTCGTCAGCTATCGGACTCGGGATTTTTGGAAGTCGAAGTCTCCCACACTATCAAAGCCCCTTTTGGTACAATTTTGGTTGAACTTCGAAATGGCATGTATAGGACTACCCTTTTTGTTGTGGGTCATGGACCCTTTGGATTTGTATAATTTTGGATAGCCATGCGAAAATGGCTTATATATGTTTGAGCATAATGTTATACTCATTTGGTATGGATATGCTTAACAAGGATTGGCCATGGGAATGGTTAATCACTATCATAATTTGTGCTATTTATGCTAAAAGGGCTAGTTGAATCATGGAAACTATGAAATAGGTAAAGTCTACCTTAAAGGCAGATGCTGACAGCAGCAGTGATGTAGATTTGGAAAATCACTAAAAATAGTAGGAATGGAATTAAATAGTGAATAAATTATGCAAACGAACCTTGATGAATCTATTTTCATAGAAAGTAACGAAACGTTCATATGAACAGTATATTATGAGATGCTAAAGTTTTCGTGAGACAGGGTCAGAACGGTTTCTGGATTCTCTGTTCCGACTTTGGAAATTCATTATAAATTAACCAGAGATAATTAGAAGTCATTTCATATATGAATAGATTCCTTTTTGAGTCTAGTTTCTATAGAAACAAACGGCATCAGTATTGAAGCCCTGTACAGGGAGATATCCAAGTCGTAATGCGCAAAGGTCAGTGTAGTCGATCCCTGTAACATGGGAGACTTTGACTAATAAACTGTACTAATTGGCCCGACCAAAAATTCTAGAAAAAAATTTGTAGATGCATATATGAGTCTAGTTTCAGGGAAAAATCACGAAGCTGATTTTCGAGTTGTGAAACTCAAGATATGATTTTTAAGGTGACAGTGACGCAGTTAGCCAGCTTGCCTGGAAAATTTAAAATGGATTGTGCAAAGAAGTGATTTAAGTCTGCAAACCCCTCGTGTCCGACTCCGGCGACGGACTCGGGTACGGGGTGTTACATTTTGGCCTGATTAATGTCATTTTGAATTAGTGTTTTGGTTGGTATTTTAGTTTTTTAAGTCTAAGCAAACTTGAAATGGTAAACTTGTGTTTTAAGGTTCATTTTAAGGCCACTCGGCCTAAGACACGGGCGTGTGTCACAACCGCGTGTGACACACGACCATGTGACATGGCCGTGTGTCCCTTGTAGGTTAAATGCATATAGGTCTGGCAATTACACGGCCTACCACACGGCTGACATACGGGCATGTGGCTTGGCCGTGTGACCCAAGTTAGTGAGTTACACGGGCATGGACATGGGCTGGGACACAGCTGTGTGTCCCTATTTCGAATGTCCACATGGCCTGGCCCCACGGCCGTGTGACCCCTGCAGTTCAAATTTTTCAACTTTTTCTTAAAATTTCCAAATATTTTTTGTTTAGTCCCAGATTGTTTCTATAGTATTTTTAGGGCCTCGAGAGCTCGATTAAGGGACATTATGGATGTATTTGAATGAAATTTTATTATGTCTGTATTAATGTATTATTTGAATGGTTTACTATTCTGTTGTTCTGGTAATACTTCGTAACCCTGTTCTGGCAACAAATACGGGTTAGGGGTGTTACTGTGTTTACATATATTTTGGTCTTTTAATGACCTATTTGGTCAATATAGGCCTAGGGTAGGATTGACGAGCCAATTTAGTGTACATGACACCATTTTCAGACCAAGGAACACCAAGGACAACGCCAGTGTCGCGACATTGGCATATAGTGTTGTGACACCACTAAGACAGAGGCCTAAATAGTGCTGAGGGTGTTTTCGTTTGCAAAATATACTTTATTCAGTTAATGGCCTATATTTGACCTAATTATGGTAGAAACAACCACCTATATATAGTAATGTTTGGGCTTAGTTGAGAGGTCATTTTTAGAGTAGATTTTAGATTTTTAATTTTAGTTTCAATTTAGTTTTAGTTTCTCAACAAAATTTTTATTAGTGTTTTCAGACTTGCATTCAAATTAGCTCCAAGCTTCTTTTTTTTTTAGTAATTTATAGTTCTTCTTTGGTTTTTACTTGTTATCGACGTTATCTTGACGAATGTTAAAGGGTTTGTGACTTTCGAGCAAATCCAATATCAAAATGGATCAATTTCTCTTTTCTCTTTTCTTTAGTTTAATATTTGCTTTGCATGTTTAAATTAAAGTTAGGAAATTTTGTATTTAAATCCATTAGTAGCTAAACCCATAGGGAGGTTAACGATCAAATGTGGGATTAATTGACGGAAGAATTAGGGTTTGCTTTAAAATTAGTTGACTTAATTATTTATCCTTAAACCCTACGATTGCCAATCCTAGGAAGTAATCTAGGTAAATGAGGTCGAGAGGCTATGTAATAGCCCAATTTTCAGTGGTGTCGAAAACAATATTTTCGAGACCATAATTCAGACAAAATATTTTTAGATATTATTTAATTAATATATTTATAAGGTATATAGAGTCATATTAAATTTTGGTTGAGAAATTTTATTGCTTGGATGGTTTAATAAGTAAAAAGGACTGAATTGTAAATATTGCAAAGGTGGAGTAGTTAAATTAAAAGGACTAAATGGACAAATTAACCGATGGAAAATTAGTTAGTGGTATTTGAGGAGATTATGTTTAATAAAATGGTTTAATTAGACTTAATTAATGACTTATTAAAGCTTAATTAAGAAAGTTGAAGTATTTACATAAATACCATAGTATATATATTAAACTAAACCTAAATTAAAAACAAAATTTTCACTATTTCCTCATCTCCCTCACGGAAAAATAAAGGAAACAAGCTAGGGTTTCAACTTTGATTTTTAAGATTTGAATTGGTAAGAGTATTAATGCCCATTTTAAATAATTTTTATATTTTCGAGTTTGTATCAATTTGGTCTAGATAATTCGAGGACCAATTTGTGAATCTGTTAAATGTTATAAAAGTTTCCATTGATGAATAAGGCTATTTCTTGAAACTTATGATGAAATATGGAACTTTGTTGATAGATTAGATTATTTTGAAAAGTGATTTTTGATGATTTTGATGTTTAAGGGCTAAATTGATTAAATGATAAACTATTTGTACTTGAGGTGACATTATTGCAAATAGGGTGATATGAAGTTATAGAGTAGTTTGGTATCATGGGTGTTTAGGGAAAATGAGTAAATTGCATGATTAAGGCCTAAAGACTGAATTGAATAAAATGGAAAGTTAAGGGGCAAATAGGTAAATTACCAAAAAGGACTTAGTTGCATGCAAGGATCAAATTGTGTTGTTATTCTAATTGATGGAATAAAAATTATTGTTTTTAGATCATGAACGAGCTGATAATCATGGAAAAGAGAAAACTACGGAATAGTTCCTGTACTTTAGAATCTCTTGCAAACCAGTACAATAAGTTTGTATGTTTAATATGCTCTATCGAGCCAAATCTTATTGTTATACTGAATGAAGCTTAATCGAGCAAGTCATATCGTTATACTGAATTGAGCTTAACTGAGCAAATCTTATCGATATACTGACTGATGTTCAATTGAGAAAATTCTACTGTTATACTAAGTGAAGCTCAAACGAGTAAAAATCTATGGATATACTGATGAAAAGCTTAATCGAGCAATGCCACTGAGTATACTGAACTACTGAATTTGTTGTAATTACTGTTATTAGCTGCGTATAATGAAAATCTCTATGCTTAAGTTGATTAAATCTATGTTTGATTGGAAAGGTTTATTAATTTCTAAATGAACTTACTAAGCTTCATTTAAGCTTACCTGTAATTTGTTCATTTTGTAAATCACATAGAATGTTTGATACATAGAATGAATATAAGAATATGTTTGAGTGTGTTTGTAGTTAAATTGCACCTTTTATATGTGTATTTGAAAGTGTGTAGGTACCTATGCAATAAGGGAGTGAAATTTAGTAAGAAATGGATCATTTTGTGTTCATACGGCCTGAGACATAGGCATATGACTTAGCCATGTGAGGCATGTCATCTGAGGACCTTTTGTATGTAAGTCAGTGAATTACACGGCCTGCATACGAACGTGTGGGGCAACTCAGAGAGTTACACGGTCTGGCACACAGGCATGTGACATGACCGTGTGACTGTACTCAGAAAGTTACGGGTGAGGACACAAGCTGAGACATGGCCGTATGTCCATTGTTCGAAAATTACACGGCCTAGAGGGCTTCCACATGGCCTGGCCATTTGGCCCTGTGTCCATTGTTTTCAAAATTTGCTTCTTTTTCCTGAATTTCTAATTTTGTTTCGATTTAGTCTCGAATTGCTCCTAAACTATTTTTAGGGCTTCGAGAGCTTGGTTTAGGGATAAAATTTATGAGAATGACTGGTTTGTGATATTTTAGAAATTATTGAATGTTATGATGTTTAAAGGTTTCAATTGATAGGTAATACTCTGTAACCTTAATCTAGTGACGGATATGGGTTAGGATTGTTACGTTTAGTGGTATCAGAGTCACGATTTAGTCGATTCTAAGATCGAGTGTAATGTGCTTAAAACTTAGAAGGTACATGTCATATAACCTGTGATAATGTGATATAAATTGATCCGAACTAACCTTATTACTTTGTAGATTCTAAAAGATGCCATCAGATATTGAACGTGAAGAGACTAATGTGGTGATAGTAATGTCCCGACTACTGACACAGGTACAAGCCATAGTATACCGGTCCTACCAATATCTGAAAATGAGGTTAAAAATATGTTCTTTAGACTGATGAGACAGTGGTTCTCAGAGTTTATGCAAAATAATCCAATGATGCCACGACCATCGCCTCCTCCTGCACCACCTACTTTACCACCTACTACTCTTCCTACGGTACCTCTTGGAGTACCACCTGTTGTACCTCCTACGATGCCACCACCTCCTCCAGCAATAGGGTTGAACCGACGAGTTCCTGCTGATAAAGTCAGGAAGTATGGGGCTAAAGAATTTTAGGGTAGATCTAAAGATGATCTTACAAAGGCTAAATGCTGGCTAAAAACTATTTAATGGGTTTTTAATGAAATGTCCTGTCCCCTTGATGATTATCTCAAGAGTGCGGTATCACTGTTGTGAGAGGAAACTTACAGTTGGTGGGCGACAATAACTGCAGTAGTCCTGGAAAATGATATTCGCTGGGATTTTTTCAAATCGGAATTTAAAAAGAAATACATCAGCAAGAGGTATCTGGACAAGAAAAAGAAAGAGTTTCTAAAACTGAAACAGGGAAATAAATTAGTGGCTAAGTACGAGATAGAGTTTGCATATCTCAACAAGTATGTTCGGGAGATTGTGTCGACGGAGGAGGAAATGTGTACCTGTTTTGAGGACAAATTAAATGATGAGATCAAAATGATGATAGGTGGCATAGAAATACGACAGTTTGTGTATTGTCTGATTGGGCTCAGAAAATGGAAGAAACTCTTAATTAGAAGGAACAGTGAGAAAGAAAGGCGCGAGACTTCAGCGAAAGAAATTTTCCTAGTAGGTTCTTCGTGCCGCCACCGAAGAAAGCAAGAGAAGAAGATAATCTTGTTACCGTATCATCAGAATTTTTGAGCAGAAGTAGACCAAGGCAGCCTGATTTGAAGTTTCAAAATTGATTTGTGGATGGTATGTCTAGTGTTCATAATGCCTCGAGACCGCTATGTGATGCTAGTGGTAAGCCTCATACTGGAGAATGCTGATATAAAGCAGGTGCATGTCTAAGGTGTGAAGCAACTGATCATTTCGTACAAAATTGTTTGAAACCATCAGGGGAGAAAGATGATTGGAGTGTAAAACCCCTATCAACGCCACAAAAGGGAAGACGCCCTTGTCAGAGCAGTAATGCAGGAGTGAATTGTACTGATGCTAGAGATACCCCTACTAGGTCTGAGGTTAGAGCACCTGCTTGGACTTGTGCTATACAAGAAAAGGAGGTGGCTACCGCAGCTGATGTGGTTATAGGTATATTTTATCTTTTTGATGTTACTGTATATGCCTTAATTGACCCTAAATCAACCCATTCATATATTTGTACTACATTAGATATTGATAAAAATTTACCAATCGAATCAACTGAATTTTATATTCAAGTCACAAATCCACTAGGTCATAATGTAATAGCTAATTTAATTTTTCGTAAATGTCCACTGAAAGTCCAGGGCTACGAGGTCTCCGCTGATCTGATGTTATTTCCTTTTTAAGGGTTTGATATAATACTGGGTATGGATTGGCTATTGTTACATGATGTAATGGTTAATTGTAGACAGAAAAGAATTAATTTGAAATGCCCTATAGGTGAATTAATCACAGTTGAATCAGACTGATTAAATACAACACCAGAGTGGTATCGAAGATTATTGCAAAGAAAAAGATTTTTAAGGGTTGTAAAGCATTTCTAGTTACATACTAGATACTCGGGATTCTGGGTCAAAGTTGGATCAAGTACCTATTTTCAATGAATTTGTAGATGTATTTCCTGAAGAATTACCAGGTTTACCACTGGAATGTGAAGTTGAATTTGTTGTTGATTTTATACCTGGAGCTATGCCGATATCAATTCCACCGTATAGAATGGCACCGACTGAGTTGAAAGAACTTAAGGCACAGTTGCAAGAATTATCAGACAAAGATTTTATTCTTCCGAGTATGTCTCCTTGGAGTGCACTGGTACTGTTTGTGAAAAAGAAAGATGGTACATTAAGATTGTGTATAGATTGTCGACAAATGAACAAAGTGATGGTGAAGAACAAATATCCACTGCCTCGTATTGATGAGCTGTTTGATCAGCTAAACGGAGCAACCATTTTTCTAAAATAGATCTCAGATCAGGATATTATCAAATGCGAGTGAAAGATTGTGATGTGATGAAGACTGTATTCAGAACCCGATATGGTCATTATGAATTTTTAGTAATGCCATTCAGATTGACTAATGCTCCTACTGCATTTATGGATCTGATGAACCAAGTTTTCCAACCTCAGTTTGATAGATTTGTGGTTTTATTTATAGATGATATATTGATTTACTTCAAGTCAAAATCTGAACATGCTCAACACTTAAAGATTGTATTGTAGATTTTGCGTGAAAAATAGTTGTATGCAAAGTTCAGAAAATGTGAATTTTGGCTTAAGGAAGTTGGATTTCTGAGACATGTGGTTTCTGTGGAAAGGATACGTGTTAACTTGAGTAAGATCTCGACTATTACCAACTGGAAAGCACCGAAGAATGTCACGAAGGTACAAAGTTTTCTGGGGTTAGCAGGATACTACTGATGTTTTGTTAAAAACTTCTCTATAATAGCCTTACCGATGACTAAGTTATTATAGAAGAATGTTCTGTTTGTTTGGTCAGATGAATACCAACAGAGTTTTGACCGATTGAAGAAGATGTTGACAGAAACTCCTGTATTGACATTACCTAAATCTGGGAGTGAATTTGTTATTTATAGTGACGCGTCATTGAAGATTTGGAATTAGCTGCTATTGTCTTTGCCCTGAAGATTTGGCATTATTACCTTTACGGTGAAAAGTACAACATATTTACAGATCATAAAAGTCTGAAGTATGTGATGACTTGAGGAAGCGACAATGGTTAGAATTATTGAAAGATTATGATCTTGTAATTAATTATCATCCCGGGAAAGCTAATGTGGTTGCAGATGCCTTAAGTCGGAAATCGTTGTTTGCTTTGAGAAATTTTTGTATGCAAGTCAGTGAGTTACACGACCTAACATACAGCTTGGCACACAGGAGTGTGGGGCAACTCAGAGAGTTACACGGCTTGGCACACGAGCGTGTGACCCTTCTTAGAGAGTTACACGGGTGAGGACACAGGCTAAGACATGGCCGTGTGTCCCTTGTTCAAAAGTTACACGGTCTGGGTGTTCCACACGACTTGGCCACACGACCGTGTGTCCCCTGTTTTCAAATTTTTCTTTTTTTTTTGGAATTTCTAATTTTGTTTTGATTTAGTCTCGAATCGCTCCCAAACTATTTTTAGGGTCTCGAGGGCTCGGTTTAGAGATGAAATTTATGAGAATGAATGGTTTATGATATTTTAGAAATTATTGAAAGTTATGATGTTTAAAGGTTTCAATTGATCGGTAATACTCTGTAACCCTAATCTAGCGACGAATACGGGTTAAGGGTGTTACAGGATAATTTACCGAGCAATTCTTAATTTAACCTGGTTTAAATGGTTTAAACTGCGAGGTTGGGATATAATTGATTTTTTATTATTTAATTAATTAGAGGCTGAGAGGTAATAGCTAGTTAATTATTAGCGAATTCATTAAAACACGGATTCTGAATTTAATTCTGAACAATGACGTGGGTTAATCTTTTGTTTGTCAATTGTGTGAATTTCGACTATTAGTATTATTTATTTTATGTTATTTTTCTTGCTTAATTTTTATTTGGTTTTTCGTACTATAATTTTGATTATTATTGTTTAGCACTATTAGTCTAGAAAGTAGTTTTTAGTTTGATTCAACCTTCCTTGGGTACGATCCTCGGAATACTTCCCGAAGTGTTTCGTTGTAAACTTACTATATTACAATTTGACCTGTATACTTGCAGGCACCGCTGTTCTAATTTATTTCTTTTTGTTGCAGTATTTTCAATCCAGACATTCGCATGTCTGGCGATGGTCAAGTTGTTGGCGCCGTTGCAGGTGAGGTTTCAACTATAAACTAGAATTTTGATCTCTGCATTTAATAAGATAAATAGGAAAATTGTCATTTATAGATACAATTTTTATTCTTTTTATTTGATTTTGGTTATTAATTTGATAATTGTTTCTCCGATCTTAGTGTATGACTTATTACGAAAACCATTCCAATCGAGCCAAATCCTAAGCCCGAGAGAATTTTGGGATGAAAAAAATAGCAGATGTAACATAATCCACCAATGGTAGCCGATTTAACGTGAGAAAATTTGTTGTTCGATGATCTGATTGAACCACCAGCTTAGATTAGAAGAGAGCCACTGATGGCTTAACAAGAAAGAACATTATGCTAATATGCGTTACCTATATTGGATGCTATGCTAGGCAGTATCAACAAGCAAACTATAAATGCCAATAATTTCAAAATCATGCCAGGCACCATCCAGATGTTTCAAAACACTCTACAGTTCTGGGGCATTATGAATGAGGACCCAAATCAACACTTCAAGTGATTCCTTTAACTTTACAACACCTTTAAATGTAATGGGGTCACCAATGACACTATTCATCTTCAGTTGTTCCTTTTTTCACAGTATGATAACGCGGCTAATTGGCTTGACTCACAAGCTCAAAGTTCTATCATTATGTAGGACGACTTGCCAGAAGCTTCTTACACAAATTCTTCCCCATAAGTAGAACCAACCAATTAAGATGCGATATCGTCAACTTTAAGTAGATTAAGGGCGAGAACCTATACGAGGTGTGGGAATGCTTTAAATTGTTATTGAGGAAGTGCCCCCATCATGGGATGTAAGAATGACTTCAGAATAAATTTTTTTATAATGGTTTGGATAGGAGTTTGAAGTTCGGGTTAGATGGCGCATCTAGAGGGGTGTTCATAAACAACACATACAAGCGAGCCTGTCAGTTAATTGATTACATGAATATGAATTCGTATATATGGCCTAATGAGAGATTTTTATACAACCCAAAACCATCAGCTGTTAAAGTGGCCCATGAGGAGGATAAATACTAGTAAATTTTAGAAAAGCTGTACCGATTGGAAACTACCGTAAAACCGTCCATGAATGACTCGACTCAAAGTTATGGGAAGTATTATGAGAGCCAACTAGAAGAGGTAAATTATTTGGGGAATAGGGGTGAAAACCCCCATTCAAACACCTACAATATTAGTTGGAAGGGCCATCTAAAGTTGAAGCGGGGAGGTACTCAAGGAAGTGGAAATCCAGTACAAAATCGGCCATACTATCCATATAATCTGTATCAACCTCCACATATCAGAGAGCTCAAGAACGACCAATAATGAACAACCAATAATGAATGACCATGATATATTGGGTCAAAGGCTAGATAGAATAGAAAAGGAAATGCAAACAATAAAGTCTGATGTGCCCAAACTCGTTCTAACATGGTCGAACTGAAGGAACAAGTGCGTTAGATAGCAAGCATGATGAATGAAATGCGAAGGCAAGCGAGCATAGACATCCCAAGTAATACGGAAGACAATACTTAAAGGGATGGGAAAGAACATGTGAATGCAATTTCACTTCGCTCGGGTAAGACCTTTACAAACTCGAGTGAACCCTTCCAAAAAGAGGATAATTCAAAAGATACTGTGGATGATCCCATTGATGAAAACGAGCTTGAGGAGCAAATTGAAAAGGTAGCTAAATTGGTAGATAAGTCGATAATCACGAAAAATTTTGATCCTATCACGAACCATATACCATTCATATCGAGGTTGGAGGACAAGCAGACAAGGGACGAAGCACAATTTGTAAGTTTTGTAAACTTATTTAAATCCTTTAATGTTAATTTGCCACTATTAGAATTAATCGATAAAATCCTGAAATATGCCAAATATTTAAAAGAAATCATGTGTATATGAAACTAAAGAAGGGTGAGCAAATTAACATTGATGCTTCACGCAGTGCAATAATTGCTAGGAAAGTACCCCAAAAATTAAAAGATAAGGGTAGTTTCACAATTCTTGTATAGATAGGGGATAAAAATTTTAATAGTGCCCTTTGCGAATTAGGGGCCAATATTAATTTGATGCCTCTGTCTGCTTATATAAATATCAATTGGGGGAGCTCAAAAATACGTCCATGACATTGTAATTAGTCGATAAATACTTAGTACACCTTAAAGGTGTACTTGAGGACGTATTAATTAAAGTGAGGAGCTTTATAATACCTGTTGATTTTGAAGAGGATCAAGACATTCCCATTCTGTTGGATAAGCCATTTTTAGCCACTTTTAAATCAACCATCGATCTAAAAAAATGAATTAATTATGAAAATCGATGGAGAGATAGAGGTGTTTAAATGCAGGCATGATTCCCAAAATAAAGAATTGGAAAATCATTTAAGGGACAATTGTTTTGCACTATCTTCTATCGCCCCTAAAAACCTTGATCAGAGTTATAGTTTTTTTTCATGTGTGAAGTTATGAACAGTTCAAGGGAAAGAGATAAATGGAAAAACATCGGTGGAAGGGCACATGTTGGATGGATCGTGATGATTGATAGAGTAGCAAAACGTTAATGAAAGAATTTACTGGGCTATCGAATGAATCTGGTAGCCACACTTAACATCTATCATTGAAATTTTTCTAATTTGTGTTGTAAATATTGTAAAATTATTTCTCGAAGTTTTGGAATTTTTATTTTAATTTTTAGTTAGAATAAGATTACTGTAACAACTTGTTTCTCAGTGGTATAAAAAATGGTGATTTTGAAATCCTATTTTCTTATGATTGAGTCAGTAAATATTATTATTTAATATTTACGAGTCTATTTTAGTATTATATTTATTTTTGATACAATAATTTTATTGAATAGATAGTTAATTAAGGTACAAGGATTAAATCATAAAAGTGAGAAAAGTTTATCGCTATAAGTTTTTATTTGATAAAAGGGTTAAATAATATTAAATTAAGGATTTAAGTGACAATTTATCCATTTTAAATAGGCATGGACGGTTATACGGTCTCTTGTTTGCTAAAAATAAAGTTAAAATTTAAATTTAAAAAAAATATGTTAATAGATAAATAAAAGAAACATGGAAAGAGAGAAACACTTACCTTTTTCTTTATCTTCACATCGTTTCACCATTTTTGAAGGAGGAAGCTTTGACCAAACTTTGAACTCTGAATTGTTGAGTTCAATTTAGTCTGTTTCTTGTGATTTTTATGTTTTTGAGATCCCGAGAGCTTGATTTAACTAGTCCGATGACTATTTTTGCAAAATTGTTAAAGCTTATAAAAGTTTCCATTGTTGAATCTTGAAAATTTTGGTACTAAATTGATAGATTTTGAGCTTAGATATGAAAAATGACTAATTTGTAAGGTGAAAGTTATTAGTTTTGAATATAGGGACAAAAGTGTAAATATTTTTAAATTGAGGTTAAATTTATGCTATTTTAGATATTAGAGGGTTGTAGAAGGATAAAATTGAGATCAGTTTCGAAATCAAAGCTCAAATTTGAAAGTTATGGAAAATTCGGTTTTAGGGACCAAATTGAATAAAATATAAAACTTGAAAGAATATCTAATAAATGAAATTAAACTAATATATAGTTATATTATGCTATTAAATGATGTTTGGAATTGATAATTGAATTAAATTATGATTTATATCAGGATTTAAACCAATTAGAGGATATTCATGAAAAAGAAAAAATAACAGATTAGTCCCTCGCACCTTATCAGATGCTATTTTTTCTAGGTAAGTTCATATAGTGTAATTACGCTGAAATCCTTATGAATTTTATAATAAGAATTGTAAGTTAGTACTAAATGGTGAGATTTGGACTAAATTAGGAAAAGTTAAATAAGAACTTACAAGATGAAATTACACTCATGAAACTTCGTAAATGTATCGTACATATGGTTACATGCTGATTTTTTATGATTTCAAGATCCAACATTTTTTGCGGACTCGTAGATACATGTGACACAAGTTTAGCTCAGACGAGTAACTTGATGTCATTTTATAGGTTTAATCTGGACAGGTAACTTTGCATGTATATATAGCTTTGGCCAAACTATTTGAAATGTCGATAAAGGTTTAGTCCAGACGAGTAATGTAACACCCCTTACCCGACTGGTTGCCGAACCTGAATAATAGAATGTTACGGACAAATACGAAGCATATCTAAACATTTCATCATTCAAAATTTCAATTTGTAATCAATTTATCACAAACAACCAAGTATAACATGCAATACAACCAAATTCAGGTTTTAATCTAGCTTATGAAAGCTTTAAATTAACCCGACATCAATCAGGGATCAATTTGAAACAAATACAAAAAGTTGGGAAAATTTTGTAAACAGGGGTCACACGGCCATGTCCCTAATCTTGTGAAAGGCTGAGGCCATGTGAGGATGGGACACATGGCTGTGTGGGTAGACCGTGCACCAGACTAAGGTCATGTGGAATTGGGGTGACACGGTCGTGCAAACAAACCGTATAACTCATTGTGGCCATGTGGGTGAAAAGTTTAATTATTCAAAAGTTGTCACACGGTCGTGTCACTGGGTCGTGTAACAGGTTATGTTTGTGTGCACTAATTATCACCTAAAACATACAGATCACACGGTCGTTCCATATGCCCGTGTATGGCACACAGTCGTGTGTTAGTCTGTGTATACATGAAAAAAACTTTTAAAACAAGCTTTCTAGTCCTAGTTCACTTAAACCACAAGTAAGCATTATACCATTTCTCAACCAATTCAAAAGCATCAAAATCATGCCAAAAATATCATTTATAACAACCATCCTAAGTACCTAACCAATATGCGACAACTGGCACCTCAAATCAACAATTCAAAATCAACCAAAATACCACATTCAAACCATTCCAATATGCATTCAAAAACATCTCAATACAATTAACAAATTTACATCTATTTAGCCATTCAAGCAACCTCAACTCAACCTTATAAGCTTGCAGTTTTCCATACCAATTGCTTAGTACATTATCCAAACGACTTTTAAGCATAAATACAAAACCATTCAACAAGATAACATTGCCATCACACACATATACGCAAGGTTCACAAAATGCCAAAATAGAAAATTGTATAACATATAACACTCTTAGATACATGCCATGACCCAAAATAAAAACATCAGCAACACTTGACTCTAGGACTACTACTGGATGCTGAAGTTGATGATTGAACAAAGAAGAACCTAGCCTGTGCAGAGAAAATAAAATCGTACGTTAAGTATAACTCAATGGTATTTCTATAATCCGAACATTAGACCATAACATAAATAATTTAAAATGCATAAGTTAAGAATAAATGATGATATGTAATTAGCATGTCAAATATACCATTTCTCACATTCTTTGTTCAAATCTAACACAATTTACTAATAGAAAGACATGGTAGATCACTTCATATATCATTTGATATCTCAATTCATAAGGAAGCACATTCCATCTCAATTTCCAATTTCATGTATTCAATGAACATAGCTATCATAGTTCAATTCATTTCACAAATAGATATTCCATTTCACACTTTTCTTCCATTTCTTATCCGTTTGCCATCTTAATATCAAATACCACATCTCATATTCAATTTTCCAATCTCAAGGATTTGAGGAGCTATTCATTATTACCATTTCAATTATGAACATTTCATTTTTATCTTTTATCTCCATTGACTCGTGGTCGAAGTAACCCTAAATTCTTCTTATCCTATAGTATGCCAACTATATTTGACTCTGCCCGATCAATTAATAGGGTATTCATTACTCAATTTATTAGCAATCAACATCTCAATTCACATATATTTTCATCATGAAATCATTTATCCATACCCATGACAACATCAATCATCTTTATATGCATTCAATTACACATTTATATAAACATACACATTTTTCACATAAATTCAATTTAGTCCTCCCTAACCTTATTCAATTCAAATCAATCCCAAAATAAATCATCATAACAAATCATCTCACCTTATGTTCTTACCATGCACAAACCATTCAATATGCATCAATTACAAAATAGTTCGAATTATAGGAACACAAATCGTAAACACCGAGCTATTCATCCAAGAATTTGTCTTTTCCTTTCTTTTTCGAGGAATCTAGGTCGATGTTAGCTAAGGATTAAGACAAAAATATAAAAATATCATTACACAAACAATTTTACATTCAATGCTAATTTATGCAACTTGTGCATTTTATTCAATTTAGTCCCTAAAACCGGGACTAACATAACATTCAATTTTAACAACTATTCATCAATGGTAACATCCCCAACCTTTAACAATACCGAAAAATACTACATGGGCCAGCTAGCCTAAGCTCCCAGGATTTCAAAAATATAAAAATTACAAGAAAATGACTAAATTAAGCATACCAATTGAAGCTCCAAAGCTTAGTAATGTCGAATTTTTTCCCTTCTCCTTCTTGCTATATTCTATTTTGGTCAAACAAAGAAGACAAACCTTTCTCTTTCATTCCATTAGCTAATTTTTTTTACTTAATTTATGCTTTATTTTATTTATTAATTTTTATCACATTAATTTATGCTTTATTTTATTTAGTAATTTTTATCACATTTTCCTTAAATTTTAACTATCAATATGATAGTGGTTAAATTGATTCATAAGTCCTTTAGTCTTATTCTAATTAAAGATTCCTTAATAATTGAACTTTTGACACTTTTATGATTTAGTCCTTGTACCCTAATTAATCTCTAATTCGATAAAATTACTTGATCGAAAGTCAATTTACAACTAATATAACTCCATAAATATTTAATAAAAATATTTACGGGTTCAATTTATGAAAATGGGGTCTTGAAACCTCATTTTCTATCACCATTAAATTTTGGGTCGTTACAATTCTCCCCTTTAAGAAATTTCATACCTGAAATTTTTACCTGAAAAGAGGTGAGGATATTGAGACCTTATTGTCTCTTCCAGTTCCCTGGTTGCTTCTTCGACACTATGGCTATGTCGCAAGACTTTCACGAGTGGAATGCGTTTATTTTTTAATTCTTTCACCTGGTGGGCTAGAATTTCAACCGATTCTTCCTTGAATGACAAGTTGGGTTGAATTTCATTTTTCTCTATCGAAATAACATGTGGCGGATCTAATAAATAGCTCCTAAGCATAGACACATGAATTACATCGTATATTTTCTATAATTCAATCAGTAATGCTAATCGAGATGCAATTGGTCTAATCCTTTCGATGATTTCATATGGTCCAACAAATCAAGGACTCAACTTTCCTTTTCCGTCAAAAGCAGGACTTTCTTCTATGGAGAAACTTTTAGAAATACTTTATTGCCCACAGAAAACTCAATATCTTGATGTTTCAGGTCCGCATACGATTTTTTTCTATCAAAAGCTGCTTTTAACCCATATCTGATCACTCTAATTTTATCTTCCTCTTCTTAAATCAATTTCGACCCAAAAACCTTTCTTTCACACAAATTTGACCAGCAAATAAGTGTTCTACACCTTGGATCGTATAATGCTTCATATGGAGCCATCTAAAATGCTCAACTGGAAAATGTTATTATACATTAAGCTAACGGTAAATAACGTTCCCTACCTACTTCCAAGTCAATTACGTAGGCTCAAAGTATATCCTCCAAAATCTGAATAGCTCGCTTCGATTGTCTGTCCATTTGTGGGTGGAAAATAATGCTAAAATTTAGTTTTGTACCTAAAGAATCATGTAACTATCTCCAGAATCTAAAGGTGAATCAGGGATCTTGGTCAGAAATAATCGACATAGGTATGCCGTGTAATCTAAATATTTCCCAAATATATACCTTAGCTAGCTTCGGAAGCGACCAATCAATTCTAATTGCAAGAAAATGGGCTGACTTCATAAATCGATAAACTATCACCCAAATGGCATTTCTTTTGCTCGAAGATAGTGGTAACCCTATCTCAAAATCCATCATTATGCACTCCATTTACATTCAGGAATCAAGATAGGTTGAAGAAGTCCGGTGGGAACCTGATGTCCAGCCTTAACTCGCTGCCAAGTCAAATATTTAGAAACGAACTTGACTATTTCTCTTTTCATATCGGGCCGCCAATACAGTTCCTGTAAGTCACAATACATTTTCGTTCCACCAAGATGCATGGAAAAAGGACTATCATGGGCTTCGCAAAGTATTAACTCTTTTTCTAATATCCCATTTTTAGTGGTGTTAAAAATAGTGATTTTGGAACCATAATTCTAACATGTGAGTTAGTAAATATTATTTATTTAATATTTACGAGGTTATTAGAGTGTTGTATTAGAGTTTGGTCTGGTAATTTTGATGTTTGGCTAGTTAATTAAGGAAAAAAGACTAAATCATAAAAACTACAAAACTTAATAAATATTAATTTTATTAGCTCGAATGCTTAATTTATAAATTTTTAAGGCCTTAAAGAGTAATTAGACCATAATAGATTATTATGGACAATCATTAGGTGGGATTTTAATTAGATTATATTAAAATAATTTAAAAAATAATTATGATAAGGCCTTTTGAAATCATCTTCTTCCTTATACTTTCCACCCAAAACCACCATTAACAACCCTTAAGAAGCTTGGCTGAGCTTATACCTTGCATGTAAGTCAATTTTGATCCTGTTTTTAGTAATTTTTATGTTTTTGATATCATTGTAGCTTAATCTACCCAGGGACTATTTTGTAAAATTGTTAAAATTTCATAAATTGTGGGTTGTAAGGGAGTAAAAGATAATTTTGGTTAAAATTTTTAGGCTTAATTATGAAAAATATGTAAGTTTTGAATTTAAAGACTAAATTGAATAAAAGGTAAAATTTTAAGGAAATAATGTAAAATTTTATTAAAGGGTCAAAGGCATGTGTTTAGATATTTTAAGGTATTTGAAATGGTTAATTGAATTAAATTTTTATATAGATCTAGAAACGGATCAACTAGTCGATAATCGCAGAAAAGGGAAAATTATTAAGTAGTCCTTGATGTGGTGTTTGTTGCTATTTCATTTAGGTAAGTTTGTAAAAGGTTTATTTTGATTCATATTTATTTATGTTTGTATTATGTATATATATGTATGTGTACGCATGATTGATATGAAATAAATGTTGAAAGTGGGATTGAAGGGTTAGATTGTAAATTGTGATATTTATATGTGATTGGAATGAATTGAGATATGATATGAGATGAAAATTGGTACATGTTGTTATATGAGATTATGTTAAATGGTGGAAAGATTATGAAAATTCAATTATGGCCCATGTGAGCTTAGTGAATGACTAGGATACAAATGACATGTCATTAGGGTTTATTAGGCACTATGTTTTGGTGATTATATTTACCAGGTACTTTGTATCGGTGTTCATGTTGTATCATGCACTATATGTTGGTGGTGGATACCATACCGATGGTTGGGATCTGGCATTTGTTGCGATTCTTAACTACTTGTGTAAGCAACATCGAGTAACAGTTAATGTCCCGATTTATAGCTTGAATGAGCAAAGTTATCCAGAGTATCCAAAGTTAATTTACTATAGTTCTCCAGGTAAAACAAGATAAGGAAATGAATGAAAGTGGAATATTATAGCATAAAATGTTATTCATTGAATGGATGTAAATGACATGTGTATTATGCTATCTATATGGCTTGATGTTTGTTATATGCTCATGACTAACCATTTTGGTATGGTAGGGAATATGTAACATGGCAAGGAATACTAAGTTTATATGTGCATGAATTTAAATGTCAGGTATGTTGTGTTTCAATTATACGAACTTACTAAGCTTTAAGTAAGTTTACCTTGTTTCTTTTCTTCCTTATAGATTGTCAGAATCGTGTTGTCGATTGGATTATCTTCGAAGCTCACACTATCCATCAATCCTTTTTGGTAGACTTTTACCCATTTTGGCCTAATTATAAGTGGCATGTAAATAGGCTAATGGCAATCTATGTATATAAGCAATTGCATTATATATTGTGCCATTTTGAATGTGAATTATGTGTTTGGATGTAAACCTTAATGGTTGTTTTGGTTGATTGTGATACTTGATGGTATAAGCATGCTTTGGTACCTAGAATGTATTTTTCTTGATGAATTAGGCAATTTGGAATTGATGATGTTTTGGTGAATAAATAGATATGAAACTTTGGTATGTTTATACATGACTGGTTAGTGATGAGTGGTTGAATTGAGGTGCCAATTGTGGCATATTGGTTAGGCACTTAGGATGGATGATATATGTATGTTGTTGATAGGTTTATGATGTATTTGAATAGGATTTCAGGTTGGAATATTGCATTACTTGTGGCATAAATGACCATAGGCTATTATAACCTATTTTAGAAGGCATTTTTGTTACACACAGTCGTGTGACAATTATGTTTTAGGAGGTTATTGTTGTACACAACCTAAAAGAGTTACACAGTCTGGATGCACGACCGTGTGACTCCAGCTTATAAGACCTCAACCTGTTACATGGTTTAGGACATGGTCGTGTGACTTATATTAGGAATTTTGCATTTAGGTCCGCAGGGCTTTAGTCTGTTACACGACCCGGCGACACGGCCGTGTGACCCTTTATACATAGCATCAGTTTGTTGCATGAGTTAGGCACACAGTGTCACATCCCAAAAATTTGAGGGTTAGTAGAATCGGCTTTGTGAATCGAGGGACAGAGGTCATGCCTAAAATTTTGAGATTATCTATCCATTTTTAGGGAGAAAAATGAGTTACTGGTCTGTTCGTTTAGAGTTGATGAAATTGTCCTTAAAACCCAAGTTCAAATTCCTCCCCTTGCACCATTTTTGTTATTTTGCAAATTTTTCTTCAAACCTGTAACATCCCAATTTTTTGGTTTAAAGTTGGTAAAATTATTTTAATAATGAGTAATTGACCTAGTGGTTAAGAGAAAATAAGGAGATAGTGCAATTCGTTTAAAAACCCGAGTTATATTCCCTCCCCTTGCAAAATAGCTTAATTTTGCTAATTTTTCTTCTTCCCCCTATTTTTGTGCCGCATATGCCTTTTAACCTAGGTATAAATATCTCTTTTTTCACTTATTTTTCAACCTTAAGTCAATTTTTCTCTTACCCAAGCCATTCTCCTTTCCTCTCTTATTTTTTCCTTCAAAGTTTCTTCTTTTCTTTAGGATTTCATCACAGTTGTGCCGCCCCATTGTTAGCATTTTTATTTTTGTTTTTCAGTCACCCTATTGAACATCTAAACCTCCTAAAACAACCTTATTTTCTGCCTTAAACTTTCCTTTTTGCCGTTCCTAACAGCCACCTTTATTGTCCATTGTCGCCCCCTCTCCCTTGTTCTATTAGTGGTGGTAAGTCCTATTTTCCTTTCTCTGTTGTTATGCTCTGAGTGCCGATTTTTTGCTACTGTTTTTACAACCCATAAATCATCATTCTAGCCATTTTCTTTTTGTCATTCCAAAGGTCCCTCCTTGTGCCACCCCAAATCTACCTTTTCTGTCGCCTCAAGTGGTGTTGCCACACCTTTAGAACACTATTGTTATGGGAATGCCGTTTCTCTTCAATTGCCACCCCTACTATTGTAAGTTTTTGGATTTTCCCTCTATTTTTATGTTATTTAGATGTTCCTAATTAAGTAATTAACTAAGATGTTCACTCGACGACTCAGGTATGGGTAATGGGTAGTGCAAAGTGCAAACTTGTGTGAGATCTTGCACTATTTCGCTTTGTTAATAATTTTTGCTTTGGCTAAATTCTTTAGAGTTTGAATGGGGGTTTCGGTTACTAATATTTTGGGATTAATTATGTTTAGGTGTTGATTTAAACATCCTGGATCAGCAATGACTACAGATCTCGTTCGTGCATACGTTTTGCATCAAGTCAGTGTGAGTAGCCTAGTCGATTTGGATTCGAAAGTTATTATGGTAACATTGATTTGATTGAACCTTTAAGAGGGTTTTTTAAGGTTGATTTGGCAGCATTTTAACTTGATAAGTATTTTAGTTTAATTTCAGTTCAGTTTAAGTCGAAATGAGGAATTGCAGGTTTCGCATGTAGTGCTATGGTCGGGTGAAAATAAGGTGTGGGTTCTAACCTATAAAATTTAAATGTTGAATAATATTTTTAATACTTGAAAAAATGGTTAAGTTTTCTGGTCAGACTTAGTTAAATGGCTAAGTAAGTGATTTTAAGGTGGCGGAATCAGGTACGTTTCGAGCCCTAGTTAAATGAAATGTTTTCAAGGTTGTATGAGTGATTGAATGTGGGCTTAATTGATTTATACTTAAGTTCCAATTTTTACCTATTAATTATAAACTCATTTAGTTACGAATTCATTCCACTATAGTATCGTGGCTGAGCTCTTCTCAATGACATACCAGATCTTGAGATATTACGCTTCCGTTTGAAAACCCGAGTTAGATCTAGCTTTGGAAATCATGTGATCTGAACATATTATTATTGGCAATACACTTACATGTTTTTAGGAAACCATGCATAGTACTTATTCATTTTACAGAAAAATGCTTAAATCTAGCTTTGCAGTGGAAATTTCGGAGTTGATAATTTGAAAACTGTGATTTCGATAAGTGAAAATGTATAATTTAGCCGATTGAACATATTTTGAAACTTTCATTAGACTCATTTACAATTTGCAGCGGAAAATCTTTAGCTTGTTTAATTTTGAAAATCAAGCATTTATTTTAATTGATAGATATCATGCAAAAACCTTTAACTAAACAATAAAAACCGAGAACCGAAATTAATCTGAAAATTAGTCCAAAAACCAAAACTCCAAAAAATTTAATTATTAAATAATTCAAATGATTTATGCGAGAAAACCAATCCAAGTTCCCAAACGCCGCCCATTCCTAATTCTGTCGATTACTTGAAATGGTGAAACGAAAGGGTGAGCTATAAAGCTTAGTGTGTAACTTAACTCAAATAGAAACACGAATAACACAATAAACAGATAAAACATCACAAAGAATTTCATCAAATTCAAATGGCAGAATTGTACATGCATGATTATGTTAATGCAGTATTTTAGGAAAATGTAATGCTGATTTTCAGAAAACTTCTTACCCAACTCCACTACACACCAAATTAGAGTTCCTCAGAACTTGTCCATCCAAAAACACACCAAGAGATAATTGTAGACAATGCCACCATAATTGTAGTTAAATTGCTAGATCAGATATATATATGGTGTCGACAATGAGTTTTTTGGCTTTCTTCCATTTGTTGTTTTTATGAGATCGAGTTACACACCTGGTCATTTCTTGAGGTTGTCACAACAACAACAATTCCAAGACCCTAAAATGACATCCGAAATGACTAATCAACAACCACACGAAGTCCAAAATAATTACTTGGCCCTCACTCGATTATAGTATTCAACCAAAAACGTAGGACAATTGGCAAAAACATACCAAAATAGCCGCTAAAGTACACAGTCACTTACCCTTAATGAAGTGTTGTCGACAACCTTAATTCACCGAAGAGGTGTTATGCACTTCCTGTTTCGCACCTTGACAGAAACAAAAAATAACAAACTCGACATGAAACTTACTAAACGAGCAACACTAATCACAACCTCCCATTCGCACGTTGTTTGAATGGAACACTAATTCCTAAAGGAGAAGGAACTGAAACACTTACACATAGATGTGACCACAATACCGAACACTTCTGAGTACTCACAAATGACACACAAAGAACCTGAGATCGACACTCGAACAATGAAAGGAGCAACAAGAAGAATCACAAACATGCAATATGGTAATTGGAAAAAGAAAATGTGAATACAGGCAAAAAAAAAAGAGAAAAGGAAAGAAACTAGAGAAAATCAAAAGATGGAGAGAAAATGGGGGGAAGAGGATGGTAAGAGAGAGAGAGAGTGGAAGAGTGGGATTGTTGAGTGGAAAGCAGGAGAGATTTTTTTGGGATATTAGTTGTTATCCTATAATATCTCAAAGTGTTTGAAAATTGACCCACTTCCTGAGTCATTGACGACACAACGGAGGGGAAACAAAAAGAATTCCACTGTTGGACACAGCAAGATTCAAACACGGGACCCTTAGATAAGCTGAAGCCATAGCACTGAACCAATAGGCTCTTTCTTGTCAAAAACTAACAAGAATAAAATATAACCTACTTGTGACCAGCCAAGTGTGGGAATAAAAATAATAAAAAATCAAGAGAAAGGATTTGAACACATGATTTCACACACATAAGCACAACACTTAACCGCTAAAAAATACCAATTCACTTGACACAACTCCCATAACGCTTATCTAAAAATAGGGCGTGACCACTCTCGACCCATTAACTCAATTTCTACTAACCCGACTTTTGGGGTGTGACAAAAGTAACTACTCACTGCTCGTCCAATGACCTTGTCATAAATGTGTTACCCTCAAAAGATATCCTTGACCTTTTTGGGATAATATTCATTCTCCCAATATGATCCTATTTTATCTCATGGTAATCATTACATCTTCCTTAATGTAAATTCAACCACTATCAGATAGTGATCAAGCCATCTATTACAAAGACGGATGATCCGTGGTCACGTTTACTTTTCATCAACCATGTAATGCACATGAAAGGATATCATTTACCTATGTTTTGGGCTATGAATTCTACTATTGTGAATGACGCTACATACTATAAAAGTTGTACACCTAATGCACTAGCTTTCAGTTCCTTATCTATTTGAACTCAGGATTTTACTTACATCAAAGTGTACGAGTTACACATACATAGTCCGCCATCCACCCAGGAGTTATGTATGCCACACTATAAATGTCACCAGTGAATAAATCCATAAAAAAATTCAGAATCTATTTTGCTTGGGTCCTATCCAATGTACTGTCAGTCTAGTCAGTTACATCTATGTCTCTATCTTCTTAGATTCATCTGCTTCGATGCCTAAGACAAGGCATCTCTCCAATTGGACTTGATAGGCGACATATTAGTCTTTCAATCGATTTTCTCATTTTTTATTATACTAAAGACTTGTTTAGGTTTATCTACTAATACAAGTTGTCTTTCTGTATTACGATCTGACCAAGTAATACTGCTTAGTATTAGTTAAACATTGGACAACCAGTGAGCAACATTTGCTTCTATTTTCCTTTGCATGCAAAAACCATGTAAGGATAATATACAAATTATTAATGTAATTCATGAATAATTTTATTAACCAATCTGTTCAAAAAATTACAAGTGTAGACAAAAATACAACACTTAGGGCACCAGATCTAACATATGGTATATCATGTATGCATATGAATTGTGACAAATATTAGCTTGTGATAGATCATGCGAACTGGTTCATACGAGCCCAGAGGGTCGATATGAATAAGAAAAAAATCACTGGATTCGATATGTCAATAAGAAAAAGAAATGAGATTTGTGACATGTTTGTGTCATATATGAGAATGTGAATTGATGATAGAAAGTATAAGATGGTATATATATGGATTTGAATGTGATATTTTAAATGTAGTTTGGCAAGAATATGGTACATGAGACATGGATGACAATTTGAATTGTTGAGAATTATTTATATTTTGATTGCTTCCTTATTATGCAATGTTTATCGTATTATTGACTTGAATCATGAAAATACCACTGAGCTTTATCGCTTAGCATACGGTTGGTTTATTCCGTATACATGTATTAGTAGATCTCAAAGTTTTGAGAAGTGAAGTTGCATCCAAATCGCAGCTCTCGACTCAACAATATTTGTATAGTTCCTTTACATTCTAACATATGGCATGTACGTAAGGTTGAGTCAATTTTATAATGTAAATGGTTATTTTGGGACTTTGAATTAGTAGATTTCAATTTGAATTTTAGCATATAAATTGTTAAAGTATTTATGTAGATAATATAAGGTTTAAATGGTTGAGTTATGACCGTGCCCCCGCGTGCGTTCATTAGGGTTTATAATAATGCAATTAAATATAGAATGAAGTTCGATGTTTGCAAGCAAACAAGTCAAATTGTAATATAGTTCAACAAAATACCAAAATTATTTTGAGGATTGTACCCAAGGGATTGCTAAGTTGGTGAAAACTATTACTAATTCAGTTATCCAAAAACAAGTACTAGTCTAGTCGAGTTATGAATTAGTAATGCAAATACAAGATTAAAATTGTAATAAAACTAATTAAATTAAAACTAAACCTAGGGTTAAGATTATTGAAACTTCCTATTTGTTGTTTAAACGATGCGAGTTAATTAGCCTAAAGTTGATTAAATAACTAATTATCAATTAAGCCAATATTTACTTTAATTGAGTTATTTACCACTCTTAACTAAGAATTCCCTCTTAGTCTCATCCTTGCTAAGAGTTACGATCTAAGATGCCCTTCCAATCTCCCTTAAGCATATGGATGCCCTTTCAGTCTCATCGCTCAAAACAAGTTTACTAAAGGCTTATGGAACAAAATACCTTTTCAGTCTCATCTGTTTAATTATTTTGCTAGGATCGTCAATCCTAGTATACCGAGATATTTATAAAAGTCAAATAAACACTCAATGACCAATAAATAAGAGCTCAATTAAATAATCAGTTAATTAATCAATCATGCAGATATTGATCATAAGAAATATTTTATTATCGTATTCATACAAACATTCAATTAATCAATTAATGAAAGAGATATAAATATAGAAAATAAAGAAGAGAATGCTCATTGATAAATCAAGATGAAAGCACTTGTTTAGAACATTCTCTGCTCACAAAAAATAAACTTCAGAATAGAAATCTCCAACTAAGAAAACATCATAGCCAAAAACTTAATCTAATGAAAGCTAAAATGAAAACCGTGTAAAAGCCTGAAAACTCCCTTAATTTCGATTACGTATTTAATTATATAGGTAAGAATTCAAAGACTAAAATGCCCCCTCATTTAACACATCAATTAGGGTTTAAAATTAGAAAAAGACCTTGAATTTCCCTAGAAATCTTAGCTTCCATGCACGAAGAAACATTGCAACGTGGAGTACCTTCCTCGTCCCGACAGGGAACTAATGTTGCGATTTTCAAGTCTCAATGTTGCAACATTCACGACAGTTTCTTCCCAGTAGTTTGTTCTTGAGTCTGTCTTCAATGTCGCGACTTCCATAGCCTAATGTTGCAACATCGATAGTAGTTTCATCAAGAAGTTGCATTTTAAACTCTAGATACATCCTACATAACCACATAACCTTGTTTAGATATCAAATACTATAAAAACTACTAAAAATCATAATCTGACTACTTAACTGTGAAAACATAACTTATTACTAAATTGAATTAATTTTGCTATTAAACAAGCTAAAATTATATGAAAAGAGATACAAATAACATGATTGACCATGACAGATCATACCCCCACACTTCACTTTTTACTTGTCCTCAAGCAAACCAATTCTAAACACACAACATGTAGAAGACATCCCTTGGATTATATTAATTACTAAGAAACATGGTAGACAAATATTAAATTTGTATCAATTTCATCTCACATGCAACTTAATCTTGATACTTCAATAACTTGAAATTTTTTAAAGTAAATTTATCTACTTCACTAAGTAAATAACTAACAAACATAGAAGTAATCTAAATAAACAAATGTTCAATCATATTATCATCAATCTAAGTGATATAGATACATAGTAGATACAATCATGTGAATAAAAAACATTCACCAACTTTAATTATTAGCAATTCTGAAAAATTATGCAAAGGGAATGCTTAAATCACATAGGTCTTTTAGGCTTGTAACATTTTGAGGCTTAGGACGATATGAGTTCAAATGAAATATGACTCAAAATGGTTCAAACACTAGAAATAATTAGGCACATGAAATTATTCCCTTTCACCCCCTTTTTTATGTTTAAGGATCACCTCTTTATTTCTCATTCGCTCACCTTCCTTATCTCTCCAAAAGATGTGGATGATTTAGTTCAATATTAGTGAGTATAAAAAGCTAGGAAGTTTTGGTGCATTGAGGAATTGAAAAGTTCTCTTTTAAGCTTGTAAACTATTTTTTTCGTTAAGCTCATTCTAAATATTTCACTTTTTTTTTCACTCTCAATGCTTTTAAACATATTCATGCTTTTATCCACTCGTTTTGCTTTTAATCCTCACAATGTTTTTGTTCACTCAAATATTTTCCATTACGCACATTTTTACAAGAGTCCTATACTCACCATATTGTCCTATCTCTTCACTTTTCTATCTCAAACTTATTTTGAAACTATCGATAGGTCCCTACCTAAACCTCAATATCCATTGTCTGACGTTTATTTTATAATGCAATAAAGGATCAAAAACAAGGAAAGGTTCAATTTTTAATTCAATTTTGGCTGAAGGTTTCAATATTACATAAAGGTTCATCAAGGAAGAGTAAATATGCTCAAACATGGGAACTAGGGATGCATAGCAAAAAGGTAGGTCATTTCAATATTGGCTATTCAAGCAATTCCTTAGGTCATCTCAAAGCATTCCATGAAATACAATTTCTTTCATGCTTTTAATGATCTACCACAATTCATTGTGACAAATTAGAGTATTTTCAATGCTTAATGAGCTTGTGTTCTAACCATTTTATTAGTATTACGATTAGTTTTCCAATTTAGTAGTATAGATGCAATTTTAGTAAAATAATCATTTTTAGCATATTTTGGTATTGTAATGACCCATTGGGCCAATATGGGCCTAGGGTAGGACTGATGAGCTAATTTAATGAGTAGGGCACCATTTTCAGGCCAAGGAACACCTAGGATGACGTTAATGTTGCAACACCATCATGTAGTGTCGCAACATCACATTTCGATCCAAGAAAAGTTCCATTCAAAGTTAGGACCAGTGTTGTGGGATTGCTGTGACTGAGGCCAAAATAATGCTAAGGGTGTTTTCGTTTGCACAATGTATTTTATTCAATTTAATGGCCTATACTTGACCTAATTAGGGTACATACAACTGCCTATATATAGTAATGTTCAGGCTTAACTGAGGAGGCTATTTTGAGATTAGATTTTAGATTATTAATTTTAGTTCAATTTATTTCTAGTTTCTCTATTAGAATTATTATTCTCGTTTTTTAAACTTGGATTCAATTTCATTCCAAGGTTTTGTTTCTTTAGTTTTTCATAAATTTTCTTTGGTCTTCATTTGATATTGACGTTATCTCGATGGTTGTTGAAGGGTTTTTCGCTTTTGAGTGCATTCAACATCGAAACAGTTCAATTTCTCTGTTCCTTTTTCTTTAGTTTAATATTTTTTGCATGTTTAAATTAAAGTTAGGGAATTTTTCATTTAGATCCATGAGTGCTAAACCCATTGGGAAATTAATGATTGAAGGTGGGATTAATTAACTGAAGAATTAGGGTTTGCCTTAAAATTAGTTGGCATGAATTTTGTATGCTTAAACCTTAGAATTGACAACACTAGGAAGTAATCTAGGTAAATGAGGTCAAGAGAATTACTTACCGAGCAACTCTTAGTTCAACCCAGTTTAAACTACGAGGTCGAGAGATAAGTGGTTTTTTTCGATTAGTTAATTAGTTAAAGGTTGAGATGTAATAACTAGTTAATTATTAGCTAATTTATTAAAACCTGGATTTTAAAGGAAATTATTGACAATGAATGAGTTAATCTTCTGTTTGTCAATTAAGTGAATTTCGACTATTAGCCTTATTTAATTATTTTCTGTTAATTTTCTTGCTTAATTTTTTATCTGGTTATTCGTACTATAATTTTGATTATTACTATTTAGCCCTGTTAGTGTAGAAAGTAGTTTTTGGTTTGATTCAAAGTCCCTTGTGTACGATCCTTGGAATACTTCTCGAAGTGTTTTGTTGTAAATTTATTATATTACAATTTGATCCATATACTTTTGGACACCGCTATTCTATTTTCTATCTTTTTGTTGCAGTATTTCCATCTTAGATGTTTTCACGTCTAGCAAAAGTCAAATTGTTGGTGCCGTTACCGGGGAGGTTTTGACATTAAACTAAATTTGACTTGTTTCATTTAATAGGATAAATAGGAAAATTGTCAATTATAGATACGATTTTATTCTTGTTATTTTTAATTTGATTTTCGTTAATAATATGATATTTTTTTCTGTTATTTCAATGTATGACTCGAAGCGAAACCATTCCAATCGAGCTAAATCTTGAGCCAAAGAGAATTTTAAGATGAAACTGATAGCAGATGATCCCGAGAAAACTTATTGTTTGACGATCCGATTGAATCACCAGATCAGATAAGGAGAGAGCGGTGATGGCTCAATAGGAGAGAACATTGCATGAATATGTGTTACCTACATTTGATGCGGAGCGAGGTAGTATCGACAGGCCGATTATTAATGCCAATAATTTTGAAATCAAGCAGGGCACCATCTAGATGTTTCAAAACACTTTGCAATTCCAAGTTAATATGACTGAAGATCCAAACCAACACTTAAAGTGGTTCTTCCAACTTTGCAATACCTTTAAATATAATGGGGTCATCGATGACGCTATTCTTCATCAGTTTTCCCCCTTTCATACACGATTGATTGGCTTGACTTACAGGCTCCATGTTCTATTACTACGTGGGACGAGTTAGCCAGAAGCTTCTTACACAAGTTCTTCCCCATAAGTATACCCATCCAATTAAGACGCAATATAGCCAACTTCAACAAGATTAAGGACGAAAACATATACGAGGCATGATGATGCTTTAAATTGTTGTTAAGGAAATGTCCACATCATGGGATTCAATAGTGTCTTCAGATGCAAATCTTTTATAATTGTTTGGATGAGAATTTGAAGTCTGAGTTAGATGGTGCATCTGGAGGAGCGTTCATGAACAATACATACGAGCAAGCCTGTCAGCTAATTGATGTCATGGCCATGAGCTCGTACATGTGGCCGAATGAAAGATTTTCCTACAACCTAAAACCATCAACTATTAAATTGGTCCATGACAAGGATAAATATAAACAAATATTGGCAAATTTGCACTGATTGGAGTCCAACGTCAAACTTTCCATGAATTACTTAGCTCGAAGTTATGAGTACTATTATGAGAGCCAGCTGGAAGAGGTAAATTATTTGGGTAATAGGGGTAGAAACCCCTATTCGAATACCTACAATCTTGGTTCCCAATCTAAAGCGAGAAGGTACATTTTGATACTCTTAGGATGGAGTGAAAAAGGTCCCTGAGGAGCTTCTCTTAGAAACTCTCTCCTCAAATCATTCTCAACTGGTATAAATATTCTTCTCGTGAATCTCAACTCACCATGTTTACCTAGACTAAAATTTACTGCTTTTCCAGATAACATTTGCTTTTTCAACAAATCACACTGAACATCTTTCATATGCTCTTCTAGTATTTGAGAAAGAAAGGTTGACTTCACAATTAATTCTGCTAGTAATGATCCATTACCAGACATACGTACTTTTGCTCAGAGAGATAATAATGCTACCACAGTCTTTTTACTCAAAGCATCTACTACCATATTTGCTTTCCTTGGATGGTACTCAATGGTCAGGTCATAATCTTTCAACAATTCTAACCATCTTATTTGGCACAAATTCATATCCCTTTGAGTCATAATATTACTTCAAACTTTTACAATCAGAGAACACATGACACTTTTCTCCATATAAATAATGTCTCTATATCTTTAATGTCAAAACTATTACTGCTAATTCCAGATCATAAGTGGGATAGTTTTTCCCATGAGGTTTAAGTTGATAAGATGCATAAGCTATAACCTTACCCTTATGCATAAGCACACATCCAAGCCCATTCAAAGATGTGTCAGTAAAAATTGTATACTATACACCAGACTTTGGTTGTACTAAAACTGGAGCTTCAGTCAAAACTGCTTTTAACTTTTCATAACTTTACTAACACTTTTCATTCCACTCAAACTTTAGTACCATCAATAAACATAAAATAACCCAGAAAATGTACTTCTCTCAGCCAAAACTCGCATTTATTGAACTTAGCATGTAATTGATTATCACGAAGAGTTTTCAGCACAAATCTCAATGTTCCTCATGATCAACTTCATTCTTAGAATAAACCAATATATCGTCAATAAAGACCACTACCAATTGGTATAGATATCGCTGAGATACTTTGTTCATCAAATCCATAAATATTGCAGGCACATTAGTCAAACCAGAAGGCATTACAAAAAATTCTTAGTGACCATACCTCAATCAAAAGGCTATTTTAGGCACATCATCACCCTTAATCTTTACCTGATAGTATCCAAACTTCATATCAATTTTGGAGTAAACCGTAGCCCCACATAACTGATCAAACAAATCTTCAATCTTGGGCAGAAGATACTTAATCTTTATTGTTACCTTGTTCAATTAATGGTAATCTATACATAAGCACATTGTTCCATCTTTCTTTTTCACAAACAGAATTGGCGCACTCCACGGTGATACACTTGGTCTTATAAAACCCTTATTTAACTTATCTTGCAACTGCTTTTTTAGTTCTTTAAGTTCTAATGGTTCCATTTTGTAGGGAGTATAGAAGATCGATGTTGTTCCAAGCTCCAACACAATCATAAACTCTACTTCTCTCTTAGGTAGCACTCTAGGAAGTTCCCCTAGAAACATATTTGGAAATTCTCTTACCATAGGAACTTGATTAATTTCCTTTTTTGATTCAGATGAATCCATGATATAATCCAAATAAGCATTTGCACCCTTAACAATCATCTTTTTGGCAGATACAATAGAGATTATCCTGTTCGCCAAACTAGTCTGTATACCAAACATCAATAGCTCCTTACCCTTAACAGTTATTAGATGTACACCTCTTGCACGACAATCAACCATAGCATTATGTCTTGTCAACCAAGCCAACCTTAAAATAGCATCAAATTCATGAAAGCTCAGTAATAACAAGTCTACCAAAAATATATACCCACCAAATACCAATGGACAATTCTTTATCAACTTATTCACCATAGTACTTTGACCCAAATGATTGGTTACTAACACATTGGTTTCAGAATATACTAATTCAAGAATTAGACCTTCTACAACCTTAGTAAAAATATATGAATTCGTAGACCCTAGATCTATCAAAGCATAAATACTATTTTCGAGAAAAAAACTTACACGTTATGACCTCAGGCAAATCAGCATCCTCCTTTGCTTTCATCACATAAGCTCCAGCTGACACTCTAGAACTTGGCTTACTAAATTTTTTCCTTGGTGCTCCCTGTACTGAACCAGACTTTGTTGCCATTCCAAATCTAGTCTCTTGCTGAAACTTTTGAGGTCCTCATACAGACTGCTCTAAGCTTGCTTCAATCTTAGATTGCCAATCCTTAACTAAATGATCTTTGGATCAAAATCCTTAACATGCCCCTAATTGCTTTTTGCAGTCTCCACCATGATTTTTACCACAAAATTCACAAACACTTCTCACCATTCTAAAACCACCAGAGCTTGCCATCAAAGTAGCCGGTCTACTAAATCCTTCACGCTTGAAACTTGTATGCTGCAAATCCCTTCTCGAAGCTGAAATAATTTGTTTGCAAGGCTTTTTAAAACCCGTTAAAGGTGGAGGGCTTAACCTTCCCCTCTTCATCTTTTTCCTTTCAAAATTCTTACTTTTGTCTTTGATGATCATTTCTATCTTATAAGCCTTAACTGCCATTTCTGCAAGAGTTTTACTTTTAGAAACTACCACTAATGCACGAATTTCATCCCTTAGTCCCTATTCAAATTTATCACACATTCCATTCTTTGTCTAAAACATGTTCTTTGCATAACGACTAAGTTTGAGGAATTCTCGCTCGTACTCCATAAAAATCATCCTACTCTGTCTTAAATACAAAAATTCCTTCTTCATTTGTTCAAAATACATCTGGTATACATATCTTTCCCTGAAATTTTCCAGAAAGAAGTCATAGTCAATTTTCTTCAAGAGTTACACTAACCAAGGTTTCCCACCATTGAGAGGCTTCCTCTTCTAACAATGACATAGCACACAGAAGACTAACCGTAAGGGTACATTTCAATTCTTTTTATCACTCTACATAAACGAGATAACCACTGCTCAACCACAGTGGGATCATCACCTTTATCACCAAGGAATTCTTTGGAACCTCTTTTTCTAATGTCCCTTACATGATCAATTTTAGATGAAGTCAAAACAAGTACCTATGGACCAGGTTGTGGTGGGCGAACCACTTCAGGTTGTGGTTGCTAAGGTTGTTGTGGCTGGGGCTCTTGAGTGTTTCCCATAAACTGATCAAACGGTTGTGTCATCATCGTGAAAAATACATTCCTAAAGGCATTCCTTGCATTACCCATATTATTAGCAGGGGCCTGTTCTTGTGTAAGCACATGACTCAATTTCTTCTTCGATAGCTTCTCTAGACCCGTCATACATTTTTTTTATATCACTACAAAAGAAATTTTAACTTAATTCAAACATCAAGGACTAAACCAGAGGCATACTATGCATGATGGGGTGACACAACCTTCAATTTTCCAAGAATCAGCTAAACCTCAGCTTTAATACCAACTTGTAACACACCAAACTAGATCCCTTAAAAGGACCCAAGTATGACATGTCATTACTTAGAAATCATCTATCTTTAAATTTTTTTCTAGTGTAAACTTTATAAAATCGTGGTGTTTGAATTAAACTTTTAATAAAATACTTAAATAAAGTATGAGCCAAATGGCGTGTAAACTTCAATAAGATATTTACATCATTCAAAATACAAGCCTGCAGAACCATTTCATAAACTTAAATAAATATTCATTAAAACATAGTTTATCAAACATAAGTTTCAAATACAAATCCTGCTCAAATACAACAAGTTATCACCCCCATATGTCATGCATAGTACAAATAAACAAATGTCTCACAACAATAGATGACCTCCAACGTAGTCTTTCTAATAGTTCTCCTTCACATAGCAAGCCTGAAAAGAAAAAGGTAACAGGGTAAGTTCATAAGAACCTAATGACTTTCATAGAGATCTTAAGTAAGAATACTAATAGTACAATTCAATCTTTCAAAGAAATTTCTCATAGTATCATAGAGTACGCCCAATAGCGTATACAAGGCTCAGACAAACTCAGCATGTAACATCATGCCCGACGAAGCCCTAGTGTTCGCATACTGTTTATAGAAGTAAGACATATAGAGTAAGTTTTGAGTAGGTAGGTATTGAATTTGACTAAGTATATGAGTATATAGATATGCCTCCGAGCGAAGTCTGCATTAGGCAAGCTTGGTGGTTTGATGGACTCTTTTGAAGGTATATGCCACCCCAGTTGTTAGACGAAATGATTAAGCCCTTAGTGTTAAAACCTTAATTTGAAAGAATCATTTACTTTATTATTATTTTATTATCATGGTTGAACAATCTAGTTAGATGAACGAGAATGTGGTTAGTATAGGACTAAGTTTCTTTAACCTATCAGACCCGCATTTATGAAGAGATAAAGTGCTTATTCACAAGGAACAAGGGGTTTGGAGGGAAATCAAACTTATCCACTAAGTTTTTCCTTCTGTCTATATTTGTATAAAGAAAGCTTTAGCTTCTTGAGCAAGTTTTACGCTTTCTTTGACAACCACATTTTTTTTTCAAGCTTTCTCTACAATTTTTTCTCTCGAAAAACTCTAGACTTAAGACTTGCTTGAAGATTTGGGTTCACTATATCAACCAAATCCATCGTCGTATTGTGTCTGGTAAATATCAATAAAAATTCAAGTTATTTTCATGGTTATTTACAAGGCCCTAGGCTCTTATACTTTAGGGTCAATTTGAGGTGTAAAGGGGGAAACTTCTAGATTCTAGGTTTCCTGTTAATGTTCATATTAAACGTGTTTAGTTTTTCTGGTAAAATGATCTCACAAGTTAACTTTTTATATTATAGCTCAAGAAACTCCTAAAAACTCTCGTGATAAGGGCAAGAATCTTATTGTTTGATCTTGCTGCATTTTCTGGTGAGTTCCTTCTTGCTTCCATGTATGTCTATTATGGTCTCATTTATGTTTGATTGAGGTAAGCACTCTTATCCTATAAGACAACATGCTTTTGTATGAGTAATAAAGGTTCATGGTCATAAATCTGAGTTAGTTGTCTATGTAAATGGAGTAAAAGTCTTTCTTCGTGTTTAAGCCACGACCCATTGTTCTAGAATGAACAATATTAACTTAGTTATAAAAATGAAATCATGGCGATGCCTTTAATGACATGAAAAGGGATCATGTAGCCTCTGGTGGGGCAAGAGTTATTGCAAACTAGATTGGCAAATCATGATGGAACGAATGAAATTAATGCTAAGGCTTGATCATGGACTTGGTTGTGGCTAGCATGAAGAAGGTTGTCTGCATATCTGCATGGGCATAGTGTATGCTCCAAAGGAATAGTGTCTATAGTAAAGTCTATTTGTGAATGGTATTCTTCAACAGGTGAATTGTATGACTTGTTGAATTGGAAATGTTTATTGGTATTATATATATAACTATTGAGATGTTTGCTCTGGAACTCATTAAGTTCTTTGAACTTATTTAGTTACCTTTCCTTCTCAAGATCCCTAACGAAGTAAAGGACTTCGCAAAGACGATGCCAGAGGACATCTATTCTATGAGATTTCTAAGTATTTTGTATGATGCATGGCATGAAGGTAGTGTCAAGATGGTGTCATTCAAAGACTGAATTTTATATTTTAAAACTATTCTTTTAAAACCATTATTTCAATGAAACCTCAGTGAAGTGATTATGCTTTTGGCAAAGTACCGAATTATTTACCTTGAATGATTAATTTTTTTTTCTTCTAATTATATATATATGTATATGATGTTGTAGTTAAATATAGGTTATGCGAAATATGATTTTAAGAGCTTCCAATGAAGCGTCTATGTTTTCCATTTTCCTTGGAAATGTATAACCTTATTTATCTTTAATTTTGCAAAGGATTTACAAGTCATATTTATTTGAACTGTATTTTTATGAAGTCCATGCCTGTACAAGTTTAAAGGAAAAGATTTTAAGGCAATAACGCGTCAATCCTGGGTCCTCCTTAAGGATTGGGTTTGGGGCGTTACATAGTACACCGATGGTGTATCACATGGGCAAATACTATACGCCAACACAACATAACTCAGACATTCCATTTTTATGCCAGCCACATAGTCAGAATTTAGAGTCATAAACATATCATATGTTTTTGTTTCATTCATATACATTCTCCCCTTATATCTCTCTATATGAGAATCATTCAGTAGCATGTTTTATCTTAATCTGCTAATCTGGTTTGCAATATATTTGCTCTACCAGAGGCTACACAAACATATATCTTCAACTTCAGATCCGTATATCAAATCATATCATGTCATATCATTCATATCAGAAGTAGATGGTAGTGGCTTAACATGAAAATGACACATACTCTTTATCCCAGACATATTGAACTCAAACTGATGACTCTAGACAACCATTATTCATACACATATTTTTGTTATCCTTTACAAGGTAAAAATACTTGCCTTACAAAACTATAAAGTAAAGAATACCACACTCATGGAAGTAAGAAAGAACTCACCAGAAGTATAGCAAATTCTATATAGAAGGTCCTTTGCCTTTGTCACTTGGACCTTCAGTAGCTTTTTGAGCTAAAAATAGGGATAATTCAACATATCAGATCACTACTCTATCGAATCTAAACATGCATGCAAGAAACATCAACATTAAACCCAAAATCAGGAAGTTTCCTTCCTTACACACCAATCTAAAACTTATGCATGGAGAACCAAAAATACGTAAATAACTTTGAAAATAACCTAAGGTTCATCAGAAATTACCAGTGAGCTAAAACTAACGTGTAAGTTAGCTAACTATAGCGAACCCAACTTCGAAGAGGTTTTTTGGACTTAAGTTTTTAGAAAGTACAAAGAAAATCAAGAAGGAAGATAAATACAAAGAAAATGTAAAGATTCTCGGTGAAGGCACTTCTATCATTATATACTTAAGCACAGAAACAATGTTTAGTAGAAAAGTCAGATAATTCCTCTAACACTTGATTCCCGTGATTAAGTACGTTTAACATAACTTAAGTATTTTCATCTATAGTAGCTTAGTTCCATTATAACTAATTCTCAACTTAACTAACTAAATTTCCTTACTAAAATAATAAACAAATCTATTCAACTGCAAACCAAATGAGTTTGCCAAAGTATTTGGGTGGTGTACATTTAATAGAAGAGTCAACTAAACCACAAATCTACGCCAAAGCTAGGAGTTCGCCAAGTGGCGCATACAAAGAATCCTATACTTAGACAAAATAAACACTTTACTTACTCATATATACACTTATTTTACCAGGAGACCAAACAGTAATAAGATACCAAGACTTCGCCAGGCGAGCTATTGCATGCTAGATCCTGTTATAACCTGTAATGATCTCTATACAACCACATATCCTGTACAAGCGCGCACTATTGGCATGCTAATCGTATCCTAATATTTTACTAAGTTCACATTGGCATCAATTACATATATATAAACATTTCCATACCTGTAGTCATCTTACTCGCATATTCATATAATGTATTTAGTCACATATGCATTTTGTACCTTGTATACTATTCTATCGCATAAATTTTTTTTCAATTTAGTACATATATTGTTTCTCAATCAAATTCACAATCACGGCCTCATTTCATCATCAAAAACTCATATTGCATATTATAAAATATATTTTAATATAATTTTCATATCACAAATCATAATTTAAGTATTAAATATCATTTCCCATTTTATTCATTATAGTCTTCTACCACAATGTTCCTTATCAAATTCAATCAAAACATTTCATATTATCATAATATACCCACCTCAATGATTCAACAATCAATAAACATACATATAAAATCAAACATTTTTATCCTGAATCAGAAAAGTACAAACCGAGGTATCGCGTGTCACTCGTTGATACTTTTCACTTTTCCTTTCCCTCTCGGTTGTTCGGTGTTGTCATTAGCTAAAAATAATCATAAAACATATCACATTATCAATTTCCAGCCAAATCAGAATAAAATACCAAATTTCACACATTTTACAAATTATTCAATTTAGTCCTAAAATTTGGACAAGCATAACTTCCAATTCATGGCCTCAGATTAACATCTGATTTCACCAAAACTCATTAGGTACCTTATATTTTCTATCCGAACAAAAAATTCTTGAGAATTTTTTATTTTATTCAATTTGGTCTCTAATGTATGAAATTAATAATTAAGCTTTACAATTTAGTCGTCTTCACATACTAAGCTTAATTTCTAACAATTTGAAACATAAATCATTCAATTTTCAACCATGAAAACTTTCAAAAAATTTAACAAATTTACAAATTAGTACAGGGGCTAGCTAAATCAAGCTTCCATGAATCAATTTCCATAAAAATCAAATTAAAATGGCTAGAGACTTACTTGAAATTAAAGCCAAAAAGCTTGAAAACCCTTCAATGGCTTTCTTCCCTCTTGATTCGAGATTTTGGATGGTTGGAGAAGATGAAATTTATCTCTCTTTCCACTATTTCATATATATAGTTTATTATAAGATAATTAGTTTAATTTAGTTATGTTTTAGTTTATTTAAACCTTAATTACTTAAAATAATAACATATATTTAAAATAGGTCTATTTGCTATTTTGATTCTTTGGTTAATTATTATTTAAGTCCTGAAGCCTTAATCTAATTAAAAATCTATAATGATTAAACTTTTTACAATTTAGTCCCTGAGCCATACTCACTCACAAATTTGGTTAAATCACTTAACCAAATTTCAATTCATCAATATGATAACCCTATAAATATCTCTACTAAACATTTATGGACTCAGTTTACGAAAGTAGGGTCCCAAAATCGCCTTTTTCGACACCATTAGAAACCGAATCATTATACTATACCTCATAAATTGGTTTAAAATCAAATTTAATTTTATCATAATTTTCATAAGTGGTAGGATTTGAACAAATCTGTCAAAGTAACTAAATAAATTTTTTATAGATGAGTGTCAATCTATTTAAAAAAGAGGCTTAATGACATTTGAGATTCTTTTGCAGTGAAGAGAGAAATCATCACAATGACTAAAGGCTGAAACCTATTGTAAATATGAGATTTTCATTCTTTTTGTTTTTATTTTTTTATTTTCTAATTCCACGTTAAATTTTAGGTTAATAGTGTAACCATATCAATTAAAAATTGGCACATGGTCATGTTATGTCAACACCGTTACTTTTTCCATTATAAATAAACTAATTTGATTTGACTTTGAAACATTGAAAGCAAAAGGGTTAAATATAATATTAGTACCTGAACTTGTCCATTTCTCCTAGATTGGTACCTATGGTTTTTTTGTCCTAGATCGTACCCGAACTTTTGTTTCGTCCACTAGTTTGGTACATGAGACTAACGTTGTTATTTTTTTTTGATATGGCAACACTGACCAATCGGACACTGGCACGTGGCATCCTTTTGTTCCTCTTTTTTCTTTTTATTTTCCCTCCTCTTCCTTTTTTTCTTTTTTTTTTTATTTTTCTTTGGTTGGACATGCTTCTACACTTCATCTTTTTTCCGTAAAAAACTCACAAAATTTTCCCTCTCTTTCTCACCATCCAATCACCACCAAAATCCAAATACACAAGTTTCAAAATTTTCCTCTACATAATCCATGGAAGCCTCTTTGAGTTATTTTCCTTTCCAACCTTTTTTGAGTTGTTTTCCTTTTCACTTTGAGTTTTTTATCACTCTTGAAGTTTTTACCTGATCAAGAATGCAAGATTGAAATTTTTTATGTTTGAAAAACATGTTTATGGAAAATCTTGTACCCCAAGACAGAATCAAGGTTTAAAATAAAATCTTTGAAAAACTTTTTCGAATATTACAAAAACTTGCAGAATACCAATCGGCTACACAATTTCAAAAACAATCTCAGAAAAAAATAAAAACTATCAGAACATTAATCGGCTACACAATCTCAGAACAAAAAAACTTGCATGCATGTTAAGCTTTAGGGGTTTGGGGGATTTTAGGCTCAATTTTTTACTGACAAAAGGAGGAGGCTCCGATGATAGCGGCCTCACCTAGGTTTATCCCTTAAGCCGTGAGAAGGTCACTATCTCCATAGATTTGTTGAGCCCTAAAAGAAGAGAAAATTTTGACTATTTAGGTTTCTAATTTTTTCTTGAAATAGAACAAAAGAAAGGTTTTTTAGGAGAAAAGAGAGCAAAAAGCAAAGGACGGAGGAGAAAGAAAAAAGGAGCAGTATTTACTGCTACTGTTGTTTCTTCATTGCTGGTCTGAACATTGGGGAAATTGGAGGGGTTTGAGGACGAAAGAAGAAAGAAAGAAGTGTAGAAGGCACACCCAAAAAAAAGAAAATAAAAGAAAAATGAGAATGAGGGAAAATTAAAAACAAAAAAACAAAAAGAAGGCCAAATAGGATGCCACATGGCAGCATATGATTGGTCAGTGCTACCACGTCAGCAAAAAATTAACGCCATTAGTCTCAGGTATCAAACTAGTGGAGGGAAAAAATGTTCGGGTACCAATCTGAGAAAAAACCAAACTATAAGTACCAATATGGGAGAAGTGTATAAGTTTGGGTACTAATATTATATTTAACCCAAAGCAAATTTATTCCAAAAAAATAAGGGTAAGTTTGCTATAGATAAATGTTAAAGGGTTTTTTCTTGACATTATACTTTTTATTTTAAAAAAATATGATTTATTAAAAGATATATTGGTCATTCCAACATTTTAAAATTTTTATTAAAAAATCTATTAAAGGATATATTTATCATTTGATCATTTTTCTTACTTATTATCCTAAAATGAACATAAGAATATCGTTTACTTACTCATTCTATTTCATCCATAGTTATACTTTCAATTACAACTCTATTTTATTTGCACAGAATAACTATTGTTGTATAGTTTCTTTCCATTCTTGCGAATAAAGGTGTATGCAAGAGAAAAAAAAGGAAGAAGAAGAATAATAAATAGGTGGAAATTTAATGCGAAGTGACCATAAAATAAAATTTTAAACATTGGTAAATAAATTGAGAATTTTTTCCCATCAGAAAAACCAAAATTGAAGGCTACGAGAGACGATGGTTAAAGGAGGTTAAGATTTGAGGGCTTATTTTGCTTTTGAGCCGAAATCTGTTAGATCAAATGGGTTTTTATCTCTTCGTAGTAGTAGTATGGATGGAGTTGAGGCCCAACACAGAAAGCAAAATATTCAACATTAAAAGAAAAAGCAGACTAGACTATTAAATAATAATAGGATTAGCTTATTTTACTCATAAAATGGGCGAGTGAAAGCGAGAACAGAGTCTGAGATCCCCAAATTGGCGAGTGAGAGAGAAAAGCGAGTGGAAGGAAAGCAGGAAACCCTAAATCCCCCCCCTCAACTCTCTACGCGCCCTTAACCCCACTCGCCTTCGGTTTTCGCAGAATCATCACTCGTTCTATTTCACCTCCACTCCAGGTGTTCCTTTATTTTAATCCCCCCCAACTATTTTGCTTTCCAATTCTGCCTTTTGAATTTTCGCAATTTCTCTGTTCTTTTTCTTTTAAATTTTCGATTTCGATCCCATCACCCCCAAATTTATTTTCGTTTTCTTTTTTCTTCTGTTTTAATAATAAAATTATATGATTGAAACATTCCCAATTTTATTGAATTCTGTATTTGTGATTGATTTTCTGGGTTCATCTCTTTCGAAATTATTTGGTCCCATGAATCTTAGTTTGCTGATATCATATTATTAGTTGCTTGCCTAATCTTGTTAGCTAATTTATGGCTAAAATCCTTAAAAGTTGTTAAAATTGTAGCCTTTTTGTTCGTTTGGAGTGTTGGTATTAGGGAAAAGGTCTTCATGTATCAACTTATAGCTAAGGAAATTTGAAATACCCATCATATATGTAGCTTTGGGATTTGCTTCCTTTATAGATACATGTATATCCAGGATTGCCCAAGAGCTAAAGCGGACTTCAATTAGTTTGTCTATCTTTTATAATTATAGTAGGCTATTGTGAATTGCTTTTTGTCATGGGTTCTTTATGCTGACATGATGGCGTCCTTCTACATCTTAATTTTTTCAGGTTCAGTCAGGAAAACAGTTAGTTGAAGTAAACAAGTTTCAATCATGGACATAGATCTTAGGTTACCTTCTGGTGAACAGTGTAAGGAAGATGAAGATGCAAATGGAATTGATAATATGCTAGATGGTGATGAATCACTGCATAATGGAATGGTTCAAGTTGTAGGAGAGGCTTTGCGTGCTGAAGATGGTGGGGAAATGCATTCTTCTGCTGTGGATATGGTGACCTTCAAGGAGGATACGAATCTTGAGCCACTTTCTGGTATGGAGTTTGAATCACATGGAGAAGCATATTCATTTTATCAAGAATATGCTCGGTCTATGGGATTCAACACAGCTATACAAAATAGCCGCCGTTCGAAGACTTCAAGAGAATTTATTGATGCAAAGTTTGCCTGTTCTAGATATGGGACCAAAAGGGAATATGACAAATCCTTTAACCGGCCACGAGCTAGACAAAGCAAGCAAGACCCTGAAAATGCAACCGGTCGGCGATCATGTTCGAAGACGGATTGTAAAGCAAGTATGCATGTGAAGAGAAGGCCTGATGGAAAATGGGTTATACATAGTTTTGTGAAAGAACATAACCATGAACTCTTGCCTGCCCAAGCTGTCAGTGAACAGACCAGAAGGATGTATGCTGCAATGGCTAGACAATTTGCTGAATATAAAAATGTTGTTGGGCTGAAGAATGATCCCAAAAATCCATTTGATAAAGGTCGAAATTTGGCATTAGAAGCTGCTGATGTTAAGATTTTACTTGAATTTTTCACACACATGCAGAGCATAAATTCAAACTTCTTTTATGCAGTAGACCTGGGTGAAGATCAGCGTCTGAAGAGTTTGTTTTGGGTTGATTCAAAGAGTAGGCATGATTACAGTTATTTCTGTGATGCTGTGTCTTTTGATACCACTTATGTCACAAACAAATATAAGATGCCTCTTGCACTATTTATTGGAGTGAACCACCATTACCAGTGCATTCCGCTTGGATGTGCATTGGTATCAGATGAGAGTGCTGCAACATTTTCTTGGCTAATGCAGACATGGCTGAAAGCAATGGGTGGACAATCTCCTAGAGTCCTAATAACCGACCAAGACCGAACTCTGAAATCTGTTGTTGCAGAAATCTTTCCAAATACACTTCATTGCTTCTTCCTGTGGCACGTATTAGGAAAGGTTTCTGAGAACCTTGGTCATGTAATCAAACAGCATGGAAACTTGATGGAAAAGTTTGAGAAATGCATCTACAGGTCTTGGACAGATGAAGAGTTCGGCAAAAGGTGGTGGAAAATTCTTGATAGATTTGAACTCAAGGATGATGAATGGATGAAATCGTTGTATGAAGACCGCAAAAAGTGGGTGCCAACCTATATAATGAATGTTTTGTTGGCTGGGATGTCTACGGTTCAGAGAGCCGAGAGTGTGAACTCATTCTTTGACAAGTATGTACACAAGAAGACCACGGTGCAAGATTTTTTGAAACATTATGAAGCAATTTTACAAGATAGGTATGAAGAGGAAGCGAAAGCAAATTCTGATTCATGGAGCAAAGTGCCAACACTAAAATCTCCATCCCCTTTTGAGAAGAGTGTTGCGGGGGTATACACACACACATTATTCAAGAAGTTTCAAATCGAGGTTGTGGGTGCAATTGCTTGTCATCCAAAGCCAGAAAATCACGATTCAACATGCAGCATTTTTAGAGTTCAAGATCTTGAAAAGAATCAGGATTTTATTGTTACTTTGAATGAGATGAAGGCAGAAGTTTCTTGTATATGCCGCTTATATGAATACAAAGGATATCTCTGCAGGCACGCTATGGTAGTTCTCCAAATAAATGGCCAGTCAACCATCCCTTCTCAATATATTTTGAAACGATGGACAAAAGAGGCAAAGAGCAGGCATTTCATGGGTGAAGAATCTGAACAGGTTCAATCTAGGGCGCAGAGGTACAATGATTTATTTCAACGAGGGATGAAGTTGATTGAGGAGGGTTCATTGTCTCAAGAGAGCTACTATATTGCATTCCGAAGTCTGGAAGAAGCCTTTGGGAACTGTTTGAGTGCAAACACTTCTAATAAGAGCCTTGCAGAAGCTGTGGCATCTCCCTCCCAGGGTATGATCTGTATTGAAGAAGACAATCAAAGCAGAAGCACAAGCAAGACGAATAAGAAAAAGAACCCAACCAAAAAGAGAAAGGTTAGTTGTAAATAGTGTTTGCCATGTGGATATATTTTTAGCAGATTCTGTTACCAGTCCATACTTAGGCTTCTTTTTCTGTCTAGGGAAACTCAGAGCAGGAGGTAATGGCTGTTGCACCGACGGATGGCTTGCAACAAATGGTTAGTTCTGTTCTATATATTAGCAGACTAGTTAAAGATGTTTTGATGATTTATGGCACCTGCATCAAGTAATAGCATAACAATAAGATTATTGTAGCTTTTGCAATCAAGAAATGTTCTCAAGCTTTTGGAATAAAATTGATCAAAATATGATCACATCACTTGTTAGTTTTTTATTTTGTAGGATAAATTAAGCTCAAGATCAGTAGCCCTAGATAGTTACTTTGGTGCACAACCAAGCGTCCAAGGAATGGTAAGATTGTTACAGCTGACTTCATTTAACTTTTTTATGTAGTTATATTCCGTCTCGTGTTTTATACTTTTTGCAGGTTCAACTTAATTTAATGGCACCGCGCGATAATTATTATGGGAATCAACAGACAATTCAGGGGCTGGTATTATCATGTTTTATAACCTAATTATATAGCTTTATTTATCCAATGCATTAGGAGATTAAATCTCAATTTGGGGTTTTGCATTCATAGGGACAGTTAAACACCATAGCAACGAGCCATGATGGTTACTATGGCACTCAGCAAGCCATGCCTGGAATGGTAATCTCTCTGTGCAGTCAGTTTCTTTATATTTTTCGAGTTAAAATGGTAACTTTGTTTATGTTCTGTTTTGTTCAACAGGGACCCATGGATTTCTTTCGATCTCCTAGTTTCTACATTCGGGTGAGTATTCCGCATATGACTAACAAAACCTGGTCAAATCAATTCCATTTTGTTTCTGGCCTTTCTTTACATCTATTTGGTGTCCCCCCAACAGGATGACCCCAACGTGAGAGTGGCACAGTTACATGATGATGCATCGAGACACACATGATGGTACTTTCTCTCACCAGTGGAGGTTGTGCTTTTGTGTTTTTATTTCCCCTAGTTGATGATTTATAGGTTAAAGAAGAATGTGTGGGTTTGTAGGTTTGAGGATGAAAGAAGATGAATGGAAATAATGGAGGGAAGCGGAGTTGGATGTGAAGAAAGGAAATGGCATGATTATTATTAGAAACAATAACGTTGTTTCTCTTCATTTGGTGCCTGTAAGATATAAGATAGAATTGAGAGTCATGCTGTAAAGTTTGTTGTATTATTATCTGACTTTTACGGTCTAAATAGGGTGAATTGGATCCCAGGTACGACCTTGTTATTTTTATATTCAATATATATATATTTATGCCAGTTTACGTCAAATATTCATGGTTTGGAGACTGTGATATGGATTCATATTTATGATTATATTATTGTCATTGTTATTGAAACGAAATTACTATATTTTACCATGTCCTTTTGGCTTATTTTCAATTTAATTAATTTGTTGATTTAAAGTAATTATCTTTGATCAACATAAAAGATAAACTCATATATACTATTGGAAGTGTATATATATATACTTCTGAACATAATTGATATTAGTTAATATTAGTACAGAATAATTTTAATATATTTTTATTTAAATTTCATTAAAAATTGAGCTGCATAATTATAATGAAATAAATTTATTTTAGAAGATTTTAAAATGTCATTACAAAAACATTAATTTGACAAGTGAAAAACAGATTAAAAAAATGTGAAGAAAATTTGAACTCGAAATCAGCATCACGCTCAAACTTTATAGTTTTGGCCCTAATATTGCAGATTGCAACCATCTTGAGATCAGTTTTGACCAACTTTTTAACTGAAGTGGAATAATTTTTATTTCTCCTATCACTACTCTAAACATCATTTTACTTATTGAAAAAAATTGATTTAAAATTAATTTTCTATTATAGCAAAAAATTAAAATTTTAAAAATCGAATCGATTTATAATATTTATAATAATAAAATTTTCTTGAAAAGCACTCGTGTTTTGTGCAAGACGGATCTTTGATGTTTTCGACTTTCAACCGAACAACCTCCACAATTCTTATACCACAAATTGCTTCTAGTGTGGGTTTGAACAATCATGAATCAAATACAAAATCAGAAACAATTTCTTACTTTCAATAGGAAAGTAATTCTCTCTCAATAGAAATGATTGTTGTTTCAAAAAATAAAATTTATACATAGAAAATAAATTATTTCTACTTTTTTCGCAAAATAACATTATCTTAAAGTTCTATTTTTTTAGCTCTACCAGTGTCAACTATATTTATAGGGAGAGAAAAGAATCTTAGTTGAATTAGTAGAATACAAAAAATACTTATTTGATAAAAAAAACTAGTCTCCTAATTTAACTAGGGGGGCGAAAAACCCTAGGCTTGTTCTTGACATTTTTAGGGTCCTAGGAAAAACAATAAAATGGGGTTTTAAGTTACTTAAAAGTTGGAGAAAATTTTTTTTAGGTCCCAAGTTAGTAAAAAAAATTTTGACCTTTAAAAGTTAAATTTTTTTGGGCCCCTTAAAATTTGGAAAATAATATTTTAGACCCATTCAACCTTGGGCCCTGGGCGGTTACACCTCCAAATGGCCCCCACGGCTGGGCTTGGGTTGTTGCCCCTTATATGTATCTTTAATGTATTATGAGGGATTATTGGGTATCTCTTGTATTAGGTCAAATTATATGTGATTCCTAAACTTTTAACTCAACTCTTTATAATTTAATCCAATCTAATACATGTTTTTCTATTTCCCAAAATAAATATTATTTACTAATAGATAAATTATTTTTTTCAATTAAATAATTTTCTCAACTTAATTCTAAATTCGTTAAAGTCATGATAATTTTACCATAAAAGAATCTATGAAAAATATATTTAATCTACATATTCAATGAATTAACAATGACCAATTAATTTAATTCTATTTTCAAACTTCAATTTTTTGATTAAATAATAAGTCAAAAAATTTAAACTATTTCTCAATTCATTTACATACTTAGTGAGAAAACACATTTATTTCCGAATATAACATATTTCTCTAATTTTATCATTTTCATCCATTTCTATTCATTTGATTATTTATGCATCATTTATGGTTTCAATAAGCTAGCAAAAATATCGGTTAGGACATATATAATTAGGGCTCAAATTATTTACAATTAAGTTCCAGCTTTTCGCCTATTAATTATAAATTCAATTAAGTCATGAAGTCATTTCACTATAATATCGTGACTGAGTTCTTCCTAATTACATACCATTACGAGAACTACTTGATCGGTGCTTACCCAATGATATTGTAATAAGTGTGTTACCCTCATAGGGTATCCTTAATATCTTTGAGATAAATTCGTTCTCCCAATATGATCATATTTTATCTTATGGTAGTCATTACATTTTCCTTCATAACAAGTCAATTACTATCAAATAGTAATTAAGTCATTTATCTCAAAGATAAACGACTTGTGACCACATTTACATTTCATCTATCATATGATTTCTTTGAGAAGATATTATTTACCCATTTCTTGGGCTATGAATTCCATTATTGTGAATGATGCTACATATTGCAGAAGCCGTATACCTGACACACCAACTTTTGGTTCATTATCTATTTTACTTACATCAAAGTATACAAGTGCATGCATAGTCCATCATCCACCTCACACTATGAACGTCACAAGTGGATAATCCATAAATGGATTAAGGATCTATTCTACTTAGGTTATGTCCGATTTACTATCAGTCCAGTCAGCCACATCTATGTCTTTATCTTCTAGAAGTCATCTATTCCGATACTCAAAATAAAGTATCTCCCCAATTGGACACGATAGAAAACGTATTAGTCTTTCAATCAGTTTGCTCATTTTTTATAAGACCAAGGATATGTTTAAGTTCATCTACTAATACAAGTTGTCTTTCCGTATTACGATCTGACCACGTAATACCGCTTAGTAGTAGTTAAATGTTAAATAATTAGGAAGTCAATATTTGTTTCCATTTTGCTTTGTGTGCAAAAACATTAAAGACAATATAAAGGATATTAATATAATCAATGGATTTTTATTAAATCAATTTATTCGAAAACATACAAAAATATATAGACGAAAATATTACATTTAGTGCACCTGATTCAATGAAATTGTTTTTTTAGATATCACTTGAAAGTAATTTTTTTAAATATAAAGTGAATTTTGTAAAATAATGTAATTATTGGGTTATCTTATTCACAACAATAATGTGATCCATTTGATAGTTTAATGAGAATTAACTTAATAAATTTGAATTTCTAATTCACTTAAGAACTCTGTACGTTTTAGCCATATCGACTGTAACAATGTTTCCCAAGCTAAATAATGATAACATATTATAAACAAATTTGAACGTATAATGAAAGACAAGAAAGTGATTTTAAACTTTAAAAATTATTTAAACACGATTTTAATTTTTAATAAATGTTTTAAATGCATATATTTCAAAAGAAATTTAAAATCTTCATCTTTTAAAAATTATTTTATTAAATAGTATTCAAAAATTGAAATTATTAACAAACTTTAAAATATTTTAAATTTTTTAGATTTAATTAATTAATATTTATCAAATTTTATGTATCATTGATATTTAATATATTTAGAAATGAAATAATAAGTTAGTATTTAAAAAATAATTTAATAAAAACTTAAGTATGTTTTGTAAGGATTTTTTAACCCAATTGAAATATGTTTTCTTATACAACTTTGAAAGTTTTTAAATTACTATACAATGTATTTCAAATAATTATAACCTAAACATTATTTCAACCATTCAATTTCAATTTTTTCAATTCTTTTTAAGTCTAATTTAATTAGTTTAGTAATAAGTTTGAAGCAATCAATATCTAACCCAATTCACATTCTATTCAACATCAAAGAGATCCAAAATCTTCTTCTTCCTAAAATATTCTCTTTAGAGAGCAACACAAGAGTTGAGAGAAGCATCTCAAAAATTTAGCATTTTTAAGGTAATTGTGTGAAAGAGCAATTCGGAAGGAAGGAGGAAAAGAACATAAGCTAATCTACGGAGAAACACTAGATTTATCTTCTACTTTCTTTCCTTTTCAACTTTTTATTTTTGTTCTAAATTGGTGAACATGATTGCTATATATATATATATATATATATATTTTGCTTTTAATTTAATCAAAATGACTTAATTCTTTTATTGTTAGGTTAATTGCATTCTTTTAGCTTAGATTGTTAAAATTCTATTAGTGATGTTATGTGCCTTGGTTGCTTATTCATTTAGATAAAATCATGATTATGCTATTCATGCATTATAAATGTAGGGATGCAATTGAATTAATTATCTAATCAGAACTAGATTGTAATTAATTAACATAATATCTGAATGATGCATGTCTGATCTGTTTATGCTAAATTAGGTCAAATTAGTAAAAATATCGAAAGAAATGTATTGCCTTGCATAACCTAGGATTAATGTGATTAAATTGTTTCAATATAGAAATATCATTGTTACCTCACTTAATATGATGTCTGTTGATGAAATTACTAAATTGATTGAACTTAGACATATGCTAGAAAACCTTAATAATTAAATAAGTGTGACTTCATGGGTTAATAAATAAACTAGTTGCCATGGATTTTCTCCGTAACATCATTAACATTGTTTTAATAATTCTAAGTTAAAAACAATTAATCTAACTCTTTCATGTCATAGTAATTAAACTAGTGAATTGTTGTTTATTGCTCTATGTTTAAATCTTTCATTCATTTTTAGTATAATTGGTTAATTTTTAGTCAAGTTAATTAGTTAATTCAATCTACCCCAATTATTTCCATCACCAAATTGCTAAGTCTTTATTTTCACAATTTTTACCTTACATATACAGTCCCTGTGGAGACGATAACTCTATAATTACTACTTTATTACTTGTTGATGACTGTGTACACTTGCACATCATTCAAATATTTCACAATCTTAGGAGACGACCATTCTACCATGAAACCTGTAACAGCCCTGATATCAAAATAGTGGTTTCGGGGACACAATTTTGATGAGTAAATTATTATTTTAATGTTTACGAGATTTTATTAAGGTCGTATTAAAATTTCATTAAGAAATTTTGATATTTGCATGGTTAATTAGGTAAAAAGGACTAAATTGCAAAAGGTGTAAAAGTTGAGTTCTATTAGTTAAAATGGTCAAATGACTATGAAACCTTAAAATAAAGGACTTGAACGGTAAATAAACCATTTAATGAGTTATTGGATGATGATGGATAGGTTTTATGGTAGTTTAAATGGTTATTTAAGGTTAATTTAGTAAATTAGTAATAAAAAAGAAAAAACTAAGTAATAAAACATTAAAAAAAAGATGTTGTCTTCATCATTTTAAGTTTCAAACCCTAAAATTTACCATTGGAGAAGAAGAACATTCGGTCAAGCTTAGCTAGTTTGCATGGTATGGTTTTGAGCCCTGTTTTTAATGATTTTTATATTTTTTTAATCGTTTTAGCTTAGTCTAGCTACCCCGGGGTCAATTTGTAAAATTTTTAAAGTTTGAGGGTTATTATATGAATTTTATTGAATGCTTTTTGATGTTAATTGATAGATTATGAATCTTTGTTGAGAAATAAACAAGTATTGGTAAAGTGATTTTTGATGAAATTTGCATTTAGGGATTGGTTCGTAAAAATAGTAAAAATTCATGTTAAATTTATGAAATGATGGTTTTTTTGGGTTGGTATAAGTCCATAAATAATTTGGTTAGCCTATAAGAGGGATTAGAATGATTAGATTTCAAATTACGAGCATTAGGATTAAATTGTGAAAAGTTAAAATGTTAGGGGCAAAATGATAATTTTATATAAATATGAAATGTGGATTAAATTGAATACTAGAAGTATTAAATTGATTGAAATTGCCTATTTAGATTAAGATAAACCACGTACTAACCTAGATCAAGGCAAAGTAAAAGCTTTAGATTAGTTCGACCTAATTTCTACGCCCCTAGCCATTAAGGTAAGTTCGTATGAACAATTATCGTATTAATGTTATTTAAATTGAATTTTATTATATTATTTATAATGTGAATGTATTGATATATAAATATATCAATGTTATGACGGATATAAGCATTAATTGCTTACGTAGTTTCTTTCCCATGTTTAATAGATTATCAGAAGCTCGATTTGGTTGGAAACTCGTCAGAGATCTGTCACACTATCCAAAAAATATATCGGTAGTTTTTGAATGTTTTGGCCAAGGTTTACAATGGCATGTATAGGATAAATTGTAATGGTATTTTGATGAATGTTTAGTTGGTGTTTTGGCATGTATAAGTTTTGGAAGTTAACTTGGTCGGTACCATTTGATGCCTTGTTAAATTGTGTCATTTTGGTTATCTTATTATACATGTTTTGAATGACTCTTATGGTATGTTTGGAATGGTATGATAATGGTAAAGTTTGTGGCATGTTTTGGCAAGTATTGAACTAGGATTTGATGATTGAAATGTGGTAAAATTGGCATGTTTAGTTAAGTGTTGTTGTATGCATTTGAGGTGCCTTTGAATGACATATTGGTTAGTTGAATTAGGATTCTCGAAATGACAAAAATATGTATGTTTAAATAAGGTTTTGGTGCTTTGAAAGTGTGCACAATTGGTTTAAATGTTTATGCATGACATGGTTTTGAAATGACTTGATTTCAGGTAAATTTGGGTCCACTCGGCCTGAGACACGAGCGTGTGACTCAGTCGTGTGAGAAACATAGCCTGGCGACACGACCGTGTGTCATCTGATGTTTTCTTAAGTTGTAAATTAGTGAATTACATGGCCTAACACACGGCTTGGTACACGGGCGTGTGGGGCAACTCAGAAAGTTACAAGGCCTAGCACACGGGCGTGTGACATGGCTGTGTGACCCTACTTAGAGAGTTACACGGGTAAGAACATAGGCTGGGACACGGTCGTATGTCCCTAGGTCAAAAGTTACATGGCCTGAGACATGGGTATGTGTCTCAACCGTGTGAGGCACATGGCTTGGCCACACGGCCGTGTGACCATTGTTTCCAAATTTTTGTGACTTTTTCCTAGACTTTCCAAATGGTTTCAAATTGGTCTCGAATTGCTTCTAAGATATTTTTAGGGTCTTAAGGGATCGATTTAGGGATGGTAGGTATGTGTATGATTGATTTTTGATGTGATTATATAATTGAATGATATTAAGTTTAATTATATCCGATTGTATGGTAATACTCTGTAACCCTAATCTGACGACGAATACGGGTTAGGGGTGTTACATTTAGTGGTATCAAAGCTATGGTTTAGTCGATTCTCAGAATGAATGTAGCATGTTTGGATTCTAGAAATACATGCCATTATATAACTTGTGATAGTGTGATAACTCTTAACTTAAATTGAAGTATGTTTTCATATAGACAAGATGTCAACCAACTGAGCCGATTCCAATGAAGTTGATAGTAACGCGCAAGCCTCCGTTCACAGAGCAACTTCTAGTAGTAGTAGACCCGTGACAGAGGGTCGGAGAGGAGAAGCTAAAGAAGCCTTCTTCCAGATGACGTCCGAATGGTTGACAAAGTTCATGAGAACGAACTCGTTGGCTTAACGACCTCCACCCCCTTCTGTACCCCAAACTGTCCCTATAGTTCTTCAGGCTTTGGAATAAACACGTACAAGTAAGCCTCCAATTGACAAAATTCGAAAGTATAGGGCCGAATATGATCTAGAAAGAGCTGAGTTCTAGCTGGAAACATAGTGAGATTTTTTGATGAATTATATTGTACCACGACTGAATGCTTAAAGTGTGATGTTTCTCTGTTGAAAGTGTAACAACCCATTTTTCAATGGTGTCAGAAATAGTGGTTTTGGGGCCACCAAATCCGATGAATAAGTTCGTAAATATTATTATTTAATATTTACGAGTTAATTGTGACTTTGAAAAGGTTTTTGATTTGATAATTTTCACTATTCGGAGGATAAATTATGTTCAAGTGGTAAGACCTTAAGGTCAAGTGGTTTTAGAAAATAAGGTATTGAAACCTTGTTTCTATAAACCGATCTGTAAATATTTTTATAAATATTTAAGGAGTGTCATTAAGGTGGTATTAAAGTTTCGTTGAAAAATTTTAACGTTTCGATAGTTAATTAATTAAAAAAGACTAAATCATAAAAGATGTAAAATTTGATCGCTATTTGATTTGAGTGATTAAAGGGGTATTGAATAAAGGAAAAGAGACTTAAATGATAATTAGACCATTCAAGGTGTTAGTGGACAATTATGGGCTTGAATTTGATGATTATTTTAATTATTAATCAAGGTTAAAATGGTAATTTGATAAATTAAATTATATTAAAAATAAAACAATTATGCTATCATCTTTGTTCTTTAGTTTTGCCAAAATTGGAGAATGAAGGAAGCCATGGATGATAGCTTAAACATTCGGTCAAGTCCTTTGCATGTAAGCTAAATTTTGGTTTATTTCTTTTAATTTTTATGTTTTTTATATCGTTGCAACTAGGTCCAGCTAGCCTGTACCTTCGATTTTGAAACTGTTAAAGGTTTTGAATGTTGCCATTGATGAACCTTATGATTTTATATGTTAAATGATGAATTTGAAATGTTGGTTGATATTTAAAAGTATTTTATTCAGTGATTTTTGATGAAATTTTCAATTAGGGACTAAATTATTAAAATAATAAAAGTTCAAGGACTTTATGTGAAATTTTTGCAATAATGTGCTGTATTTGAAGCCATAAGTATTTGGCTAGGTTCAATTTTGGGTAAAAAATGGTTAATTTTCATGTTTTGGGCTCATATACTAAATTGAATAAAAGAAAAACTTTAGGGGCAATTTTATAAAAATGTCAAAAAAATTATATTGCATGAAATGAATTGTTTGATTTTCTAAATTAATATATTGAATTAAATTATTAATTTAGATCAAGATCAATCAAGATCGGGTGGAAAATGGAGGAAAATGGAAAATTACTAAAATACCCCTAACCTTTGGTATTTCTACAATTTAGCTAGGGAAGTTTGTATGAACTGTATTCTATATAATTTTGATTAAGTTAATATGTGATTATATTGTGATTAAACCAATATATATATATTAGTATGCAATTTATTGCGTTATGAAACAACGTAAATCCAACGACGTATGATGATTACCGAGCCCTGTTAGAACCTTAGGAATTCATAGGATACAAATGAAATGTCATTAGGGATTACTGATTTTAGCTCATGAGAGCTTACCGATTCTCAGCTCGTATGAGCTTATCGATTTCAGCTCGTGAGAGCTTATCGATTCTCAGTTCATATGAGCTTACCGATTTACAGCTCGTGAAAGCATACCGATTCGTAGCTCATATGAGCATACATGTACAAGAATTGACAGATTACAGTTTAGAACACTATGTGTGAGCTATCCCGAGAATCTAATGATATTCTAAATGGTTCAACGGGTAATATTCTGATACGAAATGGTAAGAGTTCAATACGGACTATTATAGGGACACATATGAATTACATGGAAATATTGTTACATGGTATATGAAAAATTGAATTGGATGATACATGTATATGAAAATTAATTAATTGTTGTGCTCATCCATGATTATTGGTTTATATATGTATTTACATGGCTAACATGTGCTGTTTTTTTATGCTTAGGCATGTGCCAAGCTATTGATTGAATGGTATTATGTTTACTTATAAGTTGCATTGAAATGGTAAGTGCTCCAATGGAAATATGCTTGTGTTCTTGAAAGAGTGGTAAGGTTTAAATTTTGTAATTTCTTGTGAAATGGTTTATCCTGTAACTAATTCCAAAAGGAGATATATTTTAATGCACTAGCTTGTGGCTGTGATTGAATGATATGCTTATATCGTGTGTGTTATGCATATGAAACGGGTGTGGAAAGGTAATGAAATAGTAAGTTCATACCTGAAGTGTAGAATGATGAGAAAGGGAATGATGAATTGAATTGATGTTGTTATTTGAGCTAATGAGAGTAAATGCAATAGAAAGTAATGAAATGCAAATGAAAATAAGAAAATTTGAAAGGGCTTAAAGTTTTATAAAGTCCTACTATGCTAGGGATAATATGTATATGTGATTCTGTGGATTTATTCACTTTGTGAGTTGTTGGATATAGTTTCATAAACCTTGTAGTATTTTTATATGATTATTCTTGACATGTATAAATTTCCTATTTGAAATGGATTGATATGAATAAAGTTTATACGAGCTTACTAAGCATTCATTGCTTATGTAGTTGATTTTCCTTACTTTTCAGATTATCGAAAGCTCGATCGGGTTGGAAGTTCATCAGAGATCTATCACACTATCCAATAGTTATATCGGTAGATTTTGATATTTTGGTTAAGGTTATAATGGCATGTATAGGTGAACTGATGGTTGATGATTAATTGAATGTTAATTGATGTGTTTGGCATGTATATGTTGTTTTAGGTGATGTAGCCTTGGTACATTTGGTGCCTTGTTGATATTTGTTAATTTGATAATGTGTTAAAGCATGTTTGAACAACCAAAGTGATATATGATGAATTGACCTCAACATGGTCAAGATATGGTATGCATTGGAAAGGTTTTGAATAGATGTGCATGGTTGAAATATGGTTTGTATACATATTGGTTGTTGGAACCATCTAAATATGGTTAGCTTTGTGTCATTTAGATGGCCTTGATGGTTAGAGTTGATATGGTCATTTGAAGTGGTCTTTTGAATAACCAAATTGGTATATTTGAATGTAATTTGGCATGTGGCCAATTATGGTATAACTTGGTATGGAATTAAACTATATATATATAGAAGTGTTATGGTTAATTATGTATAAGTTAGATATATGTATATTTGAGATACATAATAACTATATGACGGAAGTTCAAATAGTAAATAAAAATGTATATTATAAATGGTCTTTTGATATATTTTAATGTGGTGAATTGGTATAATTGTTATAGATGACATGTATGGCTATTGGTGCTAGATGTAAAATGGCATGTTTTGTACTTTTAGTGTGAAATTTGATAGGTAAACAAAGTGGTAAGTTTTTTCATAAGTTTAGTTATAAGTTAGTTGAACTTTTGGCCAATTTATGTATATGAATATACATGTTAATGATTGTGATTGAGGCACTTTTTGGACACATTGGTTGTATGCTTATGTACCTTAATTGGATAGCTTGTTATAACATGGTTTGGTGCATTTGGAGTGCTTGATTACATGTGGTAAATTGGTTATAGGTGTGTGCATGAATGGGTAAGAAAAATGGCTAATAAATGGCCTATTTTTCGTCCACACGGTCAGAGACACGGACGTGTGTCCCAACCATGTGTGACACACGGCCAGGTGACACAGCTGTGTGTCCCCTGTAGGTTTTTAAATGCTGCATTTCGAGAGTTACATGGCCTGGCACACGGGCGTGTGGCTTGGCCTTGTGACCCAAGTTAGAGAGTTACACGAGTATGGACACGGGTTGAGACACGATTGTGTGTCCCTATTTCGAATGTCCATATGGCCTGAGACACGAGCATGTCTCTCAGTCGCCTTGTGACCCCTATAGTTTGAAGATTTTCATCTTTTTCTGAAAAACTCTAAATGTTTTTGATTTAGTCCCGACTTGTTTTCAATGTGTTTTTAGGGCTTCGAGGGCTCGTATAAGGGATGATACGCATGTTATTGTTTGGTTTTGCTATGATTAGTGATATGAATTAAAATGTTTAAAATTTTTGTTTGTTTTGAAATGTAAACTCCGTTAATGCTTCGTAATCCTATTCCGGAAGTGGATATAGGTTAGAGGTGTTACAAAAAGACTCAGCTTATTAGTGGTGGAATACCTTGATTGCGGTAGTGCCTAAAGACCATGTGGATTGGTAATTCTTCCAGTCAAAGTTTAGAAAGAAATATGTAAGTCAAAGGTTTCTCGGCAACAAACGCAAAGAATTTCTAGAATTGAAATAGGGTCGTATAATTGTGGTTGAGTACGAATGAGAGTTCGTGCAACTTAGCAAGTATGCTCGAGAATGTATATCGTTAGAGGCTGTTATGTGTACCCGATTTGAGGATGGTCTAAATGAAGACATCAAGTTGTTAGTCGAGATTTTAGAGTTGAAAGATTTTATGGTTTTAGTAGATAGAACACACAAGGCCAAGGAACTCAGTAAAGAAAAAAAGAAAAGTCAATTTTGAGGCTTGAGATACGGGTAAACAATCTATGGGACAAACATTCTCATCTCTATCGAAGAAATCAAAAGAATTTCATAGTCGTTCATCAACTTCAATAGGTTACCCTGGGAAAGATAAAAGGAAGCAGCATTCTAGTTCGAGACCTCAAGCTATATCTTTAGCGAGTGTGGATAGTGTCAGAAATAACAAGCTTGAATGTTAACAATGCAATGATGACATTTCGGAGAATGCAGATTGAAAGATGGGTCTTGTTTCAAATGTGATTCGAATACTGATTCAGAGTTCTGAGTTGATACTAAGGATTGTTTGAGGTTTAGAGGCCGAATATATGTTTCGAAAAATTCAGAATTGATTTAGATGATTTTAAATGAAGCTCATAGCAGTCGGTTATCTGTTCACCCGAGTAGTGCAAAAATGTACAACGATCTCAAAACAGCTTTACTGGTGGCCCGGTATGAAGAATAACATATCTGAATTTGTTTCGAAATGTTTAATTTTTCAGCAAGTCAAAGCTGAACATCAGGTATTGTCTAGGTTACTACAGCCGATTATGATTCCCGAGTGGAAACGGGACAAATCACGATGGATTATGTATCAGGTTTGCCTTTGTCACCGAGTAAGAAAGATGCAATCTGGGTAGTTGTCGACAGATTGACTAAATCAGCTCATTTCATCCCAATACGCACAGATTACTCGCTTGATAAGCTAGCTGAATTGTACATTTCTCAGGTTGCACGGAGTACCTATATCTATTGTTTTAGATAGAGATCCGAGATTCACATCGCTATTTTGGAAGAAACTACAAGATGCATTAGGTACGAAGCTACATTTTAGCACTGCTTTTCACCCACAGACGGATGGTCAATTTGAGAGAATTATTCAGATACTCAAGGATATGTTGAGATGTTGCATTCTTGAGTTCGAAGGTACGTGGGAACGATACTTACCACTGATTGAATTTGCGTATAATAATAGCTTTCAATCGAGCATCAAAATGGCACCTTACGAGGCTTTGTACGGTCGTAAATGCTGAACACCTTTGTATTGGACTGAGCTTAGTGAGAATAAGATATACGGGGTTGATTTGATCAAAGAGACTGAACAGAAAGTGAAAGTGATTCGCGATAGTTTGAAAGCAGCGTCAGATCGTTAGAAATCATATGCAGACTTGAAACAGAAAGATATTAAGTTTCAGACCGGGGATAAAGTGTTTTTAAAAGTATCTCCGTGGAAGAAAACACTTCAATTCAATCGTAAGGGAAAATTGAGTCCGAGATTCATTAAGCCGTATGAGATTATTGAGCGTATTGGGCCGGTTGCTTACAAATTGAAGTTACCATCTGAGTTAGAAAAGATTCATAACGTGTTCCATGTATCGATGCTTCGTTGATATCGATTTGATCCCTTGTATGTAATTTCACCGTCTGAGATTGAAATTAAGCCCGATATGTCATACGAAGAAAAGCCGATCCGAATTTTGGATCGTGAGGTTAAGGAATTGAGGAATAAGAAATTTTCTTCAGTGAAAGTCTTGTGGCATCGTCATGGGTTAGAAGAAGCTACGTGGGAACCCGAGGATGTTATGAGAGAACGATATCCAAACCTTTTTGCCGATAAGATTTTCGGGGACGAAAATTCGTAAGGGGGAGGGTTGTAACAACCCAATTTAGTCCCTAATCGGACAGTGGTTTCAGGGCAACAAATCTGAGTCAGAAAAATATTTTAATATTATTTTCTATTCTTATAGTATGTGAATTGACATGTGTGAAATTTTCGTAATTTACTTTATCCGTTTGAGTGCTTAATTTGAAAAAAAAAGGGCTAAATCGCATAAAAAGTAAAAGAGGCATTCTATATGTTAAATGTGTTTATTTGTTATGTTTTCTTAAATAGGAGGTCTTTATGATGTTATTATACCATTAGTAGCTTGAGTGGACCATTATAGACATATATTAATTAATTATTATGTTTTATAATTAAGGTTAAAATAGTAAATAGAAAAAAAAACTAACATATAATTAAAGTAAAGGAAAAACAAAATAGCGATGCATAGTTCATCCTTGGCCGAAACTTCAAAAGAAAAGAAAAGTTAGGTTCAGCAGTTTGGAAGTTCAAATTAGGTATGTGTTTTGCTCGGTTTTTGATAATTTTTACATTTTTGAGATCGTTGCTTTGTATATTATCTAGCCCATGTGTTAATTTTTGGAGTTGATGATGATTTCGAAAATTGCCATTTTTGATAATGTGATGAAATTGTTGTTTGAAGATGAAAAATAAATCTTTGATGTTTGACATTTATGTTTAATTAAGTGATTTTTGATAAAAATCTAAATTAGGGATTTATTTGTGAAATTAGAAAATTTAGGGGCTTAAATGTGAAAGAAATGAAAAATATGGGTTGCTATGGACTATAGGAAGATTCGTCTAAGGCGTAGTTTTGATGAATTTTGTGTATTTTGTGATTTTTGAAAATAGGCACTAAATTGAATAAAATGTGAAATGTGAGGGGCTAAAATGTAATTTGCCTATTTCTGAGCTTTTAAGTAAATTTGAATGAATATATGGTTAAATAATTTAAATTTCTATTGAATTAGATGAAGAAAAGAAGAAATCGGATTTGGAACGAGGGAAATCAAAAGTGGTCGAGTAGTCGTTCCGTTTCGTTCGTTTTTGTCCGAGGTAAGTTCGTAAGTAAATAATTGACTTTAAATTTAATTTACTTATTTTATACATAGTCGAATAGAAATATGTGTATGTATACTTCATTGCTGCTTTGTATTTTTCATAGAAAGATTATTTACGAGTTTAATTTGATTGAACTACATCATACAAAATTCATACAAACAACAAGAATGCTAAATTGTGACTTCGTGTAAGACCACGTCTGGGACGTTGGCATTAATTTGAGATTTACGTGTAAGACCAAGTCTGGGATATTGGCGTCGTATATAATTACGTGTAAGACCCTGTCTGGGACAGTGGCATCGTTATTTAATTACATGTAAAACCCTGTCTGGGACAATGGCTTCATTATTTGATTACATGTAAGACCAAGTCCGGGACGTTGGCATTGTACGAAATTTTTGAGCCGTTCGAGTATCTTTCTCAAATTTGAATGATATAAGAAGTAATTATATGACACGAAAAAATCGAGTAGGAGATTGAATTAATAAAATTCAGGTATGTTTGAGTTATACAAAGCTTGATAGTAAAGGTAAGCATTATATATAACATGAAAGATGAATGAACCACTTAAATATGAGTATATATATATGTAAAATATTAGTAGGATTCGGTTTATTTGTATAATTTATATGTGTATTTTCAAAAGTATTTGCTAACGACTTACTAAGTTATTTCAACTTACGGTGTTTTTGTTCATTCATTATTTTATAGATTTTTGAAATTAATTACTAGCTCGGGGATCGTCAAGAATCATCATCACACTATCGACTGTTATTCGGTACTTTTGAAATTTTAAACTCTAAACATATGGCATGTATAGGTTAGATTAAATAGGTTTGGTTTTGAATTTGTGTGTATATATATACCATGCGAAATTGGCTTAAATATAATGTTGTGGTTTGTGCATATGTGGTTATGACTTATACTCATGCTTGAAAGGGTTAAGTTTTATGATTAGGTAACGAGTACTAATGAGTTTGATCAACAATCAGCCAATAAATTAGCTCTTATGGAAATGAAGTTCATATTATAACTTGTTTCGTTGATGGATATACCTTTGGTTCGTGATGTATGTATCTATAATCTAGGTGATGGCTTTGATTTAGATTGTGAAATTGGCATGCAATGTGGCTTAATATTGACCTATTTTTTGATGTACAATTTGTTTAGTGAATTGACTTGGAAGTGGTAATTTATTTGTATGTATTTCTGGCTTTATAGGTATCTTGTATTGGAAGTATGATATGTGGTTGTTTGGTGAGTTATAGGATGACATGATTCGGCATGAATAATAACTATGAAGATAGAAATATGAGCATATTTTATGGTTATTTGGGTACAAATTTTGAAATGGTAATTAACATACATGTTTTAAGATGGTTTGAGTTTGATCATTGAGGCTAATTTTAATGGCCGAATATAGGGTAATTAATTTGTTGTCTTTATGTGTTTGGGGCATGATAATTACATGCAAACCGATGTACTAAAATTTTTTTGTGTATGTTTTAAAGATAAAAAAATTGTTTCATGTAGCTTAGGTATATGCATATAGGTTGGTATTGAAGTTACTTAAGTTTTATATTGTATGCTATTTATGTGAAAAACTTAAACAAAGCAAAGGTGCAAATAAGCAAAACAAATAAATTGTTATTATTTTATTTAATTAGTTAAGGAATTTAATTACCCATGATTTGGTATTTGAATTTTAAAAAAAATAGCTTTGTTATAGTGTGTTATGTGCATATATATATTAAAATAATATGTTTGATAGTTAATTAAAGATATGGATTGTTATGACTTAGTTTTCTTATGCACATATTTTTATTTAAACTATATGGCCATAAGTTTGTTAATAAAATAAATATTTACAATAGTTGCTATAACGTAAAAATATTAATTACGATAAGTTTTTAATTGGTTCGGTGATCTATAGTTGTGAAAGTGATGTATATGATTGGGCTGTTATTTAATATTCAAGTTTTAAAATTAAAGACTGTTCGGAGTTGTGTTTTGGTTGGTAATGCCTCGTAACCTTAGTTCGGCGATAGACACTGGTTAGGGGTGTTACACTACCCAAAAATAGTGGTTATACGGGTAACAGTCATGGTGGAATGAAAGGTTCTATTGTTAGATCAGAGGCAGAGGCTTTAGCTAGGGCTTATGCGATTCATGCTCAAGAGGAAGCTTCAGCACCTGATGTGATTACTAGTACATTTTCTATCTTTGATACTAATGTTAATGCTTTGGTTGACTCGGTGTCAACACACTCATATGTATGCACCACCTTAGTGTCAGATAAGAAAATATCTTTCGAGTCTACTGAATTTATGGTTAAAGTAATGAATCCTTTAGTCAATATGTGTTAGTTAATAATGTCAGTAAAAATTGTCCTTTAATGAATCGGGGTTGCAACTTTCCAGCTGACTTGATGTTGTTACCATTTGATGTGTTTGATGTGATTTTGGGTATGGACTGGTTAACTCTGCATAATGCTGTTGTAAACTGTAGATGAAAACATATTGTGTTAAAATGTCAGAATAGGGAAAGGATCTTAATTGAATCAGATAGATTGGATGGTACATATAATATTATCTCAACTATGATGACACATAAATATATTAGAAAGGGCTGTGAATCGTATCTCGTTTATATATTTGATTCCAGGGTTTCAGCATTGAAAGTAGATTCAGTTCCGATTGTGTGCGAGTTCACAGATGTGTTTCCAGAAGAATTACCAGGGGTACCGCCGCTCAAAGAGGTTGAGTTTGCTATTGAGTTAGTGCTAGGAACATCTCCGATATTAATAGCTCCGTATAGAATGACACCTATCGACTTGAAAGAGTTGATAGAGTTGAAAGAGGTTGAGTTTGCAAGAATTGAAAGATAAAGGCTTTGTTCGACCCAGTTTTTCTCCTTGGGGTGCTCATGTTTTATTTGTTAAGAAAAAAGACGGGTCTATGCGATTATGTATCGACAGCTCAATAAAGTCACGATCAAGAACAAATATCCTTTGTCACGTATAGATGATTTGTTTGATCAGCTGGAAGGTGCGATAGTCTTTTCAAAGATCGACCTACATTCTGGATATTATCAGTTACGGGTTAAAGACTCGGCTGTGCCAAAAACTGCTTTCAGAACCAAGTATGGACATTATGAATTTCTTGTTATTCCATTTGGTTTAACCAATGCACCTGCTGTGTTTATGGACTTGATGAACAAAATATTCAGACCGTACTCAGACAGATTTATTGTTGTGTTTATTGATGACATTCTGATCTTTTCCCGAGATGAGACAAAGCATGCCCAACATTTGAGAATTGTTTTGCAGACTTTACGCGAAAAACAATTGTTCGCTAAGTTTAGGAAATGAGAGTTCTGGCTCCGAGAAGTAGGATTTTTGGGACACATAGTATCGGCAGACGATATTATACTTGATTCGAGTAAAGTATTGGCTCCTTGATCCAAGTTGATTCAACCTTGACACACTTTCTTTTGATGAGATCATTAGGTCTCTATTGACATATGAGATGAAGATTAATTACAATGCTCAAGAGATCAAGGGAGTTCTAAAGAAATTAGAGGTTGCTTTGAAATCTACCTTATGTTACAACCTGATTGGCCAAAATTGTTGGACGTGGGCAAATTTTCTCACAACTTGCAATAGAGTGAGATCAATAATCAAGGTTTGATCAAGATAATGGTCTAGAAACAACTACTCATTGCAAACTCTATTACAACCAATTGCACAAAACCAAGTCCAACAACTTACATGTTTGCAAACACTTGTTTACATAAAGCATACAAACATACAAAGAAGTGAGAAAATAGAATACATGAGAATGTTTAGTTTCAAATAGGGGACTTAGTCCTTGCCTAACTACACTTGGTTTTACACAATATAGACATGCATAAAAGGCTTCTATAAATATATAAGGGTCTATTTGGAATCTTGAAGCCAGTAGATGAGGTAGCCTACAAAACTTGAGTTGTTAACAAATACTCAAAGTCCACCTAGTGTCCAATATAAGTATGCTTAAGACATTCCATGTAAATCATGAGGATTTGGACCAAATCCAGTCACAAGTGCCAATAGGAATGAAAGTCTTTTATGACTGAGATGTATAATGTATATTGACATATAAAATTTTAAAATGACAAGCCAAAGCATGAATACTTTTTTTTTCGATGAAGAGGACTATTCAATAATGAGCCTCATGAAGAACCAACCAAAGAATTGTGACAGTTCTAAGATAAGTTAACCAGTTCCTTTTAAAGGGTACGATTTAGGCTTCGCTAAATAGGTGACAAGAATGTCACAACTTGTGCACAATGGTTTGTGACTAAAGCACACACTATTAACCCAAGTTGTTCTTGTGATTAATTTAGGTTTAACACATCAAGATTACTTAATTCTTGAAATTTTCAAAAGGCTCATCTATTTAAAGTATGGTAACCCAATTAAACAATCTAGTAACTTGTAATTACAAATTTATTTTTTAAAATTATAAGGAGTAAAAGTCAATAGAATTTAAATTTCTTAGAACTCTAACTTGTAGATATTCTTCGATCATAGTTGATATAAGGCACGCCTTAGTCCCAATTATACCATCATTCATTCTTGAGTAATAGAAATTACTTAGCATTTACTCTGGCTTCTCTTGTCTTTTTACTGTTCTTGCATTTTAATAGAAATTACTTAGCAATTACTCTTGCTTCTCTTGTCTTTTTTTTACTATTCTTTCATTTTAATTGTTGAGTAATAGAAATTACTTAGCATTTACTCTGGCTTCTCTTGTCTTTTTTACTTTTCTTGCATTTTTATCTTTCTAGTTTTTTAATTTCAATGCTTTAGAGAATTTTAAGAGATTCTCAACTTTAGTATTTCAAACATTCTTAAGCAATTTGGAAACAAATTCCTTATTCAAAGCCATATGGTTTACTAGGTTAAAATCTAGGCATATGACAATAACACTTGACATCACCACATTTATAATATCCCTAACACCCCTTGAAAAAAGAATAGTATTATTTCAAGATTTGCCTGTGTTAGCACTTATGAAGTAAAAAAAAAAAGGAATAATGAGTGATTAGTAGAAAAGTTAGTTGGATTCCATAAGAAATTAAAAAAGATTTTTGGATTGAGAGAAATTAATTTAAGGTATTGGCTAAATTGCATTAGTGTGAAAAGTGTTGGGGAAAAAGTGGGAAAATTAAAAATAAGAATGATTGAATTAGATTGATGGGAAAAAAAGGAAGGATTAGAAGTCCTATTTAACCAATAGAGTATTGTGAATTGTGAATTGTGAATGGAATTGAAATTAATTTTGGGCTAATAAATATATATGATTATGTTTAGATTTTTTTCAATTAAAATTTTTTATATTTTAAATATTTAATTCAATGGATTTTTTAAATAAGAGTTTATAAATATCTTCCATCATCATCTCTTCCACGTCACCTTCATATCTCATTTTAGTAGATTTTCATTTTTTTTTGTTTTAGTCTTTTCCACCATTTCCAATCACCTCAATCTCAAAATCTTCAAATTCTTCCATGGATTCTTAGTGAAACCAATAGAGCAACCTCATAGCAAGCTAAGTTTCTTGTAAAGTTAGTTAGTGTTCACATTTTAAGAGATAGAAAATTGAAGATAAGGATTTGAGTAAAAGTTCAAGGTAAGGACAATGAAGTTTCTTTAAGGATTTCATGTTTATTTCATTAAAAGTGCATGGAAATAATATGTGATTATAGTTTTGATATTAAATATTGTATGTATGTGATATGTTAATGAAAAGAAAGAGAAGAGATGTGATCAACAAGGTCTTGATAATGGGAAAGAAGTAACAAAAGAGTGAAGAAAAAAAAAGAAAGAACTCATCCAAGAATTTGATTGTAAGTACTTCAAGAATTTTACTTTACCTAACTTAACCTAAGTGTAAATTATATTAGAATTTTTAGATGATTAATTTGTATATGAACATGTCAAGAATATATGTAAAAATTTGATGAACGAGTAGTTGAAATATTGGATTTTAATTACAAATGAATAGATTTGGTTTATTAAAATAGTAGTAAGAAGGGACCATATTGTAAAGTCTAAAAAATTAGAAATGTGAATTAAGATATTTATAAATAGGGTTTGAATTAAGTGTGATGTATTAGTGAATAGACGAAAAGTAACCTTATAGTGAAATTAGAGAGTATAGTGAATTTTCATATTAATAAGGACTAAATTGTAAATGGTGTATAACTTAAATTGTTTTTAATTGTTGAGTAAATGTAGTGAATTTAACATATAAATGCTCATCTAGACAAGGTGTGAACTAGTAGGATATAGATGACATGCCATTAGGAGATTTTCAAGTGCGCTAGTGATAGTGGAACTTCGGTGCAATTTAGTGATTTCGCACTTCGATGCTAATGAAAATGGAATTTTGGTGCAATCTATTAACTTTACACTTCGATGTAAGGTAGTGAATGCATGGTTGTGCAAATGAATCAATTTTCATTCCGCATATCCTACGTGTTCTATTGAGCCTACAATTGGGCAAATAATATAAATGGTAAGTAGTCATATAAATTAATTGGTAAATGATCTATAGAATGTTAGTTTAAGAATTCACTATGGTTATTTTTCACTTAATTTCATTGTATTTAACTATTAGTCAGGTATTTAAATGATAATATAGTTGCTTTAAATGGTAAGTTTAATTCTTAATGTACTTACTAAGTTCATATAAGCTTAAAGCGTTATTTTTCAATGCGTAGGTAGAGATTCGAGTTAAAGCCCTAGAAGAAAGATATCATCCCAACTCATCACATCAAAAATCTTGGAAAAGAGTATGATTTTAATATTTTGGTTATAGATTATGGCATGTACATAGGTTAATGCAAAGCATATGGTCAAGATTTCTAGTGAAAATACTTGAAGATTCTTAATTATTTTGTAACCTTAAAAACTTGTTAAATTTTGATTGGGTTACATATTGAATGTTATGATGTTTTGATGGAGATTTTATGTTTTATAATATTTAAAAATGGTTTGGAATGGTTGATGATAGTTGAGACTTGATTTTAGACGTTTCAAACATGATTCAAGTAATATGTCTCTAGTGTTGCGACATCAGAAATCAGTGTTGCCACATTGGACATGTAGTTAGAGTAATTTATTTTCGGTGGTGTGACATCTGCATCCCAGTGTCGCGACATTGACCTTGTTTAGTAATCTTTTTTTGGTGTCACGACATCAACAGCTACTAAAAAACCAAGCAAAATTTAGTGACGAAATTTGACATAGTTGGGATCCAATTCTGGTTTGGTTGGATTAAAACCAACTAGTTTTTGGTGGGGGACAAAATGATTATCAATGGATGGTTTCTATGCAGTTGAAGACTGTACGTGAAGGGCTATAAATAAATTTGAAGGGAATTCCAATGGTGAATTCCTCTCAATTCTATTTCATTCTCTCCTCTTATTCATCTTCTTCCTTGGTTTCTCTAAAGAAGAGATAGCTATGGAAGCTTTGCATGGGGTGATGATCAGGAGGTTTAAGTCAAAAAAGTAGAAAATATAGTGAATTGGTAAGACTCTAAGTCCTTCAGTACTCATAAAACTAAGAAACAAAGTTAAGAATCTACAAGAACCCTTGAGTGGTTCTGCATGTTTCTGGAAACTGAGTTTTAAAGCTGAAATTGATAAGTTTAACTTATGAAATTGGTTGTCATGCTTAGTTTCCAGGAGAATAGAGGCTTTGGCATTTGGAAAATCTAAGCTAAGTGGGCAAAGAAACATTAGGTGAGTTTTTAAACTCCATATTTGGGATACTACATGACTGGCATGAATCTATGTTAAGTATCGTAAGAGTCTAAGATGATGTATGATCCCTGTTATTTGAAAATGGTATGTATGCATAAGGGTAAATAGGAAATTGAGTATCTGCATAAGTGTCGGCATGCATAAAATGGTTGCGAGAACACAAGTCTAAGTTTGGTGTACTCTACGTTAGTATGTATTTGTGATCATATGTTTGTGTTTGTATGCTTATAAATTGTGGGGTACGGAGGGAAAGGTATTGATGGGATAGAAGAAGTTAGGATTTGAGAAATGGTGTTTCGGTATACCTTCATACAATGCTATTGAGTGTAAACCGTGATGTGCGAAGCTCCGGGCCTTGCGGAGGGGACACTGCGATGTTCAAGCATCAAGGTACATAAATAGAAAAAATGGAGGAATGAGTGAAGGAATAGGGAAATTGGAATTCTGTTAAGATTCCGCCATACAGTGTTGCTAAGTGTGAATTGTTATGTGCGAAGCTCTAGGCCTTGTGGAGAGGGGGGACACTTCGATGTTTGAGCATCAAGGTTAAATAAGAAAAAGAATGAGATCAACTTATCCTTTGGGGCGTGTCACACCCCAATATAAATGGGGTTAATTGTAATGATTAAGTAAGAAATCAGCTATAGGCATAATCGTTAAGTGTTAGTGCATCCATCCTAGAAGTCCTAGGTTTGACCCCTGTCCCTCCAATTCATTTTTTTGTATTTTCGACAAGCATGGAATAATTACATGTGCGCCCCTAACGCTTACTAACGATAGGTATTTAATCACTTTTTTTTCCTATCTTGATTTTGCAGTTTGCCCCTTCTCAAAATTCAAGTAGAATTAGATTTCCATCTCTTTTTACCTTCTTTTTCTCTCATTCTTGCACCCTATTTCCTTCTTTGTGCTATTACTTATTTTTCTTTCCTTTATCGAATTGCTCCCTGTTCATTTAATTTCTATTGATATTTAGAATCGTCATCAGTAGCAGTCCATATCTTTACCAACAACTGGTAAGTACATTTCGTTTTAATGATTAGATCTCGTATTTCCGTAATATCATAGTTTGACGTCAATCTTTTCAACTCATTAATCAATTTGTTTTAGATTTCGTCAAAATCCCTACCGTCAAATTTAACACATGAATACTTGTATGGTTATTGTTTGAAGATTGGATCCAGGTGAATCGAATCAAAATCGATCGTAAGGAGCACCAATCGGACCCGTGGTGAAAGGTGTGTGTCTTTTCCAAGTGAATCAGTGGCGATCATGTGTAGTTTTAGGGCCACACGGTCTTCTATACGGGCGTGTGGACCACAAGACCAACTGGACTTGTAAACCTTAGGGACTTGTGTGAACCGCACGGCCTTAGCCTATTACACGACTGTGTCCTTACTGTAAGGTATTTTATCACTTTTCACACAGTATCAGGCTATTACACGGCCTGAAAACACGACCGTGACCCCTTTCTACACGACATCAACCTTCCACATGGCCTAGCCACACAGTCGTGTGGTCTATGTTTTACAATTTTGCCCAGAAATTTGTGATATGTTCAGTTTAGTCCTTCCATAATCCTTAAACTATTTTTAGAGTTTTTATTCACTCAGTTGGGTCATTGATGTTATGTATATTCTAAAAGTTGTAATCTGATTGACTGACTTGTTACCGTTATAGGAATGATATGCGGTAGGATACATGTCTACTATTATGGTATACTCAATGATTTGTTACTATTATCATTGTTTTTTTCCTACTGATTACATGTTAAGCATGTCTACATCTACTGTTGAACTAAATACATGTTAAACATGTCTACTATTTCAGCATTGTTCTATTACAAGCATGTCATATTACATAGCATAGGGAGGGGTGATATGAACAGAGGAAGTACTGGTAATTTAATAATCTACAAACACTGGTGGTTCATCCACAACTTATTGGCAGTTTATTTATAAACTTTTTATCTAAAAATAGTGGTACCAACAAAATTTAATGGTAGTTTATCTTCAAATTACTAGTGGTTTATCCACAACGTCGTGTGTAGGGATGGATGAGTTCTAGAGAACTCTTATTGTGGTGTGTAGCGGAGTTGGGTAGGATCTTTTCTGAAAAATTGAAATTGTATTGCCATTCATAAGCATGTACAAGCAATGTAACACTTTAACCCATCTCTGTCGCTGGATTAGAGTTATGGAGTATTACAATACATATCGAGTCAAATGTAAGCATAAAACCATTCAATTATTAGATTAAATATAAAACCAATTATTATTCATAGCATATAAATGAATACAGGTCTTATAATGAGCTTACAGAATCTAAAAATAAATTCGAGAACAGTTTGGGACTTATTCAAAATAAAATAGAAAAATGTAAAAAAAAAAACTAAAAAGAGGGGTTACACAGCCATGTAACAAAGCCTAGGCCATTGGCTCATAGACATGGCCGTGTGGCCAAACTGTGCACAGTTCAAAAATAGAGTCACATGGTCGTGTTACCAGATCGTGTACAATTCGAAATAAGGTCACACTGCCGTGTCGCAGACCATGTGCCAAACCGTGTGTGATTCAAAATAAGGTTACACACCTGTGTAACAACCTGTGACTGTGTGGAACAAACCTGCACCAAAATTAAATAGGCCACACGGCTATATGGAGTGATCGTGTGTGGCACCTGTGTCCCAAGCTGTGTGCACCTAAAATGACTTTTAAAACAAGCCAAAGCCTTACCAATTCCTTAGGTGACAAACCAAACCAAAATCAATCATTTACATGCCTTTAAAACACATCCAAAGAAGTTTAGAACATACCAAAACATTAGACTTAAGGGCCTAACCAATATGCCCTCATTGGCACCAAAAATTGTACATAAACAACAAAAAAATTAACTAAAGATGCAATAACCATATAAATTTTTGTTCTATCATCAATAAGGTTCCAAATATCCCTTACTAAAATCATTCATTCGTGCTACTTACCCAAGACAATTATATTCAATTCCAAAACTATAAGATACCAATGTTAAATTGACCATTTCTATATCTATTCACAATTAAGACACTAAGACCAAAACATATCTACCATTCAAATGGCACAAAACAACTTCTTATCACATAAGGCCAACATGATAATTCAACTATTTACTCTACAGCCATCCCAAAATCAACAAAAAAACATAAACTTAACATCATATACCAACATTCACATAATTTACAAATTCAAGTACAACTTTAAGTTTGACAACTTCTAAACCCTATATACATGCCGCAAACCAAAATAACCAAATCAAAAACTACCAAAAAAAAGGCTGGATGTGTGAGCTCTGAAGTTGATCTGTCCACCCAGTTCTGCAAAATGTTAACTACAAAAATCAATAACAAAATGAGTAAGCTTGAGAAGCTTAGTAAATTCATAGCTAAATTTCAAATAAACTTACCTCAATTAAAAACTGAATACAAAAAGAACTTAAATTACTTAACCCTGACAACCATTTACAAGATCGCATCACATCAGTGCGGAATCATTTCATCATATAATTGACATCTCACAGTGGTTCATACAGAAAAAAATTCATACATATAAAAATCTCATTTTTCATCACATGAGCAACATAAGGTAATATACTAATACGATCATACTTAATACAACAGTATATTGATTATAATCCAGTCTTATCAAATTGTTCCCATCTTAAATACATAATTTCATAGCCCAATGAACTATAGCAACATGAATCAGATGCTCGAGTTCCCCAAACACACCAGAAAGCATCGAAGTGCAAACAAAGGCACCGAAGTGCAATCTCGTAGAAGCGCGCGTCCTAACCCTATTGGCATTCAATCGTATCCTAATCGTTTACTACGTTCAAACGGGCATTTTAACCTAATTCATCACATTAACAAATTAGAGGCACTTCCATATTATTCATACACATTTTGTAAGTCCATTACATTCATTCAAAGATCATATAATTCATTTTTTACAACTTTCAAATAAATACACACCCATTTTATACTTAATTATAAACAATTTATAATTACAGTTCCAACACTGAATATTTAACCACGTTTCAATTTAAACAAATTCAAACAACATAAATTATAATCATATATACTTAGTCATCTACTCTATAAACTTACCAAAATACGATAGCTATCCACACACGACGACAACTACTCAACGACTTTTCCTTTCCCGCGTTTATCAACCCACCGATCTGTTTCTTAATCCAAATATAATAATTTTATTCAATTAGCCAACTCAATATCATAATAAATTTAAATTTACATTTTTCCCTTTATAATATTTTATACTTTTACCCTAAACTTTTATATTTTATACAATTTGGTTCCTAAACCCAAAACTTCAAATTTATCACAATTTTCATGCTAGCCAAATTTCCTCTTATACTAATACAATCCATAATTATTCAAAATTCACAAGAATTTCATATCAAATTTAATATTTTAACAAATCAATCCTTTAACTAAAAACTAACTAAAATCACTTTACAAAATAATCCTAATCAACAACCAAGATTACAATTTCATCATTAAATCTCAAGAACACCTAGAATTCATTAATTAAAATTTTCAAAATATTTAACAATTTTACGAAATAGTCCCTGGGTTAGCTAGATTATTAAGTAACAACGATCACAAAAATATAAAATTTACGAGAAAAAGGTGAAAAATTCACTTACATGCAATAGAATTAACAAATTTGAAGCTTAAAGGACTTTAATGGAGGATTCTCACTTGGTTTTTTGGTGGAAAATTCCCTTAAGGAAGATCATGGTATTTTACTTTTATTTTCTTTTAAGTATTATTTAGTTAATTACAATTTTACCCTTTAATAAAACATTCATTTTAACTAAATTCTATCCTTGAATTGTCCACTTTAAATTATTATAATCTAAATACCATATAAGTCCTCCCTCTTTCACTAATTAAGCCATTTAATCATTAAAATTCAATAGCGATTAAGTTTTACATATTTTATGATTTAGTCCTTTTTCTTTAATTAACTAATCAAACAATAAAATTTTTGAACCGAACCTTCACATACCATTATAACACTTCATTAAGTATTTAATAAAAATATTTATAAGCTCGATTTATAAAAATGATGTCCTGATACCTCATTTTCTAAAACCACTAGACTTTTTGGACAAACCACTTACCTTTACTATTTGATCAATAAGCTAAAAGTTATCAAATCAAAATTCATTTATAAAACTATAGTTGAGTCATATGAATTAAATTAATAAATTTTTTAACTCATTAGTCAGATTTCTGATTCTGAAACCACTATTTTCGACACCACTGAAAACGGGTTGTTACGAGCAAACTAAAAATTCTGAAATTCTATACTGATTTGTCAAATTGAAAATTTGATATTTTGTATGCCATGTTCTCTGAATTGCTATATCAATTGCGATTGTTCTGAGAATTTTTATCTTGTATGTCTTGTCCACTATTTTGCACTGATTTTATTGTGTTTAGACTCATACTAAGCTTTTTAAGCTCACCCATCTTATTTCAATCTTCATAGATAACCCCCACAAGGTTAGGACATGGACTCAACATTTTTAAGGTCTCGACTCAGATTATTTTCATTAAAAGTATTTTAGACTTAATATTCATAATTTCTGTTATTTGGGAATTGTAATGTTTTATATGAACTGTGGCAAGAGATATTTAATTTGGGGTTTATTTGGCATGTATGACGTTAAGATTTATTCTAGGCTATTGAAATGTGTATTTTGATTTAATTATGCATGAAATACTGGTTTTCCATTAAAACTAGGTTGAATATCATTTTTTCGCTGCGATATTATTTAAAAGAGATTTTTGAAAAGTAAATAATTTGAAAATCAACCAAGTTTTCAAAAATAGTCACCATTACAAGGAAAATGTTAAAAACAACCGGTTTTCAAAACTCGTAAGTTTTTGTGAAAGAGAGGTATGAGGCTAAGTGTTCTTCTAAGATAAACAAATATTTTAAAAAGACTATTAAAATTCGATAGTTTCACTAGGCCATTTTGATGGCTAGTGTAGGCTTCAAAATTAGGCCATAACGTCTAGGCTGGATTAGGGAGGTTATATTTGGTGATATCAGAGCTAGGTTATCAAAAATTAGACTGTGGATTTTGAATGAGTTTGCATGCATGTCTTAAAAAAGGGTATTTTGGGAAAAATCATGCCAAAATTTTTTGAAAAAATATGATTTTCTTCAAAGAAATTAAATCGGAGACTCCGATGCCATTCCTAAATAAATTACTATTGCTTTGGAAACTATAGTCAAACTATAGGTTGTATAATGTAACTAAAATCGTATATAAACTTTAGATAGTAAGACATCTAACTAGTTACCATACTTTTGAATTGTAGATATATATTCTAGACTTTAAATCTCTCGGAGATTATTATGAACACTCAAGGTAGACGTGGTAAATCTAGGTTGTGTAGGGCCTGTAACCCCTTAGACCCAGCCTAGACTTTATGGTCATATCTCGAAGGTCACATTCGTCATGACAATGTCGCAAAAAAAATGTTTAGAAAATTTCTCTTTAATTTTTTTGACAAATCATTGTTAATACCTGTTTAAAGTAAAATCAAATTTAGATGGTATCTTTTCTTTGTTAAAACTTAAGTATTATCATTTTTTACTGAAAACATCGTAATTTAACTAAGACATCGTAGCAGACAAAAATAAAAAATTTCATTATTTATTTTGAAAACATAAATTAATCATACAACTCGGAAAAATAGTAGTCTCGTAAATAGATATGTCGAATTTTAAAAACATAATATTAAGTTTTGAAAATCATCCTTATTGAGTTTAAGTTTCGTCATAATTATGAAAATCCATCGTAAATTATCATTTTCTCAAACCATTTAACTGATAGCTTTTAAATCCAAATCATGCAAAAAATTCTCAAATCAAATCTGAGTCTCAAAACCAAAAACCAAACCAAAGTCCCAAAACTAAAGTCCATAAATAAATACACCCCAAAATATCAATTGCCAATATTTGTAGAGTTAACAGAAAAATGACCAAGAGCGCCTCCGTAGCCGGGCCCATCCTAACCTCGATTATCTGAAAATCATAATTTAAAAAGGAAGTGAGCTTTAAAAAGCACATTGTGGGTCTCCAATAATAATAATCACATAATAACTCATATCAACATTAATTTCAAATAGATCATAACACAAAATATTCAATAACAGAATTAGATATGGAAAAATGAGATATGGGGATGTCAATGCAATGCTTTTTAGAAAATAGTGTAGATTTTGAAAAAAGAACCTACCCAACTCCGCTACACATCAATAAGAGTTCCCCAGAATTCATCCATCTAACATCACACCAATAAATGTGGACTAGCTACTAGATGGTGCAGAATGCTGCAAGAAACAAATTACTGTGGTCGAACCACCAGATATTTGCAGATTTACTGCCAAATGCAAAATAATATGGACATGCCACCAGAAAATGTAGATTTACTGCCAGATACTCCCTCCACACATTTTTCCCACCCCATGCATGTGTTACGGCAACAAAACACATTTTTCAGTAGCATGCTTTACATACGAACTAGATTATAAGAATATGGCATGCTTAACATGTGAACCAGATCTCATATTTTTATACATAATTTCACAATGGCATGTTTTATCTTGCAAATTGGAATATAATAGTAGGGCATGCTCAACATGCAAATCCATAGATCAGATTTGGTAACAAATATTATTTTCATATAAATCAGAATATCATTTTTTTATGAGCCATAAATGACATAACATGAGTAATGGAAATCACATATTAACATATATCACAGAATCATCTAATTAACCAATCACATCATAGATATCAAAGTTTCGGGGTTTTACTTACTTGATCTCCATGTATACACTTGTATTCACACATACTTCTATTTCAAGAATCATATAATGAAAAATAATACATTTAAAATATCACTTTTATTTATTATGTGATCAATATTATTAATTATTAACAAGAATAGGTCCACACACCTTAGATTTGATTGAATAGATCTCAATTCCATTTCGAAAGGGATGAGTCTGATTTCTTGAGTCACTAAGTTTAATCAAATATACATGTTAGTACAAATATACTGAATAAATAATATTCCCTTAATAAAAATAACACTGATTCGACACTTTTTACGTAAAAAGGCCGTCAACTATCACCCTTTCTACAGTTGATGCGTGAAGCCTAGGATTTTTGAATGCTCTTCAATAATGTGTGAAATCAAATAGTTAGAACCTTACTAAATCAAAAATAATATTACGAAAGTGTAACGAGAACAATATTCCTTCATACTTACGATTAAACAGAGAGTAAAAGGCTCAACAATAAAATCCATAAAAACCAATCAAATAGGGGGATTAGGCACTATAAAAAAATAAAAGAGTTTAGAGATAAAAAAAATAATATGAAACATGATCTTTAACATTTAAAAATCGAATTCAAGAGTTTACGAGAAGATTTTTGGAAAGAGGAGAATAAAAGAAGAAAAAATAAGAAAAACTGGCAATGGCTGACGGCGACGACACGGTAGTGGTATGACGACGGTGATGATGGAGGTTAGGTGGTGGTACGACTATCGTGTGTGGTGGAAAAAAGGGACGAGATTAAAGGAGAATTGCCTTCAAAGGTTGTGAAAAATGAAGAAAAAATTGAAAACCAGTTGAGAAAGGGTGGTGGATGGTAAGAGAGGAGAGGGAAAATGGGAGTATCAAAATGAAAAATAGGGCTATGAGAGTGCTAGGGCCAACCATGAGTAGTCAAAACCTTACTTTGGGTAAGTTTGGTGAAAAAAGGAGTGAAACATGGATCGTGGGGAAAAGTTAGAGTAAAAAGGGGGGTTTGGGAAGGAAAGTTTGACTCAAACAAAAGGAAAGAGAATCTGATACGGCCACGACCCAAGTCACAACTAGCTCGAGCAAGGAACCTTTGGAGCTGCCCCAAGGCCCTATCACCCGATCACGAGCCAAGCATTTCAAGGAGGCTATTTCGGCTCTACTGGATAAAGTTTAGGGCGAAACCTTGGTTGGACACATCAAAGAAGCTTGGACTAATTCTATGAGTTCTCCGTACAATTTGTTGCGAGCTGAATTAAGCTCTATTTCAGCTCAATGAGCTCGAACCAGCTCCAATTCAGCTCAATAACTTTTGATTCAGCTCAATATAATTTAGTCATTAATATAGTTGCTGTGATAATTATTTAAGTTAGTTAAATTAGTTAAATATAGTTCAATTAATTTTCGTTGTTTAATTGGTCTTAAATCTGGACGAATTTAATTATGCATGTTAATTGTGTTTTCTTACATGCTATTAAGTCATCTTAATTTCTACAGCTTATAAATATGTTTTATTGCATGTTTGTAATGTGTCTCATCCAAATCCAATTAATTAGGTCTTTGTAACACCCCGAACCCGAGACCGTCACCGGAGTCGAACACAAGGTGTTAACAGACTTTTAAAAATTTTCCAGACACTGCCAATCTGCATAATAGTCGCTTTAAAAATCATATCTTGAGTTTCACAACTCGAAAATCAGTTTCGTGATTTTTCCCTGAAACTAGACTCACATGCCCATCTACATATTTTTTTCTAGAATTTTTTGTCGGGCCAATTAGTACAGTTTATTAGTCAAAGTCTCCCATGTTACAGGGATCGACTACCCTGACCTTTGCGCATTACGACTTGGATATCTCCTTGTACAGGGCTCCAATACTGATGCCGTTTGTTTCTATAGAAACTAGACTCAGAGAGGAATCTATACATATATGGTATGACTCCTAATTATCTCTGGTTAATTTAAGGTAAATTTTCAAAGTCGAAACAGGAGATCCAGAAACCGTTCTGGCCCTGTTTCACGAGAACTTTAATATCTCTTAATATACTGTTCATATGATTGTTTCGTTACTTTCATATGAAAATAGATTCATCAAGGTTCGATTACATAATTTATTCACTATTTAATTCCATTCCTAAAAATTTTTGTGATTTTTCAAATCCACACCACTGCTGCTGTCAGCATCTGTTTTCAAGGTAAACTTTACCTATTTCGTGGTTACCATGGACCAACTAGGGTTTTGTCATACATAGGTCCACATATGATCATATTTAGCCATTCCAATGGCTGATCATTTGCCCAACACTTCCATTCCAAACCATAGTCACATCGTGAAACCATATATACATACATAAACACAAATGGTCTAATGCCATACTCCACTTCTACGAGCCATTTTCGCATGGCTTTACACACATACATCACAAAAAGTACTTAAACAACAGGGGGTAGTCCTATACATGCCATATCCAGAGTTCAACTAAAAGAGTACCAAAAGAGCTTTGATAGTGTGGATGACTTCGACTTCGCTGATCCCGAATCCGCTAGCTAACGAACAAAATCTATAAAACAAAGAGCCAAAGCAACCGGGTAAGCATTTTAAGCTTAGTAAGTTTCAAGTAATGAAATCGGCTTTGACTAAAGTATTACATTCACATAGCTAACTAAGTCACTTTATTAACACACATTCTCATAATCATACTTACTTCACACTTCATCAACATATATACACAAGGTATCAACCTTTCTAAAAGCCGAAAATTCATTAGTCGATTTCACGAAGACTATTTAAAACTAATCGACTTTTCTGAAGCACATGCAAACATACCTTATCGTTCGGTTTAGTCGAGCGTATTAATAGAATTTATTACAGCACCAAGCGCTCACATTCAAACCCAAGTCTCTTCGGTATTTAACCGGATATAGCCGCAAACACATTTGCCTTCGGGTCTTAACCCGGACATATCAACTTGCATAATTGCCTTCGGGTCTTAACCCGGATATATCAACTTGCATAATTGCCTTCGGGTCTTAGCCCGGATATATCAACTCGCATAATTGCCTTCGGGTCATAGCCCGGATATATCAACTCGCGTAATTGCCTTCGGGTCTTAGCCCGGATATATTCCAGTGCTCATGCACACATATATCAATAATCATAACACATCCATATCATTTCTTCGTTACTAAGGCTCAAACACAAAACATTTATTAAACCTTTCAAATTTCGGCTCAATAGCCACACACAAAGAGCATGATTTCAATTGGCTTTATAACATAGTCTCTAAGCACATTCGACTATCCGTCATAGTATGACTAATCATTTCAATATAATTCAAGTAGGGTCATTACTCGAAGACTTACCTCAAATGTCGTCGAACGACTTCAATGGCTATTCAATTACTTTTTCCTTCCCTTTATCGGATCTAGTTCCCCTTTGCTCTTGAGCTTAAGTTCAACAAATTTAAAATAGTCATTAATCGACTATTCAAGTATTACTTTCAGAATAATATATATATTGATCTGACTTTCACACACATAGATTATAGTAAGCTTTATAATAATCAATAAATAATTCATTGGCAAATTTTCATTAATGTTTACAACAAAATCACATATTCACTACGAGCTGTTTTCCTGAGCAGTAGTTACTAAATTATTTATAACTGGAGCTACTAAACTCCAAATCACTTGCCGTTAATTTTCCCTGAATATAGACTCGTATATCTTCCATCCATAAAATTTTCAGAATTTTAGGCTTGGCCAATCAATACCAGATTTTTCTTAAAGTTTCCCCTGTTTCACTGTTTGACTATTCTGACCACTCTTCACTACGAATCCAATTTCTCATTTTACAGAATTCAAAATGTGTTGTATTTGATCTCATTTGAAACTAGGCTCATTAAGGAGTCTAAGCATATAAATTTTATCTTATAATAATTTTTGTACAATTTATAATGATTTTCTAAAAACAGAACAGGGAATCCAGTAGTCATTTTGACTCAGAACCACAATACTTCAAATATCTCAAGATCGGTAACTCTTTTGTTTTTATAGTTTCTTTTGTAAGAAAATAGACTCTTTAAGCTTTAATGACATAATTCACTCAGCTTCTAATTCAACTCCTACAAATTATGGAGATTTTCCAAAATCACCTTACTGCTGCTGTCCCCAAACAGATTATTACCAAATCAAATACTAACATTAGCATTTCACCTTAATAGCTAGCTTACCAAGCCTTAATTTAACATATAATTCACACATATCATATTCAGCTATATATACATTTATCATATTTCCATTTCAGCATATATAACTAACATTTATTCCGAAATTTTAATATCTAATTGCTTATAACTTTCTTCGGATGTCGTCGACTAATTGATCGGCTACTCAACTACTTTCGATTTTCCCCGATCTAAATCCAATTTCTTGGTTTCTTGATCTTAACATATTCAAATAAATCTCGTTTTAACATATTTTCATTCAATTTAGTCTAATAACGCATAAATGGGTAAATTACATTTTTACCCCTAATATTTCGCACTTTCACAATTTAGTCTTTATTCCACAAAACACAAAATACACAAAATTTGGTCACACTCCTTAAGGGCCGAATCTTCCTAGTACCCATATAAGTCCATACATTTCATTTATTTCACCTTTGAGTCCTTCAAAAATTTATTTTTGTAATTTAGCCCTAACTACTCAAAATCACCAAAAACTTCAACACAAAACATATTAATCTTTAACATATCTTTCATTTTTCATCAACAACTATCAAAAAGCTCAAGCACTCATCAATGGCAAAACACAAAATCATCATCAATTCACAAAATTGAACCATGGGGTTTAAAGAACACAAAGCAATGATATCAAAAATGTGAAAATTATCAAAAACCAAACAAAAGACTAACCTTCCTTAGGTTTCAAATGACCGAATGCTATCCTCCTCTCTTCCTCTCTACAACCGGCCAAGATGAACAAGGTGATAACCTCCCTCCTCCTTTTTTTTTTCTTTTAGTATCCTTAATATTTCTTTTCTTTTACTTAAACTAATGTCCACTTCATGGAAATTTACCACATAGTCTAATATATGCTCCATCATGGCCGGCCACTATGTATAAAAAAGGGGTATTTGACATGCAAAGCCAATATTTTCACTCCTTGCTTAAATTGGTCCTTATAAATTACCCTATCACATTTTTTAAAACTTTCTCACATAAGTCCTATGGACTAAATTCACATGCAATTGACTAAATCGAAGCTTGAAATTTTCCACACATTCATAATCACATATTTTAGACAATAATATCACATTCAAACATTTCGGTGACTCGGTTTAGCAGTCCCGAAACCACTTCCCGACTAGGGTCAGTTTTGGGCTGTCACAACTCTCCCCCACTTAAGAAATTTTCGTCCTCGAAAATCTTACCGGTGAATAGGTTTGGGTATCGTTCTTTCATCGAGCTCTCAGTTTCCCATGTAGCTTCCTCGATCCCGTGTTTGAGCCATAACACCTTAACTAACGGAACCCTTCTGTTTCGCAACTCTTTCACTTCACGAGCTAGGATACGAATCGGTTCTTCTTCATAACTCAAGTCAGATTGAATTTCAACTTCCGAGGGATTAATCACATGTGACGGATCGGATCTATAACGTCGAAGCATCGAAACATGAAAAACGTTGTGAATCCTTTCAAGTTCAGGGGGTAAAATAAATCTATATGCCACTGGACCAATTCTTTCGGATATTTCATACGGCCCAATGAACCTCGGACTCAATTTGCCCTTACGGCCAAATCTGAGTACCTTTTTCCAAGGCGAAACTTTAAGAAACACTTTATCTCCAACCTGATATTGAATGTCTTTTCTTTTCAAATCCGCATACGACTTTTGACGATCTGTGGCTACCTTCAGACTTTCACAGATTACCTTTACTTTCTGCTCGGCATCTTTAATCAAATCAACTCCGAAAATTTTACTTTCACCGAGCTCGGTCCAAAACAATGGTGTACGACATTTACGACCGTACAAAGCCTCGTAAGGTGCCATCTTAATACTTGATTGAAAACTATTGTTGTAAGCGAATTCAATCAAAGGTAAATACTGTTCCCATGAACTACTGAACTCGAGGATGCAACATCTCAACATATCCTCAAGTATCTGAATTATCCGCTCGGATTGACCATCGGTTTGTGGATGAAAAGCGGTGCTAAAATGCAGCTTGGTACCCAAAGCTTCTTGCAATTTCTTCCAAAATCGCGAGGTGAATCTCGGATCTCTATCCGACACAATAGAAATCGGTACCCCGTGTAATCTCACAATCTGAGAAACATACAATTCAGCTAATTTATCCAATGAAAAATCCGTACGCACGGGGATAAAGTGAGCCGACTTAGTTAGTCTATCGACAACAACCCAAATCGCATCTTTCTTACTTGCTGACAATGGCAGTCCGGACACAAGGTCCATTGTGACTCGATCCCATTTCCACTCGGGTATCATGATCGGCTGAAGTAGTCCTGAAGGCACTTGATGTTCCGCTTTCACTTGTTGACATATTAAACATCTCGAAACAAAGTCGGAGATGTCTCATTTCATACCATGCCACCAAAACCGATGTTTCAAATCGTTGTACATTTTTGTACTCCCCGGGTGAATTGACATTCGACTACAATGGGCTTCGTTCAGAATCATCGAAATGAGTTCCGAATTCCTTGGAACACATAAACGACTTCTGAACCTCAAACAATCATCACCATCAATTTGAAACTCCGATTCCTTGTTTGAAACACACTCAGCCCGTTTTGCAACCAATTCATCATCAACTTTCTGGGCTTCACGAATTTGATGAATCAATAATGGTTTGGCTTTTAATTCAGCTACTAACACATTGTCGGGTAGAACAGACAAGTGTACATTCATCGCTCGTAAAGCAAACAATGATTTCCGACTTAAGGCGTCCGCAACCATATTAGCCTTTCCCGGGTGGTAATCAATGACAAGCTCGTAATCTTTCAACAACTCAAGCCAACGTCTTTGTCGCAGATTTAAGTCTCTCTGAGTCATCAAATATTTGAGACTTTTGTGATCCGAAAATACATGGCACTTTTCACCAAATAAGTAATGTCGCCATATTTTTAAAGCAAATACGATGACAGCTAGTTCGAGATCATGGGTCGGATAATTTTTCTCATGTGGCTTTAATTGTCTCGACGCATAGGCCACCACTCGACCTTCTTGCATCAACACGCAACCCAACCCAAGTAGGGATGCGTCACTATAAATGACAAACTCCTTGCCTGATTCGGGTTGCACTAGAATTGGAGCTTCAGTCAAATGAGTTTTCAGTTGATCGAAACTTTTCTGACACTTCTCCGTCCATTCGAACTTAACATCTTTTTGAAGTAGCTTCGTCATTGGTGTGGCTATCATCGAGAAACCTTTGACAAATCGTCGGTAATAACCGGCGAGCCCCAAAAAGCTCCGAACCTCAGTAATATTTCTCGGAGGTTTCCAGTTAAGTATGGCTAAAATTTTGTTCGGGTCAACTCGAATACCCGATGCGGATACCACATGACCCAAGAAGCTAACCTCTCTTAACCAGAACTCACACTTACTGAACTTAGCATATAACTGCTTATCCCGTAAAATTTGCAACACTAGTCTCAGGTGCTCAGCATGTTCGGTCTCATCTCTTGAATAGACCAAGATGTCATCAATGAACACAACTACGAACCGATCCAAATATGGTCTGAAGATCCGATTCATCAAATCCATAAATACTGCAGGGGCATTAGTGAGCCCAAACGGCATCACTAAGAATTCGTAGTGACCGTACCTCGTTCTGAAAGCAGTTTTGGGTACGTCCGAATCTCGAATCCGCAACTGATAATAACCTGATCTCAAATCTATTTTTGAGAACACTGAGGCCCCCTTTAGTTGATCAAACAAATCATCAATACGCAGTAATGGATATTTATTCTTTATCGTCACTTTATTCAGTTGACGATAGTCAATGCACAACCTCATGGTTCCGTCCTTCTTTTTCACGAACAATACTGGTGCACCCCAAGGTGAGAAACTTGGCCGAGCGAAACCTCTATCCGTCAATTCTTGCAGCTGAGCTTTCAACTCTTTTAACTCAGTTGGTGCCATACGATACGGAGCTATCGAAATCGGCGTAGTCCCAGGTACAAGCTCAATACCAAACTCTATCTCCCGAACAGGTGGTAAACCCGGCAATCCTTCAGGAAAAACATCCGGGTATTCACAAACCACCGGCACAGATTCAGGTTTCCTTTCTAATTCTTGGTCATCCAGTACATACACAAGGTATGCTTCGCACCCTTTTCTTACATATTTCTAGGCCAACATTGAGGATATTACAGCTGGCAACCCATCCAAGTCCGTAGACTCAACTCGGATTACTTCGTTATTTGCGCACCTCAAATCAATAGTCTTGCTTTTGCAATTCACAACCGCATCATGCACGGTCAACCAATCCAACCCGAGAATAACATCAAATTCATCAAACGGCAAAAGCATCAAGTCCGCCGGAAAACAGGAACCTCGAATTGCTAGGGGACATTTCTTACACACTTTGTCGACAAGCACGTAACGACCCAAGGGATTTGACACCCGAATTACAAACTCAGTAGACTCAATAGGTAAAGTCTTACTGGATGCTAAGGTTTCACATATGTAAGAATGAGTAGAACCGGGGTCAATCAAAGCAATTACATTAGTATCAAAGAGAGTAAAAGTACCGGTAATAACATCAGGCAAAGAAGCATCCTCGCGGGCACGTATAGCATATGCTCTAGCAGGTGCACGAGCCTCGGATCTGGTCGTAGCATCTCTAGATCCTCTCTGGCCACCACTAGCATTGCCCGTATTTCTAGATGGTCTACCTCGAGCAGTGGTAGCACCCGGTTTCCCACTCTGATTTACATTCTGTTCAGACAGCCTCGGGCAATCTTTAATGAAGTGGTCCACTGATCCGCACTTGTAACAGGAGCGGTCATGGAATCTACAACTCCCCGAATGCCATTTACCGCAATGTCGACATTCCGTTCTGTCTCGACGTTCATTCCCAACACTGGCGACCGAAGTGCCTCGTGTACCCACAGGGGGTCGATCACGATCTCGTCTAAAAAGGCCCGAAGTGCCTCTAGACCGGCCCACATCATCTCGAAATTTCTTCGATGCCTGTTGAAGAGACTTTCCCGAGGATCTTTTACGAAACTCCCCAGTTCCCACATCAACTTTTTGTTTTTCCTTTCTAAGCTCTTCGGCTTTACAAGCTCGCTCGACAAGTACTACGAACTCTCGTATTTCAAGAATGCCAACGAACATTTTTATATCTTCATTCAGCCCATCTTCGAAGCGTTTACACATGACAGCCTCGGACGAAACACATTCCCGAGCGTATCTACTAAGTCTAACAAATTTTCGCTCGTAATCAGTAACTGACATAGAACCTTGCTTAAGCTCAAGAAATTCCTTCCGTTTTTGATCAACAAATCTCTGACTGATATACTTTTTCCGAAACTCAGTTTGGAAAACCTCCCAAGTTACTTGCTCCCGGGGCACAACAGAAGTCAGAGTACTCCACCAATAGTAGGCAGAATCACGTAGCAAGGAGATAGCACACTTTAGGCATTCATCGGGTGTACAAGATAGCTCATCGAGTACCCGGATAGTGTTGTCCAACCAAAATTCAACTTGCTCGGCATCGTCGCTATCCGTAGCTTTAAATTCAGTAGCCCCATGTTTTCGGATTCTGTCAACTAGGGGCTTATTTTACCTTATTTGGTCAGTTACCGGAGGTATTGTAGGTGCGGGGGTGGTGTTTGTCGGGAATGGAGGTTGTGGAACAGCCGTATTAGTTCGAATGTATTGGTTGAACCAATCATTCATCACGCTATAGAAAGCTTGTCTAGCTTCATCATTCGGGTTACTAGCATTAGGTTGAGAGTCCGCCGGCGCTGTCCCTTGTGCGGGAGCAGGCGCTACACTCTCAAGATCATCAGCTACCGCTCGGTCGGGATCGGGATCCATTACTATAAATAAACACATTAATGTCAGAAATATCCACACTATCAAATAATCACATAAAATGGCATGTATAGCTAGACCCAACGCATTACGGTAGTCCTAGAATCGACTAAACCGTAGCTCTGATACCAATCAATTGTAACACCCCGAACCCGAGACCGTCACCGGAGTCGAACACAAGGTGTTAACAGACTTTTAAAAATTTTCCAGACACTGCCAATCTGCGTAATAGTCGCTTTAAAAATCATATCTTGAGTTTCACAACTCGAAAATCAGTTTCGTGATTTTTACCTGAAACTAGACTCACATGCCCATCTACATATTTTTTTTTAGAATTTTTTGTCGGGCCAATTAGTACAGTTTATTAGTCAAAGTCTCCCATGTTACAGGGATCGACTACCCTGACCATTGCGCATTACGACTTGGATATCTCCTTGTACAGGGCTCCAATACTGATGACATTTGTTTCTATAGAAACTAGACTCAGAGAGGAATCTATACATATATGGTATGACTCCTAATTATCTCTGGTTAATTTAAGGTAAATTTTCAAAGTTGAAACAGGAGATCCAGAAACCGTTCTGGCCCTGTTTCACGAGAACTTTAATATCTCTTAATATACTGTTCATATGATTGTTTCGTTACTTTCATATGAAAATAGATTCATCAAGGTTCGATTACATAATTTATTCACTATTTAATTCCATTCCTAAAAATTTTTGTGATTTTTCAAATCCACACCACTGCTGCTGTCAGCATCTGTTTTCAAGGTAAACTTTACCTATTTCGTGGTTACCATGGACCAACTAGGGTTTTGTCATACATAGGTCCACATATGATCATATTTAGCCATTCCAATGGCTGATCATTTGCCCAACACTTCCATTCCAAACCATAGTCACATCGTGAAACCATATATACATACATAAACACAAATGGTCTAATGCCATACTCCACTTCTACGAGCCATTTTCGCATGGCTTTACACACATACATCACAAAAAGTACTTAAACAACAGGGGGTAGTCCTATACATGCCATATCCAGAGTTCAACTAAAAGAGTACCAAAAGAGCTTTGATAGTGTGGATGACTTCGACTTCGCTGATCCCGAATCCGCTAGCTAACGAACAAAATCTATAAAACAAAGAGCCAAAGCAACCGGGTAAGCATTTTAAGCTTAGTAAGTTTCAAGTAATGAAATCGGCTTTGACTAAAGTATTACATTCACATAGCTAACTAAGTCACTTTATTAACACACATTCTCATAATCATACTTACTTCACACTTCATCAACATATATACACAAGGTATCAACCTTTCTAAAAGCCGAAAATTCATTAGTCGATTTCACGAAGACTATTTAAAACTAATCGACTTTTCTGAAGCACATGCAAACATACCTTATCGTTCGGTTTAGTCGAGCGTATTAATAGAATTTATTACAGCACCAAGCGCTCACATTCAAACCCAAGTCTCTTCGGTATTTAACCGGATATAGCCGCAAACACATTTGCCTTCGGGTCTTAACCCGGACATATCAACTTGCATAATTGCCTTCGGGTCTTAACCCGGATATATCAACTTGTATAATTGCCTTCGGGTCTTATCCCGGATATATCAACTCGCATAATTGCCTTCGGGTCATAGCCCGGATATATCAACTCGCGTAATTGCCTTCGGGTCTTAGCCCGGATATATTCCAGTGCTCATGCACACATATATCAATAATCATAACACATCCATATCATTTCTTCGTTACTAAGGCTCAAACACAAAACATTTATTAAACCTTTCAAATTTCGGCTCAATAGCCACACACAAAGAGCATGATTTCAATTGGCTTTATAACATAGTCTCTAAGCACATTCGACTATCCGTCATAGTATGACTAATCATTTCAATATAATTCAAGTAGGGTCATTACTCGAAGACTTACCTCAAATGTCGTCGAACGACTTCAATGGCTATTCAATTACTTTTTCCTTCCCTTTATCGGATCTAGTTCCCCTTTGCTCTTGAGCTTAAGTTCAACAAAATTTAAAATAGTCATTAATCGAATATTCAAATATTACTTTCAGAATAATATATATATTGATCTGACTTTCACACACATAGATTATAGTAAGCTTTATAATAATCAATAAATAATTCATTGGCAAATTTTCATTAATGTTTACAACAAAATCACATATTCACTACGAGCTGTTTTCCTGAGCAGTAGTTACTAAATTATTTATAACTGGAGCTACTAAACTCCAAATCACTTGCCGTTAATTTTCCCTGAATATAGACTCGTATATCTTCCATCCATAAAATTTTCAGAATTTTAGGCTTGGCCAATAAATACCAGATTTTTCTTAAAGTTTCCCCTGTTTCACTGTTTGACTATTCTGACCACTCTTCACTACGAATCCAATTTCTCATTTTACAGAATTCAAAATGTGTTGTATTTGATCTCATTTGAAACTAGGCTCATTAAGGAGTCTAAGCATATAAATTTTATCTTATAATAATTTTTGTACAATTTATAATGATTTTCTAAAAACAGAACAGGGAATCCAGTAGTCATTTTGACTCAGAACCACAATACTTCAAATATCTCAAGATCGGTAACTCTTTTGTTTTTATAGTTTCTTTTGTAAGAAAATAGACTCTTCAAGCTTTAATGACATAATTCACTCAGCTTCTAATTCAACTCCTACAAATTATGGAGATTTTCCAAAATCACCTTACTACTGCTGTCCCCAAACAGATTATTACCAAATCAAATACTAACATTAGCATTTCACCTTAATAGCTAGCTTACCAAGCCTTAATTTAACATATAATTCACACATATCATATTCAGCTATATATACATTTATCATATTTCCATTTCAGCATATATAACTAACATTTATTCCGAAATTTTAATATCTAATTGCTTATAACTTTCTTCGGATGTCGTCGACTAATTGATCGGCTACTCAACTACTTTCGATTTTCCCCGATCTAAATCCAATTTCTTGGTTTCTTGATCTTAACATATTCAAATAAATCTCGTTTTAACATATTTTCATTCAATTTAGTCTAATAACGCATAAATGGGTAAATTACATTTTTACCCCTAATATTTCGCACTTTCACAATTTAGTCTTTATTCCACAAAACACAAAATACACAAAATTTGGTCACACTCCTTAAGGGCCGAATCTTCCTAGTACCCATATAAGTCCATACATTTCATTTATTTCACCTTTGAGTCCTTCAAAAATTTATTTTTGTAATTTAGCCCTAACTACTCAAAATCACCAAAAACTTCAACACAAAACATATTAATCTTTAACATATCTTTCATTTTTCATCAACAACTATCAAAAAGCTCAAGCACTCATCAATGGCAAAACACAAAATCATCATCAATTCACAAAATTGAACCATGGGGTTTAAAGAACACAAAGCAATGATATCAAAAATGTGAAAATTATCAAAAACCAAACAAAAGACTAACCTTCCTTAGGTTTCAAATGACCGAATGCTATCCTCCTCTCTTCCTCTCTACAACCGGCCAAGATGAACAAGGTGATAACCTCCCTCCTTCTTTTTTTTTTCTTTTAGTATCCTTAATATTTCTTTTCTTTTACTTAAACTAATGTCCACTTCATGGAAATTTACCACATAGTCTAATATATGCTCCATCATGGCCGGCCACTATGTATAAAAAAGGGGTATTTGACATGCAAAGCCAATATTTTCACTCCTTGCTTAAATTGGTCCTTATAAATTACCCTATCACATTTTTTAAAACTTTCTCACATAAGTCCTATGGACTAAATTCACATGCAATTGACTAAATCGAAGCTTGAAATTTTCCACACATTCATAATCACATATTTTAGACAATAATATCACATTCAAACATTTCGGTGACTCGGTTTAGCAGTCCCGAAACCACTTCCCGACTAGGGTCAGTTTTGGGCTGTCACAGTCTTAGTTTAATTAATTTCGTCTTGTTTTAATTATGTGAACTTAAAATGTCCAGATTATGTTTTAATTATGTTTCAGCTGAATATAAATTAATTTAAGTTCATTTTTTCTTTTTTATAGGTTGGCCGAATGTGGACTGCATTTAAACAAGATACATGCATGTTGGGTTCAATGTACCTGGCGATACATGCATGGAATGCCATCAAATTGGTGTGCTGAATTCTGAACATTCCTATGTGACTATTCGGCCAATGGAGCTAATGTTTCCTACTCCAAAGCTACCATTTATTTCTTTCACATTGCTAGATAGATCTTGGCTGTTCGGTCCATTGTGTTCACACTCAATGACTCTTCAAAGCTGATTTTTCACACATTAAATGGATGTTCATTACCTTCTTAATTGCTGGTCACTTTTCAGCAAAAGTTGCCAATTAATTGAGCTTATTCAAGCCTATTAACTGAACCTAGCTGCTGCCATGCACCTTTCCAAGCTTCCAAGTCCATTGTTCATTCTAGAAGCTGACCATTGGAGCTCACATTCAGCTGAATCTTGCTAGCTCAATTAATTGGGTTCATTTGCTTAATTCTTAAGAATGTATGTGGCTATTCGGCTAGCTTAGGTGCTACTTATAAATAGTTGAAAATTTCATTTTGTAAAGAACTTTTGGCATATTGTTAATGAATTGCTGCCGAATTTGTGAGGCATCTTTCTCTCAAATTTTGTTCGAGACCCATGAGACTTATCTAGCTTCTAGTGGCGTCTTTCTGAGTCTTTTCTAAACTTATCACTCCTTAAACCCGAGTGTGGTGTTCATTCTAATACCTTTGGTTCATACTTTTCTAAGTATTGGGTCAAGGTTCTCCAACTACCAAATCCAACTCTTTTAGGTTCTATATGCTTCGGGTCAACACTCTTCTTTAGTGTTGGTTCATCCTTGACCTTTTTGAGCCAATTTGGTCTATTTTGTTTTAAACCATACCATTTCATACATATACCAAAACCATTCCATTTTAAAACCTAAACCGTAAACGACCAAATTCAAACCACATCCTTTCTATCCTAACCTTACACATTATTCCTTTCTTATATACGAATCAACTTTCTTTCCGTATATTCAAACTTAACCTATTTTTTTAAAACTCTAAAAACAAAGCATACTTCTTCGTTTATCGATCAGGAAATTAAACGACTCGAAATCAACCACTAAACCGAGGTCGTATCAGAATCTCCCCCTTTATGAAAAGACTTGGACGGCAAGGGGGAGTATTGACCTTCTAGAATGGTCAACAATTACGACTAGGATGGTAAAAATAAATAAAATGGAGTGTAGGGGATTTGAATATAGGACCTCTAGAATTTAGTTAACACCCTTATCCACTTGACTACTAATTACCTTGTGATACAAACTTGTGAAAGTTAATAAATAAAATTTAGGGCCTCATAGGGTCTCTTCTGTTGAGCCACCTACTACTCAAGATGAAACCTCAATTCTTAGGGCGGATTATGTAGAGGATTCATCTGTTATTGGTGTCGAAGGGTATGAAAATGGCAACGGTGCAGCACTACAATTGATACTGAGGATTCTTTAGAGGGTTGTTGGAGCCCAAACTAGATTTGGGAACCACGAATCTATTACTGAGAGGCCTCGTTCTAATGGGATTGAATTATTCAGGGGCGTTGCTTGAATGACCCCTACTGTGGAATAGTACTGAATGAAGTCCACTGAGAGGATTCTGGAAGATTTGCACTATACTCCAGAACATAAATAAAAGAGTATTGTGTCCTTACTGAGGAATGAGGCTTACCGTTGGTAATAGTTTGTGGTGAGAGGTACACAGGCTGAACGATTGACCTGGGAGTATTTTCAAAGGGACTTCTAGAAAAAGTATGTGCACACAAGGTATGTTAAGGCCCGCAGACTCGAGTTCATCGAGTTAAAATAGGGGGATATGATCATGGATGAATATGAGGCTGAATTTTTTAGGCTTAGTCGCTATGCTCAAGGTATGGTTGCTATTGAGCAAGATAAATTTCTGAGGTTCAAAAATAGACTATGCTATGACCTCAACATATAGGTTGCTCCACACCAAGAAAGAGTGTTTGAGACTCTTATGGAAAAAAATACAATTGTAGAGGAAATCAAGCATTTGGAATGCAAAAAATGGGAGAAAAGTAAGGACCCAATTAAGAGAGATTCTGGTCCCACTAATTCGAATTCCCATCCTTCTAAACGAGCTAGAGAGGCTAGACCGCAACAAGGGGTTGCGGTAGTTGGTTCTAGGGGTAGGACTCTAACATGTACGTATTGTGATAAGTGTCATTTGAGCGAGTGTTGGAAGAATTTGGGTACTTGTCTGAAATGTGGTTTGGCTAAGAACAGAATAAAAGATTGTCCTCGTCGAGTTGATCAGATGCAAGCTCCGACTCATAATCAAGCCTAGAATCAGAGAATCGGTCAGTTACCTCCGAAGGGTCGAGGTTAAAATAGGGTTGTGAATAATGTTGCGACTGGCAATTAGGGCCAGCGAGCACTAGAACAGGGTGAGAATCGAATCGTAGCTAGACAACCTACTTTCATTTAAGCTGTTAGAGGCCATGAGGGTAGAGACACATTTGACATCATAGCAGTTACTTTTACCATCCATTATGTTCTGTATTTTGCCTTGATACATATAGGATCTACCCATTCATATGTTGCTTATGCTATGACTGATGGGGTAGAGAAAACTACTAATTGTGTTACTGTAGTTGGGCGTTTGGGACAATCAATTGTTGTAAATAAGATCTATAGGAGATGTCCATTGGAAATTTAGGGTGTAGTGTTTTTGGTTAATTTAATGGAATTGTCTTTCAGCGAGTTCGATTTACTTCTAAGAATCATTTGGTTGGTAGAGCATCAAGTTAGTTTGGACTGTGCCACTAAAATGGTGACTTGGAAATGAATGAGGGTAGCGAGATCATTATGGTTGGTGAACAATGAAATTATTTATCTAGTGTGATCTCCAGTATGGTAGCCAAGAAATTGGTTCGAAAGGGGTGCAAGGCCTATCTAGCCTATGTGTTGGATGTAAGTGTAAGTAGCAAAACCATTGATAGTATCCAAATAGTTAAGGAGTTTCTAGATGTTTTTCCCGAGGAACTACCAGGGTTACCTCAAGATCGTAAGGTAGAATTTGGAATTGAGTTGTTGCCTGGAACTACTCTAGTGTCCATTGCTCCCTACCGCATGACACCTAAGGAGCTTAAATAATTGAAATTTCAACTTCAGAAGCTTTTGGATTGAGGGTTTATAAGACCCAGTGTGTCGTCATGGGGAGCTCCGGTTTTGTTCATCAAGAAAAATTATGGTTCCTTAAGGCTGTGTATTGACTATCGACAGTTGAATAAGCTAACTTTTAAGAATAAGTATCCATTGCCAAGAATCGATGACTTGTTTGACCAGTTTCGAGGTGCAATAGTGTTCTTTAAAATTTATTTAAGGTCTAGGTACTATCAATTAAAGGTGAAAGAATAGGATGTACTCAAAACTGCATTCAGGACTCGGTATGGTCATTACAAGTTCCTTGGAATGCCTTTCAGATGGAATTACATTAGTTTTAGAGGAAAAAACTTTAGTTTTTAGTTTTTTCTAGAGACACCAATTTTTCTTTTTTTTTTAGAATTAATTTTTATTTTTTTCAATAAGAGGGAAAAACATGGGGTTTTATAAGAAATTATCTGGGTTTTTATAGAAAAAATTAGGATTTTTACAAGGAAAAACCATTTTATCTTTTTAATTTTCTTGATTTATTTTTTTTTTAGAATTAATTTTATTTTTGTAGTGAAAAGGAAATATCTAGGGTTTTACAGGGAATTACCTAGGTTTTTTATAGGAGCAAACCATGGTTATCTGAACCAGATTGGACCGGTTGACTGAGAACCATTTAAGGTATCGATACGGAGAAAGCTTTAGACTGATTGAGCCAGAAATCGGTACAAGCTAGTTTAATTAGACTAAAAAATTGGTTGAACATGTTTTTATTTTTTAAAATTTTTTAATGATTTATTTAATTTAGTGGTTCAAACTAATTGGATTAACAAACCAGTGGCTTGGGGAACCCTAAGTTTTTACATGGAACTGAGTTATAGGTGGAAAACTTGTGTTTCATCTCAGCAGTTGAGGAACTTAATGTGATTTTTTTAATCAAATTAATTCTAAAAAAGAAAATGAGTGACTAAAATGCAAATTTAGTAAACGTAGGTGACTAAAATGATAAAAGTATCTAAAGACAGTGGCTAAATTGCAACAAACTTTTTTGTGTGTGCTCAAAATGAAAATTTATGAAAATTGGGTGTAGTTTACCGTTAATATAAAAGTTGCTTAATTTCGGTTCACTTGAACCATTTCCGGTCATCCATCGATATCACGTGAATACCTTTGCTCTAAACATGCCAAAAACGATAGTGCCAACTGAAATTCATGAGAAATTTCCTGGAAACATAAAAGAAAGATCACTTTGAATGTCACCAAATCAAGCCTTGCCCATATTCGGCTGTGTACTTAATTTACTTTTTCTTGCCCGTCAAATTCACATATAAAAATGAAGATGCCTATGTGATTATATAGATGCCATGCAATGCAAGTTTGGGCTATCTCTACCAAATTTGTCATGTAAAATACCTAGTAACCAAACTCTTTCTATCAAATATATATAAAACGATATGGATGGTTCATGTAAGCATTGTTTAAAGTGGATGTGGGTAGCTTGCTTCTATTTTGAGTTTATGCTTGTGTCAGCCGAGTTTCAGCGATTCCAACACCCTGTGAAAGCCGATGGGTCACTTAGCTTTCTGGTGATAGGAGACTGGGGAAGAAAAGGAGCTTATAATCAATCCCAAGTGGCCCTTCAGGTCCCTTCATTTTTTTTTTCTGTTTACTGTGAAAATTAATACTATGTTTACATTGCAAATATATAGATTGATGAAAAATTAATATCTGGTGCATGTGCATGGAATACATTGTATTGTTGGTAGATGGGGAAGGTTGGCGAGAAACTAGGCATAGATTTTGTGATCTCAACTGGAGACAATTTTTACGAGAAGGGGTTGGCTACCCCCTATGACCCTCATTTCAAACACTCTTTTACCAATATCTACAGTGCCAACAGCTTGCAAAAGCAATGGTGTAGTGGTAAGCACCAATATTGACTGCTTCTTTTCATTTGGGGATTCACATTTTCCTTCTTTTCGGACGTGACTATGTATATATTATATATATGTTACAGTTTTGGGCAACCACGATTACAGGGGAGATGTGCAGGCGCAGTTGAGCCCCATTCTGAGGAAGATCGATAGCAGATGGCTTTGCCTGCGGTCTTTCCTCGTTAACACAGGTAAAAAAATGTGAATACTTTGTTTATTTGAAAAGCAAAAATCTTATCAAAATTTATAAAAATGAACAGAAATAGCGGAATTATTCTTCATAGACACGACCCCGTTTGTTGATGAGTACTTCAGAAACCCAAAGCACCAAAAGTTTGACTGGAGAGGGGTGATTCCTAGTAATAAATACCTCACCCGGGTTTTGAAGGAATTGAGATGCGCACTGAGGGAATCAGTTGGTAAGTGGAAGATAGTGATCGGGCATCATCCCATCAGAAGCATCGGGCACCATGGTCAAACCAAGGAGCTCATCACCCTCCTTCTACCTATACTTGAGGTGAACTACCTCTACCTAATTAAGGTATAATTTGCTGCCAAAGCTAATTAATTTGGCATTGCAGGCATACAATGTAGATATGTACATAAACGGGCATGATCATTGCTTGCAACACCTGAGTAGCATCACAAGGTAAATTCAATAAGAGTGAGTGCCTCCTCAAATTAAAAGAATATTGGTTGAGGGTAAATGTGTTTATGATTGTAAATGCAGCCCGCTCCAGTTTTTCACCAGTGGAGGTGGTTCGAAGGCATGGAAAGGTGATTTTGATTATTTAGACGGTGGGGGAGATGATGAAATCAAATTTTATTACGACGGCCAAGGATTCATGTCTGTTGAGCTTACTCCCACTAATGCTAAGATTGCCTTCTATGATGTTTCCGGCAATGTTCTGCATAGCTTCAATTCCAACCAACTCTACTACACTTACAGTACTGAAATGTAGGAAATAATAGAATAATGATGGATGAAATGAATCAATCGAGTTTTAGATCACTCCGCTCTATATATTATCCACACAAAATATGATCCGAATGTCTTACTGATTGGCCTCCCCCTACAGGAAGCATCCAAGACTGATTGATAATAAGCTATGAATTTTTGTGCATAGGACAGCTAGTGGGTTAAAGGTAGGATTCTAATTCTTAACTGAGATTCAGGATGAACTAGAAATAATATTGAGAAAAGTTTAACAAAGAAACTGAACTAGAACAGAACCTAAGCTTCAAAAACATAGGAATCCCGCGTAGCCCTTGTTTGTGGCTGGCCGGAATTGAAGTAAACAACAAACTATTAGAACCGAAAAATTTGATGTAAAACTTAATAAATTAGGATTTATCATGTCAAATCATCAAGAATGAATCAAAAACAAAACTAGATACGGAAGCATATTTCAATCCATTAATATCTTCAAATCTTTGAGTCTTATGGTTTTGATCTTACAGATTAACACACGAGTAATTTAGAGAATGTGACTCTCTTTTCTGAAGATGAGATATCAAAAATGTTATGTATGTGTAATTTGGGAACATTAACATTTGCACATTAACCTTAATTTCTAATCAACTCATCATCCATTAGAAATTAGTTACCGGAGTATCTACACATATTTGGCTTATATTTTATTTAATAACTGAAGCCCAATAAGCCTTAACCAAAATAAATCACTTGACTAACATTTTATGATGGTAAATAATAACATGTAATTAATCTTATTATATATGTGACGTTCATATGTTTCCAACAATATCCCACTTGGACCACATATATATACTAATTACTCTAAATTAAATGTTATTATATAACCTTATGAGCTCAAAATTTTACTATCATGTCCAAAAGGTATTCTGAACAATCTCGTCTATTAATTATGTTAACATAGAATCAATGCGACTTTCGATACATATATTATAACTCAATTCATCCCTGATCACGTAAATTAACACAACTAAATGACATAGATCAAGTATGAATGTGTAGCATGGAAATTACATGCAATGTGATCTAAACATCTCTATTTCCAACTGGTCCTCTTTAACCCTTTGTGAGATCAAACCTTACCAAAACCAAAATGTGAATAAACCAAATAAATCTTATTTATGTAGAAAACAACATTAAAACCATAAATTGAAATAACCGAAAATGTGTCTATAAAAAAATTATTTAAAATTACCAACTCCCACTAAAATCAAATATCCTGAAATGACATTACACCCATATGAGCAGTGTGCTCATAAAAACCTTGGGTGGTAGGCCCTTAGCGGATCCACAATCATGGAGTTTGTCCCAATATACTTTATAAACACCTGACCACTCTAAACTCTTACTTTAACAACCAAGAATTTAAAGTCTACGTGCTTTGACTTTGATGTGCTCTTATTGTTATTGGAATAAATTACTACAGCTTGTTATCACAATTTGTACCTTAGTGACAAAATTTTGCATCTATATTCCATTAAAATCGAAGTTTGTATACTTGAAAATCTCTAACTTATCAAACCCCAAATATGTAAGCATGTAACGTTTTGTTTTCTGAAGGTAATGTATGAACCAATTGGTTGCTTTCTATTGATCCATACCCGAATTGCTTAAATATTCGTACAACATCGCAACAATGTACTCAATATCTTAAAACAGACAAACCTGAACATACATTAGACTTCCCACTACTGAAATGTAGGGAATCTTATGCATTTCTATAATCTCAAAGTCATTCTTGGGGCATTAATTGAAACTATTCTTACTCCCATTGAACTTTTGATATATGCAATCATTAACCAAAGTCATCTTGAAACTGAATGAGATAATCACTTGGTGAATATTGTAATACACTGACAAGAGGCCTGCTTAAGCCTATAGATGAATTTCTTTAATTTGCAAACTATTGAATTGTTGAATATGGCGCCCTAAGTGGAGTATATTCGTTTTGTATACTTGTATTTTTTAAAAATTTTGGTTTAATAATAACATCTATTAATTACAATAATACCCTTTGTATATTATCCCTAATGTTTTTGCATGTAAAGCAAAACGGAAGCAAATATTGGCTCATTGGTTATCTAATATTTAACTAATACTAAGCGGTTGTACGTGGTCAAATCGTAAAAGACAACTTGTATTAGTAGATGAACCTAAATATGTCCATAGTCTAATCGAAAATAAGCAAACCGATTGAAAAATTAATGTTGTCTATCAAGTCCAGTTGGAGAGATGCTTTGTCTTGAGCATCGGAGCAAATGACTCTCAAAAGATAGAAACATAGATGTGACTACTTGAAATTGTAACACCCTATTCCCGACCCGATTGTCAGGTCCGATCACCAAATTCGAATGTTTGTTAATGATGTTTACAAGACAACTTTCAAGATACACGATGGACACTACCTTCAACCTTCTAGAGTTTAATGAATTCAATCTTCAAACCAATTTGAAGCGATATGTGATAAACTAGCATGCATAATTAGTGTTATTTCATACTTATTTTAGCTTGTTTTTAAGTGAAACTGAGTCATTTAGCCATTTAACTATTGCATGTGTTGTAGTTAGGTCTAATATTAGTTTTATGTTTAATCTGATGTTTTTCTTGCCATTTGAGTTTTAATTATTGATGATACTTAATATAGTGTACAATGTTTATGTAGGTGAATAAAGAGATCCAAAGTGGTTGAAAAAGGGATAATGCCGCAACGTGAGATGATCTGAGTTTGAGATGTTATATGTTGACTTGGCATGCTACTTGGTGACCAAATACATGGTCACAACGAGGAAAGGAACTTAGTCTTGACCATACTGCCTGTTGAGGTATGAAGGAAGGAACTTAGTGGTAGATGTCACCGCATGGACTACTTTGCAACATACTTTTCCAAATTCGATCTTCAATAATTGGCTAAGCATTTCTAAAATCTTATTTATTTTTGCTTTGTTAACTTTCATGATTAAAATGCATGTTTGTGTGATGAATGCCATGCTGAACCAAATCTCTGATGGTTGATTGGAATATTAGCTCTAAGAATTGTTGATACGCTTATTGACAATAAGTTGATTGTTTGATTATGTTGCTAAACTTAGTAAGCTAGAATTGATGCCTCTAGCTGAATATTGAGATAAGTGAAATCGAGAGTTGAACTTATCATGTAAATGCTACATAGTCATATCGAATAATGAGACGAAGAGGTAAACTACGAACTAGGTGAAACCGAGAGGAGATCCTAGGCGATAACTCTTAGGTTAAGATGAGACCAAAAGGAGATTCCTACTTATGAGTAACAATAAATTCAATCGAAGCTTGTGTATTTTCAATCCTAGAAAATAGTTGACTAATCGACCATTGCTTCATTCTTACATTAATTTAAAACAAGAAAGAAAGCGAATAGGTAGTGTAAGCATTAGGTAGTGTAGTTTAATAATCGTAGCTCCAAAATTGATGACACTAATAATTTGAACATTGAGTAAGTCGGTAGTTGCTTCGAGGTGAATTAATCAATTAAGCATAAAACCTAGTCAATCCCTATGGAAGAATGATCCTTGGAACACTTACCACAATTATTTCATTGTAAACACTATTATATTACAACTTGACACACTTGTGGTTTGTCGTGCTTTTAAATTGTTGAATATTTTGAACAACTTTAAGTGAGCACAAATGGGCAATCAAGTTGTTGGCGTTGTTGCTAGGGATTGCAATGGTGTAATTGTGTTTAATTGATTGTTTTGCTTTGTGGATAAGCAATACGACTAAAAAATAGTGAAATTGGTTAATGCTCTTTAGTTTCTTGTGTTGTTTTCTTTTGATAATTCTTTGTATTGTGTTTGCCTTGTTGAAAATAAAAATCATATTCAACAAAAAAATATAGATGGTCAGTTGACTAGTTCGCATATTAGTTGAGGCCATGTATGCAATCGAAGACTCAACTCGAAAGTGGAGTTCTGGTGGCAATTCTTTTGGACAAGAATATTCTTACGAGTATTCTTATGATACTCATGGGTATATCAATGGAATAGATAGCTAAAACCCAAAGTGAACCGATAATTATCTGATGCATGATATTTGTTATCATAGTTATTATCAACACTAGGGTGAGTATGCTCAAAGACGGTATTACTTCATGTCATGATACAATGAATGTCATGTAAAGTCAAATAGAACAATTACTGCAAGCCGTAAGAATTCGATCCAATGTTTACACCCTTGCTGAGGAATATGTTGAGCATGATGCATCATAACATGAGGGGGGATATTCATCGTGAGGTTTTTGGAGAGGATGCTTCAAGTTTTGGTTTTCAACAGGAGTTAGGAGAGGAAACCAGTCATAGTATTGTGGGTGATGAAGACAATGTTTCTAATCCTATTAACATAGGAGTAGGAGTAGGAATAAAGGATAAGCAGAAAGGGCTTGAACCGATTATAAGTCAACACATTTTCCGATTTTACTTGAAGAAGTGCCACAAAAGTCAACAGAGGGATGTAAAGCTCGGGGAGTTAATGTTTCAAAGGAAGTAGATTTTGTGATTCCCGAAGTTTTAGTACATCGGACTAGGTTGATGATACGGTTGGGTTTTGGAGAAAAATAGCTCGTGATATAGATGTCTCAAAGGTTGAAAATAAGAGTTGAAAAAAAATTTTGAAAGATCATTCAAGGTCGGAGAATGGGTTTACTTGAAGCTGCAACCTTATAGGCAGCAATCAATAGCTACCGAACCTTGCATGAAACTAGCCCCTACTTTTACCCATATTATTGTCTTAATTATTTCCTTCAAAAGGAAATTATCGTCTTAATTAGTTTAAAGTACCAAACTGATCTTTAGGGGCCTGGTAACAAGTCAAATGGGTTTATTACAACAGTATAATTGAGATTAATAGTTCTGATCAAAGTGAAATGAAACCTTTCGGCCATTGAAGGGATTGAAACCTTAAGACTTGTTAAAGAGAAATCCAAATCTCTTTTTTTAAATTTTGTTGATAAAACTTCGGCATAACTTTTATTATTCCATAAGTCCCTTTAAATAGAGATTATAATAACTAAAATTATGTATCAAATTAAATAAACTCAAGAATATCACTACTGAGAAGTTACCATAGCATATATACATTTCAGTTGTAAATTAAAGAGGAACAATAAAGCATATTTCAGAAGTATCCAAGTTCCTAACAGGAAAACATATCTATGTACAGAATATTCAGTGCAAATTACTAAGTAACAATCACCACAAATACACTCAATTTAAACCATAAGTCTAGTCAGCTTAGTCCCACACTCCCCTCTACTTAGTTTGCTTAGAAAATAGTTAATTCATAACAAAGTGGTACCTTGAGTCCACGAAGCTTTCAACATCCCATAGAAAAGAACCGAAGGTAACAGCCTCCAAAACAAGTCTCTTCAAACCGCCAAAGCTAATCTTAATAAGCTCATCATTGGATGAATCAACAGTCCCTTGAGGAGTTATAGCAATCTCAGGTCTTCCAAATAGAGCCTCTGTGTGCTTCTCTATAATGCCAACAGCTTCTTTTGATCTAATTGAAGCGTATCTCTGAAGTGTCTCCCCATCGAAGGACATAACATAAGTCCTTAGTCGAGAGGGCTTTATCCCACTACCAAAACCTCCAGAACTGATCCCACCAGACCATGATGAGACTTCAGGGTGTGATGAAGCAGCTTGATAGGAGTCCCCTAGACCAGAAGGTCTTGTGTCATCCCCCACAGTTTGCTCAATGCTACTTTTGTCATCATCTGAAGCACTTGGAAGGACTTTCATTGTCCTCTCAAGCTGAAATCGCTGGTCAACCCGCCTCAGGAAGTATCCATACATCACCGACGCAGCATAGACCTGCCCAACCCTGAGTTTACTTATCTGTGCTACAGATGTTGACTCACCCAATCGATTTCCCAGGATGAGTGCTACGTGGTTTTGAATCATCTCATGGGCCTCAGCTGAGTGGATCTGCTCAAGCTTATCTTCTTGGCTAGGCCATGTGTCCACTCGACCTGAAGGATCTGCAGAAGAAGTTATAGCAGGAACCAAGGAAATATTGGCATCCATAAACTTTTGTACGACCAATGCATAGAGAATCTCTTCTAATGCCCTTTTCCGCTCATTAGCCTTAACCTCAGCAATTCTCCTGCAACAAATTCAAACTTTTTTGCATGAGAGAAAATTTCACATAAAGTCTAAATAGTTAAAATCTCAGATGAGTGGCTAACCTATACAATACTAAATCCGTGCCTGAAGCAGACGGCTCTTCCTTCTTTTCATCAGTATCACGGTCAGTTTGAAGTTGTTCAAGCTGCTGCTCAACTGCAGCAGGAACAAGATGAGGATGACTTATCAAGATTTGAGACAAAAACTGACCAATTGGAGATTCCATCCGAAGTGACGCAATTTGAGCATTGGGTTCAGCTGAGTCAGGAGATGAAGACGCCTTTACCACCATGCCTCTCCTACCCCCCAAACCCATTCTCCTATTCCGTGATTTTGAATATGAAACTGAAGAATAAAGCTGCAACGAATTTTAAAAGAGAAAACACCAAATCAACTACAGAGTTCCCACATAAATTTGATATCAAAACACAGTATCAATCAAAAAGCTGTAACTGAATAGAACAAATCTATTTAAAAAAAAAAAGGGAAGATCACAACTCTACCCACAGATTCTATTTAATAAAAATAAAAATAACAACAAAAATAAATAAAAATCAGCTCAAATGGGTGTTATAGACCATTTGGGTTTGCAAGTATCAGGATTTCCCCCTCATAAATTACACGCTTTTTTTTTCCTTTGAAAAAGGTAAGAAGCTAAATTGAAACCTTGATCGAGAAGGAGGAGCGAGGGTTAGCAGCGAAACGTGGAAAGAGCGGGCCATTGGCAGCTAAAAGGGCGGATCTGGCAGCGGAGCATGAAGTTCGATGTAGAGACATAGAAGATCCAACCACAGTGGCTGCCTCCATTTTGAGGCCTGGAAAATATCATTTCCGTCAGATAAAAAGAATAAAAGCAGAAGCAGAAGACAAGTTATATTGAGGAAAAGATTTACCTTAAACTTGAAGAAATAAAGAAGAGAGAGGAAGAAATATAAATATAATGATTATGGTTGGAGGAAAATGAAGAAAAATGGGCGGAGTCTCCTATTTTAATTCTTCTCTTCAACTACTACACGCTCTTTTTCTCTTTGGCACTGCTTTTATATTTCTACCTTAGGTTACCAAATATGAATGTAACAAAAATGTGATTAAGGTTGTAACAGCTCAGCTAGTTCAGCTAAACCCTACAAAATGCCCCTCTACTTTCTCTATATTACTCCATTCGCTTCTTCTTTTCAAATAACCTTGAATTTGTTTCTCTTAAAATAATAATAATAATATAACTTAAATATGATGGAAAAAGAATTCCCTAAACTTCAAATTTTAATATTTAGTTTTACATAAATACATTTATGCACATGTAATTATTTATGTATAAAGTATGATTTCACAAAATAAATGTATAGGCTGATATATATCCAATTAACCAAAGTTAAAAGGCCTTTATTTTAATATAAAAGAAATTAGCATCTCGAAAGGAGAAGGGTAGATTGGTAAATGGGAAAAAGATATTTGAGTTGAAGTCAAATCAAAAGCAGGAATGGTGGCTACGTAATTGATATTCGAGAAGTGTTTGGATTCTGAGTTATATGGTTGACGTGTCTTGTTCTTTCTGAATAATTCTTTTGTGGTTTTGCATTTTTTGACAAATCAATTTTTCTTCTTTTCTTTTTTTTTTTGAAATGATTATACGAGACTCTCAATGTTTTCAGATGCAAAATTCTCTACTTCTGACTACTAATACTTGGGGTTCAAATCCGTTCATACGTGGGCATCATGCGCCCTCTCTTTCTTTCCATTCGCTTAATTTTAATTTTGATTTTTATGTCTAAATTTAATATAATTTAATTTCTATATTTTTATTAATTACTCCAAATGATTAATATTGTTAATTCTTTTATTAAAATTTAAAATTTTATCATATATTCATGCATGTATTAAGCTACTAGCCGATAGCAAATCAATCAAAGAAAGTATAACAAGATAGTAGAAAAGAATCTCATTTCTTCACATTAGACTGAACACCAAGGCAATCTCCAACCAAACAATCTTCATAGTAGTATGAGCCAACCCCCCTATACTCCACTTCTGCTTTGGACCTGGACACAACCTGTTATTTCTTGGAACCTCAAGACACACATTTACCACTAAGAAAAACACAAAAACCCATTTTATATCTCTTATCGTCCAAATCAATTCCCCAATTAGCATCGGAATAACCAACCAAATTTAAATTGGAAGCAACTATAAAGTGAAGACCATAATCCACAATGTTTTGGAGATATCACAAGATGTGCTTGACAGCCTTAAAGTGTTAACGAAAAGGCTTATGCATGAACTGACAAACTTTGTTGACAGCAAACATAATGATAGGTCTGGTGATGACAATGTATTACAAAGCTCCCACAATACTCCTATACTCAGAGCTATTCTCTATAGCACTTCCAACATGTTGACACAAATTTGTTGATGTGGCCATAGATGTAGGAGAGCCTTTAGCCTGATCCATAAGAGCTTTCTTGAGTAGGTCAAGAATGTACTTACGCTGACTTAACAACTGTCCGTCAGTAGTAGAAGAGAATTCAATACCTAGAAAGTAACTCAATTGTCCCAAGTCTTTCAACAAGCTAAGTATCCAGAGTTTTAACAAACGTATCTACACTACCTTGATGGTTCCCAATGACAATAATATTGTCCACATATACCAAAACATAAAGGATCATACCTCCTACCTTCTTAACAAAGAGAGAAGCATCGGATTTGGACAGAACAAAATCAAAAGCAAAAAAAAATTGTTTTAGCTTAGAAAACCAAGCTCGGGGAGCCTACTTGAGGCCATATAATGCCTTATTCATCCTGCACACTACAGGTTGATACCCATGTTGTTTTTTAAAACCAGAAGGTTGAGTCATATAAATCTCTTCAGAGAAATCTCCATTAAGAAATGCATTGTTGATGTCTACTTGTAGCAGTTGCCAACCAAACTTCATAGCCAAAGCCAAAACAACTCGTATTGTTGTTGGCTTAACAACCAGACTAAAAGCCTCCTGGAAGTCCACACCTACATCTTGAAGATACCCTTTGACCACCAACCAACCCTTATAACCAGCTACTGAGCCATTCGCAACACGTTTGAGTTTGAACACCCATTTGCAACCTACAGGCTTTTTGTTTGCAGGTAAAGGAACCAAGTTACATGTCTTATTCTTGAGAAAAACATCATATTCCTGTTAAGCTTCCATTGTCCACTCCTTGCTAGTAAAAGCTTCCTCAATCATAACAGGTTTTTTTTCACCTAACTCAACTGAAAACACCTTTGGTTTAAATATAACACTCTTAGACCTGGTTTGCATAGGATGAGAGTTGTCACAGACAGGTAAAGATGTTAGATGATCTTGAGAAATCCAAACAGGTGAAGTAACTTCTAAGAACACAACTAGACCTCTAGATGAGCTACCATTCCCATCATATGAAGCTGCATCATGAGGAGAAACATTAGCAGCACTGCTAGGTGAAACATTTGTAGCCTGACCCAAACAAGCATCAGTAGAAATAGAGGGAGAAGAACCACAAACTCTAATAGTTGAACTTGACACAATAGGTAATCCCAAGTGAGGAGAAGAATCAATAGGAGCAACATAACCAACAGACCGACCAAAAGAAGGAACCACAATAGGAATATTGGACTGTTGATGTAGAAGCCTTGACTAAGTATGAGAATCGGAACCACTACCTAGCTTATCAAGAGAAACAGTGTAACCCCTCTTACCCGTATTCATCGTTGAAACAAGGCGGGAAGTGTTATCAAACGATCAAATTTTTTTTTACAAAAATTTTGACATAGTTTCTTTTCATAAATATTCAATTCCTCATGCAAATTTTCTAAACACAATCTCAAGCAACATAGATATTTCAACCAAACACAATCATATGTTCTGACATGATTAATTCATTCATAACATCCTAAACTATATAAACAAAAGATTTAGGGAAATAATTCATCAATTATAGATACCAACATTTTAAACCAAACGATATTTTCTACATATATATATAAGTTTAAACTACATTGCATTAAGTCATCTATAAATGCCATTTTTCAAAAGTATTGATTGCAAAATACCCAAAAGTTGATGATGATAGTGAGGATGATGTACTGACTCCGTCCAATTCCCGAGTTGATTAATATCACTATAAAACAAAGGAAAAATAAAGAGGGGTAAGCTTACAGCTTAGTAAGTATGTATGTAATCGATAAATAAATTTCTAAGATAATATCATATATAATATCATTTCTATCACACATAAATCTATCATTTAGTCAACTTCCAGCAAACTATTTTTATGCGTCATAGTCGGTAAATTATTTTTATCCAGAGATACAGAACTCCAAATTAAGATCCGTAAATTTTCCATGAAACTACACTCATATATATTCTTACCATAAAATTTTAAAAATTTTTGGTTTAGCCAATTAGTACAGTTTATTCTCTAAATGTTCCCCTGTTTCACTATTTGACACTTCTGACCTCTCTTCACTAAAATTTATTTAACTCTTTGTAAAAAATTCAAAAAATGTTCTTGTTTCTTTCTATTAAAAATAGACTCATTAAGGAATTCAATAATGTAAATTTCAAGCCATAATTATTTTTCTACAATTTTTGGTGATTTTCCAAAGTTGGAACAGGGGATTTCGAAATCAATCCAGCCCTGTCTCAATAAAGTTTAAATATCTCCAAACATACAACTCCTTTTCTTACTTTGTTTCTTCCATATAAAAATAGATTCATTCAGCTTAAATTTCATATATTATTCAACCTCTAACTCAATTTCTATAGTTTTTGATGATTTTTCAAACTAACATCACTGTCACTGTCCAAATCTGTTCTATTCCAACATTCCTTATTCACATAGCACTATAACCACTTATTTTATAACACAACGCAAATTTCATCACTTCAATCGCTTTTCACAACTTATTACATTCCGATCACATACTCATATTTCATCATCATGACGGTATATATAAAATAATATTCGGAGCTTTTCACATAGTACTACTTATATTATTTTTTTTATCATTCGACACACGTAGTAGCCTTCACATAGTACTACACACGTGATCAGTTTTACAATTCACGTAGTAGCCTTCACATAGTACTACACACGTGATCAAGTTTTACGGCTCACGTAGTAGCCTTCACTTAGTACTACACACGTGCTCAAAGCTTCTTGGTACACATAGTAGCCTTCACTTAGTACTACACATGTGACCGTAGTTTACCAAGACACGTGGTAGCATTCACACAGTACTACACACGTGTTCATCGATACCTTAGTCAAATCTTTAGCATTACGACATTTTCACAAAGATTCTTACTTTCCAAATATATTTACAATTCATTCAAAACACATTATAATATCAACCCTTTCACGTATATTGTCACAAAATATAACGAAAACAATTATAACAATATTAATTACATACAACTTACCTCGATACAAAATGTAGAGATTTTGCAGTTTAATCCACAATATTCCCTTTTCCCCGATTAAAGTTAATTTCTCGTCTTTCTTGATCTATAACAGCAAATTGAGCTTGTTTAATATTCATATTTATTAAAACAAGCTTTGACTCAAATTTTATAAAAATTATGATTTTGCGCCTAAACTTTTGCATAATTACATTTTTGTCCCCAAGCTCGAAAATTAAATTTCACACCTTATTCTTATGTTTTACAACATGCTAAACACTTTTCCCTTGTATGGCAACATCAAATTCTCACTCTAACATACACTTATGAACAATAAATATTTTTACCAATTTTGTCAATTTACTCTTTTTTGCTTAAAATCGCTTAGCAAAAGTTGTTTAACATAATTTCTAGCTTCATATTCTACCATAAAACAGCAAAATAAACACATTTCACCTATAGGTATTTTTCCAAATATGAACCCTAACATAAATTATTGATAGAATATGCTAAACCGAGATACGAGGATTCCAAAAATGCGAAGAACATTAAAAACGGGGCTAGGATGCAGTTACTATGAGCTTGAGAAAGTGAAGAAACCTTAGCTATGGTGACTCTTCAAATTCGACAGCAACTTATGGAGAAGATGATTTTTGTCATCTTTTTCGCATTTTATTCTTTTTATTACCAAATGACTAAAATGCCCCCATCTAAAAAAAATCTATTTCACCCATTTCTTATGTCTATTTTGTCCATCAATTAAGTAATGGTCTAATTACCACATAAGGACCCCCAACTTATAATCTCATAACAATTAGACACTTCTAACATGTAGAACAACTTTGGCACTTTTTACAATTTAGTCCTTTTGACTAAATTGAGTGCCCAAACGTCGAAATTTTCGAACGAAATTTTTACGAAATTTTTCTGTAAAATTGTAGACCATAAAAATGTAATAATAATCATATTTTTCCCTCATCGTATTTGTGGTCCCGAAACCACTGTTCCGACTAGCCCCAAAATCGGGTTGTTACAATTATCCCCCTTTAGGGATTTTCGTCCTCGAAAATCTTACTGGCAAAGAGGTTTAGGTACTGTTTCCTCATAACTTCCTCCGGTTCCCACGTAGCCTCTTCCATTCTATGTTTTTGCCACAACACTTTCACTAAGGCTATACTTTTATTTCTCAATTGTTTAACTTCTCGAGCCAAAATCTTTATCGGTTCTTCCTCATAAGTCATATCCGGTCAAATTTCAATTTCTGTAGGAGAAACTATATGTGAAGGATCCGAACGATAGCATCGCAACATCGATACATGAAATACATTATGTATTTTTTCCAGCTCTGCTGGTAAGGCTAACCGATAAGCTACGGGTCCAATCCTTTCAATAACTTCATACGGTCCAATAAAACGTGGACTTAATTTGCCTTTACGACCAAATCTTAAAATCTTCTTCCATGGAGATACTTTCAAAAACACTCTATCACCTACTTGAAACTCAATCTCTTTTCTCTTTAAATCCGCATATGACTTTTGCCGATCTGAAGCAGCCTTTAAGCAGTCACGGATGATTTTCACTTTTTCTTCAATTTCTTTCACCAAGTCAACTCCATGAATCCGGTTCTCACCGAGCTCAGTCCAATATAAAGGAGTTCTACACTTACGCCCATATAATGCTTCATACGGTGCCATTCGTATACTTGACTGATAGCTATTGTTGTAAGCAAATTCAACCAATGGTAGATATTGCTCCCAACTGCCTTCAAATTCTAAAATACAACACCGGAGCATGTCTTTAAGAACTTGAATCACTCTTTTTGATTGCCCGTCAGTTTGCGGATGGAATGCAGTACTAAAGTTCAATTTTGTACCCAAAGCGTCCTGCAACTTTATCCAAAACCTCGATGTAAACCTCGGATCTCTATCCGATATAATAGACTTAGGCACCCCGTGTAATATCACTATTTCAGCAACATATAACTCCGCCAACCTATCAAGTGAATAATCAATGCGTACAAGAATGAAATGGGCTGACTTCATTAATTTATCAACAATTACCCAAATAGCATCCTTCTTCTTTGAAGTCAGAGGCAATCCCGTTACAAAATCCATCGTGATGTTGTCCCACTTCCACTCTGGAATCATTATTGGTTGAAGTAACCCCGATGGTACTTGATGTTCAGCTTTCACTTGTTGGCAAATTAAACACTTTGATACAAATTCTGAGATATCCTTTTTCATGCCCGGCCACCAATACAATTTCTTCAAATCATTATACATTTTCACACTACTTGGGTGAACTGACAAATCACCACTGTGTGCCTCACATAAAATGGTCCAAATTAATTCATCATTTCTCGGTACACATACCCTATCCCGGAACATCAAACAATCATCTGATCTAATTCGAAAATCTGTATCAACACCTGATTCACACTGAGCTCTTCTGACTTGCAATTCACTGTCATTCTTTTGAGCTTCCCGAATTTGCTGAAGGAATAATGGTCTAGCCCTCAATTCAGCCAAAATTGAACCATCATCAGATAAAGTTAATCTCGTACTCATAGCTCTCAAAGCAAATAAAGATTTTCTGCTCAAGGCATAAGCAACCACATTAGTTTTCCCAGGGTGATAATCAATCACTAGCTCATAGTCTTTAATTAGTTCGAGCCATCTTCGTTGCCGTAAATTCAAGTCTTTTTGATTCATTAAATACTTCAAACTCTTATGATCAGTGAAGATCCAAAATTTCTCACCATACAAATAATGACGCCAAATTTTTAAAGCAAAAACAATGGCAGCCAATTCTAAATCATGCGTCGGATAATTCTTCTCATGCGGTTTCAGCTGTCTCGAAGCATAAGCTATTACTTTGCCCTCTTGCATTAACACACACCCAAGACCATTCAACGATGCATCACTGTAAATTACAAACTCCTTCCCTGACTCAGGTTGCACCAATACTGGCGCCTTAGTCAACAATGCCTTCAATTTCTCAAAACTTTGTTGACATTCATCGGTCCATTCAAACTTGACATTCTTCTGCAATAACTTAGTCATAAGAGAGGCAATCATCAAAAATCCCTTGACAAACCGTCTGTAATACCTGGCTAAGCCCAGAAAGCTTCTAACCTCAGTCTCATTCTTTGGTGGCTCCCAATCAACAATTGCTGAAATTTTGCTTGGATCAACCCGAATACCTTCACTTGAAATTATATGTCCCAAGAATCCGACCTCACGAAGCCAAAACTCACTTTTGCTGAATTTAGCATACAATTTCTTCTCTCTCAGAATCTGTAACACAGTTCTCAAATGTTCGGCGTGCTCGGATTCATCCCGAGAATAAATTAAAATATAATCTGTGAACACCACCACAAACTTATCCAGATACTACCGAAAAATTCGGTTCATTAAATCCATAAAAATAGCCGGAGCATTAGTCAACCCAAAAGGCATTACCAGAAATTCATAATGTCTATACCTCGTTCTGAAAGCGATCTTTGGCACATCGGACTCCCTAACTCTTAACTGATAGTAACCAAACCTCAAATCAATCTTTGAAAACACTGTTGCTCCTTTTAGTTGGTCAAACAAATCATCAATTCTTGGTAAGGGATACTTATTCTTTATAGTCACTTTGTTGAGCTGACGGTAATCAATACAAAGTCTCATAGAACCATCTTTCTTCTTTACAAATAATACAGGAGCACCCCAAGGAGAAAAACTCGGTCTCACAAATCCTTTATCCGTCAATTCTTGCAACTGAGCCTTTAATTCTTTCAATTCTGTCGGAGCCATCCGATATGGAGCAATAGAAATCGGTGCAGTACCAGGTAACAAATTGATAGCAAACTCAACTTCTCTAATCGGAGGTAACCCAGGCAATTCCTCTAGAAATACATCTGAAAATTCACAGACTACCGGCACTGATTCAAGCTTCGACCCAGTTATACCAGTATTCAACACGTAAGCAAGATAAGCTTCACATCCTTTTCTCATATACTTCTAAGCAGACATATGCGAAATCACCCTAGGCAGTTTATTCGGCTCCTCCGCTTCAACCCGAAGAGTTTCACCATTTTCACATTTCAATTCAAGGATTTTCTGTCTATAATTTACCTTGGCATCATGCAAAATCAACCAATCCATCCCCAAGATAACATCGAATTCATCAAATGGTAAGAGCATCAGATTAGCCGGGAAACAGTAACCTTGAATCGGCAAAGGACAATTCTTGCAAACCTTATCAACTAAAACATATTTGCCTAAAGGGTTTGATATTTTTACCACAAATTCAGTGTTTTCAACAAGAAAATTTTTATTAGATACTAAATTTGCACATACATATGAATGAGTAGACCCAGGGTCAATCAAAGCAACAACATCAATATCATAAAGAGAAAATGTACCAGTAATCACATCGGGAGATGATGCATCCTCACGAGCTCGTATGGCATAAGCTCTAGTAGATGTTCGAGGTTTTGATTTTGCAGCTGTACCATTCATTCCACTTTTACCGCTATCTCTAGTTTCGGTATTTCTCGACGGTCTACCTCTGCTAACAGTAGGGGTGTTCATTCGGTTAACCGACCGGTTAACCGACCCGAAATTACTATAACCGAATTAACCGACCTTCCAAAATTTTTAACCTTTAACCGAATCGAATTTTTTTAAAAAAATTAACCGAACCGAATTTTTTTCGGTTAATAAGGTCGGTTAACCGAATTAACTGAAAATTATGTGTTTTTTATTTTTGGTTAAAAATTACCCGAATTACCCGATTAACCGAATTACCCGAAAATTACCTGAATTACCCAAAAATTACCCAAAAGGTTCGGTGTTGAGCTTGAGAAAAAATTGAGCCGGGTTTAATTTGACCTATTTTAGGCCCTACCTGCAAAATTCGGTTTACCCAATTTTTTTCGGTTAACCGACCAGTTTCGAACCGATTTAACCGTTAACCGAAAAAATCAAAAAAAATTAACCGACCCCCGCCCGAAGTTCTTCGGTTAACCGACCGATTAACCGAACTCGGTCGGTTAACCGAAAAAAATTGGGTTAACCGAATTATGCACAGCCCTAGCTAACAGTATCACTCGATCTAACATTCTGAAATTTTTCTTCTTCAAAATTCTCAGGGCAATCTTTAATATAATGTTGTCGAGAACCACACTTGAAACAAGCCCGGCTAATTAACCAACATTCACCAGGATGTTGTCTTCCACAATGCTGACACTCCGGTCTACTAGGCTTCATATTACCCACACTTGATACCGATGTAGCTTGAGCTTCGGAACCCAAATACAATTTTCCCCGGTCTCGACGTGGATATCCAATTGAAGTAGTCACTCTAGGATTCATCTCTTTAGACTTCTTTGACTGAGTTTGAAATGGTTTATTCATAGGCCACTTTCTCGTATCTCGAGCCTCCATCGCAGCTTTTCTCTTTTCTTTATTCAATTCTTCAGCCTTACAAGCTCAATCAACCAATACTACAAATTCCTTCAGTTCCAACATCTCAACAAATATTCTAATGTCTTCATTTAAATCATCTTCAAACCTTTTACACCTAGCAGCTTCGGTGGGTACACATTCTTGAGCATATTTACTCAATCTAACAAACTCTCTTTCATACTCAGCCACAGACATTCGGCCCTGCTTCAACTCTAGAAATTCCTTGCGCTTTTGATCGATGAACCGTTGGCTTATGTATTTTTTTTTCTGAATTCATCCTGGAAGAACTCCCACATAGCCCTCTCTTTCGGAACCACAGATACTAATGTTTTCCACCAACGATACGCTGAATCTTTTAACAAAGATATTGCACACTTTAAACATTCTTCGGGAGTACAAGACAATTCATCAAATACCCGAATGGAATTTTCAAGCCAAAACTCTGCCTTCTGTGGGTCATCATCTATATTAGCTCTGAAATCTTCAGCTCCATGCTTTCGGATTTTGTCAACGGGAGGCCTACTTGATCTTACCAAGTCAACATTTTGTGGAGCTGCGGGAACCGGTTGGGGAATAGGAGGGGGTGAAGGAGGTTGAACATTCGAATTTGCACGAACAAATTCTGTATACCAATTACTCATCATTCGAAGGAAGGCTTCTCGAGACTCATCTTGACTCTGTGTCTCATGTCTACTTTCTTCATGCGCGGTCCCTTGTGCGGGAGTCGGCGCGTTACTTTCAACATCATCTACTACACTTCGGTCAGGATCCATTTACTATATAAAATAAAATTTTAAATTGTCAGAAATCATCACACTATCACAATATATTTATGGCATGTATAGATTGACTTTCACACATATTATATTGGTCCGAGAACCGACTAAATCGTAGCTCTGATACAACTAAAATGTAACACCTCTTACCCGTATTCATCGTTGAAACAAGGCGGGAAGTGTTATCAAACGATCAAATTTTTTTTTTACAAAAATTTTGACATAGTTTCTTTTCATAAATATTCAATTCCTCCTGCAAATTTTCGAAACACAATCTCAAGCAACATCGATATTTCAACCAAACACAATCATATGTTGTGACATGATTAATTCATCCATAACATCCTAAACTATATGAACAAAAGATTTAGGGAAATAATTCATCAATTATAGATACCAACATTTTAAACCAAACGATATTTTCTACGTATATATATTTGTTTAATCTACATTGCATTAAGTCATCTATACATGCCATTTTTCAAAAGTATTAATTGCAAAATACCCAAAAGTTGATGATGATAGTGAGGATGATGTACTGACTCCGTCCAATTCCCGAGTTGATTAATATCACTATAAAACAAAGGAAAAATAAAGAGGGGTAAGCTTACAGCTTAGTAAGTATGTATGTAATCGATAAATAAATTTCTAAGATAATATCATATATAATATCATTTCTATCACACATAAATCTATCATTTAGTCAACTTCCAGCAAACTATTTTTATGCGTCATAGTCGGTAAATTATTTTTATCCAGAGATACAGAACTCCAAATTAAGATCCGTAAATTTTCCATGAAACTACACTCATATATATTCTTACCATAAAATTTTAAAAATTTTTGGTTTAGCCAATTAGTACAGTTTATTCTCTAAATGTTCCCCTGTTTCACTATTTGAAACTTCTGACCTCTCTTCACTAAAATTTATTTAACTCTTTGTACAAAATTCAAAAAATGTTCTTGTTTCTTTCTATTAAAAATAGACTCATTAAGGAATTCAATAATGTAAATTTCAAGCCATAATTATTTTTTTACAATTTTTGGTGATTTTCCAAAGTTGGAACAGGGGATTTCGAAATCAATCCAACCCTGTCTCAATAAAGTTTAAATATCTCCAAACATACAACTCCTTTGCTTACTTTGTTTCGTCCATATAAAAATAGATTCATTCAGCTTAAATTTCATATATTATTCAACCTCTAACTCAATTTCTATAGTTTTTGGTGATTTTTCAAACTAACATCACTGTCACTGTCCAAATCTGTTCTATTCCAACATTCCTTATTCACATAGCACTATAACCACTTATTTTATAACACAACGCAAATTTCATCACTTCAATCGCTTTTCACAACTTATTACATTCCGATCACATACTCATATTTCATCATCATGACGGTATATATAAAATAATATTCGGAGCTTTTCACATAGTACTACTCATATTTTTTTTATCATTCGATACACGTAGTAGCCTTCACATAGTACTACACACGTGATCAGTTTTACAATTCACGTAGTAGCTTTCACATAGTACTACACACGTGATCAAGTTTTACGGCTCCCGTAGTAGCCTTCACTCAGTACTACACACGTGCTCAAAGCTTCTTGGTACACATAGTAGCCTTCACTTAGTACTACACATGTGACCGTAGTTTACCGAGACACGTGGTAGCATTCACACAGTACTACACACGTGTTCATCGATACCTTACTCAAATCTTTAGCATTACGACATTTCCACAAAGATTCTTACTTTCCAAATATATTTACAATTCATTCAAAACACATTATAATATCAACCCTTTCACATATATTGTCACAAAATATAACGAAAACAATTATAACAATATTAATTACATACAACTTACCTCGATACAAAATGTAGAGATTTTACAGTTTAATCCACAATCTTCTCTTTTCCCCGATGAAGGTTAATTTCTCGTCTTTCTTCATCTATAACAGCAAATTGAGCTTGTTTAATATTCACATTTATTAAAAAAGCTTCGACTCAAATTTTTATAAAAATACAATTTTGCCCCTAAACTTTTGCATAATTACATTTTTGTCCCCAAGCTCGAAAATTAAATTTCACACCTTATTCCTATGTTTTACAACATGTTAAACACTTTTCTCTTCTATGGCAACATCAAATTCTCACTCTAACATACACTTATGAACAATAAATATTTTTACCGATTATGTCAATTTACTCGTTTTTGCTTAAAATCACTTAGCAAAAGTTGTTTAACATAATTTATAGCTTCATATTCTACCATAAAACAGCAAAATAAACACATTTCACCTATGGGTATTTTTCCAAATATGAACCCTAACATGAATTATTGATAAAATAAGCTAAATCGAGCTACGAGGATTCCAAAAATGCGAAGAACATTAAAAACGGGGCTAGGATGCACTTACTATGAGCTTGAGAAAGTGAAGAAACCTTAGCTATGGTGACTCTTCAAATTCGACAGCAACTTATGGAGAAGATGATGATTTTTGTCATCTTTTTCCCATTTTATTCTTTTTATTACCAAATGACTAAAATGCCCCCATTTAAAAAAAATCTATTTCACCCATTTCTTATGTCTATTTTTGTCCATCAATTAACTAATGGTTTAATTACCACATAAGGACCCCCAACTTATAATCTCATAACAATTAGACACTTCTAACATGTAGAACTCAACTTTGGCACTTTTTACAATTTAGTCCTTTTGATTAAATTGAGTGCCCAAACGTCGAAATTTTCGAACGAAATTTTTACGAAATTTTTCCGTAAAATTGTAGACCATAAAAATATAATAATAATCATATTTTTCCCTCATCGTATTTGTGGTCCCGAAACCACTGTTCCGACTAGCCCCAAAATCGGGTTGTTACAATTATCCCCCTTTAGGGATTTTCGTCCTCGAAAATCTTACTGGCAAAGAGGTTTAGGTACTGTTTCCTCATAACTTCCTCCGGTTCCCACGTAGCCTCTTCCATTCTATGTTTTTGCCACAACACTTTCACTAAGGCTATACTTTTATTTCTCAATTGTTTAACTTCTCGAGCCAAAATCTTTATCGGTTCTTCCTCATAAGTCATATCCGGTCAAATTTCAATTTCTGTAGGAGAAACTATATGTGAAGGATCCGAACGATAGCATCGCAACATCGATACATGAAATACATTATGTATTTTTTCCAGCTCTGCTGGTAAGGCTAACCGATAAGCTACGGGTCCAATCCTTTCAATAACTTCATACGGTCCAATAAAACGTGGACTTAATTTGCCTTTACGACCAAATCTTAAAATCTTCTTCCATGGAGATACTTTCAAAAACACTCTATCACCTACTTGAAACTCAATCTCTTTTCTCTTTAAATCCGCATATGACTTTTGCCGATCATATTTTTCTCTCATCGAATTTGTGGTCCCGAAACCACTGTTCTGACTAGGCCTAGAATCGGGCTGTTACAAATAGAAAGAAAGAAACGCCGATCAAAGACCACGTGTTTAGAGATAAAAATCTTGCCAGTTTCATCTAGGCACTTGTAGCCTTTATGGACTGGACTATAGCCAGTAAAAACACAAAGTTTGGACCGATATTGAAGCTTATGATCATTGAATAGCCTAAGATACGAATAACACCAACATCCAAACACCTTCAGCTACATGTAAGTGAAGTCTTGTATAACATTTCATGGGGAGACCTTCCATTGAGCATAGGAGTAGGAAGCCTATTGATAAGATAGACCGCACTGACAAACGCATGAGCCCAGAAATGCACAGGTAAAGTAACTTGTGCTAGTAATGTCAAGCCATTATTGACAACATGCCTATGTTTTCTTTCGACTAAGCCATTTTGCTTTGAAGCATGAGGGTAATAAAATCGATAATGAATACCCAACTAAGAAAGAACCTTGGGAAAGGATCGAAACTCTCCACCCCAGTCACTCTGAAGAACTTTAATATAATAGCCTATTGGAACATTTTCAAATATTTATAGTATTCCAATAACTATAAATGAATGGGTGTAATTAATCAAAAGATAAATCTTTTGATCATTGGTCAAAAGTTATATCATTTGATTTTTGAAAAATAATTATAACTATTCAAACAATACTATTTGAATAGTTATAAAATTAAATGAATAATTATTATTTATTTATTCATAAAGACACCTATTGAAAGATGTCTCTATGAAGAGACATGAAAATTCCTATAAATAGGAATGAGATTTCATTTGGAAATCACACCAACAAGTTCTAAAAGTTATTTCTATCCTTCCTTATTTTCTAATATTATTAGATTGTTCTATGAAGAGTTACTGCAGAAATTCTTTGTAGAAATTGAGTTTCTTGCTATACATTGCTTAGTGCTTAGCAAAATTAACACTTTGTAACAGCCCTTGTACTTAACTGACTCCAACTAAATAGTCATCTGAAAACATTTATTAACAAACACATTAAAATACATTTAAACACACTAAACTTAATAAGCAACTAAATAGTCACATGCAATCATTTATTAGCAAACACATTAAAACGCATTAAACACATTTAACACATTTAAACACATATGTTTAACCCAAGCTCATTTAGCTTAACTTCAACATATTTTTAATCTGCTGGAATAAGTATTTAGTTGCTGGAATAAATTACTCATCTTAGTTAATTGAGTTCATCTTAGTTAATTAAGTTGCTGGAATAAATTACTCATCTTAGTTAATTAAGTTCTTCTTAGTTAATTTAGTTGCTGAAATAATTTATTGTTGCATGTGTTTTTAGTTTATTAAATTAGTTTATTAAATTTAGTTTATTAATTAAACTTACTAAGTCTAATATGTGTTTAATGTGTTTTAATGTGTTTGTTAATAAATTGCTTGCAGGTGACTATTTAGTTACTTATTAAGTTTAGTGTGTTTAAATGAGTTTTAATGTGTTTGTTAATAAATGTTTGCAGGTGACTGTTTAGTTGGAATCAGTTAAGTACAAGAGTTGTTACAAAGTGTTAATTGTGACTATTTAGTTGGAATCGGTTACATACAAGGGGCTGTTACATCAATTTAAGGAAAACATTATACATCATTCAAAGGAGCTGTTACATTATTTAAAGGAAAGTATTATACATCCTTTAAATTCAGTAGTCTATTCTGCTTCTTCATGCTGTCTATTTGGCTGTCCAAGGGAGAATTTAAAGCTCTTCCTAAACTATTTGGCTGCTCAAGAATGAAACCTAAGCATTCAAGATCATTTAATCAGCTGAATTGGAATATTAAAGTTGCTGTTACTTAGGCCTAGAATTTCAAGAGTTTGTGCTTAATGATTAAGTTAATTTCAGCTCATTATTAGCTCATTTAAGTTGAATAATTATGACTTTTCAGCTAGGCCTTATTTAGCGTTATAAATATTGTAATCAGCTCATTGTAAGGGACTTTTGCTGAATTTATGTTAAAACTGAAACTTGTGAGATTTCCAATTCTCCTTGTTCTTTTCAGGACTAAATTGACTTATCAAGTTATCTTGTGGCGTCATTCCTTCCTTTGCTAAACCGAACTTATCACCTTTGGTGTGGAGTTCACTATACCTTTGGTTCCTATCACATTTGATAGTGGGTCAAGGTTCTTTGCTGGTTTCCTAAACTGACATTCACCTAGGAGCTACTTTGAGATCCGGGTCAACAATCTCTATTATTGGTTCATTCTCTGCCCTTAGCTGAACTTTCCATTCATTGTTAAACCTACTTCCTTTTTAAACTTTTGTTTGGAGCCTTTTATCTATCCTGTTGAAACGAACTTAGCTTTACTCAAATTCATGATAAGGCAAACACAAACGACTCGAATCATTTCGAGATGAGTTCGTATCACATTGCTTAGTGCTTAGTGGACTATTCTTGTCAGTGCAAAACATAAATATTCATTGGCTTCATTGTATCATCGAGGTTAATTTTCTTGGAACTCATTTGCACACCGAAGATAAGTGGAGGCTAATATAACCTTAAATATAGTGGCTTGATACACGTCTTGGAGCCTTATCCTATTTCTTCTTTTTCTATTGGATTTTCGTTCTTGTGTTTGAGATTTTTCTCATCGGAGATTTATGCTAACAATTTTATGGTTATATTTCATGATGACTACCAAAACACATGAAAGTGGAACACTAAGGGAGTTGGTTTCCAACTTTGTCAAACTTGATCAGTTTGATGGTGGTAATTTCTGACAATGGCAGAAAAAGATGCACTTCTTATTATCAAATTTGAAGATTGCTTATGTTTTGGATACTCCAAGACCTAAAGAAAATGAAAATGAATCTGTTGTTGTAACCCGAGAAAGGCAAGAATGGGACAATGCTGATTACATATGCATGGGCCACATATTGAATGGTTTATCTGATGGTTTGTTTGACACCTATCAAAACGAGGTCACCGCTAAATAATTATGGGGAAAATTGGAGACAAGATACATGACCGAAGATGCTCTAAGTAAGAAATTTCTTGTCAGTCGTTTCAATAATTATCAAATGATTGATGGTCGTTCTGTTATGGAACAATTTCGTGATATAGAAAAGATGTTAAATCAATTTAAGCAATATGATATGAAAATGGATGAAATGATTGTTGTATCCTCCATAATAGACAAACTTCCTCTATCTTGGAAAGTCTTTAAAAAAAAGTCTAAAACATAAGAAAGAGGAAATATCTCTTGAGGCTTTGGCAAATCATCTTCGTATAAAAGAAGAATATCGAAAGTAAGATCATAATCTAAATTCTAAAAATGCCAAAGTGCATGTTATGGAGGAAGTGCAGACTACTAAACCATTTAAGAAAAAGTTCAAATAGACTAATAGAGCACCTAAGTTCAAAAAGAAACAAAAGGGCTCATGCTATCATTGTGGTAAGTCGGGACATTTCAAGAATGAATGTTGATTTTTAAAGAAGAAATCATCTTCTAAGGCTGATAATAACGAAAATTTCTTTGCAATGATATCTGAAATTAATATGGCACAAGATGATAATACATGGTGGATTGATACCGGAGCAACCAAACATGTGTGCAAAGACAAAAGCATGTTCACAAAGTTCATACAAAGTGAAAATGACAATGTCTTGTACATGAGAAATTCTTCCACCGTAGCAATCAAAGGCAAAGGGTCTGTTAAACTACAATTCACTTCTGGAAAGGTTTTAACCTTAGATGATGTATATTATGTACCAGAAGTTAAGAAGAATTTAGTGTTTGGAAGTCTGTTGAATAAGTTTGGTTTCAAACTTGTTTTTGAAGCAGATAAGTTTATTTTGTCTAAAGGAGGAATTTTTGTAGGGAAAGGGTATATGTATGTTCAAACTCAATATTATTAATAAGAATAAAAATACTATATATTTTTGCTTATATGGTTGAATCTTTTTGTTTATGGCATTATAGATTAGGTCATTTGAATTATAGAAAATTGAATGACATGTATAAGTTAGATTTAATTCTTATTTTTATTAATAATATTGAAAAATACAATACATGTATGTTGACTAAAATTACAAAAAACCATTTCTCTAATGTTAAAAGGAAAACAAAATTGCTTGATTTGATACATAGCGATTTATGTGACATGCATAATACTCCTACATTAGGTGGAAAGAAATATTTTGTTACTTTTATTGATGATTGTTCTAGATATTGTTATGTATATTTATTGCATTCAAAAGATGAAGCGCTTGATAAATTTAAAGTTTACAAATCTAAAGTTGAACTTCAGTGTGAATCATTTATCAAGTGCTTAAGATCGGATAGAGGTGGAGAATACTATAATCTAAGTTATTTTGAATCCACTGGAATTGTCCATCAAGTTTCAACCCCATACACATCACAGCAAAACGGTGTAGTTAAAAGGAAAAATAGAGTCTTGACTGAAATGGTAAATTCAATGTTATCATATTCAAGTCTTAGACAAGGTTTTTGGGAGAAACTATTCTAACAACTTGTCATATATTGAATAGAGTTCCTAATAAGGAAACTAAAATAACCCCTTATGAACAATGGAGGAAAAGGAAACCAAACATTAATTATTTGAAGGTTTGGGGTTGTAGAGCTATTGTCAAAGTTCCAACACCTAAACATAAAAAGTTAGGTGAAAGATGAATTGATTGCATATTTATAGGATATGCACATAATAGCAAGACATATAGGTTTATGGTAATTGAACCAAATGATTCAATTTCAATTAATATTGTTACTGAATCAAGAGATGTTATTTTTGATGAAAATAGATTTAATTCTATTTCAAGACAATTACAACCACAATAGTTAATTCATTCTTCAAATGAGAATGAGATTCCATTGGAACAAATTAATAATAATGATGAATCTTGTCAAGAACTAAGAAGAAGTAAAAGGATTAAAAAGGTCAAAGATTTTGGACCAAATTTCATTATATTTTTTGTAGAAGGAAAATGTGAAAGTATATGTAATAAGATACCTTATTGTTATAATACGGAATTTGATTCTATTACATTTGAAGAGGCAATGAAATCTTAAGACTCTGCTTTTTGGAAATGAGCAATAAATGATGAGATAGATTCAATAATGGGAAATCAAACTTGGATCTTTGTTGATCTTCCTCCGAGTTCCAAACCAATAGGTTGTAAATGGATCTTCAAAAAGAAAATGAAATTCAATGGAACCATTGATAAATTTAAAGCAAGGTTGGTAGCCAAAGGTTTTACACAAAAACAAGGTATTGATCACTTTGATACCTATGCTCTAGTAGCAAGAATTGCTACAATTAGACTCTTAATATCACTTACCTCTATATATAATTTAGTTGTTCATCAAATGGATGTTAAAACTACATTTTTAAATGGTGAATTGGAAGAGGAAGTGTACATGAAACAACCAAAATGATTTGTTGTTCCAGGACAGAAGCATAAGGTATGTAAGCTTGTTAAATCTTTATATGGACTTAAACAAGAACCAAAAGAATGGCACCAAAAGTTTGACAAGGTTGTTTTAGCTAATGGCTATAAAATAAATGAATCCGATAAATGCATATATAGCAATTTTGAAAATGGAAAAGGTGTCATAATTTACTTATTTATTGATGACATGCTCATTTTTGGCATGGATTTGGAACAAATAGAAAACACAAAGAAATTCTTGTCAAATAACTTTGCTATGAAGGATATGGATGTAGCAGATGTTATTCTTAGGATTAAAATAACCCGAGATGAAAGTACTATAGCTTTATCAAAATCACATTACATTTAAAATGTGCTTAAAAAGTTTGGTCTTTTCAACTGTATACCAGCATCTACACCCATGGATCCTCAAATGAAATTAGTATTTAATGCTGGTAGGAAAATTGGTTAATTGAAATATGCAACTCTAATTGGTTGTCTTATGTACATAATGACTTGTACAAGACCAGATATTGCATATGCTGTTGAGAAATTGAGTAGGTACACAAGTAATCCAAATTGGCAAGCTTTGAATAGAGTACTTGGGTACTTAAAAAAACTATTAATTATGGATTGTGTTATAATAGATATCCTCTAGTTTTATAAGGGTATTCGGATGCTAGTTGGATTACAAGTTTGGAAGATCATGCATCTACTAGTAGATGGATCTTTATTCTTTGTGGAGGAGCCATATCTTAGGGTTCTAAGAAACAAACATGTATAAAAAATTTATTGCATTAGCCGCTGCATCTAAAGAAGCAGAATGGTTAAAAATTTTACTTTATGATGTACCTTTATGAACTAAGCCAATTTCACCTATTTCTATTCATTGTGATAGTGAGGCTACTATAGCAAAGGTATATAGCCAAGTATATAATGGAAAGTATAGACACATTGGATTAAGACATAGCTATGTACGATAATTAATCTCTGATGGAGTGATCACTATTAATCGTGTGAGGTCAAGTGAAAATTTGGCGGATCCTTTAACAAAAAGTTTTGCTAGAGATGAAGTAAAAAGGACCTCAAAAAGGATGGGACTCAATCCCATTAATTAGAGTCACCCGTGATGGAAACTAGACTCAACGCTTGGTATAATTTCAAGTCTTGAGTTCAATGAGATAAAGTAAATCATTAGTATGTGAATGTTAACACTATAAATAAATTCATCCAAAGATTAAAGTGCTAAGTACCCGTAATGATAAGGGAAGGATGAGTAATGTACTCTTAATGGACCCATAACATGAAAATGTTAGAGTGTTTTAATTACGGGAACACTCTTGATGGGATCTACCTATTTGAATGGAAGTGTGGCTGCTTCTAGGAGCTCAAGGACTTGGCTCTGACAACACTCATGAAAAGACGACATAGACACATGGCCATAATAATGTCCCTAGATACTATGCATTGACCGATGTTGATATCATTGTGTGAGATGTGTTCGGTTAATTAAATGGAATAGTTGGCTCAAAGCTTAGTCTACCGTGCAATTTCAATTAATTTTAACATATTTTCACTAAATGAAGGTTCAATCGTAAGACACATTCATTTATGCAAATTGATTTCCAAGAATATCAAAATCTAAATATTTTGAAAATGGGGGGAAATAATGAAAAAGAACTATAACTATTCAAATAATACTATTTGAATAGTTATAATTCTTTTTCAAAAACCAAATGATATAACTTTTGACCAATGATCAAAAGTTATTACAAATCTCCAGTGAGAAAAATCTCGAACACATGAACGGAACTCAAACAGAAAAAGAAAAAATAGGACAAGGCTCCAAGGCTTGTATCAAGCCACTATCTTTAAGGTTATATTCGCCCCCACCTATCTTCGGTGTGCAAATGAGTTTCAAGCAACTTAACCTTGATGATACAATGAAGCCAATAACTATTTGTGTTTTGCACAGACAAGAATAGTCCACTAAGCACTAAGCAATGTATAGCAAGAAACTTAATTTCTACAAAGAATTTTTGCAGTAACTCTTTATAGAACAATCTAATAATATTAGAAAATGAGGAAGGATAGAAATAACTTTTAGAACTTGTTGGTGTGATTTCCAAATGAAATCTCATTCCTATTTATAGGAATTTTCATGTCTCTTCATAGAGACATCTTTCAATAGGTGTCTTTATGAATAAATAAATAATAATTATTTATTTAATTTTATAACTATTCAAATAGTATTGTGTGAATAGTTATAATTCTTTTTCAAAAATCAAATGATATAAATTTTGACCAATGATCAAAAGATTTATCTTTTGATTAATTACACTCATTCATTTATTGTTATTGGAATACTATAAATATTTGAAAGTGTCCCAACATAGCCAAACTGAACTGTAACATGTTTTTGTAAGTGAAAAAACTTATCAAGAGCTTCTAACTTGCACTTTAATAAATAGAGCCATATATACCAAGTATATGCATCGACAAATGAAACATAATAAAAACTTCCCTCTAAGGACACAGAAACAAGCCCCCGCAGATCAAAAACAACAAGTTCAAATGAAGACAAATAAATAGTGGTGGAAGTAGGAAAGGGAAGCTTATGAAACTTCCCAAGTTGACGTGCTGAACAAACCGAACTCAACTTGAAATTATTTGAAACAACATTACACTTTTTAAGAACTAAAGTAACAGTTTTATTACAAGGGTGGTCTAGACGTTTGTGCCACAAATTAAAAACAGAATCACAAGAAGAAGAAGTAGAACACAATTGAGTAGTATTAGCAGCAGGAGAAGTTGGCAGTGACTGAGTTGCCGAGAGATCAAACCGATGCAGTCCTTCATGAACGCGATCCACTAACAAAATGCTCTCTATCTTGATATTTTTCACAAAGCAATGCAATGGATGAAACTCAAAATAAACCTGGTTATCTTTAGCAAACTGTGCAACAAACATCAAATTCTTGCAAATTCATAGAACATGAAGAACATTTTTCAAATGAAAAAGCCTACTACCAGTTGAAGAAAGATGAATCAATATGAGCCACTAGTACAAACACATCATTGCCTATGAAAAGCTTGATTTGACCTGTATACGCAGTTGCATCATGTAGTGTTGACATGTCATTAGTGACATGGTTAGAGGCTCCTGAGTTCGGATACCACACCTTAGCATTCGTGGAGCTTAATGGAAATTGCCTTCCTGTTTGAAGCAACATGTTGCTAAAACCACTATTCTAATTTGTTCATATTCCACTGGTAGACTAGTAAGAATGATACTGACTTGTTCTTACTTAGAAATAACATTGCCTGCAGCCATTAGGATGCCACACATACCTTTAATTTTGGCTAAATATTCCTTACTAGTCAACTGCCCTTTTTTATAAGAGTATAACAATGTCTCAAATTAGAGATTGCCATACTTGACTTAGTAGTAAAACGCCTTGCAACAATTGTCCAAACACCAAAAGTAAAGTGGGCATTGGTGGGATTTACCAAGATCTCATCACAGAAGGTAAACAATAACCAAGAAGTTAACAACTTATCGTATTGCTTATTCAACAAGAAGTTAGGATTATCAACAAGCTTGCCATCCTTATCAACTATATATTGAGAAGGAACACTAACTGTCCCTAGAACAAATTCATGCAGCCCATAACCTTCAAGAATTAGCATAACCTAATGTTTCCATAGAAGGAAATCGTACTCACCTAGTTTCATAGTGTCATGTTTTGGAAATTGTTGGATCTTCTTACCAGCGGCAAAAGAAACACATCCAGGATTGGAAGAAGAACCATCCACCAGTGCAGCCGTATTGAATGACTAGTGATGGTTATCATCGTTGCCGGAGATAACTTCGGGCACTATGAAAGAAACACAAACACACTTGCTACACCTAAAAAGACATTGGCTCAGATACCATGTTAAAAAACTAGCAGATAGCAAATCAATCAAAAAAGTATAACAAGATAGTAGAAAAGAATCTCATTTCTTCACATTACAGTGAAGACCAAGACATGATATTTATACACATATTGTAATTATCAACTGACATTGTAACAGAAACCTTAACTACTAATAGACTACAACAAATTTAACCACCAATCTATTGCAACACTTCTTATTTCTTAACATTGTGGAATCACCTATTTGGAACACGTATGTGCATTTAAAAATAACATACAATAAATAATGAAACAAAAGTTTGAAACTAATAATAATAACACCACATATGTAATATGTACGAAATTAAAATAAAAATTAATTTAAATTGTGAGTAAAAAGAAATTTAAATATATAAATAAATTGGATTAAGAATATTAAATGCACTCCATTATCTAACATGGTATTGTCATTTTTCTTGAGTTGGTATCGAATTGACTTATTGTAACACCCCCAACCCGTATCCCTCGCCGAAACCAGGTTATGGAGCATTTTCGGATTTTATAGATCAAATAGGTAGAAATGTCAAACATTTCATATCATCAAAATAAGTCATCAAAGCATCATTTTAATCTCAATTATAAACATACCAAATCCAAATCAATTTGTCTAGTTCATGAGCACTTAAACATAGAATTAAATTCACATGTACCTATCTAGATTTAGTTCAATTTATCATGCCATAATATGGCTTCAAAAAAAAACATATTTATATGTATAAAACCAACCAAAATTAAACTTATAACCTCATTTACAATCAAACTACAAAATAACTATTATTTAGACACCCTAGGTACATGCTGACACAAAGGATAAACATCACCACATTTGAGTTTGGGATCGTTGTTCGATGCTGAATCGGTAATCAAAAGTTAAGTACCTAACCTGCGCACAGGAAACAAAATCGTACGCTGAGTATAAACTTAGTGGTATTTCTATAATTCGAATATTTAAAGATAAGAAATTACAAATATACAATTGAAATATAAACACATATTAATAGTTAATTATTACAACAACCATATCATATTTCATTTGTTTCATAAATATCTCAATTCTCATACTTGCTATATAAATAGTTTTTCACAATTTATTTCACATTTCATTATACAATTGCAATATCCATTCCATAGTCATTTCATGAGTATATAACTCATATATTCCATATATTTGCAACATATTTCACATTCTATTTTCAATTCACTATTTCACTTCCATTTCTCATACCATACCATTTCAATATCAATTATAAAATTATATTATTCATTTACTCCTATTAACACGACACGGAATCGGATAATTCGAAGTAATAATTTAACACCAAGTGTCTGATCGGTTAAACCGAAGTAAATTGGCACATAATGCCTCATCGAATTAATCCGAAGTAGTAAATTGACACCCAATGTCTCATCGACTCGAAGTCGAAGAAACCCCTAAACTCTTCCAATCCTATGGCATGCCATCTATATTCGACTCAGCCTGATGCAGTTAATAGGGTTTCAATTCACTTTTCAACTACAACCAATATTCATTTCAATTCAAATAATCAATATGTTCAATGTATATATATACCAATTCAATCAATATAAATTCAATAAATTCATCACATACTAAATCAATCCATTTCAATTGCAAAACACAATAATTCTCACCTCAACACTTTCCATATACATTAAATTGAATTATAACAATTAACAACTATATTCGGATTATAGAAATGCAAACCAGAAATTCCGAGCTATTCCTCGTCAACTTTATCTTTCTCCTTTTTAGTCGAGGATTTCGGTACGACATTAGCTACAGAATTAAAACAATTAAAATTCATCAATACAATACAATTCAATTTCATATTATATATTTCAATTTTTACTCAACATTTGTCTAAATTCTAATTTAGTCCCTAAGCCTAGACTAATTTTATTTCTTCACAATCAATTCTATATTTTCATTCAATTTCCATTTTAAACTAGATTTAGCTCTTTAATTTCACTTAAATCCCTAAATTTTGAATTTCAAAATTTAGTCTCTATTACTCAAAATTTACAATTTATTCTACAATTCAATCTTTTTTCACTTCTAACTTAAAAATCTATCAATTTAATCCCTAATACTAAAATTATTCAACATTAACAACATTTAAAAACTCAATAATTTCTAAAATTTTGACATGGGTTGGGTAGTATTTAATACCAGGATCCCAAAAACATAAAAATTGTTAAAAGAAAAAGGGACTAAATTGACTAACCAATTGAACTTGGGACTTTGAAACCCAAGTTTTCTCATTTCTTTCTTTTTCTCCTGCTTCGTTTTTGCTTCTCTGTTTCTTTTTCTATTTCTATTTCTTTTATTTCTTTGTTTTATTATTATATAATATAATATATATAATATATACTTAAACATTAAGATATAATATTACAATATTATAATATATATTTTTTAACTTAAATTTTTTTAATAATGAACACTTATGCGGCCTCATTTTATGAGCAATGACATAATTGATTCTTTAGCCCTTTTATTTTTTCTTTAATCTATAATTCAACTTTCACCCTATATGCAATTTAGTCCTTATAACTAATTACTTTTAATTCAAGTAAATTCACTTAATCGAAACCTAATTAACTACACAACTAGCTTTGTAAATATTTATTAAAAATATTTACAAGTCCGATTTACGGGAACGGAGTCCCGAGAATGTACTTTTTTTAATTTGATTCTTTTTAATTAATTAACCATCGAAACGTTAAAATTTATTAACGAAACTTTAATACCACCTTAATGACACTTTGTAAATATTAATAAAAATATTTACGGCTCAGTTTATAAAAACAAGGTCCCAATACCTCTTTTTCTAAAACCACTTGAACTTAATAAATCATTTATATAACATAAATTATCAAATCAAAAACCTTTTTAAAAATCACATTTGACTTGTAAATATTAAATAATAATATTTATGAACTTACTCGTCAGATTTGGTGGCCCCGAAATCACTGTTTCCGACACCACTAAAAAACGGGTTATTACACTTATGACATTAACTCAATTAATGACATTATCGATACTAGAAATCCTATTACACTCATATGTGTGAAAAACACAAATTTAGAACACAAATGTGCATCTAAAAATAACATACTATAAATAATGAAATGTCTGGTTTGAAATTAATTAATAATAACACATGAAATATTTATGATATTAAAATTAAAAAAATTAGATTAAATTGTTTATCATTATATTGTCATTAATTGATAGAGGTAACAAAGTGTGCGTAATAAATTTAAAAAATTATTAAAATGGAGCTTTAGTTGAGTGGTAAATTAAAATTACTATTGCAATTGATGTGGGTTTGAATCTCATTATATGCATATATTTTTATTGATTTTTTTAAATAAAAAAATTAAAACTCCCTAGAATAATATAACTTATTTTAATTATGATAGGACATTTCCATATTTTTCCTAATCAAGTTGGTGCTTAATTGACTCTTGACACCAACTCAGTCAGAAACTTAAATAATTGTAAAGATATTACGTGATTATAAAAAATTTGAATGTCCTACAAGCGTTAGAGATTGAGATGTGGCTTCCCATTTCTTTTATATTATAAGACAATGATCAACTTTTAATTTTGGTCTCTATTCTATAATGAAAGTTGATATTTAATCTATATGCTTTAATTTTTTATATAGTTTTATTTTTCTACTTTTATAATGTAATTAATTAGTCTAAATAGTTAATGACATTATTTTTTTCTTAAGAACACTACTCTAAAAATAATATTTTATTATGATGAGTTTAAATGAGTGCTTTTAAGAAAAACCATAAATTGAGTTCCATCCGTTCGCTTATTCTACCAATTTTAAATATGAATTTTAAGAAAATCAAATTTGAAAAACAAAAAATAAAAATATTAGTAATATATTTTAAAATATAAATATTGATCCATTATTTTAATATTAATAGCGATGACATGGCAATCAATAAGACTGTCCACCTATTGCAATTTTATGTTTCCTAAAATGCTCTTTTTTATATTATTATAAAAAGATATCCCAGAAAATATTATAAGGTGAAAATAACATTTGCTTCTTTTATAAATTTTAATATACTAAATGAAATCTTATTATCGGGAATGTAACATCAGTTAATCTTGTCCTTCAATATATTTATATTGTGATAATTTTGATGTAAAAGTTAAAAACCAAAAGGTTTATAGAGTTTTAAAAGCCAACAGATTTAATTATATAAAAAATTACATGGATTTAATAATTTGTAATAAATTATGTCCATTTCACTAGATAGAATGATAATTTTCATATTTGAAAAAAATATTACATACTTATGTTAGTATACTAATTTCACTTAACATTTTTACATAAAATACTGATTTTTTTTATACAACGCACGAGTTAATTGCATGTAATGATTAGTGTACCATTTGTTTTAAATTTAATATTAAAAGATTTAAAAAAATTGTTTATCCATAAAAAAAATGTGTTAAAAATGAAAAAAAAAATTAAAACAGAATGTTTTAAAAATAATTTTATCCAATAGTTGTGGACATTTATATAATTTTTTATAGTTTTTAAAATAAAAAATTATATATATTTAAATTTAAATTAAATAATACATATTTGATGATAATTTTTAGATTTAATGAAATAATTAAAAATAAAAATTTGAACAAAATTTAAATTTAATTTAACTTATAATGATATTTTTTAAAATATAATGATAGCATATTTAAATATTAATGATAATTAAATATGTTATGAAATAAATAACAAAAATAAAAATAAAAAAGACAAGAAAAATAGGAGAGCAAAATAGTACATATTTTTTTTTCATCAATGATAATTTTTACAATACTTTTCCAAAGTCTATATTTATAGACATAAGAAGTATAAATGAAATAAATCTCTACTTCTTATGAATATTAGAATCCTAAAGTAAATCAAGTTTATGTTGATATTGATGAGCATCCTCTTAATGATAAGATATTTCAATTGTCTATTGATAGGTAATGTGTCTCATTAAATCTTACTAAGATAAAAATCTTGTGGAAAAAAATCTTACTGAAGGAAAAAGAGTACACTTATCTATAATATGTATATCATGTTGCCTCATTAAAAACTCTATCGAAAAAACCCAATGGGAGAAAACCTCAGTTAAGGAAAAAAGAGTGCAACGCGTATTTACTCCCTCTCATGACAATATCACATAATATCTCATATTCTATGCATTCCAATCTTGACTAATAACTTTTCAAATAATTAGTTGAACAAATTTTATAAATGTTTATATCATCAATCTTTTGAATTTCATGAGTGAGGAAATTTTAGGGAAATATATTTTGATCTCTTCAGGAGTTCCAACAATAATCATAACAAACTTTGATAATGATCCTTCAATAAAAATACATATATCTATTTTGGATCATTTTATAATCTTTCTTCAAGTACTATCCACTAAGTCAAATTTACCATATATGTTCAAATCATTTCGATTCATATAAATGTTTACGCAAACATATTGAACAATTTCCCAAGAATTTCTATATGTTTCCAGCATTTTAAATTCTTCAAGGATTTTAATATAAACTCACTATATAGTGGTTCATATAAGAGATTGTAACAAAAACCATTAGATGCATGCCAAATCTTTCATAAACTGCCACATTAATAAGATATCTAAAGGTTATTGTATCCACCACAAGAGAATATCTTTTCATAATTGTCACACCCCAAAAACGACAAATCCAAAAAGGTGAGTAAGGTATATATGTAAATTGTTTTGGCACATTATGGTAGTATAATCTGCCACCCTATTGACTTGCTAGCAAGTTAGAGTATTGGCGCATACTAGCATTAATGTATTTACCCGTTGGCGGTTTCTAAGGATTTAATTAAAGGGCGTCTTCAAGTGAAGAAAGAGTACGCCTAAGGAAGAGTACGCCCTAGAGTTTTGGCTGAGTATGAAGAGCCTACCAAGTGTATGAGAAAGTTGTAAGAGACTTAATTGCCTTTAAGACCACGCCTTATACAAGTCATCGCCAAGGGGTAGTACGCTTGGTTTGCATTAACATTATTCAAGTTGGTTCTAGTTATGGGATTAGTTGGAAGTCAATTGGATTGATTTGACCCTCCCTATGACTGGTCAAGTAGAAGCTTAGATATTCGCAAGATTTTCTTTTTTCTACCCCTGGATTTAGTATGGAAATCAGAGGGACTGAGAGTATATAAAGTGAAGGAATGAGAACATTCCAGATGGTTTTTCTTTCTGCTAAGCGTTCTAGTCTTTCTTATTAACCTAAATGTTTTTTTCTTCTTCGTTAAGCTAGAGCTAAGTTTTCATTTATTCAATAGATGATTCAACATTCTAGCAAGTCTTATAGCTTTGTATGTTATGATTGTTGAAAAGTAAAGATGTTAAAAGGTATAAGAACAATAGGGTATGAGTGGAAAGCCTTGCATGGGGTCCCATGTAGTTGAAACGTTAGTAAACTATCTGTAAATAGGGATTCTGATGGAAATTACATGATCTTTTAAGTAGTTGTTGCTGTTGGATTAGGAAGGAAAATTGGAATAGAAGCTCCAGACCGAGGTAAAGGTAGGTCTCTGGTGAGTCTCTAGACTCATCTCCTATACATTATCTTATAATATTTCTTTGTATGGTCGATGTCCATATAGATGGGCATATCTTCTTAACGAGTTGCAATATGTATGTATGTTTGTGTGCTTTTTTTGTGAAGCATTTGTATGTATGTACTAAAATGCACGATATGCTGCATAAAAACAATGATGTGTGGTAAGTATGTATGAGTGAAATTTGCGTAAATGTGTCCATTATGTTAATTGAATGATGCATGACAAGGTATGGTTGGTGATAAGGGGGTTCGAGCGAAGTATCAAGAAAATATGTGATGTGATAATGGACATTACGGTGGAGCTTTGATGATGTCCACCGGTATAGTAAAATAAAGGCCAATATAGCGAGACTATACTCTGACGAGACTATAAATTAGAGGTTCATTGGAATAGTAAACACGAGAAAAGGCCAATATGGTAGATATTTGGAAAGACTATGGCTGTGGCACATTCTGGAAATAGCGGATGAGCCACATTTGTCTACTAAGGATTCTTCGTGTCCTAAGGTGATGATTAACAAACCTAAGCCGACGCTAAATGTAGGCAAATCCATATCTCCAAACATGACAATTTTATGTGTTGCCTTGGTGGCAAACCATTCCTAGCATTTGTGGTGAGTTATTTGTAAAGCCATTACGGTGAATTATATAAAAGGCCTATGTGGCGTATTATTTAGAATGCCTTAGTGGCGAAATTATCTGGGAAGCCCTTGTGGCGAGTCATCTGGAAAATCTGAATGGTGAATTCTGTAACGCCTAAGTGTGAGATGTTAGTCTACCTTTGTGGTGAGATTTAGGTATGCCTCAGCGGCATTTTTTGGAAGTGTTCTCAGCAACGTACCTGACTGATGAATCTATCATAGTAATCACCAGGACAGGGACCTAGGCATATCTAGAATTATGAGTAGAAGTAAGTTTTCTGTAACACACCTTACCCGACTCAATAATTGGATCCAAATATGGTATATCACAGTTTACAATCAAAAGAATTTAAACAATGAATTTTTAAAACAATTTATTCAGCAAAAGCTTTGTAAAACTTTACAGGCTTATAAATACAAATTTGATAATAATCAAACCATTTGACGTATAAATTCAAAGCGATAATCAAATAACCAAATATAATAACTTAAATTGAAGCATTGAAGTGTAAAGATTTTTATAAAATAATATTTTGACAAAATAGTAGATCATTATACAAGTTGATCTCAAAATATAAATTTACACGGCATCCCCATAAAATTATGCATGATAGAGAATTAATCAGATGGCTCACAATATCAACAGTGCTCTGGCGTAGTCCCTTAACAGAAATCCTTCCTTCAGTCAACAAGCCTGAGAAGGAAGAAATAACAGAGTAAGTTAATAAGAAATAACAGAGTACATATTAGTTTTACTCTTAATTCTAGATTCAGTATCAAACCTTTTGGATAAAGTTATATAAGATGAACAAAATACGCCCAATGGCGTACACAAAACACAAACAGGTTTAATACGCCAATATACATAACACATAGGTGGTTACTGTAAGCCAACTTAACACGATATAGGCAACTCATCCTCATTCCAGCCTCGTACCCTGAATTCAGAATCATTACCATATCTTATAGTTTTTTTTCACATACATAATCCCCCTTAACTCCTCATATCATTTTCATTCAGAATAGCATGTTTTCTCGTGATCTGCCAGTCTGGTTTGCAATATAGCTGCCCTACCGGAGGCATCACAAACATATCTCCCCTTCCATCACCACCTATCACATCTCATACAACATAAACCAGTGATACTGGCTTGGGCATGAAGGATGTTTTTACTTCATAACACAGACTCACTGAACTCAAACTGATGACACTACTTATCATTACCCACATATACTTTTCATACATTACTGAGAGAGATTACTTACCTTTAATAATTTATAGTAGTGGAATTTACAACACATGGAAGTAAAAAAGAACTCACCAGAAAACTCTAGTAGAATGATCTACACAACTTTGCCTTTTTTGTTAGGATCCTCGTTAGTTTCTTAAGCAGTAAACTAGTACTAACATGGTTTTTATCTAAACTCAGCTAACTCTCTTTGAATATGCTCTCTATACTAAGGTTTTATTAGAAACTTACAAAAAAATTCAGGGACGAAGAAGATGCAAAAGTCCGTAATGTTGGCCAACTATAACCTTATATACATAGACGGGGTTTAGTGGAAGCATCAGATAATTCCACTAACACCCTTTATTCCCGTCATTAATCACACTTAACAAATTTTATGCCAAATCATCTATAGTATTCTAGTTTGGTTCTAACTAAGTCTCAATTAAACCCCAACATAACTAATTAACTCATCAAGCACTAAACAAAACAAACTTATAACAAATGTGAACATAACAAGTTCGACCAAAACATCTTGGGTTGGCAGATACTTAACAGAATAATTCACCAACCCTAGTGTTCACCAAAACTAGGAATTTTTCAAATGGAGAATCCCACAGAATACTCTACTTAGCCAGAAAAATACTTCTCTTACTCAATTCTAACCTTAATTTTACCATTTATACGCCAAATAGTAACAGAAGACTAAGTCTTTGTCGGGCGAGCTGTTACAACTCTCCTCCATTTAGAAAATTTCATCGTCGAAATTCATACTTATGAAAATTTGAGGATACTATTCTTTCATCACACTTTCTCTTTCCCAAGTAACCTTTTCTATATTGTGATTCCTCCATAACACTTTTACCAATAGAATCCTCTTATTTCTTAACTATTTTACTTTTCTAGCTAAGATATAAATAGGCTCTTCTTCATAGGATAAATTTGGCTCTACTTCTAAGTCTTCAACTTCCACAATACGACCTAGATTTGATCGATACCTTCTCAGCATAGACATATGGAATACATTATGAATATTTGATAACTTTGGTGGTAATGTTAACTTATACACCATTGGCCCATTTTGCTCTAAAATTTTATACGGTCCTAAAAAACGTGGGCTTAACTTTCCTTTCTAACCAAACCTTCTGATTTTCTTCTAATAAGAAACCTTTAGAAACACTTTGTCACACACTTCAAATGACATCTCTTTCCTTTTTAGATCAGCATAAGTTTTTGGTGATCATGAGCAAGTTTCAAATTATTGCAAATGATAGAAACTTTTTCTTCTTTTTCTCAAACTAACTCAAGACCTACCAATTTCTTTTTACTAAGTTCCAACCAACAGGTAGGTAATCTACAACTTCTTCCATAAAGAGCTTCAAATGGTGACATATCCAAACTGGCGTGATGACTATTATTATATGCAAATTCAGTTAAAGGTATATATCTTTTCCAATTCAACCCAAAGTCAATCACACAACTTCTCAACATGTTTTCCAAGACTTGAATCACTCTTTCAGATTGCCCATCTGATTAAGAATGAAAAGCATTACTGAATCATAGTTTAGTTCTCAACGATTCTTGTAGTTGTATCCAGAACCTCGATGTAAATCTTGGGTCTCGGTCTGAGACTATAGATGATGGAATTCCATGAAGAAATACCATTCCAAAGACACAGAGCTCGGCCAAATTTTCCAATGAATAAGTGGTTTGTACTGGTAGAAAATGAGTTGATTTGGTGAATAAGTCTACGATCACCCAAACTGCATTCTTCTTCGAAGGGCTGAGGGGAAGACTAGATACAAAATCCATACTAATCTTATCCAATTTCCATTCAAGTATCTCCAAAAAATACAACTTACCCGAAGGAACTTGATGCTCTACTTTCACTTGTTGGCAAGTCAAACAAGTTGAAACGTATTATGTTATATCTTTCTTCATTCCAGGTCACCAATACAGATTCTCAAATCTCGGTACATCTTGACACTTCCTAGATGAACTGAAAAGGGTCCTTGATGAGCCTTTCTTAACAACTCTTGCCTTAAACCATTCCCAACAGGCACATATATTCTTCCCATAAATCGCAGTTCACCATCTTTACCCAAGTTAAAGTTTGCTATTTTACCAGACATCATACGCTGCTTATACATATCACATTGTACATCCTTCAACTGTTCTTCCAAAATTTGAGAGAAATTGTTGGTAGCTTTGCCAAAAATGACCCATAACCAACTAGGCTTACTCTTGCTCGATGGACCGCTAATGCTGCCACTTTTTTCTACTTAAGGCATCTGCCACCACATTAGCTTTTCCAAGGTGATACTCTATGAACAAATCATAAAATTTTAGAAGTTCTATCTAGCGTCTTTGGTATAGATTCAAATCCTTTTGTGTCATTGAATAGTTTAAACTCTTGTGATCTAAAAACATACGACACTTTTCTCTATATAGGTAGTGTCTCCAAATCTTCAACGCCAAGACCACTGCTGCCAGCTCCAAATCATGGTTGGATAGTTCTTCTCATGTGTCTTGAGTTAGCGTGATACATATGCCACAAATTTACCTCTCTGTATAAGTACATATCCAAGCCTATTCCATAATGCATTAGTATAAGCAATTTACTCCACGCCAGATTCTGGTTGGGCTAAGACTGAAGCTTCTGTTAAAACTGCTTTCAACTTTTCAAAACTTTTATGACATGCATCAGTTCGTTCAAATTTCTCTTTCTTCTTCCACAAACATGTGAAGGGAGTTGCTAACATTGTGAACCCTTTCACAAACCTTCTATAATAGCTTGCTAAACCCAAGAAACTGCAAACTTCAATAACATTCTTAGGCAGATTCCATTCCAACACTGTTTTGACCTTGTCAGGATCCACCATAATACCTTCTACAAAAATAAAATCGCCTGGAAAATAAACTTCTCTTAGCCAAAATTCACATTTTTTTTAATTTGGCATGTAATTGATTTTCGGGCAATGTTCTCTACACAGTCTTTAACTGTTCCTCATGATCAGCCACATTTTCTGAATAAACCAAAATATCATCAATAAAAACCACTACAAATTGATCTAAATAGGGTTCAAATATTCTGTTCATCATATCCATAAAGATTGTAGGTGCATTCGTTAAACTAAAGGCCATCACCAAAAATTCATAATGACTATACCTTGATCGAAACGTAGTCTATGGTATATCATCACCTCTGATTTTCACTTGATAGTATCCAAAACGCAAATCAATCTTAGAGAAAATTGTAGCTTCACTCAGCTGATTAAAAAAGTCTTCGATTCGTGACAGTGAATACTTATTCTTAACAGTTACCTTATTCAATTGATGATAAACAATACATAGGGGAAATGTCCCATCTTTCTTTTTTACAAACAGAGTTGGCGCACCCCATGGTGAAACACTTGGGCGTATAAATCCTTTGTCTAACAACTCTTGCAACTATGTTTTTAACTCTTTTAGTTCTAACGATGCCATTCTATAAGAAGTATAGGAAATGGGTGCGGTACCAGGTTCTATTTCAATTGAGAACTCCACTTCTCTATCTGGTGGTATCCCGAGTAGTTCTCTTGGAAGCACATATAAAAAATCCCTCACAATAGGAACTTCACTGATATCCTTTCTCAATTCAAATGAGTCCATACTGTATGCCAAATAAGCATTTGCATCTATAGCTAACAACTTTCTAGCGAATACAATAGTAATTATTCTACTCGTCAAACTAGTTTGTACGTCTGACATTAATACTTCTTTACCTTCTACATTTAACAAACGAACACCCCTAGCACTACAATCCATAATAGCATTATTTCTCATTAACCAATCTAACCCCAGAATAACATTAAATTCATGAAAACTCAATAGTAACAAATCTGCCAAGAAAGTATATTTCCTAAAAATCAATGGGCAGTCCTTAATTACTCTATCCACCATTGTACTTTGACCCAGAGGATTAGCCACTAAAACATTTGTTTTAGAATACACAACCTCAGGACTCAAACCCTCTACAACTTTAGTGTAGATATAAGAATGAGTTGACCCTAGATCAATTAACGCATAAATTATGTTTCCAAGGAAACAAAATTTATCTGTTATGACTTCTGATAATTCAACATCCTCCTTAGCTTTCATCACGTATGCTCTGGCTGATATTCCAAAGCTGGGCTTAGTGTAGCTTTTCCTTAGATTCCCCTAAACTGACCCAGATTTGGTTGTCACACCAGACCTCGCTTCCTGTTGAAATCTCTAGGGTCTACAAACAGACTGCTCTATACTTACCTCAACTTTGGAGGGACAATCTTTAACCTGATGGTCTAAAGACTTACATCCAAAACATGCTTCAATATGCCTCCAACAATCACCTCTATGGTTTCTTCCACAATGCCCGCAAACAAAATCTCTCACTATTCTGGATCCACCTAAACTTGCCATTGAAATAGTCTATCTACTATTTCCATCACGTCTGAAATTCATAGACTATGAATCTCTTCTTGACGATGAAAAATACTTATATCTTGTCTTCTTAAAGATTGATGGAGGTGGAGGACTAAACATTCCACGTTTTATTTTTTCTCTTTCAAAACTTCTACTCATATCTCGAACAATCATTTCCATTTTGTGTGCTTTAGCTGTCATATGGTTGCTAAGCTTTTACACTCTAAGGCAGCCACCAAAGCACGAATCTCATCTCTTAAACCCCCATTCAAATTTGTCACACATTTCTTTCTCAATCTGGAACATGTTCCTTGCATATTTGCTGAGTCTAGCAAACTCACATTCATACTCTAATACAGACATTCTTCCCTATTTAAGATACATAAACGCTTTTTTCATATGTTCCACATCCATTTGATTCACATATCTTTATTTAAATTTATCCAAAAAGAATTCTCAATCAATCAACTCTTCAAGGGTTACACTGATCAATGTCTCCTACCAATGATATGTTTCTCCTTCCAACAAAAAGATTGCACACAAAAGACTATCTTCTAGCTTGCACTTCAATTCTTTAATCACTCTACAAATTCGTGATAACCACTGTTCAGCTACAGTGGGATCATAACCTTTATCACCCAAAAATTCCTTAGCACCTCTCTTTCTAATCTCCTGCACAGGCTCTCCCTTGGATGGAGTTATAATTGGTACTGGTGGTGTAGGTGGAATTTGTCGTACCAGTTTTGGTTGTGGTTGTTGAGGTTGTTGAGGTTGGGGTGCTTGAGTAGTCCCCATGAATTAATCAAACATTTGGGTCATCATTGTAAACAAAACAATTCGAAATGCATTACTAGCTGCTCTTAGGCCAACTACAGGAGCATGTTCTTAAATAGAAGGTACAAGACTTTCTATCTCTTCACCAATTTTTTCTCTCGATCTTTCAAATATTTTCGTTAACACTATAGGAAAACTAAAATTAGTTGCAATTGTAAGGACTAAGTCAGAGATGTATCATGCATGATGGGGCATAACATAGCCTTCATTTTTTGAGAATCGGCTTAAACCTTAGTTGTGATACCAAACTTGTAACACACCTTACCCAACCCAATAATTGGATCCGGGTATGGTATATCACAGTATAAAATTAAAAGAATTTAAATAAAGAATTTTTAAAACAATTTATTTAGCAGAAGCTCTGTAATACTTTACAGGTTTATAAATATAAAATGTGGGTTAACCTATTACTTTACAAGGGTTTCAATGTACATCATTGCTAGTTAAAAAAATAACCAAACCATTTGACGTATAAATTCAAAGAGGTAATCATAGATACAAATATTATAACTTAAATTCAAGCACTGAAGTGTAAAGATTCTTATAGAACAGTATTTTGAAAAAATACTAGATCATTATACAAGTTGATCTCAAAATATAAATTTACACGGAATTCCCATAAAATTATGCATGATACAGAATTAATCAGACGACTCACAATATCAGTAGTGCTCTGGCGTAGTCCCTTAACAGAAATCCTTCCTTTAGTCAACAAGCCTGAGAAGGAAGAAATAACAGAGTATGTTAATACGAACTTAGTAAGTTCCAAAACATAAATGAGTACATATAAGTCTTACTCTTAATTCTAAATTCAGTATCAAACCTTTTGGATAAAGTAAAACCATTGTTTAAATTCCACACATATTTTTCATACGTTACTAAGAGAGATTACTTACTTTCATAATTTATAATAATAGAATTTAAAACACGTGGAAGTAAAAAGAAATTCACTAGAAAACTTAGTACAGTGATCTACACAGCATGTCCTTTGCATTTGTCGTTGGGACCCTCATTAGTTTCTTAAGCAGTAAACTGGTACTAACGTGGGTGCTATCTAAACTCTACAAGCTCTCTTCGGAGAAGCTCTCTATACTAAGGTATTCTCAAAAACTTACAGAAAAATTTTAGGAAAGAAAAAGATGAAAAAATCCTTTATTCTAGCCAACTATAACCTTATATACACATGGACAGAGACAAAGTTTAGTGGAAAATCAGATAATTCTACTAACACCATTTGTTCCCGTCATTAAACGCACTTAATTAGTTTTAGGTCAAATTATCTACAGTATTCTAGTTCGGTTCTAACTAAGTTTCAATTAAACCCCAACATAATTAACTAAGTCATCAAGCACTAAATAAAACAAACTTATCATAACTACGAACATAACGAGTTCACCCAAAACATCTTGGACTGGTGGATACTTAATAGAAGAGTCTGCCAAACCCTAGTGTTCACCAAAACTAGGAATTTTCCAAATGGTGAATCCCACATAATACTCTACTTAGCCAAAAAAAAATACTTCACTTACTCAATTCTACCCTTAACTCTACCATCTATACGCTAAACAGTAACAGAATACTGAGTCACTATCGGGCGAGTTGTTACATGTTCACCAAACCTAGGAATTGACATTTTATATGTAACACCCCTAACCCATATCCGTCACTAAATTAGGGTTACAAGGCATTACTGAATAAAACACAACTCAAAACAGATGTTTATTTGAATTCAAAAATTTTAACATCTATATGAAAATTTGTTTAACTCAAATTGTACCTGAACTTATCTACTTATTCTTTATAACCTATTAACATTCAATCTAAATGACATTCTACCTTATGAATATTCGGCTATTTGACTAATTTCAAATCTAAATTAACTATTTTAAAACAAAACATCAACATTGCAACGATCTAAACCATAAGGAAATAAGCCATTTTCGCATGGCTAATATTTACATAAATAGTATCTCAAAATACAACATTCAAAAATAATGTCCAGCTATACATGCCATAAGTTAAGTTCTAATATTTAAATACCGAGATAGTAGATAAAGTGATGAACTTTGCTGACGATCCCTGAGCTTGAAGCTTGAATTTTTAAGTCTATAAAACAGAGAGACGTAAACAAACAAAGTAAGCTTAAATAGCTTTGTAAGTCTATAGCATAACTAAAATATTTATATAAAAGTCATATAATTTCCAAATTAAATTCACTGAAATCATAAATAACACAAATAATTATTATATTAGCATTTGTTGTCCTTAAACCATTTTATTTATAATCAAATATATGTACCTGTCGAATGCATACATCTGAATATATGTATACATATACATCATGTGCATATAACCGATCATATATACTAAATAAACATTATAACCGAATGCATATAGCCATACATGTATATATATACTAAACATATATTATATCCGATTGTATATATATACCCATCTTAAACTTATAACCCAATACATATCTAATGCATATAACCGAATGCAAACATATTCATCAAATACTTATAAACAAATGTATATACACCTCAAATACATATATAGATACTTACTGAATACATTTGTCGAATATATATATTTATCAACTGCTTAGCAAATGCATATACCTAATGCATATATATTTAATATATGCATATACTGAATGCACATATATATATTTAACAAATGCTTAGACCGAATATATATATGCTCATCAATTAAATATAACCAAAATCATATAACTGAACATTTGTATACTCATCAAATACATGTAACTGAAATCATATACATATCCAATGCTTGTAATCACATACTTTAAACAGATTCACCAGCACTTAGCCTGCTAGGCTTAAAGCCTGATTCTGTACACCGGCACTTAGCCTACTAGACATATAGTCTGAAATGTTTCACCAGCATCAAGCCTGCTAGACGTAAAGTCTGAATTATTTCACTGACAATAAACCTGATAGGCACTGAGCCTGAAAATCTCAATTCATAGAAGTTGTAACTCATATTCAAACAATATTTGTATATAATATCCATACATAAAAATTCAACTCAATAATTTATCAACTATATCTTTAAACCACATAGATATATAAAGATCAAATACCAAATTCAGCTAAATAACTTAATTATACATCCGAACACTCACATATATATAACTTAATAAATTAAATTATACTACTAAAATCTTATCATTTAACTTATATCATACCTTAAGTAGTATACATTTACTAATCGAATCACTTAAATACATATATATTTCATAACATTAAAAATCAATTCAAAGAAAATATATCATACATTCGAACACCTTATAGATAATCTAAGCTAACAATTTCATACCTTTAATTCAATACAAAAACTTATACATGTATTATAAATACATATTCGAAATTACATATACATACATAACATTCATACCTTTAAATATATTCAAGACTTATTCATGTATATACATATATGTTCCAACTCACATATACATATATATAACATTCATACCTTTAACCAAGTCCAAAGGTTTATACATGTATATACTTATATATATTCAGACCTTATGTATACATATATATATCTTATATATATACCTTTTATTAAAAACAAGAATTTATACATATATATTTTCAAACATGATATATATATACATATCATTCATACTTAAACCAAATTCAATCTATATACTTTCAATTTCAGCTCATTAGAATACAATAGATATACATGCATATATACTGATTTAATAACATCAAATTGCTAATAGACTTACCTCGGACAGTGTAAAATCAAAACCAGACGATTAGTCGACGACTTTAGCTTTTCCCCAATCCAACTTCGATTTCTTTGGTTCTTGATCTAAATATATTCAAAATAAACTAGTTTAAATATTATTACATTCAATTTAGTCCAAAAACACATAAATGGGTAAATTACCATTTTCCCCCTAACATTTTACACTTTTTGCAATTTAGTCCCTATTGCATAAAACACAAAATACACAAAATTTGCCCAACCTATGCTAGGTACGAATGTTCATAGGCTTCATAAAAGTCCACACATTTCATTTATTTCACATTTTAGTCACTCAAAAATTTAATTTCACAATTTAGCCCTAATTACTCAATTTCATCAAAAATTCAAAGACAAAACATATTAATCTTTCACCCATCTTTCATATTTCATCATCAACTATCAAAAAGCTCGAACATTCATCAATGGCATATCTCAAAATCACCATCAAATTCCAAAATTAAAGCATGGGTCTTGTAGTACACAAAGCAACGATCTCAAAAACGTAAAAATTATCAAAAACTGAAACAAAACTAACCTTAATCAAGCTATGAAAGTTCCAAACTTTAGAAAGCCATAGTTGGGTTCTTCATGCTTAACATTTGGCTAAGAAAAGGTGAAAACATTCATCTTTTCATCATTTATTTTTAATTATAATGTTTAATTTAATAATTGACTAAATTAAGCTTATTATAATAAATATATATAACATATATATTAAGGTCAATTATGTCATATGCCACCCACTATCTACTTTATGGTCTTATTGCATCATAAATCCTCCCATTTAAAAAGACAACAATTAAGTGCTTTTATATTTAACCCCTAAATTTTCATTTTACACGATTAAGACTTTTATTAAATCGAACACTTAAACGATGAAATTAAAACACGAAAATTTCACACAATAAAATTCACACATAATAAACACTCAAAATAATATTAAAATATTTTTCTAAATCAGATTTGTGGTCCCGAAACCACTATGTCTGATTAGGGTCAATATTGGGTTGTTACATTATATCGATGCCATATATGATTCGAATGGATGTTCTAAAATAATTCATTGGTTGCAATAAGTTCATTGTTTGGATTGAGTTAATGATACGTGGTGACTGGCCTTCTGACAGCTGTCAAAGCCAATCTAAGAATCCATATGTATATCATTCTGAGAAATATATCCAACTTCTATCTTCAAAGAGATTGTGAAAAAACATCCACAATGGGATGTGAAGTCTATGATCCGCCAATCGGAAAAATGTGTATAAGGGGGTCAAGTGCAGAGGTTGGCGTGTAATTATCCGCCAGGAATAAAAAATGTATCTGCCAAGGTCTGAAAGGAAGCTCAAAATCCTTGAGTTGAGGAATTCAACGACATCATTTAAAGGTAATATTGGTTGAGACTCACTAAGTTCCATTGAACTTACAGGCGTCTATTTGTTATACAGATTCTAGGAATTGAACTAGTGCGTCAGGAGGGATCAAGCTAGGAATGTGCCAAGGTGACTGTAATAGCCTAAACTTTTAGTGGTAACAAAAATGGTGATTTGAAGTCACCTATTCCGATGAGTAAGCTCGTAAATTTTATTATTTAGTATTTATGAGTTAAATTTGATTTTAGAAAGATTTTTGAAATAGTGATTTGAGTTTAGAAGGAATTATTAGGTTAATTGATTTTAAAAATAGGGTATCGAGACCTCAATTTTATAAACCAAGTCGTAAATATTTTTATAAATATTTACGGAGTTTCATTAAGGTAGTATTAAAGTTTCGTTAGAAAATTTTATCATTTCGATAGTTAATTAATTAAAAAGGACTAAATTAAAAAAGGTACAAAACTTGCTAAAGTGATTAAATTGCATAAGTGGTAAACAAAGGAGGACTTAAGGAGAAATTATGCCTAAAATAAAGGCATGAGGTGGCATAAGCAGAAAAGAAAACAAAAATCATGTGATTAAAGGGCAAAATTATAATTTTTGTGAAATTAACTTAAATAAATTGAATTCTAAACTTTTCTAGGCTATTCTTCTTCTAATTTTCAGTCCAAAAATGCCATTGAAGGTCCTCTAAGCTAGTTTTTCATATTTGTGCATCATGTGAGTTCAATTCTTGCTCTTTTCTTGTAATTTTGTGTTTTTAAGACTTTTACAATTAGGTCCAACTATCTAACTCATTAGTTTTTTATTCTATGGGTAATTTTGAAAGTTACCATTGATGAGTGTTGGATTTTTATGATGAATTAACATGGATTTGAAGTTTTAATTTTGTTATATGAAGATTTTATCAAGTAATTTCAATAGAAATTGATTTTAGGACCAAATTGTGAAAAAGATTAAATTTTAGGATTTGGTATTAAAGTCTGTTTATTAAGGGCTGTGAAAAAAATAAAGTGTTAATTGAGAAAAATTATCTCATTTGATAAGTTAATTGGTAAGGGACTAAATTGCAAAAACTATAAAAGTTGGGGTAATTGTGTAATTTCAAATTTTGAGGGGTATAAATTGTGAAGTGGAATGAAATTGAAATATATGCTAATGAATGAAAAATTTTACATTCTAGATCAAGAGCTCGTAGATTAACGAGAAAAAGGGAAATTAGCTTAGTAGTCTCTGAACTATTACCAATTTTACAATCCAACCCAGATAAGTTCATATGATTAAAATTTCATGATTATTTGTTAATTTAGGAATGATATAATATATTATTCATATTTTGTTGTTAAAATTAAGATTATTGTAAAAGTATGAAAATTGAATTGAATGTTTAAAACGAGCAGAACACAGGATTGAGTACAATCGTTCCGTGGCAAAGAATGAATTGACGGATAAGACCATGGTTGGACCATGGCAATGTTTAAATGTAAGACCATAGCTGGGCTATGGCATTTTAATGAAAAGACCATAATTGGGTTATGGCACCTTGAATGTAAGACCATGGTTGGACCATAGTAGTATAGATACATGTGTAATACCATAGCTTGGCTATGGCATTCTGATGATAAGGCCATCACTGGGTTATGGCACTACAAATGTAAGACCATGTCAGGGCCATGGCAATGCATGTGTAAGACCATAGTTGGACTATGGCACAAAAAGAACGAAGTACTCATATCCGTAAGTCATTCTTCGATTCAGTAAGAAATGGTAAGAGACTTATGTGATTGGATTGAAAGATTTATAAATTATTATTGATATTGATCTGAAGGAAGTGTGTTTATTGATTATATTGTATTTGACAAGGAAAAATGTATGATTTGTTTATAATTTAATTTAATTTATTATATTAAGTTCGGTAAGATCAATGTTTAACCTATTGAACTTACTAAGCTTCATTAAGCTTACTCGTGTTGTTTAATGTTCTTGTAGATTAACGTGTAGTAAGAAGATCGAATCAACACATCAAGCTACACTATCCAGTTTATTCTGGTAGTTTTTGCAATGTAAATTTTGGTTTATATGGCATGTATAGGGTTGGTTTGGCAATGAAATAGTTTGAATTGTGGTTGTGAATATTAAATATTTGTATGCATGTAATTAGTAGTAGAATTTGATAAACCAATGAAATGAGTTAAATAGGTAGGTATAAGTAAATAAAATATTTGTGATGTTATGTCATGTGAGAACATGTTTTAGCTTGTATTAATTGATTGGTTGGGATATATTGGTGTATGTGAATGTTGAGTGCAGGATAATGTCAAAATGGGTAAGAAAAGTGGCCTTAAAATGACCTATTTTCGTCCACACGGGTAGAGACATGGGCATGTGTCCCCTGCTTCTAAGAAAATTTTTGAAATTTTGGAAAAATTTTCCTAAATACCCGGTTTAGTCCCAATTCACTTTTAAAGTGAATATTGGGCCTCGAAGGTTCATTTAAGGGACAATATGAGTATTATATGGTTGATTCTTAATATGTGTAACAAAAGTTGGTAAATATCCGTATTTAATTTATAAAGTTCGATAATGCTCCGTAACCCTGTTCCTATAACGATAAGGGTTAGGGGTGTTACAGTGACAGTTCAAAGAGCGATATTATGCCTAAAGAAGGGGATTTTTTGATATATGGATACAGTACTTTACGCCTGGGTTTTAACAAAGTTTTATGTTATAATATATTAAACTACTTCAAGAATCGGTTGTACTTAGAAAATGCCTCTTTTAAAATCGTTTGACTTAGAAAGAATATAAATATATATATAAGATGTATGTTCAGTATGATTTTCGCCATTGTAAAATTTTTGTTACGTATTTTTGTATTGTGACATCCCATAACTGAGTCTGATAAATCGGGTTGGGTATAGGGTGTTATAGTAATCATTGTCAGGACTTAGCAAAAAACTTCATTTATCTTATTTAATTTTCGTAAAACTAATCATTTGTACTCTGCTAGCTTTATATTTTATCCAACTATTATTTCTCTCCCCCCTAATATTGGGAAATTATCAAATCAAATAGTAATCACAAATCATATTATAATTGAATCTCCAATTTATTCAACACATTCAATAATATAATGAGACTCATAACTAATGTATATTCTCAACTTTCTTTGAATACCCATTTTGTGCATTGTGATGGAGCAACTTAAACATATATTACTCATTCAAAAATTTTAAAATGGGTTATATTTGACTATTGACCAAAAGCTAATTGTAATGGGGAGTATTTATCACAACTTATTAGCATGATGCGTACAAGTGTTGATACATATAAAAGATCATATCCTTATACATATTCAAAAATTGTGTTCTAAAAATATATAGTTTAGCTACTAATTAGAGACATTTACAACATGTTTGGTTCAATATAATGAACCATACATTCAACCCAAATTCAATGGGCCCACATCAAAGCAAATGTTTGGTATAGTATAATTGTCTAATGCAAGTGTTGTTGTTTAGCTCTCTATTCCCACTAATCACTGAATAGAGGTTGAATACAATTCTTTGCCCCACCCTTTGAATTGTCCATTCAGAGCATGATAGGAATGTTGAAATATTTCTATTTCATTTTTACCATCATTTTTTCATCATAATCCTTTTTGTACTTTCAATTATAGCCCTCACATTCACTCCCTTCTTCATTTCCAAAGCCCTAAACACCATTGCTCCTCACCAACTTCTTCAATCTTTCCCAACAACCAAATCCCTAACCCTTCCAACTCTATTTCAATATCATCAGTTTTTTGTTTTATAACTTCCCTTGTAGGCTTCAATTTTCTGTTACTAAAAAATTATAGGTATTTATTCAAAATTTGTTGGTTTTCTTTTATTTCTTATCTCGATTCCGTTGCTTGTATGTGGTTTTGTTCTGTAGGATCTTTGTATGATTTTATTTTTTCTAATTCTATAGTTTTGTTTCTTTTAAAAAAAAGAGTGAGAAAAATAGGAAAACTATAAAAATTGTAATAGTGAAAAGATAACTGATTTCTATTTTGCTTCTGATTCAATGCTAGCGATATCAACCGTTTCATAATTTCGGTATATCAAAGCAATATCTTTTTTTCTAAAAAGAAAGAAAAAAAATCTAACAACGATATGATAAGAGATTACAAAAAAAAACCCCTAATTTTGTGCCCCAAATCAAGCAGCCTTCACCTAAGAGGGTTTTGAAAATAAATAATTTTAAAATTAAAAAAAATATTTGAGCCTTTAAATATGAATACCTAGAGAATTACCCAAATTCTGTTGTTGATGTATTGAATTGTTGAGGATATTGAGAATGTTGTTTTTGTTGTATTGGTTGGTTATGTTGATGTGATTTTATTGGTTTTGGGCATTTTGTCTCTATAGCTTGTTTTTCCTTTTTGAAGTCCCTCTTTTAGGTTTCTCTGTTATCATTCAAGTTTTGAACATTATCCTACCTTTAGTATTTGTCTGCTCCTTTGCTCTAGTTGTTTTGATCTTGCTATTGATTTTTATTATGTTGTTTCCATTGAGGTGATTTGGTTGTTTTTATTGCTTGAATTATATTAGTAATAGCTAATTTGATTGTAGACTATCTCCTTATGAATGAGAATTTTATCATATACGTGCCGCATGCATATATGTGCTTGACACAGGTATTTATTCTGTGAAAGTGGTATGGATTCCTTTTTCATCTCTTTAAATCATTCCTCATTAGATTTCTTTCTTGTTAGCGTGAATATGTTTTGTTTCATACTTTTGGATTTTTGTCATGACTTTATAGATAACTTTTTACAACATTTTGAACAGAAAAAGCCCATGACCATCTAATGAGATGTCAACAAGATTTTTGGTTTTAAGTCTTGACATATGATTTTGCTTGTATTTTATTTCTTGTGTCTTAATGTCATGGGTTTGAGGGGTTTTTTAATTGCTCTCTCAAAATTGGTATTTATATTTTTTATATATGTATATAACTTTAACCCAGTTAATTGCATAGATGATAGATAATATTTTCATAATGATTACTATTGGTGTGTATTTTCATATATAATATTAGTTTTCTTACCATATGATGTACAGTTAGTTAGATGTATAAATTGAAGTATTTTTTATTTTAAAAATTTTTAAATTTTTAAACCATATTTTTACATACATTAAACATATTGTATTCAAATACTATATATATTATAAAAAAATAGTGTATAAAATTTTAAAACAATATTTTAAGGAAAAATCGCTGTTTAAAAATAATTTAATTTTATTATTTAAAAACTATATATTTTTTTGTATTATGTTACTGTTTTTAAAATTTAAAATTCTATTGTTAAATTTTAACTAAATATTTAGAAAATTAATTAGAATTACCAAAAAGACTCATATATTGAACTAAATATCTCTTAAGTTAATTTAATTGAAAATTTTAAAATACAACTATTATTTTTGAAAAGGTTATAATTAGTTTAAAACATGTTATATAAATTTCTAAATTTAAAAAAAATTATAAAGTTGTTTAAACAGATGCTTAAAAAAGTATTACTAGTAGATGTACGTTCTCCAAAAATATATATTATAATCTTAAAAGGCATTTAATTAATTTTATATCCTGTTTAAATTAACTATTTTAATTTTTTGGTATGATAATGCTGATTGAAAACAATTTCTATGTTTGAACTATATTTTAATTTCACCTTTCAATGTATTAAATTATTTATGAGTTTAAGATGTTATTCCACTTGTCATCATCTTAAATATGTCACTTAACATTATTTCTAAAAACCTTGTAATACTAGTTTCCTAAACACTTTGCATAAATAAAAACTTATATAAGTTCAAATGCATTACATTACAACAATTAGTTATTATTTATTCAATTTATAAGCAACTTTTAGTTAACAACTTTTTTTTATTTTAAAATCAAATTTCAGGTTGATACAAAAAAAATTATATTTAAAATATAATCATTTACGTTTCATTACCTTTCAATTTTAAATTTTTAACAAATTTAGTTAGTGCATTTTTTTTGGTAAATAGTAAAGTTAGGAAAATTCTAAAAGAAAATAAAAAATAAAAGTATTCTATCTGTGACCAACAAAGACTGTCGAATAGTCTCTCGCATTACTCGGGGGATCTTCAAAGATAATCAATTCATCCATCACGCCACTACCTACCTTACCAATGCAGTCCACAACTTTATTGGCATCCCTCTGAATATGTTTAACTTAACTTCCTAAGATTTCAAACACCAGTCATATATGCATCTAATTTCATCAACATTACTTACTAATGTCCAACCATTCCGAATGAATTCAATTAACATTGCATTATCACTTTCCAATTCAACTTGCCTGAATCATCGATTCCAAGCCAATTTAATAGAAAATTAATAATTGAATATTTTATTAACATATTTACATTGCCTAGATTCATTTCCATATTTTATTTTAAATATGTGGAGCTTTGTACTTTTTATCTCCCACAAGCCTATCCTTTTCCTAATTGAAGTAATAATTTTCCATGAACATGTATCGTCTTGCACTGCACACTTGGCCTCGAACTCCTCGAATTTGGATTTAACCACGTGGTAGTTAACCCCGTTCATGATGCTATGTTGTTTCGATGCACCAAGAAAACTATCCTTACTGGAAAACTCCTTACCAACTTCCAATTCACCCGAATCCAATGACGAACTTGTACGGTCATGCTTCTGTGTGGTAGATCTGGAAACTCCAACGCATCATCTGTCGATAGATCGACATTATGCATGGGGGCTGGAGGCAAGTACACCTTGAATCGCGGATCTTATTCTGCTTCATCTGAACCCCATTCACCGTCTTTAGGTTCTGATGGAACAGGCTCAGGTTCAGAAAATAATGCAACTTCTGCACTATCGGGGTTGGGCTCTCGAGGTGGATCCACATCGGACTCATCATCCAACCCACCATCATCTACAATGCATGAGGTCCCCTCGCCGGTGGACGTTGTAGGGAGTACATCATCCCTTCTTGTGGACGTTTCGTAACGTCCCTAATCAAATATGGATTGCCAACCACTAGAAGTTGATGTCATTCCCTGGTATGTATTTCCAGCATCGAACATCGACCCACCAAGGTACATGCCCTATCCACTAAGCAAGTGTCGTGCAAGAGTTGTGTATTCCATACTGTCACCAAACACGGGCGTTTCCGTGTTCTGCCTCCCAGTAACGGAGTGTCGGGTAGGGGTCATGTATTCCTCTCGAACAGCAGTAGATATTGAAGTCACAAATGCTTCATTTGGCAATGAAAATTGTACATATAACTCAAGATAGGGTGATCCACTAACGAGATGAGTCTGCACCATCGCCTCCAAGCTACGACCACCTTTGATATCAAATGAGTCATATGTCACGGGATCAACTGAAACACAAAATCGATACTTAATAGACGAAACTCTCATTAGCGTCGTTCCGAAGATTTTGTGCCTAAGTCTTTTATGAAGTTCTGTCAAATCTATGTTCTGGTTAAAAACCAGTCGTGTTCTTCGATAAAAAAACGTCATTCTCAGTGTCATGGACCTCACCATCATAGTAAATAACAGCACTAATACGTTCACTCATCTTCAATTTTTATTCTGCTTAGCCTCTCTAATTTTTCTTACTGTAACTTATGCAACATGAGAATAAAATTTGACTCATTTATAGCCTAAGGCCAAGCAAGAACTACTGTAGAAAAAGAGCGTCCACGTGGGAGCTTTTTTCAAAAATTTTGCTAACAGCACATCCTGCTTGACGCGTTTTTGACACTATTTTTTCAGAACCGTCTTCTCAAAATTATTTTTTTAGGAACTACTGTAGAAAAAAAGTGTCCACGTGGAAGCTTTTTTCAGTAATTTTACTGACAGTGCATCCTGCTTGAAGCGTTTTTGACACTATATTTTTCAAAATCGTCTTCTCAAAGTGATTTTTCAGGAACTCTGTAGAAAAAGAGTCTCCACGTGGGAGCTTTTTTTTAGTAATTTTGCTAACAGTGCATCCTGCTTGAAGCGTTTTTGACACTAGTTTTTCAAAATTGTCTTCTCAAAATTATTTTTTCAGGAACTACTATAGAAAAAGAGCGTCCACATGGGAGCTTTTTTCAGTAATTTTGCTGACAGTGCATCCTGCTTGAAGTGTTTTTGACATTATCTTTTCAGAACCGTCTTCTCAAAATTAATTTTTCTGAAACTACTGTAGAAAAAAAAGTAAAATCCTTCTTGTTAATATAATATTTTCTAAACCCTTAACCTAAACCCTTTTACGAAAACCTAAAAGCTAAACACAAAAATTATTTTTAAAAAATTAAACCCTAATTTAATTAATTTTCTTAAAAACGCTAAACCCTAATTTAATTAATTTATTTGAAATCCCTAAAACCTAATTTAATTATTTTAAAAAAAACTCTAAACCCTAATTTATTTTTTAAAATTCTTAAACCCTAAACAAATAAAACTCTAAATTATTTTAACAAAACACTAACAGTACAACCCTAAAACCTTAAACCCACAAAACCCTAGGCACTAAACATGCAAATAGCCCTAACCCTAAAAAACGGGTTAAAACGAGTCCTTGAAGGAGCGATTTTGCTAAAATTTCCCCTAAAACGCTCCTACGTGGATGCGTTTTAGTGTTTTCGGCCTATTCCGATAAATAATAAAAAAGTGACCCATTTCCATCAATAAAGTTAGAAATGGGCCTTTATTGGTAAAATGGTCAAATATTTCACTATAATTATTGTTAACAATCTATCCATACACTGAAATTTATATGCCTATAATTATCTATCATAAAATCATTACTATTGTACAAGCCCAATAATGCCTGGGCCCATAAAATACTAGCAGGCCTAAACCCACCCAAGCCCAAACTAAACCTAATACCCACCTAAGCCCCAAACTAACCCTAGCCCAGCAGTTAGCAGCAGTCTCCTTGCCTCAGAGCCGCATCTACCTCAGCGCCGCAACAGTCCCGCACATCGCGCCCCTCACCGCCGTGAATCCCGCGGCACGACCCACGTTTTCCCCACACTCGTACCTGCAACAGCAAATAGCAAACAAAGAAGAGAAAGCAGCAAAATCGGGCAACAAAATAGGGGCAAATAACAGATTTATTTTGATTTTTTTTCCTATTTTTCTTTCTTTTCTATTTCGGCTATAAAAAGCCGATTTCAAGCACCATATGAGGGGAGAATACTGAAAATTGAAAGAGAAAGAGTGAAATAAAATCGAAAGAGGTGAATCGCATCTTTGATTATTCATTATTTATTTTTGTTGTTTTTTACTGCTTTTATATTGAACCAAGGGGAAAAATACTACCTTTGTGGTTACGCCGTGGGGATCCAAGTCTGCCACGCCTGAGTCGGGGTCGGAATCAGTGCCGGAATTTGGACCGACAGAATTGCTTCAAACGGCGGCACAATGATGGGTTAAAAGAACCCTAGCAGAGCCACATTTTGTTTTTAAAAAAGAACCAAATGATTTTGTTTTTTCTTTTTTTTTTCAGTTTTGTTTCATTTATGCAGCACACAAAGATGGCACCGCTTGGTTTGGGGGTCTGCGCATATCAACCTTAAATGGTAGAATTGCGCAATAAGTCCTCTCCCTTTGCGCCATGTTTTATTAAGTCAGTTATTTCTTTTTAATTTGGCCCAAATGTTTTTACCTTTTCAAATCGGTCCCCATTGCGGCGCAGCATTTTAGGGAGGCGGATTATTTCTATTAGGGCCCCTTCATATAATGCGTGCGCAACAACTGAAATTTTTGCTTTCAAAAAAACGGTTTCGACAGCTTGGCGACTCCGCTGGGGACCTTAGAGAGTCGAGCCACAAAATTGATTATGTTTGTCTTTGTGTCGAAAATCAAAAGTTTTTGAATAATTCATGAGTTCCCTTCTCACTCATTGATTTTTTCATCATGGTGTTGGTAACTTTGCATTTGCATTTTGCATTTTACCCTTTAAGTGGGAGCGAGAAACTAGTCCTTCGTGAGGTTTTCACCTCTGTGCAGGGTAGTGGACCGCTTCCGGGATACATCCGTACCTATGTCTTCGTGAGATTTTCATCTCCGTGCAGCCATAGGGAAATGTATCCCCCTGAACTGAACTCGATCTATATGAGCCTATAATGGGTGAGGATCGAGGAATCTACCGGTTCGGGTACCCTTACTCTAGAAAATAACCCTCATATAGTAAACGTTAGGAACTTACCCTAGGTAGAACTATACCAAACCCTAGAGGGGACTTGAATAGGGGCTTTTATAATTTCCTGTTTACATTGAATTATGATTTTATTCATGATACTGACTTTTTGTGTTTCACTTTGACTGCATAGCATTTAGATTGCATGACATTTCATTATAGAAAAGAGATGTTGATTCAAGTTTGATTACTAACTTAGAAAGCCTATCATAAGAAAATGGGTTTCTTGATAAAATGGAAAATAGTACGGCAGCCTGAATATATTCCGAGAAATACAAGAAGGGCGATGGAAGAATTCGTGACTTTACTTCGGGGCCCTAGGATTCAAGATGATTGTCTAAGAGCTTTCAACATTCCAAATTTCTTAATGAAACCAATGAGCATTGTGAGGATAGGCAGACAACGGATTGCGACCAGAATCGAGCAGAAGGAGCTAGCAGTGACATCCTTTGGAAGTTCGTGAGGTTTATCTTAACATCCGGATGAAGGAAGAGAAGATGTCTTTGCTTGGAGTATGAAGGCAAAGTCGTATATATATCCGCTTTATGTAAAGAAATTTGTCCTCTAGTAAAGTTTTCTAAATGGAGTTGAATCAGAATCAATGTCTCTTTATGCATTCATTTCATGCATTCGCATTTCATTACATCATATGCATTAAACACCTCTGAATGATTCTAATTGATTAAAATCATTCCTCAGTTAACCTGGAAACCAACCAAACACCGTTACGGCACTCGAGCAAAGATTAAGGACATGGATCAGAGATTGGAAAAACTCGAACAGTGTCAGAAAGAGATGCAAGACCGACTTCAGCTACAGGTGCAGGAGCGGTTAGATAAGATGAAACAAGAGATGTCTGAGAAGATGCGAGAATCCCAAGAAGATATAGTGACAAAGTTAACCCAACTAATAACTAAGGGAAGTGATAAAGGAAAGGGCCCCATGGCAAATGTCGAAAAAAGAAATGATGATGAACCTCTCTATCCTTCAGGCTTCACCCATCCACATGTTCGAACCCAAGTTGAATACCTGCACAAACCCACTGTTACAATCAGGCCTCAGCAGTCTCAGGCCAGTGCTTTAAACTTTCAAGCTAGATTGGGCTCTAACCCCAAAAACTACCCTGTTAACTCTGCCATTCCTGACTTCGATGAAGTTGCTGAAAAAGAAAGTATAAAGGAGGAGTTACCAAAACAGTTAGAGGAAAGGTGCAAGTGGCTCGAGGAGAAATTTAAGGCGATGGAGGTCACTGAAGGCTATAGTGGGATTGACACTAAAGAGCTGAGTTTAGTTCCAGATTTGGTACTCCCCCATAAGTTTAAGATGCCAGAATTCGAGAAGTACAATGGGGCAAGTTGCCCAGAAGCACATATCACCATGTTTTGCAAAAGAATGGCTGGATATGTTAACAATGAACAGCTACTGATTCATTGTTTCTAGGATAGCTTCACAGGGGCAGCATCTAAGTGGTACAATCAACTGAGTCGTACCACGATTAGTTCATGGAGGGATTTGGCCCAAGCATTCATGAAACAGTATAGTCATGTGACGGATATGGCTCCTGATAGAATCACACTTCAAAACATGGAGAAGAAGCCGAGTGAAAGCTTTAGATAGTACGCACAGAGATGGAGGGAAGTCGCAGTCCAAGTTCAGCCACCGCTCTTAGAAAAAGAAACGACCATGTTGTTCATTAACACACTGAAGGCCCCATTCATTACGCATATGTTAGGAAATGCTACAAAAAGCTTTTCTGACATAATTATAAATGGTGAAATGATCGAAAATGCTATAAGAAGCGGGAAAATTAAGGCGGAAGAGAGTAATAAGCGGTCAGCCTCAAGGAGAAGAGAAAATAGGGTGAACAACATAGGTTATTCTAAATCAGTTGCTGTAAGTCATCCAGGAAAGGGGTTGCTAGTCAACAAAGTTCAATGAGACGGGAATCTGGAGTGAAACCAGGTACTGAGAAGCTCCAGTTCACGCCAATTCTGATGTCGTATAAGGAGCTGTACCAAAGCTTATTTGATGCGCACGTTGTTTCCCCTTCCTACTTAAAACCCCCACAACTTCTGTATCCCAAGTGGTATGATGCGAACGCACAATGTGACTACCATGCGGGAATTACAGGACACTCAATCGAGAATTGCATTACCTTCAAAAAGCTAGTTGAAAAACTCATCAACATGGGTGTTGTCAAGTTGGGTGACTCATCAAGTGCAAAAAATCCGTTACCCAATCATGATTGAGGATGGAGGGACTGTAATGTATGAAGAAGTGGTGAAAAATTTGTACATCGATGCCATATATGCAGACACATTTAAAAGGATCCTGGTTAGATATTCGTCTTAGAGGTGTTCTAAATAATGGGACTGTAGAGGAAACCCCTAAAGTATTTAGAGTCTGTTAGAGTAATGTTCAAAACACACTTGTTGCTTTCAGCCTAGAAGCAATAAGAATTTCTTTGTGAAATAGGCCCACGTCTGAATATTATTATTTTAATGAATACATTATTGCAATCATCTTTGAGCAAATGTTCTTTCATTCTTTACATTTTTTTCATTCTTTTGGACTTTTTCTGCCAAACGATTCATTCATTCATTCATATTATTCGTACATTCTTTTGTATATTCTTTGGTACCCACTATGGGTCCCCAAATATCAATGACATGAGTGACGCTGCTACAGACTTAAAATCGTCTTTTGAGTAAGACATGTGTTTAGAGGGATCTCATGACTTTGAAGATGTCATAGATTGTAGCTTATCTCCTGACTTGTTGAGGATGGTAAAGCAATAAGAGAAACAAGTGAGACAGTAGAGACTGCGATCTTGAGAGAACAGGCATGATCGAAAAATAAAGCAAGACGTTGCTGAGTTACTTCAAGCATTTAAAGATGCCTTCACATGGTCATACCAGGATGTACCCTGTTTAAGCGCTGTCAATGCAATCTGAACAACAGCCCGATATCAGAAATTTGCAGTATGTTTAAGAATGATGCAGTGAAAACTCTATCCGAGTAGTGCCTCTCTCTTTAAGTTCATCATTGAAGTTGAAATTCTTTCTCTCTGGGTATTGGCTGAGCAAGTTGGATGAAGCAGAACGGATCCAATCGCAATATGATCAATTGAACTTGATAGAAGGAAGAAGACTAAAAGCTATTCGTCACGGTCAGATGTACCAGAAATGAATGATGCGAGCCTATAACAAAAGGTTCATCCCAGAGAATTCCACGAGGGTGACCAAATGTTGAAGATCTTCCTTCTACAAAAAAAATGTTTTGGAGGGAAGCGGATGCTAAATTGGGAAGAACCTTATGATTATAGAGAAGGTTTTTTTCCTCAAAGGAGCTTTGATTTTGAGCGAGATGGATGATAAACCTGCAAAGTCCTGTAAACACAGATTCAGTCAGGAAATACTCCGCTTAAAGAAGGAAAGAACCAAGGTAAAAACCCACAAAGGGAAGTTTGGGTCCAAAAAAAAGTGATGTGAAAAAATGAAAAGATGAAAATGAAAAATGAAAAAGTAAAAATGGAGAGGCTAAGGTGAAAACCCGCAAAGGGCGCCTTAGACCAAAGGGGATTTGAGTTGAAAACCCAAAAAGGGCGGCTCAAATATTGATCAGAATGGGGCATGAGATTATTGGAGCAGCTCAAATACTAATCAGAATGGGGCATGCAGTGGTCTTGCTATACCTGAATCAATAGGAAAGGGTAAGCTACATCTTGGGGCATCGACAAAGTACTTCTAAACACATGTTAAACTCAAAATGGTCTTCAGAAAGTTTGTACAGAGAAGTTCGAGCTACGATATCTAGGGCACCTAATCCTTATACCATTTTTGTTATTCTTGGAACACTTCATTCATTTCCAATATACACATTTCTAAATCCATTTCTTTGTCATTTATCTTTATTATCTTTGATAATTTATTCATTTCGAGCTATGCTCA